>NC_133460.1:10121049-10746259 GCF_048565385.1 Saimiri boliviensis | reverse complement strand
CCCTCCCTCCTCCCCTCCTTCCCTCCCTCCCTCCCTCCTTCCCTTCCCTCCCTCCTCCTTCCCTCCCTCCCTCCTTCCTTCCCTCCCTCCCCTCCCTTCCTTCCTTCCCTCCTCCCTCCCTCCTTCCTTCCTCCCTCCTTCCCTCCCTCCCTCCCTCCTTCCTTCCCTCCTTCCCTCCCTCCCTCCTTCCTCCCTCCCTCCTTCCTTCCCTCCTCCCTCCTTCCCTCCCTCCCTCCCTTCCTTCCTTCCCTCCCTCCCTCCCTCCTTCCTTCCCTCCCTCCCTCCTTCTTTCCCTCCCTCCCTCCCTCCTTCCTTCTTTCCCTCCCTCCCTCCCTCCCTCCTTCCTTCCCTCCTTCCCTCCTTCCCTCCCTCCCTCCCTCCTTCCCTCCCTCCCTCCCTCCTTCCTTCTTTCCCTCCCTCCCTCCCTCCCTCCTTCCTTCCCTCCCTCCCTCCTTCCTTCCTTCCCTCCCTCCCTCCTTCCTTCCTTCCCTCCCTCCCTCCTTCCCTCCCTCCCTCCTTCCTTCCCTCCTTCCCTCCCTCCCTCCTTCCCTCCCTCCCTCCTTCCTTCCCTCCCTCCTTCTTTCCCTCCCTCCCTCCCTCCTTCCCTCCCTCCCTCCTTCTTTCCTTCCCTCCCTCCCTCCCTCCTTCCTTCCCTCCCTCCTTCCTTCTTTCCCTCCCTCCCTCCCTCCTTCCTTCTTTCCCTCCCTCCCTCCCTCCCTCCTTCCTTCCCTCCTTCCCTCCTTCCCTCCCTCCTTCCTTCTTTCCCCTCCTTCCCTCCTTCCCTCCCTCCCTCCTTCCCTCCCTCCCTCCCTCCCTCCCTCCCTCCTTCCTTCTTTCCTTCCTTCCCTTTTCCTTTTCTTTTTGTTCTTTTTCTGAGCCAGGGTCTCACTGTGTCATCCAGGCTGGAGTGCAGTGGCGTGATCCCAGCTCACTGAATGAAGCCTCCACCTCCTGGTTCCATTGATCCCCTCACCTCAGCCACCCAAGGAGCCGGGCCCACAGGTGCCAGCCACCACGCCTGGCTATTATTATTGTTGTTGTAGAGGGATCTTGCCTGGGATCTTGCTTTGTTGCCCAGGCTGGTCTGGAACTCCTGCCTTGAAGCGACCCTCTCTCTTCCACCTCCCAAAGTGCTGGGGTGCCAGGTGTGAGCCCCTGTGCCCGGCCTCAAAGACGTTTTAAATATATTCAAAAGTAGAGAAAACAACAGCACTAACCGCGCTCCCCCTCCGAGCACCCTGGCCCCACGGCGTGGCCTCAGATGTGTTTAAATCCACAGGGTGGACGTCCCTGACTTGACCGGCCCCTTCTGCCGGCCGCCATCCTCACTGTTCATGTGAGGGAGCCGCCCACAGAGGAATCAATGTGTGCATTTGTAGATGCGCAGCAGCGTATTATGAATTTCACTGAGGTTAGCACAGGAGTTACAAACAGTAATAAAACACGGATGGGGTCTGTCACCAGTCCCACGTGGCGGATGGATCCTGACGGGCGCGTGGCTGCTTTCGCCCGACTCTCACCTCGCAGCCAGCCTGGGACACAGCATGGCTGCTCCCCACCTGCTGATTCTTCCCCAGTTAGAGTGTTACCGGCAAATCTGACACGTGATCCGCTGTTCAACCGGCACGCACCCTGGTGCAAATTATATTCATTAAGCTGAAGCTTCTTTCAGCTTCAACACTCATTGTAAGTTTATATAATTTAACTTTCAGTCATGGCTGTGTGTTAACAAGCAGCTCACTATTTTCTTTTCTTTTTTTTTTTTTTTTTTTTTTTGAGATAGAGTTTCACTCTTGTTGCCTAGGCTAGAGTGCAATGGCATGATCTCGGCCCACCGCAACCTCAGCCTCCCGGGTTCAAGCGATTCTCTTGCCTCAGCCTCCCAGCTAATTTTGTATTTTTAGTAGAGACGGGTTTCTCCATGTGGGTTAGGCTGGTCTTGAACTCCCAACCTCAGGTGATCCACCCGCCTCAGCCTCCCAAAGTGCTGGGACTACAGGCGTGAGGTGCCACGCCCAGCACAGCTCACTAATTTCTTAGGTATTTAACCACTGGGTCCTATGAGCTGGTACGTGTTGGGCCCACATGTGGCTGAGCTGCCTCTGTAGACACCTGCCAGCCTGGCTCTCCCACGTCCCTGCACGGCCATGGTTTCTCCACCGGACCCTTCTGCTGGGGGTGGGGACACCTGCCCGGACGTGAGTCCTGCCTCCTGCTCTGCTTGGCCATTCCCCTGCTTTTTTCATGACTGGCTTGTTGGCAAGTCTTGAAATCTCCCCTCATTATTTTTTCTTGAAATCGAAATGGGTGGCCAGGTGCCGTGACCCACGGCTATAAATCCCAGCACTTCAGGAGGCTAAGGCGCGTGGACCACCTGTGGTCAGGAATGCGAGACCAGCCTGAGCAATATGGCTAAACCCTGTCTCTACTAAAAATACAAAAATTGGCCAGGCGTGGTGGCGGGCGCCTGTCGCCCCCCAGCTACTTGGGAGGCTGAGGCAGGAGGATCGCTTGAACCTGGGAGGCAGAGGCTGCAGTGAGCCGAGGTTGAGCCACTGCACTCCAGCCTGGTGACAGAGCAAGACTGTCTGAAAAAGAAAAGAGAAGAAATTGAAATTGGCTACACTTGGCTCTCTATTGACGCAGATAAACGTTAGGGCCAATTTGTCAAGATCCGGGAGGCACCTATTGGGGTTCTGGTGGGAATCGGTTGGGTGCGTTATAGCTGGGAGAGTTCCCACCCTGTGATCTGAGTCTCCTCACCTGCGATCATCACAGTTCTCGATGTATTCAGGTCTTACTTTCTACCTTTGAATGATACGCCTTATGTTTTTCTTTGTAAATATCACGTCTAAGTGTTTTCCCCGAAGGAATTCTTTCGGCAGGAAGCAGGGCGTGGAGAGGTTGAGGTCCGTCTGCACTCTCTGGTTTCTTCTTTGGTGCTGGGTGGCGTCTGTTGCCAAGTGTGGACTTCTGGGGGCAGCGACCTCTCCTACTGCAGTCCTGGGGTGCTGTTCCATCATCGCCCAGCCTCTTCTTGCTGATGAAAGGTCTGCTGTCTGTCTTGTGTTGTCTAAACACCATTCCAAGAAGCCTTCAGACTTCCTACTTAATAAAAAGATCCTTTCTTGGGCTGGGCACAGTGGCTCATACCTGTAATCCCAGCACTTTGGGAGGCCGAGGCAGGTGGATCATTTGAGGTCAGGAGTTCAAGACCAGCCTAGACAACATGGTGAAACCCCATCTGTACTAAAAATACAAAAAGTCAGCTGGGTGTGGTGGCACGTGCCTGTAGTCCCAGCTACTCTGGAGGCTGAGGCAGGAGAATCACGCCCTTCCAGGAGGCAGAGGGTGATTCTCCAACCTGGGCAACACGATGAGACTCCATCTAAAAAACATCCTTTTTAGGGCTAGAGTCTGTGGTTGACACTTGTAACTCCCACACTTTAGGATCGCTTGAGCCCAGGAGGTCGAGATCAGACTGGGCAATACAGTGAGACCCGGTCTCTACAAAAAATGTTGAAAATTAGCCAGGTGTGCTGATGCACATCTCTAGTCCCTGCTACTCTGGAGGCTGAGGCGGGAGGATTGCTTGAGCTCAAGAGGTTGAGGCTGCAGTGAGCTGTGATTTTGCTACTTCACTGCCAGCCTGGATGACAGAAAAAGAAAAAAAAAAACAAACCTGTCTCAGAAGAAAAAGAAAAGAAAGAGGCCAGGCACGGTGGCTCACGCCTGTAATCCCAGCACTTGGGGAGGCCAAGGTGGGCAGACCACGTGGTCAGGAGATCGAGACCATCCTGGCTAACATGGGGAAACCCAGTCTCTGTTAAAAATACAAAAAATTAGCCAGGTGTGGTACGTGTCTGTAGTCCCAGCTCCTTGAGAGGCTGAGGCAGGAGAATCGCTTGAAGCCGGGAAGTGGAGGTTGCAGTGAGCCAAGATCACACCACTGCACTCCAGCCTGAGCAAGAGAGTGAGACTCCGTCCTTCCATCCTAGGGCCCAGGGCCTGTGGAAGCCCAAACTCCTCTCCGTGACTGCTTTTCTCCCCAGGAGATTTCTCTTTCCCTGACCTTCCCCTCGTCTTGGGTTCTGGTTTATTACGAGTGAAACTCTTGTCTCAAAAATAAAAATAAAGACCTCTCTCGGGGACCTTGAGGGTCTCGAGCTCCGCCTTGCTGAGCCTACATGGGAATCCACTCCTAAGTATCCTGGTTGGGATTTGCTATGTTTCTTGAATCTGAAGCTTCCTATTGTTCACTCGTTCTAGAACAGTCTCAGCCATGGTGCTTCAAACACTGCCTCTTCCTCAGCCTTTCTCTTTTCCTTCTGGAACTCCTTTTTCTGTTTGTTTGTTTGTTTGTTTTCTGAGACAGAGTCTCACTCTGTGGCCCAGGCTGGAGTGCAGTGGCGCGATCTCAGCTCACAGTAGCCTCTGTCTCCTGGGTTCAAGTGATTCTCCTGCCTCGGCCTCCAGAGTAGCTGGGATTAAAGGCGTGACCACCATGCCCGGCTAATTTGTGTATATTTAGTAGAGACAGGGTTTCACCATGTTGGCCAAGATGGTCTCCACCTCCTGACCTTGCGATCCGCCCACCTCGGCCTCCCAAAGTGCTGGGATTACGGGCATGAGCCACCGCGCCCGGCCTGGAACTCCTTTTAAAGCACGGGTCAGCAAATTTTTCTGGAAAAGACTAAATAAGCGTTTTAGGTGTGGGGGCCAGATGGTCCTTGTCACAGCTGTCCGCCTGTCAGTGAGCATGAAAGCAGCCACAGGCGGCTCATGAACGGCCAGGGAGGCTGTTCCAGAAAAACGTTCTCTGTGAGAGCCGCTGGCAGGGCGCACGGACGCAGGCTGGAGCCTGACAAACCTTGCTGTGCCTCCCCCAGGTCTCTGATCTCTTTCATGTATCTTCCCACATTTCACGTATTTCTATATATTTTCACATCTTCCTGACCACTCGGTGGGGCGTTAGGGTGATTTCTTGCACCTTTATCTTCCAAGTCACTAATTCCCTCATCAGCTGTGCCCAATTTGCTGTTTAACCCACCCACCTGCTTTCAATTTTAGAGATTATAGCAAAAAGTTTTAAGTTTTACTCTTCTTCCATGACACCTTATTTTTTTCTTAGGATGATGATGATTATTATTATTGAGATGGAGTCTCACTGTCACCCAGGCTGGAGTGCAGTGGCACGATCTCGGCTCACTGCAACCTCCACCTCCCAGGTTCAAGCAGTTCTCCTGCCTCAGCCTCCCAAGTAGCTAAGACTACAGGTGCCCGACACCATGCCCAGCTAATTTCTTTGCATTTTTAGCAGAGATGTGGTTTCACTGTGTTGGCCAGGATGGTCTTGATCTCCTGACCTCGTGATCCACCTGCCTCGGCCTCTCAAAGTGCTGGGATTAACAGCATGAACCACCGCGCCCGGTCCAGGATGCCCATTTCTGTCCCTTGAGGCGGCCAGGTGGAGGCCGATGGTGCATGTACGTGGGCCTTTTCCAGTCTGCCTCATGGCGGAGATGCTGCCTCTTGAGGACCCCAAATCCAATCCTGCTTCATGGGACCCAAGGCTTCACCCCATGTCCTCATACCAATCCACACCCCAACACCCTGATTAAGAAATGGGAACCCCTTCCACACATGCCTTTGTTTAATAAATAAGATTAAAAAAAGAAAAAAGAAATGGGAATCCCAGGCCAGGTGCAGCGGGGGCTCTCACCTGTAATCCCAGCCCTCTGGGAGGCCAAGGCTGAGGTCAGAAGTTCAAGACCAGCCTGGCCAACATGGGGAAACCCCATCTCTACTAAAAATAGAAAAATTAGCCGGGCATGGAGGCGGGCACCTGCAATCCCAGCTACTCGGAAGGCTGAGACAGGAGAATTGCTTGAACCTGGGAGGCAGAGGTTGCAGTGACCTGAGATTGCATCACTGCGCTTCAGCCTGGGTGACAGAGCGAGACTCTGTCTCAAAAACCAGAAAACAGAGAGCGGGGCTCCCACTCCCCAAGGCCCTGGGGCCGCCACGGTGTCCGTGTGGGCATCACTGCCTGGGTCTGTGCCTCGTTAACTCGTGACGGCTGAAGGTTCCCTTTCTGGTCCAGTGGAGTCAGCTAAGCACCCACAGCAGCGCCGGGGCTTACCCAGCATCTCAGTGGGGAATTTTCAGGTTACACTTTCCTGTTACTGCCTCGGGAACTCCAATGGACACCTCATACATCCCTGCAAAGCCTGTATCCCTGGTCCAGGGTTCCTCAACCGGATCCAGGCACCCATGGAAAGCCTGCCAGGGTGACGAGCCTGCAGCTTTGGACGGCGGCCGGGCCATGCTGTGGGCATGGTGCTCCAGGGGCCTGGAGCCGGCGTTGAGCCTTGTCCTGGGGGTGGGTGCCAGACACTGCCAGCACTGCTGCCCGGCTTCCAGTAGAGGCAAAACAGACAGAGAGGGGACTGCGGTCCTGGCAACGCACAGAGGTCACCACATGTGGCTGCTTCATAGCACCTGCGAGGAAGTCACCACAGAGGGGTCTGTGCTGGAAGCCAAAGGCGCCTCTCTGGGACACCCGAGACAGTGCCAGACCCCTCGCTGAGGCTGCAGAGGAGGACATGTGAGCGAGGCTGACCGCGCCCAGGTCTCCTCGAATGAGGTGGGTGAAGGAAGGGCTGGATGGAGCGGGGGGGGGACACTGCGCGTGGGGCGCCGTCTCTGTGGCCCGGAGGGGAATGGCCACGGCGGGCAGCGCCCAGGTTGGTAAGAGTCCCTCTAACTGTCCCCCCAGCCTAGATTAGATGGTAGCCCCCCAAAAGATACATTCACATGCCAATCCCTGTAACCTGTGAAGGTCACTTTATTTTGAAAAGAGTGTTTGCAGGGGGAACTAACTTGAGCATTTTGAGGTGGGGGCAGCCCAGATCACCTGGGTAGGTCCTCAATCCAGTGACAGAGTTCCTGTAAGAGAAAAGAGATGGTCGGGCGTGGTGGTGGGCGCCTGTCATCCCAGCTACTCGGGAAGCTGAGGTGGGAGAATCGATTGAACCCAGGAGGCTGAGGTTGCAGTGAGCCAAGATGGTTTCACTGCACTCCAGCCTGGGTGACAGAGCAACACTCTGTCTCAAAAAGAAGGAGAAATGAAGAAAACCCAGCTGCAGGGAAGGCTGTGGGCAAGCAGGGGTGTAGCCTGGACCCACACAGCCACAAGCCAGGCAAGGCCCAGGGTGGTCAGCAGCGCCAGATGCTGAAGGAGATGGGCAGGGTCATCCCACACTCCTGGGAGTGACAGGGCCCGGCCAACACCTTGAGTTTGAGCTTCTGGTACCCAGAGTGAGCTTCTGGTCCCCAGGGTGGCTGGGATCACCCTGGGTGTGGTTCTTGCTGTGGTAGCCTTGGGACCCCAACACATGTGCTCTGAGAGGCCTCCCTGGTGCTCCTAAGACCCACCATGGCTTTTATGTTTGCTTCTGTTTCTGTGTTTAGAGGCAGGGTCTGACTCTGTCACCCAGGCTGGAGTGTAGGGTGCGATCATGGGTCACTGCAGCCTCGACCTGTCAGGCTCAAGGGATCCTCCTGCCTCAGCCTCCCAAGTAGCTGGGACCACAGGCACCACCATGCCTGAGGAAAGACGGGGTAATAGCCTGGGTGCAGTGGCTCACACCTGTAGTCCCAGCACTTTGGGAGGCTGAGGCGGGTGGATTGCCTGAGCTCAGGGGTTCGAGACCAGCCGGGACAAGAAGGCAAAATCCGTCTCTACTAAAAAATATATACGAAAATTTAGCCAGGTGTGGCGGTGTGTGCCAGCAGTCCCAGCTACTCGGGAGGCTGAGGCAGGAGAATCTCTTAAACCCGGGAGGTGGAGATTGTAGTGAGCTGAGATTGCGCCACTGCATTCCAGCCTGGCAACAGGCTGAGATTCCACCTCACAAAAAGAAAAGAAAGAGAGAGATTCGGTAACGTAGTGGGTACACATTGAACACTTTCAGGAACCCCAGCACTTGGGGAGACCAAGGCAGGCAGGTCACCTGAGGTCAGGAGTTCGAGACGATCCTGGCCAACACGGTGAAACCCGGTCTGTATTAAAAATACAAAAATTACCTGGATGTGGTGGCAGGTGCCTGTAATCCCAGCTACTTGGGAGCCTGAGCCAGGAGAATCACTTGCACTTGGGAGGCGGAGGTGGCTGTGAGCCAGGATAGCACCACTGGACTCCAGCCTGGGGGACAGAACCAGACTCCTTCTCAAAAAAACAAAAACTACTTTAAGGAACTGCCAAACTATTTGCACCATTTCACATTCCCAGCTGCTGTGCAGAGAGTTCCGTTGCCCACACCCTCAGCGGCGCTGGGAGCCATCGTCCCACCCTGAAACCGTTGGGACAGGTGAGAAGAGGCTCCCAGCTGTGGGTTTGCTGCGTCCTCCCCATGTGACCGTGGTGTGCGGTTTCTTTTCGGTGGTGTGATCTCGGCTCGCCACACCTCAACCTCCTGAGTAGCTGCGACCACAGGCGCGCGCCAACAAACCCAGCTAATTTTTGTATTTTTGGTAGAGACGAGGCCCCACTATGTCGCCCAGGCTGGTCTCCAGCTCCTAGGCTCCAATAATCTGCCTGCCTTGACCTCCCAAAGTGCTGGGATGATGGGTGTGAGCCACCACACCTGGCCTTGATTTTCTTAATGGTATCTTTTAGTGAGCAAAGTGTTTTAACTTGATGGATCCTAATGTATCCGTTTTCTTACGCTGATGTTTGTGCGTGTGTGTTTTTGAGATGGCGTCTCACTCTGTCGCCCAGGCTGGAGTGCAGTGGCACGACCTTGGCTCACCGCAACCTCCACCTCCCGGCTTTAAGCGATTCTCCCTCCTCAGCCTCCCGAGCAGCTGAGATGACAGGTGCCCGTCACCACGTCCAGCTAATTTTTGTTTTTGTTTTTTGAGACGGAGTCTCGCTCTGTCCCCAGGCTGGAGTGCAGTGACGCAATCTCGGCTCACTGCAACCTCCGCCTCCCGGGTTCAAGCAATTCTTCTGCCTCAGCCTCCCAAGTAGCTGGGACTACAGGTGCACCCCACCACGCCCAGCTAATTTTTGTATTTTTAGTAGAGATGGGGTTTCACCATGTTGGCCAGGATGGTCTTGATCTCTTGCCCTTTGTGATCCGCCCTCCTTGGCTTCCCAAAGTGCTGGGATTACAGATGTGAGCCACCTCCCCCAGCCTAATTTTTGTGTCTTTAGTAGAGACAGGGTTTCACCATTTCAGCCAGGATGGTCTCAAACTCCTGACTTTGAATGAATCCATCCACCTCAGCCTCCCAATGTGCTGAGATTACAGGTGTGAGCCACCACACCTGGTTTGATTTTGTGTTTTCTTTTTTTCTGAGACAGTGTCATTCTATCGCCCAGGCTGGAATGCAATGGTGTGATCTCGACTCACCACAACCTCCACCTCCCAGGTTCAAGCAATTCTCCTGCCTCAGCCTCCCAAGTAGCTGGGATTACAGGCACCCACCACCGTGCCCAGCTAATTTTTGTATTTTTAGTACAGATGGGATTTCACCATGTTGGCCAGGCTGGTCTCCAACTCCTGACCTCAGGTGGTCCACCTGCCTCAGTCTCCCAAAGTGCTGGGATTACAGGCGTGAGCCACTGCACGCAGCCTGTGTGTGTTTTCTTTAAGAAATATTTGCCTACACCAAGATCATGCAGATATTCCCCTCTAATTTCCCATGGAAGCTTCGCTGCTTTTCCTCTCACGGGCAGCTGAAGGGTGTGTGTGTGGCGTGAGGCAGGGGTGGCCGCTCCTTCCCGGTTAATCCCGTTTCCCAGCAGTGATTGCTGAGAAGCCTCCTCCAGGGTCTGCAAGGCAGCTTTGCTTTCTCTGTGCTTTCAAGATTTTCTCTTTATTTTTAGATGTTAGAAGTTTGACTGAGATGGGCTTGGGAGTGGTTTTCTTCCTATCGATCCTGCTTTGGGCTGGTTGAGCTTTCTGGATCCTAAGTGCACGCTTTCTTCCCAGCGTATTTTGAGAAATCTGGGGCCGTGCTCTTGAACTGCTTTTTCTGTCCTGTTCTTGCTCCTCATGAGGCCTCTGAGGCTCCACTGTATATGCATTAAACCACTTGAACTTCGCAAATGTCTCTGAAACCCTCCCCTCTCGGCCTGACCACTCGGACTCAAATCCATTGCTCAAGGCCAGCGTTTGAGGCCGAGACCCCCAGGGATGGCTGCCCACAGACAGCCCGGCGCCTCCTCCTGACGGCACTCAGGACCTCCCACTTGCACGGTGCCCTCGCCCCGCTCCCGTCTTCCCCAAACACTGCTCATCCCCACTCCCCACCTTGAGACCCGCCCCCCCCCACCCCTGGCATCCCCCTGATGTTCAGGCCGGGCTCTCTCCAACCCAGACTCCCCCGACCTGGCACCTGTCTCCCATGACTGACCTCTGACTGGGTCTGACGGCAGGGGCTGCTTCTGCTTTCTCCCCGAGCCTGGCACTCTGTACCTAGCCAGCATGTCCTGGGCTCACAAGGAACACGGAACCTTCCAGAAAGGAGCATCCTACTTTCCGGCATCCCCAGGCTGGCGGACTCCAGAGTCCTCTTTACCAGCCAGTCTCAGCCCACCCAGAGGGATAAGTCAGGCACCAAGGCCACTGGGGGTGAGGACAGACAGGATCCTTAGGCCATGAGGCAGAGGTGGCTGGGCTCTCTGCCACCCTGGGCCCTCCTGCAGCCTGTTGGACCCATCGAGAGGCCAACATCCCTGCCCCTTCCCCCAAGCCTGAGAATGCTCAGGGACCCTCCCAGGCATCACCCAGCACGCCTGGCCCGGAACAAGAGCTGCCACTGTTGCTCTGCTGAGCCGCTCCACGCCCCCAGAAGCCCGCTGGAGAGGGCCCTTTCTGCCATCCTTATCTCAGTAATAAAGCCACAGAAGAGGCTATAAATCCATGAAAATTAAAGCTTCAGCATCTCCCAGGCAGAAATCTTCGTCGCCTGCAGCTGCTCTCTGACCAGGGAGGGGCAGGAGCTGGAGGAAGGTCAACGGGAGGCAGGCGGGGGCTCCTGGAAAGGCCATCCTGTCATCACCCCTGGGACCGGCCGGGGGATCCCCACCCCCATCTGCAAGGCCCGTCCAGCAGGCGTTGCCTCTTCCCAAGCGCCGGGCCTGTGCCTGGGATGGGGACTCAGGATCCAAAAGGGAGGCCAAGGGGTTGAGCCTCCAGCGTAGGCCCAAGCTCAGCCCAGATGGTGCCTCTGACTGCATCGGGCACAGGCCCAGGGGTGCGGGTGCCCCCGAACCCTCCCTGAGACCCCAGCAGGGGACAGGGTCTTCCCAGAGAAAGCTCCCCTTGGAGGTCTTCCTTAAGTGGGCCCCGTGCTCACCATGGCCACTGCTGCTGGACCCTCTGCCTAGCCCACCCATCCCTGCTGCCCGAGTCCTCGGACAGCATCCCCTGCAGGCCTGATCCCCTGATTCCACCAGCCCACGCCTCCGAGCTGAGACCCTGTCTCCCTGGGGCTGGGCAGGGTGGGGGGCAGCCATCGGGCTGTTGAGATCTGCAGATGTCAACAAGCCTACAGCCTTAATTCCCAACTCCAGCGCCACACCGCTGCACCCACCTCCCAGACGACCCCAGCAGCACCTGCTGCCCCGTCCCATCCTCTTCCCCCGAGCCCCTGCTCTCTGCTGTCGATGGCAGGAGCGGGCCTGAGAAATTCATCCTCACTGCAATGGCAATGAGTGCCACCGCTTGGTACACAGCTCCTCCTGGAAAGACACTGCCTGGGGAAAGAAAAGCCTGGTGGGCGTGGCGGCTCTCTCCTGTAATCCCAGCACTTTGGGGGGCCGAGGCAGGCAGATCCCAAAGTCGAGAGATCAAGACCATCCAGGTCAACCTGGTGAAACCCTGTCTCTACTAAAAATACAAAAACTAGCTGGGCGTGGTGGCACACGCCTGTAGTCCCAGCTCCTCGGGAGGCTGCAGCAAGAGGATCGCTTGAACCCGGGAGGTGGAGGTTGCAGTGAGCTGAGATCATGCCACTGCACTCCAGCCTGGCGACGGAGTGAGACTCCGTCTCAAAAAAAAAAAAAAAGAAAATTGAAAAGAAGCCTGGACAATGTAGCAAGACCCCGTCTCTACAAAAATAAAGAACATTACCAGGTGTGGTGGGTGCCTGTGGTCCCAGCTACTCTGGAGTCTGAGGTGGGAGGATCACTTGAGCCCAGGAGGTGGAGGCTGCCGTGAACCGTGACTGCACCACTGCACTCCAGCCTGGGTGACAGAACAAGACCCTGACTCTAAAAAAAGAAAAAGAAAAAAAGGAGAGGCTACAAGGGCAGCAACCCATAGTACTTAACCTACAGGAACGACGTGTTCACGGTGGAACGTCGGAGCGAGGGGAGGCTTCCCGATGCTGGCACAGCGTTTGGGAGTCCTGCCCTCCAGGGGCAGGAGGCTGGCGGCTCCGCGGTGGTCTGGGCGTGGCTGACTGGGCAACGACTGTTCTGTGTGTCCCACAGGCAGCTCTGCGGCCCACAGAGAGAGAGGCTGGATACACCAGGGGTCTGTGCACCCCAGGCGGCAGCCGGCTTGCTAAGCGAGGGCACTGCCAGCTCCAAGGCAGACGCTCACCCGCCGCCCCGCCACTGCCGCTGCTGGAACACGTATCACAGGGAAAAGAAGCGCTTTTCTTCTACCGCCACCCTTGACAACAATTAGAAGCTGATTTAGGGCCGGATACAGCCGCTCACGCCTGTCATCCCAGCACTGCAGGAGGCTGAGGCAGGAGAATCGCCTGTATCCAGGAGGTGGAGGCTGTGTGAGCTGTGGTCACACCACCGCACTCCAGCCCGGGCGGCAGAGCGAGAGCCTGTCTCCAAAAATAAAAAGTAGGCTGGGGGAGGGGGCTACGCCTGTAATCCCAGCCCTTTGGGAGGCTGAGGCGGCAGATCTCCTGAGGTCAGGAGTTTGAGATCAGCCTGGCCAACATGGAGAAACCTCATCTCTACTAAAATTTAAAAAAAAAAAAAAAAAAATAGCTGGGCGTGGTGGTGGGCACCTGCAATCCCAGCTGCTGGGGAGGCTGAGGTAGGAGAATTGCTTGAACCTGGAAGGGGGAGTCTGCAGTGAGCCAAGATCGCACCACTGCGCTCCAGCCTGGGAGGTAGAGCAAGGCTTTGCCTCAAAAAAAAAAAAAAAAAAAAGAAAAAGAAAAAGAAAAAAAGCTGCTTTACTAGGACAAGACGGAAGCCCTCCCCTTGGTGTCTGAAGCCCGGAGGGAACGGGGAAAATGATTGGGGTGCTTGATTCGGCCACACAACAGGGACGGGTGAACGTGCGCGTCACCCCAGCTGGAGCTGAGCACGTGTGTCAAAGTTCATCACGCTGCACGCGCTTCACACCTGGGAGGCTTACTGTGTCTCACAGCACAGCAGCGTTCCAAAGGCGCACTGGAAGGGACACACTCCATGCGGTGCACCTGCTGGGTGGACTAGTACTCTAGCCCTGAAGAGGAGGCGCTCACCTACACTCCCAGGGTGAACCTCGAAGCATCATGCCCAGGGAAGGAAGCCAGCCGGTAGGCAGGAGGCCCCCATTTCCCTGGGTAGAGCAAGGCCGGTTTGGGGGCTTGCAGGCAGCTGCCGGGGCCCGGATGAGAGGAACCGCCAGGGTCACTTGGGCTCAGAGGCCTCCACCTGGGATGGCCGGGACCTCATCCTACATGGGTGATGGGAGCCAAGGCCATCAGAGTGTGGCCCAGGCCCCAGCTGGGTCCGGGGTAGAGGAAGGGTGACCCACCTAGAGGAGACCCCTGTGCCCTGGAGCCCACTGAGTGAAGCCACGCAGCTAGACTGGCTTGCACCTGCCCTGGGTCCACACGCCCCATCCTGCTGCCGCCAGCACACACTGGCCTCCGGGTGGAGCCGCAGAGGGGAGAGGAGAGACTCGCACCCAGGGCCCCAGCCGGCCATGACACCCTGCTGAGTCCCCCTCTGAGGCCACCACTTGCACCCCAGGTGTTCTCCAAGGCCCCCGGAGATCAACCCCCAGCCTCCCCAGAGATAACAAGAGGCTGGGACCTCAGAGTCTCCACCAGAGTCAGAGCCACAGCCCCCACTTCTGGGCCGGAACAGAAGGAACGGGCCTTCTTTTCAAAGTGGGAGCTGTCGTCACTCTCACGCCTGAGGTGCTGCCCATGGCCAGCCCTGGCCAGGCAGCCTGGCTGTCCCTGTGTGTCCTAGGCGGGGGGGTGGGGGGTGTGCAGAGAAAAGCGCCTGTCCTGCCACGTTCCTGCCATCTGGTGCCACCTCCCAGGGAAGGCAGGTGCTGGTCTGGGGTGCCAGCCGTGTGGGGGTGCCCGGGCTCAGGCAGGCATAGATGGCCGGAGTGCTGTCCAGGCTCAGGGTCGGGCCAGGCTCTGGCGGGCTGCACGCCTGGACTCACGGCAGCGCCCGACTGTCGGGCGGCCCTCCCTGCCGGTGGTCGGCTGCCTGCGATGAGGCCGGGCTGGGGAGCTCGAGAGCCGGTGTGGAATCAGCAGAGCGTTACAAACACAGCAGGAACGGTTTGCAATCAATTCTATAAAGGCTATCGGGGCTGTGGAGACTCAGCAGAGCCCTGAGGCCTCAGCGGGCAGCCTGGGGGCACAGGCACCCCACACCCCCATGGCCATCCCCGGGGCAGTGGCGCCGCCTCTCTGGATGCTGACCTTTGTCACAGCCAGGAGGGGGCCTCCCTCAGAAGGAGCTGTTCAAACATTGGCAGTTGACGACTTAGCTCAGTTAACCGTAAAGATAAAAAAGCCTACCAGGTGAGTACAAAAGGAGCCGGAGTCAGAGCGCCTGGCCGCTCCGCTGGGGCCCAGCCACTCTCCGAAGCCACCGCATGCGTGGCCTGCCACCTGCCACCTGGGGCTCCTAGCAGCCGGCTCCTGTCCAGTTCTCCCAGGTGACGTGGCCGTGGGGGGGGACTGCCTCCTCTGCTCCACCCCTGGCCCCTCTGCACAGGCCCCGCCCCGGGTCTGGCTCAGCTGGTCCTCAGATGTCCCTGGGCGACCCGGCCCCTTCTCCAAGTGGCTTCCGAGTGAAATTCCCTCCAACGCACACTCCCCCAGGCCACACGTGGTCATCTGTGGATCGGAGGGTCTTGCCTGGCTGGGCTGAGAGTGCAGCACCTGAGGGTGGAAGGGGCGAAGGACCTGGGGCTGCTGCGTATCCACGTGTCAGGGGCTCCTCTCACGTGGGTCTCCTCGGAGCTTCCAGGGCTGGGCCTGGGCTGGGGGAGAGCAAGGTGGGGGTGTGGAGGGGGGAGCCCGGTGGCTGGACCCGGGTCTGGGGGAGGGCGAAGTTGGGGTGCTGAGGGGGCCGGGCCTGTGCTGGAGGAGGGCAAGGTGGAGGTGTTAAGGTGGTCTGGGGGCCAGACCAGCAATCTGGGGGACCTGCTGCATTGGTCTCTTGAGGACTCCCTGAGAAAGGACTCCAGGAGTCTGTAGCAGCTCAGCCCTTCCTACAAGCATGGCAGCCATGGGAGAGCCGGGGGCTGGTGAGGGACCCGGGGAGGGGAGAGGGCCTTCCACGGCCCCTCACACTCTGGAGGCACGGCCTGGGCTCACCCATCCCGTCACGCCCCTCCCAGGTCAGCCCTCACCCTCCCCACTCCAGAGCGTGCAGCTCAGGGGCGTCGGGTGCTGCCAGACACGTGCCCCATGCCCGCCCCTGCACACCCCGGACTCAGCTCCCTGCCCCCCATACCCTCAGAGGAGGCTTCCCTGACATATTCAGGGCCAGGAGACAACCAGACGTGTCCACCCGGCCTCAAGCCCTTGACAGGCCCACCCCAGGCCCTCCGAGGGACAGGCTGCAGGCTCTGCTCCCCCCGCCCAGCTCCATCCTGGGTTCTGTCCCCTCCCACGAGGCCACACCCCCTGGCTCCACCCCCGACAAGGAGCTGTTAAAAATGCCCCTACCTCGTGAGCCTTTATTGAGTGCGGGCTCCATTCTTGGTGACTGCTTTCACAGCCTGAGAAGGGGCTCACACACAGACCGTTCATCCAGTCACGGACACCGTGCGATGGTTTTCAGCGCACGCAGCGGTGAAACCATCTCTGCGGGTCTCGGTCTGTGGCCCAGGCTGGAGTGCGGTGGCTCAATCTTGGCTCACTGCAGCCTCTACCGCTCAGAGCCAAGCCATCCTCCCACCTCAGCCTCCAGAGTAGCTGCGACCACAGGCACCACCACCACACCTGGCTAATTTTATTTCTTTTTTTTTTTTTTTTTTTTTTTTGTAGAGACGGGGTTGGGTCTCAGTTGTGTTGCCCAGGCTGGTCTCCAATTCTTGGGCTCACATGATCCTCCTGCCCCAGCCTCCTTAAGAGCCTGGACTGCAGGTGCAAGCCACCATATCCAGCTCAGTCAACTCATCACCCTAAGAGAAACCCCTTTCTGTATTGGTCTGTTCTGTGTTGCTGTCAAGAAATTAGTTGAGACTGGGTGATTTCTGCAGAAGAGAGGTTGATCTGGATCACGGTCCTGAAGGCTGTGTAGGAGGCACAGTGCAGGCATCCCATTCCGGGGAGGCTGCCGGAAGCTTCCAATCGCGGTAGAACGGAAGGAGAACCCAGGAGTCACATGGAGGGAGAGGGTGCAGGGAGAGGAGGTGCCAGCTCCCGAGTGGACCACCTACCGGAGCACTAAGGCACACCCGAGGAATCCGCCCTGACCCAAGCACCTCCCACCTGCAGCCCTGGAAGTCATGATTTGACGTGAGATTCGGAGGGGCCACACATCCGAACCAAATGAACCCCCTACCCGCTAGCAGTCTCCCCTGCTCCCCCATTCCCGCCTCCCCCAGCGACGGGGCTGGGAGTTGGTTCCCCTGCTCACCTTGAGAGAGGGTCCCGTGGCACCTGCCTGGGTGACTGGCAGTGTCTGAGGCCCGGCCGGCTGTGTGGGGCGGGAGTGGCGGGCATGCATCCTGTAATCGAGCTGCGTCCTTCTGCAGCAAGACAAACGAACCCACTACCCGCTAGCAGTCTCCCCTCCCCCATCCCCTTCCCCCTCCCCCATCCCAGCCTCCCCCAGCCCTTGGCAGCCCCCCATCCTTGTTCTATGCCTTTACCTGTGCTGAAAATCTCATACACATGGGATTCTGCAATGTTTGTCATTTTGTGTCTGGCTTATTTCACTTGGTGTGACATCTTCAAGGTTTATCCACGTGTGTCAGATCATTCCTTTTTTTTTTTTTTTTTTTTTTTTTTTTTTGGAGAGGGTGTCTGGCTCTGTCGCCCAGGCTGGAGTGCAGTGGCGTGATCTCGGCTCACTACACCTCTGCCTCCCCGGATCAAGCGATTCTCCTGCCTCAGCCTTCCGAGTAGCTGGGATTATAGGCACCCGCCACCACACCCAGCTAATTCCTGCATTTTTAGTAGAGGCAGAGTTTCGCCGTGTTGGTCAGGCTGGTCTTGAACTCCTGACCTCGTGATCCACCCACCTCAGCTTCCTAAAGTGTTGGGATTACAGGTGTCAGCCACCGTGCCCGGCCATGTCATTTCTTTTCACGGCTGAATAATGTTCCACTGGATGGAGAATCATATTCCACCGTATGGAGAGACCCCATCTTGTTTATCTGCTCATGTGCGGGATACGTGGGATGTCTACACCCTTGGCTGTTGTGAACGATGCTGCTGGAGTCCACGTTTCTGTGTGGACACACATTTTCGTTCCTCTTGGGTACACACGGAAGAGAAACTGCAGGATTGTATGGTAATTCCATAATTATTTGAGGAACGGCCTGTTTTCACTTCCTCTTTTTATTTGATGAATAATTGACTTTCCAGAGGAGGAAATTTAAGGCCCAGAGAGGGTAAGAATGCATGCCCAAGGCCACACAGCCAGGAAGTGGTGGAGCTGGAATTCCAACCCAGGCTGTGTGTTTGCAGAGCCCAAGAAAGTCTCCCTCCCTGCCGCCCAGGTAGCCTGCGGCCCCTCACAGCCCAGTGATCCCTCAAGCACCCCCCACCCAGCCTCAGCCGGGCAGAGAAGGGCCACCTAGCTGGCCACAGCCGCCTCCTCCAAGTGCCTGGGGGCCTGTCTCGCCCCTCTTGCCTTCCACACACACCACCGTGAAGGTGAGAAGAGGGAGCAGCGTCTAGACTGCGCTCTCCACCCGGCGGCAGTAAAACCAGCTGCTTCGCCAGCAGCACGGGCACACTTTCACCATTTTAATACAGGAACTCTTAAAATTATGACTGCGGAGTCAAGACGGTCCCGAGCTCATGGCTGAGCCCCAGGAAAGGGCTTGGGGCGCCTGCCAGCCCGCAGCCACCAGGCTGCCCGTCCCACGGTGTGGGGTCGCACCCCCCCCCAGCGCAGCCTGCACGGTTGTGGACTCCTAAATTCCTGCGCAGTCCCCTGAGCCATCCAGCAAGCACGCATTTGTTAACACCTCCTGGATGCAGGACCCAGAGCCAAGGACACCCGCCTGCTCCACGCTCCAGGGTCTCACGGCGTCTCCTGTCTCCGTGGCAGGACGAAGGTGGAGAGCCCGCGGTGCTCAGGGTGGCCTACGGCGCTCCGGCCCGCTTTACAGTCTGGGGCTCCCTGCCAAGGCTGCTCCCGGGGACGCATTCCAGCCAGCCAGGGCCCGGCCTGTGTCAGCGAGCGGCCCTGTCGCCTGTCCTGGAGGCTGAGCTCTGCAGGCGCCGGGCTAAGCAGGGTCACCCTCTCATCTGCATCCCCGCCGTGGCCTGGTTTCCTGGCCGAGGTGGGCAGCCTCCTTGGTGGCGGTGGCCTGGGTCCCCGGCTCACAGGCCACAGGAAGCAGCAGGACCCAGAGCTGGCTGGAAGGAGGGGTCCACTGGACACCAGGCAGGGACTGCCATGCGGGAGACCCCGAGGAGCCCACCCGCCTTCCTGGCTTCCAACTTATGCTGGAAGAGCTGAGGAGTCACGTGTACTCCTTCCCCACAGCTCTTTGTCAAAGAAAAATACTGCCCTTCAAAACAACGCCCTGTTCGTAGGACTGGGCATGGTGGCTCACACCTGTACTCCCAGCACTTTGGGAGACCAAGGCAGGCGGATCACGAGGTCAGGAGATCGAGACCATCCTAGCTGACATGGAGAAACCCCATCTTTATAAAAAATACAGAAATTATCCAGGTGTGGCAGCACACAGCCGCACCCCAGCTATTCTGGAGGCTGAGGCACGAGAATCGCCTGAACCCAGGGGGCAGAGGCTGCAGTGAGCTGAGATCGTGCCACTGCACTCCAGCCTAGCGACAGTGAGACTCCGTCTCAAAATAAAAACAAAAACAAAAAACCCAACTCCCCGCCAAAAGAAAAACGGAAGCAGCTAAAGCAGAGGCACGTTTTCCAGAGACCTGAAGATTAGAAACAATGCATCCAAACACTCTGCAGGTGAATTAAAACAATCCCAATGCCAGTTTCCAGCCGTCCTGGGCAGCTTCTAACACTCAGTGAAGTGCCAGCCTGTCACCATGCTGTCGGCCCTTCACTTTCTTTCTCAGTGGAGACCCTCACATCGAGTTGAGGTGGTCCCCGCTCCAGCATGAGCACAGCCTCCGCTGCCTGATCTTCAGGCTGACGGACCGATGGATGTTTAGCGCAGGGAGCGCCCACGTTCCAAGAGTGCGGGCACCTGTCCCACGGGACGTGAAACACACACATCAGTGGGGACGCAGAGCCCCTACGGACAAGGTGGGCACACCATCTGATGGGCTTGACGGAGCGGGAGGCAGTGGGAGGAGTCCTCCCTGCCAGACCGAGCTGGGAAATGCCCCTCTAAGGTGCCGGTGTGGCTCCACTGGTCTGCAAACTGTCTTTTGTCAGATTACAGACGCTTTCTTTAAAAAAAAAAAAAAAAATCACGCCTGTTTTAGAAGCCCATGGCCCTTTTCCCTTCTGCCGACATCTGGAGAACAGACAGTGGCAGCAAGGGTGACAGCTGCTGTGTTTTAGAAATTCCACAGTGCTTCCCAGGCGCCCTCTGGGTCCTCCTGCTCCCTGGCTCCCTCCTGCCTGCCACAGGGCCTTTGCATCGGCTGCTGTTGCTGCTGGAAAGAGCCCCTGCTCCACTTCTGGCTGCCAGCTTGTCCTCACAGAGGCCCCGACCTTGTCTGTCTGCCCCCCCCCACCCCAACCCACCCAGCATTTAGCTCAGAAACGGTTTCACCACCACACCTGGCTAATTTTTGTATTTCAGTAGAGACCGGGTTTCACCATGTTGGCTAGGCTGGTCTTGAACCCCTGACCTCAGGTAATCCTATCCACCTCGGCCTTCCAAAGTGCTGGGATTACAGGCGTGAGCCACCATGCCTGGCTGCCTCAGTTTTTAATGAGCAAGGTGTTGAGAAAAAGATCAGAGGTTCTGAGTGCCCTCCGGCCAGGACCCTGATTCAGCGTTTGTGTCTCCCCACCTGCTGGAGCGTCCCTCCAGAGATGTGTCCAAAGCCCTGGGCTTTCTGAGGTCCCTCGCCTCTGTGGCTGGGGACTTAATTGCTCTTTGAAGACCTCACTCTCCAGCTGGGGCCCTCCATCGCTGAGCAGCTGCATTAAAAAAAGAGTAAATGTTTTCCTTTTCTTGAGGAGTTCGCACATACAGAGGAGGTGCTGCTGAATGGGCCTGTACCCCAGCTGGGCCCCCACGCTCCTGCCTTCCAGTTCGCTGGCCCATCCCACGTGCTGTGTGCCCCTCTGGGCCCCAGCTAGGCAAGGTCTGGTCTTCTCCCTGCATGGCGTGGCCAACCCATCGGAGGTCCTGCTTCTCTGCTGCTCACCGCAGGTGGGAAGCCACAGCCTCCCCACAGCCTCTCCAGTTCTGGGGTCTTCCTGGCCCTCTGCCCACCCCAAGGGCCCTGGAGCCGAGCCTCTTTGTCTAATGGGAGGAGTCGTCTCTCCGACTACGGAGAGCCCCTTGTTGGTGGGCGTGCTGGGGCGCAGATCTGGGAGCTGAAGGTTCCCAGTGCACAAAGGGGTGGTCCTGAAAGCAGAAACACCCTTCTAGCCTGGAGGGTTGCTCCAGGGGAGGGGGGTTCGGGGGCCTGGACACCTGCCCCCATCTGCTGGCACCTCGAGGTGCGGCGACCCCTCCCTGGGACACGGGCCAGGCCCTCCCCAGTGTTGGAAGGGGCCACCCCTTCCGGATCAAGCCACTTGCTCCGGGTCCCAGGGGAAGGCTCCTCCACACGCCTGATTGAAGGAGCGCAGCTGCTGGCAGGGCGAGGGGCCTGCACTTCTCCTGGGGGATCCTTGGTGCGTCTAGTGTGACAGCGGGGGTGGGGGTGCAGGAGGACCAGCCCGCCGTCCCCAGGGTCCCCCAGAGCCCCACGCGGGAGGGGACTGGGCACGGGGACAAGTTCGCGGAACCTGCCCGTGCGCGCGTGTGCGTGTCGTGGAGGGACGCGAATGCAGGAGTGCCCAGAAACCCACCCGCGGACTCCCAGCGCAAAGGACATCCCACCCGCCCCCGCGTCCCTCACCCACGCGCGCGGGCACACACAGGACACACGCGCGGGGGGCGGGGCGCGCACCCTCTCGGTCACGGCCGCGGCTCGCCTTCCACGCCCGCCGGGTCCCCGCCCCTCCGCCGACCCCGGCCAGCATCGCAGCGGGGGCGACGGCAGCGGCGCGCGGAGACGGGGAGCGGGAGCGAGAGGGGAAGGGGGAAGGGAGGCGGGGGGAGGGGGAGGGGCGCGGCATCTGCGGCTCGGCCGCCCCCGCAGTTGGGGGCGGGGAAGGACGTAGGTGCTCCCCCTCCCACCCCGCCGGAGCCTCCCGCGAGCGCCCCCTGGTGCTCCCCGCGCCCGGCACTGGGGGAAGCACGGAGAGCCGGGAGCGCGAAGAGCAGGGAGCGCAGTGGCGGGGAGCGGAGGGGGCGCGGGCGGGGTCCAATTCCCGGACCCAGGGTGGGGGCAGGACGCCGGGCTGCGATGGGAAGGGGTACCTCGGGCGCGCGCATCTCGGGCCGGGGGCGGATCCTCCCCGGCGCCCCCTTCTCTGCCCCGCGCCGGCCCCGCCCCTCTCCCGGCAGCCCTGGCCCCGCCCCCGGCCCCGCCCCTCTCCCGGCAGCCCTGGCCCCGCCCCCGCGTGCCCGGCCCCGCCCCGGCCCCGGCCCCGCCCCCCGCCGCTCAGCCCGAAGTTTCCTGCGCTGCGCGCGGACCGGCTCGAGGCTCGCTCGCCGCCTCGCCGGCCCCCGGCCCCGCGCCCCGTGCCCCCCGCCCCGGCCTCGCCCGTCCGCCCGGCAGCCTCAGCGCCGCGCCGGGGTCGCCGCCGTCACCTCCCCCGGGCGAGCCGGAGCCGGAGTCCAGCTGCGGCCAGGAGCCGGGGGCCGGGCGGGCTAGGGGCGCGGGGCCGGGGCCGGGCGCCGAGCGGGGTCCACGGTGACCGGGCGATGCCCGCGGGGACGCCGCCGGCCAGCAGAGCGAGGTGAGACGCGGCGAGGATACGCGCCCCACTGCGCGCCCGGGACCGTCTTCAACTCGCGCGGAGCCGGCCAGGGAGCCCCGGAGCGCTCGCCCGGCTTCCCCTCGGGGTGGGGGTGGGGGTGGGGCCGCGCGGCCCTTGCCGGAGGGAGGGAGGGAGGGAGGGGGCGGGCGGGGGCGGGGGGCGCGTTCGTCTCTAATAAGAAAAGACAAAGACATCCCGGCGGCCGCGGCTGTTCCCACAGCTCCGCGCCGGCGGAGGCAGGGCGGGGGCGTTGCCACGGCCCCAGGTCACCCCCTGTCCTCCGCAGGTGCTGCCGGCCGCCACCATGATCGAGGGCGCACAGGCAGCCGACGAGGTCCGGGTGCCCCTGGGCGCGCCGCACCCTGGTCCGGCGGCGGCGGCGGCGGCGGCGGCGGCGGGGGCGTCCCCGGCGAGCCCCGGGGCGCCGGGACGCGAGGCGGAGCGGGGGTCCGAGCCCGGCGCGTCGCCCCCCGAGAGTCCGGCGGCCGAGCGCGGCGCGGAGCTGGGCGCCGACGAGGAGCAGCGCGTCCCGTACCCGGCCCTGGCGGCCACGGTCTTCTTCTGCCTCGGGCAGACCACGCGGCCGCGCAGCTGGTGCCTCCGGCTGGTCTGCAACCCATATCCTTCCCGGCCGGCGGGGGGCAGGGGGCGGGCACGGGGTCCGGGGCGAAAGACTCCCTCGGCGTGCGCCCCCGCGCGCACGCCCTTGTTCGTGGGACCTGGTGTGGTTTGGGCGCGCGGGGGAGTAGGGCAGGGGCTGGAGGACGGCGCTCTTCAGAGCCTGGTGGCGGTGGGGCGGGCTTGGGGGGGCCACGGGGCTTCCTGTCCCAGAGCTGGCTCCGGACGGAGAAGGTGGAAACGGAGCCGGGAGCCACCGAGGGCTTGGAGGGGAGAGGAACCAGGGAGGGAGGGAAGAAAGGAAGGTCGTAACTCCTCGAGTCCCATAGGGTGTTGTCCCGGATGGGAATTTCCCCTTGCCCACCCACCCCTTGTTTTCTAAAGGTCCGGCCCAAGGCAGGCCCTTCTCGGGGGCGGGAGAGGGCGGGGAGGCTGGAGGAGCTGGAGTCAGGGGTGCAAACTTTTCAGCCGATGCCTGGTGGTTCTGTGTGCGTGGGGGAGACCCGTGGGGCCTGTGAGCGCTGCCAGGGCCTTTTCCATGGAGAGAGGCGGTGACGTTGGTTGTGAACTTGCTTTTTCAGGCTGAACTCGGTGCCGCGGCTGATTTAAGTCATGCGCAGCTTGGGGGTGGGGGGCAGGGAGGCAGCTGGCACTGCCCGGGGGAGTCCCTTATCCCCAGCCCCCCTCCCTGGCCGGAGAGGAAGGGGCAGCCTTTTCTACTTCTGAAGAGAGTGGCACAGACTTTCAGAGAAGGTTCCAGAACAGAGTTGGGTCAGGGCCAGGGGCATTTCTGGGATGCACACGGTGGCGTGGACCACTCCCCCCTCAGCAGGTAGTCTTTGGGGTGGGTCTCCGCCCAGCCTGAGAAAGGCCTTGCTCTGTGCCTGTGTCCAGGCCGTGTCTCCTTACCGACCCTTCTGAGCTAGCAGCTGGGTGGCCAGGCGGTGGCTGCCGCTCCAGACCTGGGGATGGGTGGTGGGCTGCCCAGGACAGGGTGGACCCTGTGCCCAGACATCCCCCGTCGGAGGTGGGAGGCGGGCTGGGAGCAGGAGCGGCATGTGTACGCTTTCCTATCTTGTGTGTTTAACTGTACAAATATTAAACACAAAAGCGGAATCTGTACCAAAAAAGTCATAAAGCCGGTGTTTCTCCTTCCCAAATCCAAACATCCAGTGAGTCAGACTCATCTCTGCTTGGAGGAAGAGGAGGCTGTGGGGTCCCAGGGGCAGCGGGCCTGGCCGGAGGTCTGCCTTGGAGCCCCTTACCCGCTGCAGAGCCAGCCTGGGCGCCTCAGTAGCCCCAGGGTGGTGCCTGTGGGCAGGCGGGCGTCCCTGGGGGCTGAGGGCTTGGCCCTTGGCTGAGGAACCAGCCTGGCCTTGAGGGGCGGTTGTAGGTTCGTCTCCTCTCCTTGGCCAAGGCGGAGCTGGTCATGCCCCTTTGTTCTGGTGGAGAGTGACCGGGTGTCGGGGTCACTGGGGCGGTGCTGGCAGGCCCAGGGGAAGGGGCTAGAGGGCACTGGAGGGGTTGGGACAGGAGGCTGGCCCCAAGCCAAGGCCTGTGTTCCTTGTTTCCAAACGTGTGCAGGCCAGAGACGAGAAAGAGCCGATCAGGGCCTGGACTGTGTCCTCACAGCCCTGGGTCTCGCTGCCCTGTCCCCAGGCAGGAACTGGACTCTTCCCGCCCCGGGTCTGGCCGCTCTCTCTGTCCCCTCTCGGCTAAGAGAGTTTTGGAGCCTGGCCCTGGTGTTCTGGGCTGGCTGCGTCCCTCAGGGCTTCCAGGGAGGTGGTTTGTGTTGCTGTGTGCAGGGAGGGTGTTGGCTGGCTGGCCTCACAGAGGTGGGATGAGCCCTCTGGCGGGAGAGGAGGATTGGGGCCAACAGCGTGACGTGACCCAGGCCCTGTCCCTGGGCGTCCTGAGGCTCTGTCCTCGTGGGCTTCGTGGCCTGACAGGAGAAAGCTCTGGTAGCCGGAGAGGGACGTGGTGCTGTCCTGATCTCGGGGGCTGGATGGTGCTCTCAGCCTGGAAAGAGCAGATGGTGGCCCGTTCCTGTGGTGGGAGCACCCTGGTGTCCCTGGGGCTCCGGGGCTGGGAGACGATGGGTGGTCGGCCTCCTGCTCCCTCACTTGGAGACTGGGTCTGTCTGCAGCACGGCTGGCCGGACCCTCACCCTCCTCACCGCTGGCACCTCTGGCACGTGCTGACTCTCCCAGCCCCAAGCCCAGTGATGCGGGGTGCCCCCGATGCCCTCCACCCTGAGAGACGTCGGAAGTGAAACTCAGACCCCAGGATCGATTCACTCTTGGCCCCGTGGAAACACCCCTCTGCTGGGGGAGTGGGCTTGGGGAGGCCCCCGGCCGAGCGGGGGTGGGTGTGACCTCCAGCAGATGCCCGGCCTCAGAGAGAACCTAAAATAAGCTGGCAGGCCTGGACAGGTGGGGGATTGGCTGGCTCGGGGAAGCCCGTGTGGGCCACGGCCGAGGCTTTCCAGAGCTCTGCAGCTTCCCGGGAGTTGGGAGGGGTGGCTCTGCAGGAGGTGGCGCGGCGGTGGGCGGTCAATGTGGCCAGGGCTTTGCCTGGAACCCTGGGTGTCTTGTAGCAAGACGGTCCTTCCAGGGCCTCAGCTTCTGCACCGTGAGGCCCCAACTCCCTCCTGAAAGAGTGAACTTGAGAGGGAGGGATCATCGGATTTGCTCAGGGAACCCACATTCCGTAAAGTGACTCCATGCTCCCCAGGGGTTGGCAGAGTCCCAGCCGCTGTCCGCCAGGCCCAGCCTGAGCGGGGTTCAGTCAGCACGGGAAGCTGGGGGCGGGCCCGCCTCTATCCTTGAACCTTTCCGGAACCCCCAGGTAGACTCCCGCACCGGGAAACACGTGCATGCTGGGGTGACTTCATCTCAGGCAGAGGAGCCTCCAAGGACGGCCCTTATCTTTATTGATTTGCTTCTGAAAAATGTAATTGTCTTAGAACTTTCGGGGCGAGTGCTGTGTCTCCTACACAGGTTTATTTATAGCGGAAGGTGGGTGGGATCTGTGTTGTAGCCGGGCTGGGTTATGTGCTGCCCGGGATCCCGGGGTTCCTGACTCCGCTTCGCCTGCGACACAGCTGCTGCCATCCCGGCACACGGGTGGGGCGGGAGGGCCCCTGGGAATGCTTGGAGGAAGGGGGACCCGGCCTCAGTCCCCGCGAGAGCGAGGGAGACGGGCTGCGGGTGTGTAGGGACCAGAGGGTGACCCAGGGGGTGCTTGGGGGCTTGGGGACGGCAGGACCCTCTTGGAGGCATCCCTCAAGGCCCAGGCTCCAAATGCCGCGTGTCCAGGAGCTCTGAGAGGGGGAAGGATGTGTCAAGGTCATCCGGATGCTGAAGGGCAGAGCTGGGCGAGCCCGTCCTGGCTATGATGGCCACGTGTTTGGCACAGCCCTGCCTGGGTAGGGACGAGCCTGAGACAGTCCTTCACGGCATCTGTGAACACTCGGCCGTCACGCTGCTCCCCGGTTGTCCCCCAGGACTGAGAGGGCACCGTCCGGAAGGGGCCAGTCCCGCCTGCTCCCGCCTCACTGGGCTCCACATGCCCCCAGGTCCCACGTGGGCAGGATGGACCGCTCTTCTGCTGACCTTGCCTTGAGGGACCCCCTTGAACACTGTCTCAGCAGCATCAGAACAACCGAACTGGTCTCAGAGGAGCTGCCTCGGTCGGAAGTCAGGTGCCCGGGATGGCCTGGAGCTGTCGCATGAACCCTGGGCCTGAGCTCCGAGCTGGGGTCCCTGGAGGTGGGGCCAAGCACAGGCTCCATCACAGACGGAAGTCCCTTTGGCCCTGCTGGACCAGGATGTGAACACAGCAGTGGCTCCCGATTGCACCCAACCCTCGGCCTGGCTTCTGTCATCCGTGCTGGGGCGCCATGTCCGTCAGGGACTCTGGGCTGCTGGTCCCTGCTGGGGCCCGCCCGGCCTCCCCTCGGCCCCGGTGCCCATGCCCTCGCTCTGACAGGAAGGAGAGTTGCAGGGACGGGTCCACTAGTCTCTGAAGCCACCAACTGGCCTCGTGGAGTTCCTGGGGCAGATGTGGGTTCCCGCCGAGCCCTGTGTGCCGACCGGGTGGGGCCGGATGTGTCCCTGCCTCCTGGGCTAGTGTAGGGTGGGGGAGGCAGCCCCTCCCCACCCCCACAGCTGATCCTGCACGAAAGGAAAGACACAGATGGGGCCGAGATGGGAGCGTTGCAGGGGGAGGGGGAGGGGCATTCCCACCCAGAGTCGGGGGAGCCGTGGGGGCAGCGTGTTCTTCCCGGGCGGTAGAGAGAGGCCCCCGGGGATGACGGCAGGGCAGGGGTCTGCCAAGCGCCTGTGGAAGCCCATCCCCGCGTGACGTCATCCCGTCCCTGCCAGGAAGTGGGCGTGATGCCAGCAGGCCGAGCTTACCCTCCGTGCCGGGCTACCCCGATGGACTCAGGCTCAGTCCCCACTGGGGAGGAGGGAGGAGATGGCGCCCACAGCGGGCCGGGCCCTGG
Organism: Saimiri boliviensis; assembly: GCF_048565385.1. Lineage (NCBI taxonomy): Eukaryota > Metazoa > Chordata > Mammalia > Primates > Cebidae > Saimiri > Saimiri boliviensis. The sequence continues at coordinate 10,718,684 of NC_133460.1, read as the reverse complement.
CAGGGACCGTGGACCTCCCAGACCTGCTTCTGCAGCCGGGGCTGGCCGGGGTGCAACCCTGGTGCTGCTGGGAACTATCTTGGCGAGAGCTCTGGTTCCTGGCTGAGGGAGGCCTAGGGTGGACTGAAGCACCCCTCCCCTGCTGAACCCCCGGCCCCACAGGGCCCCCACTCAGCCAGTACCGCCTGCACCGTACAGGGGCTCGGGTTCACTGTCCTTGGCATTGACAGACCTCGGGGCCCACGTTTGCCCACTTTCAGGGTGGAGGGAGTCCCTGAGCGCGGCCTGCAGCCCCTGGTAGGGGGACGTGGGGAGCAGTGCAGAGTGGGGAGGGGCCTCTGAACGCCTGGCCTTGGCAAACTTCTCACGGCCAGGCCCCCGCCCCAGGCTGGCCTGATCTGTGTGGCCCTTGGACGGTGGGGTGGGTGCTGGAGCCTGCGTGGGAGGCGTTCAGACTGAGACCTGGATGGGGCGTGCCGAGGGGGAGGGTGTCTGGTGGGGGGGACGGTGAAGTGGGGGTGCCCGTACGCCCAACCGGAAGGAGGGGAGGGGCAGGGTGGGCCATGGGGAGGAGGCCTGGGCGTGTGGTGGGCGGCACATCGCCATTTGGCCCAGGCCCCGAGCTTGCTCTTGGGATCTTGTGGGGCTGTAAGGAGGCAGAGGGAGGGTGGGCTCCAGTGGGTGGTGGGCCCACCTGGGGGCCCAGGGCTCTGCTCTGCTTCTAGCTGGGGTTGCGACTGCTCCTTAGGGAGGGGAGGCCTGGGGGCCAGGCTTAGTGGGAAGTTGAGAGAGACGGGGCTGGAAGGCTGGTGAGGGCAGCAGAGGGCCAGGGGCTGGGAGAGGGCAGCGCTGGTATCCTGCAGGTCCGGAGGACGTGGCTGCTGCCAGCCCTGAGGAAGCTCCTGGACGTGGGCATCACCACACTCCAAGCACCCAAACTTCATTCCAGTTAGGGCTGGCCGCGGGCGCCCTTCCCGGCCCGGTGCAGCGCTCAGAGGTGGTCCTGGGTCCTCCCCTCGCCTCTCTTGAGGGCTGAGAGCCAAGGGTGACACGAGCCCACCAGGCCGGGCTCCCAGAGCTGCAGAAGAGACGTCCAGTTCCAGGGTCAGGACAGGAGGCGTGCGGGAAGGGGCAGCCTGTCAGACACCAGGGTGGGTCCATAGCAGCTCTGCCGGCCGAGTCCAAGCCGTGGCCGGGCAGTCCAGGTCAGGCGAGGAGCGTGTCACCTTTGTTTATGCAGATGTCAGCCGGGGCCGTCGGTCCAGCCGCTTGTGCTGAGCCCACTGTGGGAAGGGGGGACTGCCACAGCTCCCCCCCCAAGCGGGCATTCACCTACCTGGCACAGAAGAGGAGTGTCTCGTCTCCTTGGCGGTCAGCGTTGGCGTAACTTGGAACAACTCTAAGCCTCGCGGGCGCAGCTTGAATTTCCAAGCTGGAGATTAAAGACCAGTCGCTTAGCCTGGGCAGGAACCAGGGGTGAAGTTAGCCGGTCGCCCTGCGCGGTGACGGACGGCCTGATCCTTGGTCGGGGATGGTGGGGGCGGGGCTCAGGGAAGGAGCCTGCTGGCTCTGGGCCCTTGCCCAACTCAGGAGAGCTGGCAGCAAATCCGGGCACCATCCCCAGAGCGCTGTGCCCGCCGAGGATGACAGATGGGGACCGAGTAGCAGCTTGCCGTGGGGCAGGGGGTGTGCCACCGCCACGTGGCCGCCGGTGTCCCTGGCCTCCACGCACACTCCTCACCGGGCGGGGGTGGGCCCGGGCAGACGGGGAGAAGTAGCCGTTGGCAGCGGGGCAGTGAGAGCCTCAGGGTTTGAGTAGCAGGCACAGTTGATGAATGTGCTAAACTAGGTCTTCTTTGTGCTAGCCGGGAGCGGGAGCCGTGGGTAGAGAGAGCCTTGGGTGGGTGTGGCCGCCGCCTGCTTTCGGAGGCCCAGCACAGTGTCAAGTCAGGATGCCAGAGCACCCCGTCCTCGGGTGGGTGGCCGACGAGGACCAAGGTGTCCTCCCAGTGCTGCCCACCCACCCTCAGTGCAGCCCTGGGTCCTTTGTCCAAGTTGGGAGCAGGGCTGGCAGGGGGAGGATCTCAAAGCCCCACGCGCTCTCGAGGAAGAGGCCCCTCTGGCCCCCGAGCGGTATAGACCACCTGAGGCAGGGGCACCCCAGCCGGGCTTTGACGCCTGCGGACCGGCTCCTGCGGAGAAGGTCTCGGTCAAGGCCTCAGCCTTGGCCGGCCCCTCTGGACTCGTCTGACCTTGGGCGCCTCCGCCACTGGAGACTGACGGAAGCGGAGCTGTTGGGTGACGCAGGGTGTTGGCGTTAATAAAAGCCGTCACTGAGCAGGTGGCGGCGGGGGGCGAGGCCAGGGGTCTGGGGGCAGAGCTGTCTTGGGTGGCAGGGGAGGTGGCAGGAGCTGGGTGAGCCCCTGAAGCCTGGTGAGCAGACCACACCCGAGGCCCTGGGCCTTTTCGAGCGTGTGTGAGCCCCGCAGTGGGGGCTCCCGGTCACTGACTGTCCCACCTGGGCGCTGCCTGTCCCCGAGGGCAGGCTCCAGGTGGGGTTGGGGTGGGGGAGGGCTGGGAGCCCCCCTTGGGGAGTCCTCACCTCTCTTGGCCCCTAGCCACCCTGCGTTCTCATCCTTTCTCCCCTCCACAGCTTCTGCACCTGGGTGAGCCCCCTGGCGGGAGGTGGCCATCTGGGGGCCCGTCTCTGGCTTGAGGACTGAGGTGGGGACACCCTGAGGTCTTTTTTGGGGAAGGTGGGCTTTATTAGCCTCAGATGTTACTCAGCTGCACCTGGGTGGAGGCCCCTGGGGTCTCCCTGGCCACAGGACCGGGGCCAGCGACCCCTGCCTACATGGGCAGTGCCTCCACGTGTGCCTCAGTTTCCCTGTCACACCACGTTGGTCTGTCATCTCGGAGCGAGGCAAGAGGCCAGATGCAGTCCTGGAAGAGAGGCTGTCAGTCCCGTCCCATCATTGGGGGCCAGCACAGTGGCTGCTGGGGCACACACCTATCCCCACCCAGCCCTGTCCCCAGCTCTGAGCAGCACCCAGGCCTGTCCCCTCGCCGTGGCTTGCCGGTGGGGTGTGCCTGGTTAGACGCATTAATGGAGGTGCTGGTGAGGCTCGGGGGCAGATCTTTCTAGAAAGCAGCAGGGCCCTTGCAGTGAGCCAGGCCGTGTCCCGTGGAGTCCCAAGTGGGCTGGCAGAGGTGACAGCGAAGCCCCTGCTCCCGGCCGTGTTAGGTGACATCATCTTCTGGGCACTATTTTCCTTGTCTCTGAAGTGGGCTTGCTGCCTTCGTGGCCTCCAGGTGTATGGCAGGGACTCCTCATCCCTGCCCGGTCCCCAGGCCGGTGCAGGGCATGGGATCCCGCCAGCCCTGAGACCCCCGCCCTGGGCCTCCAGCCTCCAGAGCCCCGTGGGGCCATTGCTGTCTGAAGCCCCCACCTGTGGTGCTCTGTTACAGCTGCCTCCCCACCCCAGCCAGGGTGTCCCCACCCCCCTCAGCTGCGAGCAGGGGTGCAGGTGCCCAGAGAGGCCCCCAGCACCTGCTTGTCACCTTCCTGCTGCACCTCAGGCCCCCCAGAGGGAGAGAAATGGCCCATGAGCAGGAGGAGGTCCGAACGGTATGGGAGGCTGCCTCTTCGGGATGAGTTGCGGTTGGCTGCCCGCTGAGTCAGGCTCGTCTATTGAGGAGTGGCCCCGGGGAGGGCGCACACTGAGGCGTGAAATTGGTCCTTCCGAGCGAGCCCTCGTCAGCGCAGGGGCGGTGCTGCTGTCTCTCTGTGCCCCGGTTAGAAGTCGTTTCCCACGGCTGGCTCCTGCAGGCACCGGGCATCCTAAGAGGAGGCAAGCGCCTTAGGACCCTGTGACGGGGTCTGCAGCTGCACTTGGCTCTGGTGGGCAGGGGTGGGGGCCACAGACGGATGAGACCTGGGCCCTGTTGTGATACAGAGGCTCAGCCCCACTGACGCCAGGAGGGCAGCTTCCAAGCCGGGGGACCATCCGCTGGGGTTGTGGCGTGAAGGCCAAGGGGGTGTGAGCACGAGGGGATGGCCCCGGGCTGCTGGCCGTGGCCGGGCGGGCCGGCAGTGGTCATCAGCCCAAGGCCCCTGGAGCCCCTCTGTGGGTACCTGGCCCTGTGGCTACCCAGAGCTCCCCGTGGCTGTAACCCCAGAGGCTATGGGGGTACGGTGGCCGCTGCTCCTGCCTGCCCAGGACTTGTGCTCGGCTGACCCCGTGTTTGCTGTGTGGCCCTTGTTGGTTACCTAGCCCCACTGTTCTGTGTCCTGGGTGGGTGAGGAAGCTTGCAAAGAGGAATAGGTATGGGTCAGTCTGCCCTGGGTGCCGACCCTGGGTCTGGAGAGGCCACAGCCTCCTCCGCCAGCCTTCCCATGGAGTTCGAGGCTCAAGACTGGGCGCTGGTGTGCAGGGCGGTGGGGGTGGCCTCGGCCCCATGGGGCCAGGTGGGCGTCAGAGGCCTCCAGTGAGGCCCAGGTGAGACTGGGCCCGGAGCTGCCCGTCTCCGCAGGGTGCCTCGTGCTCTCAGAAGGGGGTGCTGGTGTGGCCTGGGAGTGTCCAGTGAGCAGCCGTCCTGTGCCAGGCAACTTCTGAGCCACAGCCACACACAGCCCAGCCCGACACAGAGGGGAAACCCTCTTCCAGATGCCCAGGAGCAGCCACAGCCTGCCGGGAAGGTGTGGAGGGTGAGGGTCTCTTGGGCCACGCACGTGTGGCAATGATGAGCCAGCCTGTATTAGCGCCTCATTAAAATGCTCGGGAACTTGTCCCTGGCTGCTGGGGGGAAGGAAGCTGGCCGCTGTCTCCGAGGATGGCTCCGGGTACTGCCTTGGCTGATATCTGGGACTCGGCCAAGCCCACTGGGCCCCGGGTTCCTGCAAGTGCTGACCACGCCCTCGGGGTGCTTTCGGCAGGTGCTGGAGTGGGAGGCCCCGGAGGCCGCCGCCTCTCCCTGGGAAGTCTGGTCGTCTTGAGGAGGGGCTGGGCGGTGTGGCTGCCACCTTCAGTGCCTGTCTGGGGACCCTCCCACCTGTGGCTCAGTGGCTCAACTTCCTGTAAGTTAGTGAGAGGGGAGAGGCCGCGTCTGGCTCAGCTGCCCTGTTCCAGCCGAGGAGCAGCTGGTGGGCGTGGCCTGTCGGTGGTGCTGGGGCATGAGGCTTTGTGGCCACCTGCCGGGTATAGAGGCTGGCACAGGCATGGGGGCACCCCTCCCTTCCCTGGAAGCCTCACACACCAGAACCCCGGGCCTGCGTCCCCAACAGAGAAACCCCAGGACGCCCATTTAATTGTGTTTGCGTTTCAGGTAAAGAAGGTTTTGGGCCGGGGGTGTCCCTGCAGTGTTTGGGGCATACAGTTGTGCCCCAGCTGCAGGGGTGCAGTGCAAGGCCCCTGGGATTCCTGAGTCGCAGCTCCAGGGAAACCTGTCCTGTACGTGCTGTTTTCTCTTTTCTTTGCTTTTTTGGAGACAAGGCCTCACTCTGTGGCCCAGGCTGCCTGCGGTGAGGCAGTCGTGGGGCCCTGCAGCCTCCATCTCCCATGTTCAAGCGATTCTTCTGCCTCAGCCTCCCCAAGTGCTAGAATTACCGGTGTGAGCCATCACCCCGGCTTCATACTCTGTTCTTTTAGTCTGATAACTGAGACAGTCGGGTGGGCAGTGGCTGGGCACGGGCGGTGCTGGGCACGGCTGCAGCAGCATTCACTGCTGTAGAGAGTGGCACACGGTTGAGACCTGGGAGGGACCTGGCGTCAGACCCTTTGAACCCCCTGTCTGTGAGGCCCCGGCCCTCAGGCCCACAGAGGGGCTCTCAGGGTCCCAGTGGTGGAACTGGGGTCTGGTGCTGCTGCCTTCGCTGGCTGGGCTTGGGACACGCTGCTCCAGGTGGGGCGGCTGTCCATGGCCCTGGGGTCTGGAGGAGGGATGGGTGAGCCTGTGCCCCGTTTGGGGTTTTGGGGGTGGGTTGAGTCACCCCTTTTGCTGCCCTGGCTTGGCAAATGTGTGTTTTCTCCTGGGGCACAGCAGACGGGGCTCCTCAGTCCAGCATGGGCTGACCTCAGGGTGGTTTGGCTCCGTGAAGTTCTGGGGCATGAAGGACGCCCGTGCGAGGCGGGAACAGCGGCGCTACCTGCGGGGTGAGGAGGGGCCGTGAAGGGGCAGGAGGAGCAGAGAAGGTGTCGGGGTGTCTGCGGCCCGGGAGCAGGTGGGGTGTGGCGGGCACCGGGCTGACCACTGTGGTGCAATTGCAGGGGAGACGTGGGGAGGACTGGGGGGCACACGAGGCACAGGCCCCACTGGGGGAAAGTTGTAGAAGCCAGAGGCGGCATCTCGGGAGTGGCCAGGGCGGGCCTGGGGGCAGAGACTCCGAAGCGGCAGACGCAGACCACGGTGGGCGTGTTTGGCAGCTGGGCCTGCTGCCCTCCCGGGTCACACTCTTTTGCGACGCTCCAGAACTTTTATTTTCTAACCTTCCATGGAAATCTGGGTCACTCAAATAAGGAGGATGAGGACAATGGTCTCAGGGAGCCGTGTGGCCTGAGCCCCGGTCCAGGAGCTCCAGGTGGGGAGAGAGGCACCTGGCCCCGGCACATCCCGGCGTGGGGCAGCTCGAGCCTTCCCGGAGCCAGCCTGCCTTCCCTTCTCCTCTCCAGGGGCAGCTGTGTCGCCCGGAGGCCATTGCCAGGTGGCTCCACCCTGGGGACACCCCTCCTGAGCGCGCGGCGGCCGCCTCCCCGTCCACACCCGGCTCGTCGTTCGGGTGGCTCCCGGCTCTCCTGAGGTGTGCTGGCCTCCCCTCCAGACCCACCCACCATCCCAGGGTTTCCTTTCTCCCTGGGAGGTTTGGGGCTCGGAGATGGTTCCCCTGCTCTCCTTGAGAGGGTCCAGTGGCCCCTGCCTGGGAGATTGGCAGCGTCTGGGGCCCCGCTGGCTGCGTGGGACGAGAGTGGCGGGCATGCCGGCCCGTGCGTCCTGTGACTGAGGCGTTCCTTCCGCGCTGCGGCCCCCTCTTGGTCCTCCTGCTGCTGGCGCTGTAGGGTCGTGTTCCCATTTGTGGGTTGGAACTGGGCGACTCTGGGAGCTGAGGCTGAGATTTCTTGTTTGTGTTTGAGTCTCCCTCAGACTCAGAGGATGATGAGGCCTGGGGAAGAGGCAGGCAGGCCCGAGAGGACGGTGGGCGTCCCGGCGAGGGTGCGTCTTGCCCGCAGGGACAGCTGGGGTGTCCACGAGGGAATCCTTCCTGTCCTAGAGCAGGGTCTCCCCTGGCTGCTCCGTCCCTCTGTGTCTAGAGCAGAAGGCAGCCTTGTGGCTGAGACTCCGCCCCCGTCCACAGTGCCCCAAATCCCAGCCCCTGCCTGGGGCCCTGAGCCCCTGTGTCTGTCTCAGCCCCGACCTGGCCAAGGAGGAGGATGAGGCTGGAGGGGCCTCTGGCTGGCAGCACCAACTCGTATCTGTTCCTAGTCTTTTCCCAGTTTGACGGAAAGGTAATTCGTCGACCCCCTGACCCACTGATGACGCATCCACTTCGGTCGTTCCTCTGGATCCTCGGGTTGTGTGGCCCCAGCAGGTGTGGGTCCCAGAAGGTTTCCCTCGCCCTGAGAGGAAAGCCCGCCCTTAGCTGTCCCAGACCTGTCCCGCTGCCCTGCTTTCGGTCTCCCAGGTTGGCCTGTTCTGGACGTTTCCTGCACGTGGAGTCCCGTGAGGCGTGCGCTCCTGCGGCGGCTTCTCTCCAGCTCCATCCTCGCCGCTGCTGTGACGCCCTGACCCCTCCGTGCTGGACGCACCCCTGTGCGGACCTCGCAGTGTTGATGTGTTCGTCGCTGGTGGACTTCCGGGCCATTTTGCCCTTTGCTGCTGTTCACGGTGCTGCCGGAACGTCCCCGCACCAGGTTCTGTGGACATCCCGGCTCCGTGTCTCTTGGGTGTGTGGATCTGGGAGTGGCGTTGCTGGGTCAGGCGGGAACGCTGTCTGGTCCCTGGAGGAACGGCCAGGCCGGTATCCAAAGTGCTGCCCACCTGTAACCTGCCTCTCACCCCCGGCTTTTGGGTCCCTGAGCAGTGTTTCTGCAGGAGTGAGGGCTGGCAGCCACGCCCAGCCTGAGTCCAGGGCTGTGGGCGGAGGACACGGCCCTTCCTCCCATCGCCCACCCTTGGGGCATCTCGTGTCGGGAATGGCAGTGCCTGACCTGCTCAGTGAGCTTGAAACGGGGTCTCTGCAGGGGCCTGTGGGGCTTGGGCCTCCTGTCAGCAGCCTATCCTGGCAGGTGGGGACCTGCCGGCCGCCCACGGGTGTCGGGAGCCTTGGAGTCCTGACGCACGGGTGTGGGGGCGGTATCGGTGTGGAGCTCGGAGCAGGCGGGGTGGCGCCCGGGCCACGGGTGGGAGAAGCTGGCGCTGTTTGCGAGGCATCCATCCCTCCATCCGTCCTCTGGAGAATTTCAACACCCACACTTGGAATAAAAAAAAATTATTAATGAGCTTGGTGCGGTTGCCATGGGAACCTGTTGCTAATGAATCTCTGGGGTTTCCTGTTACCTTTGCCGAGGAAGGCCGGAGCCACGCTCCTTGCTGCAGCAGTGCTCGTGGTGGGGTTGCCGTGGCAACGCCTGTTGCTAACCCCCAGCTGTTCCCGGTTGACCGGCCCGGCCCACATGACAGAAAGCAGTTTGGCCCCTGCAGGCCTGCCCCCGGCCAGAGACCCCAAGACCCCTCCCCTGTTTCTGAACGGAGCCCACCCCTGCTTCAGGGACACAGCTAGACACGGGAGACAGAGGGGACTTCTGGGGTTGCCATCCACGGGGCCAGGCTGCAGGTGCCCAGTAAATACTTGCCAGGCCAGTGCACGGAGCACGTGGGGCCTTGGGGCCCAGGCTTGTTCCCCAGGGCTGCCTGGAGGTGGCGGTTGTCCCCAAGGCTTGGCGTGTGCACCTCTGTCTGCCCCAGGCCTTCAAGTTGGGGGATTTGTAAGGAGCCGCTGTGCCTGGGCCAGGGACGGTTTTTGTGGCACCTGTTCCCTGAGAGACAGACCAGAATTCCCCTGGGGCGTGGGGTTGGGAGACCAGGGTGGCCTCCAGTGCCCCGACCCCCTCCAGTTGGGGAAGTTCCTGTAGGACCCCCCACAATAGTCTCTGCTCACCTCACCCCAAGAGGGGTCCCACCACGTGTAGTCCGTGTGCATGCTGGCCATCCAGTGACCTCCCGCTCCCCCTCCTCCCAGGGCCCCTCTGAGGCCTGCAGTCTCCGAAGCAGGAAGGTCTGAAGCTGGTGGAGTCCATGCATTCTGGCCTTCCAGCTGGGAGTGTGGCCGGAGGATGGGGCCAATGACACGTGAGGCCGCTGGGCAGGTGGGGAGGCTGCTGGACTTGGGACCGTGGCTCCTTGGTGGCTCAAGCCACTCTGGGGGACCCCACCTGCCCTTCCGGTACCCAGGTCACCCCATAGCTGGGGAGATGCACCCTGCAAGCAGGGAGGGCTCCCTGGAGGTGGTGACAGGTGGGGTCGGGGTGGGGATGGTGATGACCCCAGGAAGACCCAGTGTGTCTGGCAGTGCCCCCCCAAGCCCCTCATGCATTTTGCCCAGCTCATTGCTCTCCAGACCCTTTCCAGAGTCCTAGGGCACTGTGCCCCACCTGGGGTGCCTTGTTGTAGGGGGATTGTGACATCCCCTCCAGCCTTCTTTGTCTCCCCTGGAGCCTGAGGCCTGAGGAGGGGTGAGGCTGAGGAGGAGTGAAGGCCGAGGAGGGGCGAGGCCGAGGAGGGGCGAGGCCGGAGGAGGGGCGAGGCCGGAGGAGGGGTGAGGCCGTCTGCATTGGATCCTTCTGTCTTCCTCAGCCCCCTCCCCGCTTTGGGGGCCTCAGGGGGTGTCCCGCTCTGAAACACCCTGGCCTATGGCCTCTAGGAGGTGGGCTGGGGCTGTCCCTGCCTGTCTAGGGTGAGTCTGTCCACAGTGGAGTCTTGGGGTGACGCCGAGGCGTGCTCTGACCACCGTCCGAGTGGGTCAGCGGGCGTGCTACGTAAGCACGCAGTCTTGGCGGTAGGCGATGAGGGGAAGGTTCTGGACCGTTCCGGATAACAGCACACTGGGTGCCCATCCGAGAGTTTGCCTGGCAGTGGCCAGTCCTGCGGTGGTGTGGGCACAGGGGTCAGGCTTGCTGGGGGGGTCTCAGCCCTGGACACAGACGTGGGCAGGCACTGGCCCGAGGCTTCCTTGGCAGCTGTGTTGGCTGTGGGGTAGCAGCATGGCCAGCGGGCAGGTCCTCCTGCCCCAAGCAGCCCTTGGTGAAGGGGTGGGCATCAGATGATGCCTGAGCTGGCCGGAGACCCAGACCTGCTTGCTCTCCCACTGTCTGACATGGGTATCATGGGCAGGGCCGGTGGGGTGGGCCCCAAGAGGGTCAGGGGGCGTTCGCCTTGGTCCCCACCAGCATGGCCACGGCCCCCACGATGCTCCCAGCAGCGGCTTGGCGGGTGCAGTGTGCGTTCTGACTTCTCTGGAAGCCCCGTCGGCAGCGGCCCCGGGCCCCAGCCTCTCCCCGAGAGACCTCCAGAGCCGTGCGGGCCGTGGTCCCGCCTCCACCCCATCAGCCAGTTCCCGGGGTCCTTGTGCTTCCCCTCGGAGCTCTGGGAGGCCGCAGCTCACTCCTCGGGGCTGGCCACAGGCCTGTGGGGACAGCTGATGGCACTGTGCGTGTGGGGGGTGCAGGGCCGGCTAGGCCGTGCTTGTTCCCAGGGGCATTTGTCTGTCTGCCTCCCAGGCCTAGTCCCCAGCCCCAGGGAGAGGGGGACGTGTCCAGAGCCCAGGAGCGGCTCCCCCGTGAGGCCGTCCAGTGCTGCAGTCTTGTTGGGAAGCTCGGGGCTTTGGGGCTGGGCGGCCGGGGTGTTTTTCTGAGCATGTGAAATATGGCCTGCCTGCGGGTCGGGATCAAGGATGTTTTAATTCCTAATTTAGACTGTTTATGTTCAGGGCTCAAGTCCCGGTGGGGAGAGACAGTGTGGGCTGAGCACCCGCCACCCCGCCTCTCCAGGGAGGCCTCCGGCGTACAGAGAGCTCCCAGCCCGGGTGGGTGCGGGGTCTGCCCCTGGGCATGCCGGAGGAAGGGCCTGACCTCTGACCTCTGCACCCTGACCCCAGGCCGCCTGGGTGTGTCCAGACTACGGGGCCACCCAGGCCAGCTGGTCCCAGCCTGCCCACCTCCCCCCACAGGCGGAGCCCTCTTTGTGAGGGGCAGCCCCTCCCCACGCCTTCGGGCGTGCTCTGGGGTGGGGGCCTGAGGTCTCGCCACAGCCATCGGGGGCAGGGCTCCCTGGGCCGGAGCCAGCGGGACGGCCCTAGAGGCCGGGCAACCCTGGGCAGAGGCATCTGTTGGCATCGTCGGAGTCTACCACGAGAGACCCGTAGAGACACGGAGGCGGGGGAGGGGTGGGCGCGGGCGGAGGGGGACGGCCGTGGACTGAGAACACCACGCCCCCCACCCTGGCCTGCACACCCCCCACCCCGGCCCGCACCCACCCCCAACAAGCCTAGCGGCCGTCTGTCAGCCTTGGGATCTCAGGGTTGTGTTCCGACTTTAATTAGGGAACACGTCTCTGCCCCGTGTGAATGATCTGCGGGACTGGGCTGGCTTCCTTCTTGTCATGCTGATGGAGTTTCGGGATCCTCCTCCTGCTCCCACGATCTGGACAGGGGTTTCCGGCTCAAGGGCCAGGAGACGGGGCATGGTGGGTGGGGCAGGTCCCCACTGAGCCCCGTCTTTCTTGGGGGCTGATGCAGGTTTCATTTCGTTTTTTGGCTGTTGGCTCCGGCCCCGAAGCTCAAGGTTTAAGGAGCTGACCCCACGCTGTCTCCTTGGCTCAGCGGCTCCCATGTGGAGGGTCGGGGTGCCTGGTCTGAGAGCCACCTGCTGCCTGAGGGGACAAGTGCCGCCCGGCCCAGGTGCCCCAGGACTGGCCCAGAGGAGAGCCAGCAGCCAGATGTTGGGACGGGGCAGCCCCTCCCTCCAGCTCTCCCCCCACCCGCCCCGCCCACAGCGCCTCCCTGATTCTCCCCACACACCCTCGGTTCCCGGTCATGGCCACAGCCACGGCCAGGCCTTCGTGGCCGCTCAGCCCCTCCCCTCCCCCAGCTCATCCCCCACCCACACTCTTTGGAGCCCCGGAAGCCCCGACCCTGCCCAGCTGTCTGCTTGCCCTCTCGTGGCCCAAGGGCACCTTCTCAGGAGGTCTCTGTGGGGCCCTCCCTGGCAGTCTGGGTGTCTGTGGAAGTGGGGGGTGTCGTGGGGCTTTGGGGGCTGTCAGCAACCCAGGGTGATCTTAGGGGGTGAGAGGGCAAGGCCCAGACCGGCCTATGGCCCTGGGACAGGCTTTCCTTAGAAAGGCGCCGGGGCCCTGGACAGCAAGCTTCCCCCGCCCACTGGCAGGGCTAGGAGCCTGGAGGAGGCCACCGTGAAGCTTCTGGAATCCATGTTTGAATGGAGATGGGGGTGGCTTTTATTTTCCAGGCAGTAAATTCCCTTGGTCGCCATAGAAAAGCAGAGGAGCCTCAGGCTGCTTCTGCCCCTCGGAGCCAGAGGTCCCTCATTTCCGGTTTGCCAAGGCCGTCTGCGGCCGGCTCCATCCCTCCACAGTCCTGGGCCGCCCCTCGGCCTGTGGGGACCACGCCCCCGCCCTGGAGTCCCTGGAGCTCTGGGCAGCCTCCCATCCTCCATGCGTTTGCCCCTTCCAGGCTGGGCAGATGCTTCCCCTACCCTGCTCCGTCTCTGAGCACCCACTGGGTCTGAGGGCGCTGTGGATTCAGGCCAGCCTGGCTCAAGGTCCTGGGGTCTCTGCCGGCCTTGGCTGAAGTCTGAAGCTGGCCTGCAGGTGCCAGAGCGTCCCCAGGAAGATGCTGGGGTAGGTAGGGATCCCGGCTGCAGGGGGTGGGTGTCGGGGGCGAGAATGGCCACATGCCTCAATCCAGCTGGCCCAGGGCGAGTCTGCCCTTCCCGCCTGGCATTGCCCCTGGAGCTTGGCAGGGAATGGGGGATGGGACACCCCCCACAGCACGTCACCTTGGGGCTTCCCGGTGGAGTGGAAAGGCTGCTCGGGAGCCAGGCCATGCCATCCCCAGCACCCCAGGCTGCCCTGGGCCCCTGCCTCGTCCTTAGGCTACCTCCGGGTACCCTCCTTCACCCGGTGGGCTGGGCCTGGCCTGCCTCCATGTGGGGTGGCCTTGGGGTCCCCAGCAGGACACGTGTGCACCCGTGTGCCATCATACTCATCACCCACTCTGTAGAGGGAACCCCGAGGCATGGGAGCCCAGGTAGCCCGCACAATGGATCCTAGCAGGAGCTCCCGGCTTTCCTAATTGAATGGTTTGTCATTAAAGGGGCTGCTTCCCCATAACTGGCTTACTGCAGCCATAGGGGCAGAGCTGCCTGCACGGGTGTGTGGCAGGGAGGTACATGGGGTGGCCTGGGGCATGCTTTTCCCTGGGACACCCGGGGGCAGGGTGGACGGCTGCTACCTGGATGCAGCCTGAGGGCTCCCGTCCGGGCCTGTCCCCTCCTCCGAGGTGGAGCAGGGGCCCTGATCAATGCCGGGACACCCCGTGGGGATCCTGGTAGTCACTGGCCTTAGGCCATGTCCGTCCATGGCAGCCGACCCCAGGACACCAGGGACCTGCAAGGTGGGAGCTCCCTGGAGGGAGGGGAGGTGTGGGGCTGGAGTTCCAGGGTCTCAGAGCCGCCCGGGGCATGTCGTGGGGAGCCCTCCGTATGTCCTTGGGCCCAGGGGGCTGGGAAGCCCATGCCCTTGTGGATATCGAGGTGGCTAGGTGTGGGTGTTACCTAGGCCAAGGCGGAGCTCCTGGTGTGTTGAAGTGGCTGATGGTGTGAAGTGGAGGTGCCCGAGAGGCCGGGGCTGGACGGGGGCAGCAGATGGACGGGGTGCTTGTGGCCATGCCGGGAGGAACGGGGTGCAGTTTTGCAGGGGTTTGTGCGGGTGACGTTGGGAGGCCCAGCAGGCACAGAGGTGGCCAGAGCCCCAGGGTAGAGGGCCGTTCTGGGGTGTGCGACAAGGTGCGCTCCCCGGTGGCCTTCAGGACAGTGGCTGAGCCTCGGGGCCGAGGGACCCTCCGCACTGGTGTGGACGGGCTCTGGATTAAGCCGAAGGGCCTCTGCCACTGGATTCTCTCTCACTGTTTAATTTTTTAGTGTTTAACACGAATTTTAAATAATTATTTACTAATTCACTTAACCACAATAATAAGCCCTTTGTGTGTGAGTATAACATGGTCTTTTATGGAAAAGGGTTATGTTTCTGAAAACATAAAGCTTCAGTGAGAAGAGGGGCTTTGTTTTGCAATTTTGCGACTCTGCTGCCTGGCCTGGTGGAAGCATGGAGGCGGGGGGCTGTCAGAGGGTCGGGGGAGGAGGGTGGGAGAACCAGCAGGCTGACCCTGGGAGAATCTCTCCCTTCCTTCTGCAGTGCCTCCAGCTGGAATGCTTTCCAGATGAAGGGACAAAAGCAGAGCCCCCGGGAAGGGCAGTGCTCCTGGCAGCCCATTTAGTCCTCTCTCTCATGGCAGCTGGTTGAAATCTCCTGTGGGGCTCCTGGGTTCAAGGCCACCCCACGGCCACAGGCCAGGTGCCTCCCGGTCACTTCTCCTGGACCCCACCCTTAATGGGGGCCAGAGCCCAGGACGTGGCGGTAACTAACACTCCACAGCAGCCAAGCGTGGATTGCTGCCAGAATGGGGGGCTCGATCTCGGGGTGCTGGCATGAGGCTGTCACCAGTATAGTCAGCCCAGCCCACCTGGCCCAGCCCAGACTCTGTGGAAGCTGGGGTGTGGCCACGGGGAGTGGGGGCGGCGTCCCCTCCTGTGCTCAGGGCTGTCTGGCCCCCTCCCCCAGCAGGGGCCGCAGCACCTTCCAGAATACAGCAGAACAGCGTCTGTCCAGTCCCCCGCCGGGAGAGGAGAGGCGCCCATTGTTAGTTTAAAAAAAAATGACTCAGACAGTTCACAGAGCCTTCCTTTTCCTGCAGGCTTCCAGGAATTCCGATCTGACTTAATGGATCCAGTTGTTGGTGGGTCGATTCAGACACGGGCAGCTGAACGAGAGCCAGGATGGGCGAGTTGGCGCGGTCTCGAGGAGACTCCCTGGGGCCCAGGTCTACGGTCGGCTGGCAGTGGGCAGACGGGCGGCCAGCTGTAGGCACCCACCCACCCTACCCCCACCGGCCAGGCCTGGCTGTGGCTCCGTGGTGGGTCTCAGGGCTGCAGGGACTGTAAGGCCAGCTAGGTGGCGGTTCCCCGCATCAGGAGGCCTACTGTGCGCGCAGGTCAACGCCCACAGCTCAGCGTGACGTGAGGCCCCACTGTGCGTGAGGTCAGTGTCCACAGTCCCGGTGACATGAGGCCGTTCTGTGTACGCAGGTTAATGTCCACAGCCCCCATGTGATATGAGGTCCTACTGTGTGTGTAGGCGTATCCACCATGGGAAGCCCTTCCTGCTGGGTTCTGGGGACCCCCAGGAGGACCACTCACCTCCTCGCAGGTCCATTTGGTGGATTTGCATCGTGAACGCCGGCTGTGGGGCCGGGCTTTGAGGGAGTTGACAGGAGACAGGGTCTGGGGCCCTCAGACTTCCCCACTGCTGTGTCCTCACTCTGCTGGGCATGGCCTGTGCTGGACGCACCCCTGCCCCCTCCGCCCCGTAGCTGCCGGCTCCTGAGCCCCACTCCTGGTCCCAGCCGGCCCCACGTGTTCCAAGCTTGTCTTTCCCGGTGGCTGTGCCCCATCTGTTGACCCTCATGTCCGAGGACCTGCAGCGTTCCCTGACACACAGTAGGTGCTCAGCAAATGCCTGAGGAAGGAAGAGGAGGAAAACGGGTCTCCTTCCCGGAGGAGGATCCCGGGAGTGCATTTTGACGGCTGAGTAGGAGTGGTCCCATGCTGGGGAGGTAGGTGGGCGGTGGGCCTTGCAGATGGAGGACAAGTTGGGGCCGGGCTTGGAATAGCGCATTGAGGGGCCTGTGCCAATGGCCCCAACTGCGGCAGGCCCTGGGCTCCCATCCTCCTGCGGGGAACCCCAGTGCAGGCTCCACAACAGCCTGGTTCCTCCGTCCGCTCCTGGCCTGGGGCGGCCATGTTCCCAGGACGTCCTGGTGGCTGCCCGGGCACAGCCCTATTCGGGGAGGTGCTTCCCGATCCCGTCACCTAGTCACCAGACCTGTCGTATCCAGCGGGCTCCGAAGGCAATGCTTTCCACCTCTTCACAGATTGGCCTGTGTAATGGCTCAGCTGGGTTCTAGCCCTGGGGAACTTCAGCCCATTAGACACAAACGCTGTGGGGTAGAGATGTTTGTGCCTAGTGGCTCTGGCTGTTAGTGTGGCGCTCAGCGCTCTAATTATCACCGGAAGGGAGCCTCCCCTGCCACGTGGGGGTCAGGCAGGGGTGTGGCACAGCAGCAGCGTCTCGGAGCTGCCCTGCCTACCCTTGGGTCCAGCCACGCGGACAGCCGGGCATGGGTCTGGGAGGGCTGTCCCTGCTCTCGGCGGCACCGTGGCTTCTCCACGGACGCCAGCTGCCAGCTCTTCCTGCCGGGCAGGTGTGGCAGGGACCTGCGCTCGGCGACTGGGGGCGTGGGGCCAGTACTTCCCACCACACTCGGAGGTGATGGGCCTGGGCTCCTTGTGAGGCCCCCATGTTCGTATCCCAGAGTCCTAACCTGCCCCCGAAGTGCCCCAGAATGTGGCTGTTCTTGGAGAGAGAGGCTTTAGAAGGTAGGACCAGGTGAGGCCGCAAGGGGTCTGAGTCCAGTCTGACCGGGTCCTGGTGAGACACAGACGCAGAGGGGTGTCGGCGGCATCTGCAGGCCGAGGGTCATGGCAGCCGCAGGAGTAGTGGGCTCTGTGCATACCTCGGTCTCCAGCTCCGGCCTCCAGGCTGTGGGACAGTGAGTGTCTGTGGCTTCAGCCGCTGCCATCCCAGCACACCAGCCTCCAGCCGTAGAGGGGCCACACTGTCCCTCGGGGCCCTCTCTGTACCTGGCTGGACCTGACCCATCCCCGGCCAGGAGCTCCTTGGCAGGTTGGGCCCAGATGTCCCCGCCCCTGCCTCCACCGAGCTCCAGAAGTCAGCACTGGGCTGAAGAGATGTGGAGGGTGTGGCCGGGGAAGGCAGGTGTGGCTGCCAGGACAGAGGGGGGACCAGACGGTGGAATCTTCCCAGCAGGGCGGCCCCCGCTTCCCTCCCAGCCCTGCCGTTTCCCAGGGGGACAGAGTGAGGCTCTGTGATCCCTGCCAGGTCACAGAGACCCTGTCTGGTGGTGAGTGCCTGTGGACACCAGGCTGCGGAGGGCGTGGGCTTCAGCCTTCGCTGCATGTGGCTCCCAAGAGCCACCCCTGGGCCTGGCCGTGGTCTCCCCAGCAGGAGGAGCTGTGTTCTCACCTAGCGCGCCTCCGGGGCTGGTAGAAGGGGTGTGTGGCGGCCCTGTGGGCGGGGCTTGGCCTGCGGCTCCTGGGCAGGGTGAGCTAGGGGTCCCTGATCTCAGCCACCCGGCTTCGGGGGATGGAGGCCGTGGCTGACCAGGCATCGGGGTTTGGCGGACGCCAGGGCCTCCCCGCTGTGAGGTGAGGGGGTGGGAGAGCAGCCCCTGCTGAGTGCCCTCTCTGTCCTTTCGGATTAATTTACTTATTTATTATCGTTGTTTGAGACGGTCTTACTGTGTCGCCCATGTTGGCTCGGTCTCAGCTCACTGCACCCTCCACTGCCTGGGTTCAAGGACTCCTCCTGCCTCAGTCTCCCACCACCACGCCTGGTTAATTTTTATTTTTAGTAGGCACAGGGTTTCACCATGTTGGCCAGGCGGGTCTCAAACTCCTGGCCTCATGATCCACCCTCCTTGGCCTCCCAAAGTGCTGGGGTTACAGGCATGAGCCACCGCACCCAGCCCATTCTTCTTCTTCTTTTTTTTTTTTTTTTGATTCTGAGTCTTGCTCTGTCCCCCAGGCTGGAGTGCAGTGGTACAATCGTGGCTCACTGCAACCTCCACCTCCCGGGTTCAAGTGATTCTCCTGCCTCAGCCTTCCGAATAGCTGGGATTACAGGTGCTCACCACCATGCCTGGCTAATTTTTGTATTTGTAGTGGAGACGGGGTTTCACCATGTTGGCCAGGATGATCTCGAACTCCTGACCTCAGGAGACAGATCCCCCCATCTCTGTCTCCCCAAGGGCTGGGATTACAGGCGTGAGCCACCTCGCCCAGCCCCATCCCTCTTTTTTTAATAAACACCTGGTTGCCAGGTGGCTCTGCAGGGACAGGGCGAGGGGTGTCTTGTGGATGGACAGGCAGCCTGTGGGGTGCCCCGGGGGGTCCCTGTGCCTGCACACTGGCTGAGCCGGGCGCCTGTGTGAGCACACGTGTGTGGTGCATGTCCTCGTTGCAAAACATTGGGTGTTACAAGCATGTGCTGGGCTTTCACACACAGATTGAGACCACAGCATCACCCGCAGAGCATGCAGAGGTGAGAGGGACTCGGGCCGCCGTGGGCTGGGGAGTAGGGTCTTAGAACTCGGGGGCAGAGCAGGGGCAGAACAGGTGAGGAGGGGGTATGCCAGGTGCCTGAACCCAAGGTCTCATCTAAGGGAGAGCCCCTCAGGGTGGAGTTGGAGGTGCCCTGGGGCACAGAGGTGGGCCCCATATCCTGGCGTCCCTGTGCCCCCTCCGAGGCACAGACATAGCCTCTGAGTCCTGAGCAAGGGCTGAAATTGCAGCCAGGGTGTGGAGGCCGGGGAGGGGCTGCCCTGCATAGCACGTTGAGTGGGTAGTGGCCCTCACGCCTGCCTGGCCTTGGCTTTCCTGGGACAGGGGTCCCCTCGGCCGCCATGTAGAGGAGGATGCATGGGACACAGGTGGGGCCTGGACAGGGCAGGTGAGGCAGGGAGAGATGAGACATAGTTTGGGACGAGAGTGCAAAGTGTGTGGCAGAGGCTGGGACGTCCCTGGATGGTGTGTGTCGCTCCTGCAGGGAGGCTCCTTTGGGGAAGAGGACCAGAGTGAGGTCAGCCCTGCTCCAGGCCGCCCCTGCCCTGGACTCCCCGGCCCAGCACCCAACCTGGCCGCCCGTGTGCTCAGGACATACCTGCTTGGGCCGTCTGCAGGGCCTCATCCCATCCTCCCGTAGGAAGGCGCCTGGGCTGGACTGCTTCCACCAGCTTTCTGGACAGACCCAGGGGTGGAGCGCCAGGCCACGTTCCCATGGAAGGAGCGCCTGGTCCCCTGGGGTCTCTAATTTGGGCCACGGCAGCTGTGCAGTGGTGCTCAGGCAGTTATTTCTGGCCTGGAGAATTCCAGCCTGGAGCAGGCCCGTCCTGGGGGCCGTCTGTCTTCTTCCCCAGGGTCCTCTCCTGGCTCTGTTTCTGCTGCCCACGCCTTTCCCTTACCCGCCCGGGGGCATGCGGAGCCCTCATATGGGGACCAAGATGGGCAGGGGTGAGGCCGGAGGAGAGGTGCTCTCATCCGACACAGCCACCCCTTCCGCCTCCTGCTCCCAGGACAAAGCCAGCCTGACCAGGTGGCCCCGACGCAGGGCTGCTGCTGAGCCCCCGGCCGTACCTGAGCCAGCCAGGAGTCTTGGGGCCTGCTCCACTTTCAGGCAGAACGTGCCTGGGTGCTCATGTGCCCACGGTACTTGCCGGCATTGCCGCACACTGCCCTCAAGTGGCTGGTGGGGTCTCCGAGAGGCTTTTGGGCCTGCGCAGCCAGGCTTCCCAAAGGCGTGGGGACAAGGACTGGGACCATGCGCTTTTCCACGCAGTTGTGCCTTTAAAAGTTCCTGAATCAAGCTCTTTATTCCAGCTAAGTAGGTAAATGAGGTCTTCTCCTAATTAGCATGGCTTTTTAAATGTGCGTGGAATTAGAGGGAGCTGTTGGCGGGTGCTCCCGCTCTGCGGTGGGCCCGTGAGGCAGCTGCTCCGTTACTCCCTGGAGGGGGGGCATCCGCCCTTGTCTCCGGCCTGAAGAAGGCGGTGCGTGTGCTCCTGGGAGCACAGTGTATGTGAGCCTGGCCCGTGCAAACAGGCGGCGTACGCGCATCACACACCTGCAGCAGACACGCAGCCCTCACACACACATGCGCCCTCACACAGAAATGCACGCAGGCCCCCGCTGCCCCCTGTCTGCCCACACAGAAGGGCCTGATGCTCCCAGGGCGAGAAGTTGCAGCCCAGGGGAGGCTGGTGATTCCCCGGGCGGGGGCTGGGGCGGGGTCCATACCTGAGACGGCTCAGGCAATGCAACCATTCCAGCCCCTCCGGTGGGTGGCGGGTGGGACGCCCTGCAGGGTGGGAGAGCTGGGCCCCCACCCACCTGCTGCAGCCCCGAGAGGACAGAGGCAGCGGCCAGGACTGCTCTCTGCGGGCCCGAGTCTACGGAGGCCACTGTGCAGGGAGGAGCTCCGTTGAGACGGAATGTTCCGTCAGCTGGGAGTGAGCCGTTCACTCATGGAGCGGCGACCTCCATCCCCTGGGTGGTGGCCTGTGGTGGGCGTGGGCTCCCGCACCCCTGCGTCCGGGGAGCTGCTCTCCCAGGGCAGCCCAGCCCCCCGCGCCCTCCTGTGACCAGCGGTGCCGGTTGGAGACAAACACTCCATGTTTGGCCACTGCCTGGACTCCCTGCCCCCACCGCCCTGTGAGTCAGGCGGCCAGCTCCGGCCTCGTTCCCTGGCCCAGGCCACCGAGTAGAGGGGCTGCTGCGGCGGGGGCCTGGCTGGGCTGAAAGCTCCCTGCAGGCTGCACGCTGAGACTCAGAGCAGATGGGGGTCGGCTGGGAGAGGTCGGGGGTGAGGACCAGGACGGAGGCCGGGAGGGCAGACAGTCAGTCAGTGTGGCAGGGACCCCTCACCCTGATCCTCCTCCTCGGTCACCCGCTGTTCCCTGCCTGGGATGGGGTACAGGTGACCTCTGTGGATCTGAGCCCTGAGTCCTGGGCCTAGCCTGAGAGCTCCCCAGGGTGGCAGTCGGCCACAGCGGCGGCGGGCACTGCGGGTTCTCGGGAGGCCAAGCCCACCCGTCCCGTCCCGTCCCGTCCCTGGACACCTCTGTCTCCAGGGCTGGTACAGGTGCCAGCCAGTGAAGGAGGCCTGGGTCCCACCTACCACCCCCATTCCCCATGACTCCCAACATCCCCAGCGTCAGGGACCAGGGTGGGACACGGTGGGACCCCAGGTGGCTGTTCCCAGGAAGTCGTGTGTCAGGCCTAGAGCCCTGAAACCCGGTACCCCTACATCCCTGTGCGGCCAAGGGAATCCTGAAGCTGCCCTCGGGAGCTGGCCTCCCCAGGACCCCTGACCGGCCCTGTTGGGTCTGATGGCTCCGTGTCCCCTCCACTTCTCCCAGCACATGGGGGTCCTTGGGACCCCACCCCTTCCCCAGTTAAAACCCTTTGATCATTTCTCCTGGAAGGAGACAGACAGGCATGGGGGCCGCCCTCAGTGTGGAGCCGGGGATTCCTCCCAGCCCCTCCCCCAGCCCTGACCAGGCTGCCTCCTCCCTTGTCACCATGGTGACGGCCTCCGGGAAGGAGGAGAAACTTCCTTCAGTCAGCGCATCCCTGGCATCCCTGATCCTGGGTCGTGTGGCTGCCTGGCCCTCCCGCTTCACACCGGCTCCCGCCTCCCTAAAGCCCCAGTGGAGGACAGGACACGCGCCTGGTCGTGGTGTTGGGGGTGGGGTCCACGCTCGGGCCAGGCTCTGGAGCTCCCCGGGCACCGTCCCAGCCTGCAGCTTTGATGTATTTTCCGTCGTCTCCCCCGAGAGTCTGGGGGACGGCCCTGGGGCGCAGGGTGGAAGATCACAGGTGTATACACAAGTGTGCGCATGTGACCTGGGTGCGGCTCCCTCGGTGGGGTCTGTCCCATCCAAATGCCAGGAGACCCCAGAGTCTGCAAACATCCAGCCCAGAATGGGTGCCTCACTATAGAGGGAGCCTCAATTCATTAACTCTCCCTGGGATCAGTTCGTCAACCCCAGGGGCTCCTGGAGGGGTGTCGGTGCCGCCTGGGGAAGGCGCATCTGCCTGGCCGGCCGCTTGGCTGCCCCAGTGCTTTGCCGGAGGCCGGGGATGGAAGAGTGAAGGCTAGTGGGGTGTGCTTGGCCCCTCAGGCCTGGGTGGAGCTGGTGGGGGAAACGGGTCGGGGCCACACTCAACTCCAGGGCATCACTCCTGCCCAGAGGCGCTTCCGGTGCTGCCAGAAGGGTCAGGCCCAGGCTCTCGTCCGCACGGGGCTCTCCCAGAGCCCTGAGACGAGGGAGCAGATGCTGTGCCAGGCCCAGGTCTACTGAGTGCTTGACGGCTTTGGGCCGTATGTCTGAGGCAGAGGCTGGGCTGTGGAGGTAGGCGAGCATGGGACGGAGGCTCGGGTGCATGGGGCCACCAGCCCCAGAGGACTCGGGGTGGCTTGGCCTGGGCACCTGCACATAGCAGCTGCCCTGCCTTCAAGGGCTTCCCACCTCTGGGATGGGCTGCCCGTTTCCCGGCCCTCACCCTCATCCTCTGTGAGCCTGGGAGGAGGCATCCCTGCCCTCTCGTGGGTGTCTGGACCCCCCCGGCGGAAGGCAGGTCTCAAGGGGCTGGAAGGTGCCAGGAGGAGTCACGTGGCTGGGTGGGCCTAGGGCATGTGGGGCCCTTGTGCCCAGTGAGCGTGGAGGTGTGTGGCAGGAGGAGGAGATGCTCCCACCACCCCGAGCCTGCCCAGGTGCCGGGTCTCAGTTCCCCATCCACAGGGTGCTTTTGAGTGGTGACTCCAGACAGGTGCAGGGAGTGACGGTCAGGCACCGCGGATTTCACCATTGTATTTGCTTGTTTAGTTAACAGTCAGGTGATTTGTAAGGAATTAACATTCTGAAGTGCACAGGTCAGCGACGTTTGAACCGTCACCTCCGCCTCGTTCCTGAGCGTTGCCATAACTTGTCCCAGGAGGAAACCTTGTTCCCCCAGCCCTGGTGGTCTACACCCCGATTTCTGTCTCTGGATTTAAATGTGCGGGACTTCCCATGTCTCATGGTTCTTCCGTGCCCAGGGCCTCCCGACATCACGTTTCTAGGTTCACGCGTGGCGTGGCGCGGCGTGGCAAGCTTCTTTCCTTTTCATGCCGTGTAATATTCTGCCGCACGGCCAGACTGTCCTGCATTCCTTCATTGGTCTGTTGGTGGACACTGGGGCGGTTTCCACCACAGGCCTTCAGGGTCATTGCTGCCGTGGACACACGTGGACCTGCTGTGAGTGCCCGTTTGCCTTGTCCCTGGTGTGCTGGCAGCATCGGCCTTTGTGTCCTTACCCACCAGTTACCCAGAGCCTGCTTAGACATGCCCCAGGTGGGACCTGGACTCCAACGTGGACCTGGCCATCTGCAGAGCCCACCCCCAAGCCTGCCCTTCAGGAGACCCCGGAGATGCTCAGAAAGCCTGGGTAGTGGGCACGGAGGTCCGTGGCTGGCATGCATAGTGGCAGTAGGGTGTGTGTGTGTGCGGTCAGGGTGTACAACCTGCTTGGGGCTTCTCTAGAAGAACCCGTCTCCTTCGTGGTGTTTTGGGTGAAATGAGCAGCTCCCTGGGGGGGTGTCCCAGAGGGCTGTGTAGATGCTGGGCCCAGGGACCCCGGAAGGCCGGGACCAGCCCGCTGTGACCGCACAGGCCTGGACGACTCTGTGGATTTCGCTTTTGCATTTGCACATGCAGTGCCTGGATTCGCTGAGCAGAAAGCCAGAGGATGCCGCGGTGGGGGGTGAGTGCCAAAGGTCGCTGTGGACTGCGCCGGCGTCCCGAGTGTTCTCATCCTCCAGGGATTCCCCGGGAACTTTTCCGGACCTTTGCACACATGTGCGCGCACACACCCGCCTCGAGACGGCCCGCACGGCGGCTCTTGTCATGAATGGGGTCCTGTGCCCTCCGTGACTCGCTCCTCCCGCCCTGTGTGCCCTAGACCTGGCTCAGTCCTAATCCCCAGGGCACCGCCGCCTCCTTTCCAGTGGCCGTGTCACTCTTCCTGGCCGGGTGAACATGCCACGTCAGTGGAGATCACCCTGGCTCTCAGGGCCGTGACCACCACTGTGGCTGGCAGACTTCAGGGTGGTTGTCCCACCCCCGTGACCTCAGGGTCCTTTGGAGCCGCTCTGGTTGTGAGTGGGGGTGGACGTGGACACCGGGCCAGAGGGTGAGGCTCTGCAAGGGCCGTGCGCTGTGGCGTTGGGTGCTGACCAGGCGGCCAGTTCCCGGAGGGCTCCCGTGCCGCCCACTGACTCCCAGGGTCTGAGGCTGGCCCGGCCCCTCCTAGGTCTCTTGATGTGGGACGAAGCTGTTGCTTCCCTGGTGGACAGAGTCCCTCTGAGCACAGGACCATCCCCTCCGTGCTCGGGATGATTGCTCCTGCGGGAATGGGCTTCCCCCATGAATAAACATAGGTTTTCTCCTTGAGCAAATTAGAAAAGTAAGATTGAGTGCTCCTGAGAATGAGGGCCAGGAGGGGAGGAGGCGCCAGCACAGCATGGGGCTGTGGGCAGAGCGGGTGGGGAGGGAGCAGCCTCACCCTTAGCACCCTCTCCCCAGGGCAAGGAGGGATTTGCCCAGCCAGAGGTTGGTGTGGAGAAGGGAACACGTGCCTGAGTGTCCCAGCTGCTCTGTAGCCGGCTGCCCGGTACCCCTGCTTCAGTCTGTGCCCTGTGGGGTGTGGAGTCCTGAGAGGGGGGCTCTGGCTCACCTCACCCTGGGCTTCCCTTCCTGCTGTGGGTGCCCTCCCTGCCCATGTTCGCCCCTGCCCCTGGCTCAAGCCGCTTGTACCGAGCTGTTCCGGATTTGGCCTAATGGGGCTCAGCTGGCTAAGCAGATTGCTCTGGGGGACCAAGGACGGTGGGGTCTCCCACCAATCCTCCCAGTCCACGCAGCTGCAGAGCTCTGCAGCCTCTGCACCGATGTCAGGATACAGGCCAGCAGGGAGCCACAGCCCTGCTTAGAGGTCAGCAAGCATAGGACTGACCAAGGCTCAGGGGTGAATGGGGCCACCCTTCTCTTCTCCGACAGACCGAGGTGGGGGACCTCAGGGGCCTTCTCCAGCTCCTGGCGTCTGGCCGGGGTATACCTTCCCCAGGCGGCCCCCACTGGGCTGGGCTGGTTTACCCCACAGTGTAGGCCAGGGGCTCATAAAGGAGAAAAAAACCCAGAGAGGGGCTCGAACAGGGCAACAGGGCTGAGGACCCTCTCAGTGGTGGGGCCCTGTCTGTTGGAAGACTGCTCAAGCGCAGCACCCACCCTCTCCATCCGTCCCACACCAGGCTGGGTGAAGTGGTTCACACCTGTAATTCTAGCGCCTTAGGAGGCTGAGGCAGGAGGATCACTTGAACCCAGGTGTCCGAGGCCAGCCACTCTGACTGTAGAGGAGGGGCCAGGCAGCAGCCCCACCTGGAGACGGCCAGCCGCTGCCTGGACTAGCACTGCCACAGTCCCCTCCCCGGTGATCTGAGGAGCTGAGGTCAGCGCAGGGCTTTGATCCCTTAATCATCTCGTGAGGAGGGCATGCAGCCCTGCCTGTGTTCCTCTGTGGGAACGTCTGTCCCGTCCTGACCTTCCTCCTACAAATGTGGAGGCCTCGGTGTGGTGGAAACGTGCCCTCCAGGGTCAGCAGGGGCCAGGCCGAGTCCGAGTCAGGAGGGTGGATGGGGGATTTAAAGCCCAGATGGTTTTGCTGGAGGGTCTGCGTGAAACCCATCAGCACCAGAAAGACGAAACAGCCCTATTGTACAGATGGGGAAACTGAGGCTCAGACGGGGAGGTGCAGGTGGAGGTAGAGTTCGGGTCAGGCTCTTGCCCCACAGCCCTGGCCTGGGTGTTAGTCACTTGGCAGGGTTGGGGAGACCCTGGCCCGGGGTACCGAGCCAGCAGATCTAGGTGGGCCTGGGAGCTGGTGTTACCTGGGAGGGTTCGGGTTAGGGTGGTTTGGGCCATGCTGTCCCATAGTATTCGGGCTTCTGAGGACCACTTGTCCCAACCCTGGACCCTGGAGACCACCGACTCTGGGGAGAGGGGTCCCATGACACCTCGGGGCTCACCCGGCACCGTTTGGGGGCCTGGCAGCCCCAACATTTGCTGAGTGACCCTGAGACTGGCTCCTGGCGCTCAAGAATCCTAGGTCTGCAGTGTCTTTGGCACAGAGGTAACAGCAGCTGCCAGGGTGTCCCCGCTCCCAGGCACTCCCCTCACCCAAAAGCAGGGTATGCAGGTCTTGCTGCCCACTCCAACACACACACAACGGGCAGTGCCTCTGGGGCTCCCCTCGCCCACACCCAGGGGCCAGGAGAAAATGGCACTTTGAGAGCCATGGTCTCAAGCTGGGAAGAGCGGTTTGTAACGTTTCTTTTCCTCCTCGGCTCCCCACCCCCGCCCCAATGAGAAATCGGGGATTGATGGAGCAGCTCCAGTGAAGCGCTGTGTTTCCAGCCGGGAGGCTGCTTACCTAACCCCAACCCTCCTGGCTCTGGTACACCCAGGACAGGCCCAGGACAGGCCCAGGACAGGAGGCCACTTCAGCACCATGGACAGCAGCCGCGGCAGCACCGCCTGCTGTGTCTACGGGGGCTGGCATTTGAGGTCCGCTGGAGCTGGGCCCCTTGGAGGGCCCCCCAGATCCTGAGAGCTGAGGGGGCTTCCGTGGACCTTGGCATGGGCCTTCGTGGCCACAGGCAGTGCCCGCATAGGAAGGGGGGCACTTCCTGCCACAGAAAGGAGCCAGGGGGTGCCACCTTTGTTCCAGGGCCCCAGGGAAGCTGCAGACTGCAGCAGAAGCCTGTGGGGTTGAGAAAGAGCAGTTCTTCTCCCAGAGGCTGAGGAGCTGGTGCCCCTGAAGCGTCCTGGGCAGGACTGGTTTTCTTCGTGGGTGCCAGCTGTGGAGGCCCAGCCCCAGACAGGGCCACAGGAGTGAGAAGGGGACATCGCTCCTACCCAGCCGCTCAGAAGGCCTGAGGAAGGGGAGGCAGGGGGGCTGTGCTGGACCTGGCAGGTGCCCTGAAGAGTGTCTTTTGGGGGGAGGGGGCAGGGTCTTGCTGTGTCACCCATCCTGGAGTGCAGTGGCACAATCGTGGCTCACTGTAGCCTCCACTTTCCGGCCTCAAGCGATCCTCCCACCTTAGCCTCCTGAATAGCTGCCATCACACCCAGCTAATTTTTTTGTTAAATTTTTTGTAGAGATGGGATCTCACTATGTTGTCCAGGCTGGTCTGGGACTACTGGGTTCAAGTGATCCTCCTGCCTCAGCCTCCCAAAGTGCTGGGGTTACAGGTGTGAACCACTGCACCCAGTCCAAGAGCACTGATTTTGGAGTGTAGGACCGATGGAGAGGGTGGGTGCTGTGCTTGAGGGGTCCTTCGACAGGACCCCACTGCTGAGGGGGTCCTCAGCCCTGTTGCCCTGTTCAAGCTCCGCTCTGGGGTTTTTTCTCCTTTATGAGCCCCCAGCCTGCATTGTGGGGCAAGTGAGCCCAGCCCCCTGGGGGCCACCTGGGGAAGGCGTCACCCAGGCCAGACTCCAGGGGCTGGAGAAGGCCCCTGTGGTCCCCAACCTAGGTCTGTCTGAAAAGAGGAGAATCACTGAGGTCCAGGGAGATAAGGAGTGGGGGTCAGTGGGTACATTGCTGCTGCCCGGGCCTCAGGGTCTAGTGGATGCTCCCTGCCTGAGGGAGATCCTGTGGCCAGGACCACCTCACTGCGCTGCTGCTACCGGCTGCCCGCCTCTTTCCTGGCTGGGTCTGCAGCCGCCTGCTCCTGGCTGCGTGTCGGCCTGGCTTCCTCCGACCTGCAGTGGAAATTGATTCTGATTTGTAGAAGTTGATTTGAAACCTGAAGGAATTTTTAATTAAAGCCCAGAAAAATCCATCTGTATAATTAAGCCTCCAGAAGTCACTGGGCTCCGTGCAATGCAGCCGGCAGACACTGCCTGTCCTTAGCTGCCCACAGAAGTGTGGCTGGGACAGGGTGACGCATGAGTCCGGCCTGTTCGCCCGGGAGCTGTCCAAGCCCCTGCTGGCCACCGCGGGATGTCAGACCTGGGCTTGCTGCTCCCCTCTCAAAGCAGAGTCCCAGAGGGGCTGGGACCTGGTATGTCTGGTGGCCCCTCTCCAGGGCACAGAGGGCTGGTGGCTGGGGTGTGACCAGTTGGGAGGTGCCCAACAGCCTGCCTGCTGTGCCCTACGTTGTCAGAAGCCTCCTTGGGCCCCCCAGGCACTACTACACCACCGTCCCCTCCAGAGGCACAGAGATGGGGTGCTCCCCATTGGAGGAGCTCTCTGGGGTTGTGGGGCTAATTTCAGTGGGTACTGGGGGGAGGAGAGGCAGAGGATCTATGATGGGCAGGGACCCTACAGACCCCAGGGCTCCAACCCAGCAGGCTGGCCTAGCTGTGTGGCCTCAGGCACACTTGGGGTCTCTGCCAGCCAGCACCTGTGTAGCACTTGGGGTCCCGGGAGATGTGGTGTTGCTGTCGTCACCAGGCATAGCTCAGGAGGCTGTCTGCAGCAGGGGTTCCTGCAGGCCTAGCCTTGCCCTTCTAAAACCTTCACCTGCTGTGTGTGTGATTTGGGGGGTGCACCTGGATCGGAGGGGCTCACTGGAGCCATGTCCCTGCTTGGAAAAGGCAGTGCCCCAACCCCCACTAAACCAGATGGTCCCAGAGGTGGGGGACGGGCACCCAGGCTCCCTCCTGGCTTCCCTCGAGATCAGTCACACAGGCTTGGGGAGGGTCTCAGTGGCATGGCAGAGGGGGCAAAGGTGTCCAGGTAGGACCCTGGCCCAAGGACCCCTAGCCAGCCATCTTTGAGGAGTTGCCAGGTACTGGCTTCCACCCACTGCTGCTCGCTCCTCCGTGCCACAGGCAGCTCTCATGGGCACTGGTACTGCCTGGCCCTGACCTCTGACACCATCCACTACACTCTGCCAGCTAAGCAGGCCCAGAGATGGCTGGTCAGGGTTGCCTGCACCTTCCCCTCTATCCCCACTGGGCCCTCTGCATCAGGGTCTGGGCGGGGTCCAGAAGTCAGAGTCCCCCTCAGTGCCAGGGAGGCCATGCCCTACCCTTAGCTCAAAGTCCTGAGCGGGCTGGGAGCCAGCCGGGTGCAGAGAGGGTGTGAAAGGGCCTCATGTCCAGGTAGCCCCGTAGCTTAGGGCACCCCCAGCTCCAGTCTGGACATTTCTGGCGGGTCTCCGGGGTAATCTTAGTGCAAACTCCAGGCAGGCCTGGGATAAATCGGGCCATGGCAGGAGGCATCTGGAGGCAAGCCTCAGCCTGAGGCCCGGAGTCCAGGCTCGGCTAGAAACAGCTTGCTTTACCAGAGTAAGGGTGTACTGGTTGGGGGCTGCCTGACTTGAAGGAGAGAGGGGAGAGATGCGACGAGAGGTGGTCCCAGGCACCTGCCGGACAAACAGCCCCACCACCCCCATTGGGTAGATGGGTAAGCTGATGCCTGGGGTGCCCTGTGCCTGGGGAGAGGTGGTGCCACCTGCAAGACCCATGCCCCAGCCAGGCTGATGTGGGGCAAGGGCTCAGATCAGGAAACACCGTTCCCCACACTTGCCTCTATGCCGTGTCCTCTCCTGGTGTGGTGCCTTTGAGCTCTTCCGTGCCAGCGTGTTCCGTTTAACCAAGAATACCCCTCCACCCGGGAAGTTAACGGCCCTCAGAGACACACAAGGACAGTCCCCAGCCACCCCCGCAGAAAGGTGCTATTTGCAGTAGTTCTGGGGACAAAGGTGCCAGAGGCTGGGGGCAGAGCCGCCATCCACAGTTGCTCCCTTGCCCTGGTGCTGGGTCAGGAGACAGGAGAGTCCAAGGGGCCCAGGACGGCTTTCTAGGCTTCCATAGTGGGACCTCGGTGCCTGCCCCCGCCACCTGCCCTCACCACCTTGAGCAAGTCATGCAATCCCCATCCCCACCTCGCCCAGTGCTCTGAGGCTGGCTGTGACTGAGCTTGGACACTCTGGCCCCTGGGCCTGCAGTGGATGCACCACCGGTAGGCGGGAGTGCTTGCTGTGGCCTCGCCCATCCACAGAAGGGGACAGCGGCGTGGCTGTGCCAGCATGCCAGCTGCCTTGGCGGGAGGCTGATTTCGGCTCCTTGCAGCTGTGGTGCAGCAGAGGCGCCTGTTACTGCTGAACCCATTAAGTGTAATTACCAGACCCTTGGCGGGAACTCGTAATTATGGTGGCTTGGAGCTGTGGCACTGGCATCAAAGGCTGACCAGCCCCGAGGCTGGGGCCCAGACTTGGTGGGAGGGAGGGGTCTGGGATGGGCTGCTGGGGTTCCTGGAGGAGAGGTTCCAGGCTGGACTGACAGCTAGGGACAGGGAAGGCCCTCATCCCTGGGCCCCTTTCCCTCGTACCATGGCTGATCCCTGTCCTAGGCAGTGGCGGCTACCCTTGTGGTCATCCCTGAGAGTTTGAGCCACTCAGCCGCCGACCCCAGTGTTGCAGGCAGTGCCTAGGACCTCGCTGTAGTGAGTGTGGTCCTTGTTGGTTAGGGGCACTGCTGCCGCTATCATCTAGGTCACAAGCAAACCTGCCAGTGGGGAGGGGAAGCTGGG
The DNA here is from genome assembly GCF_048565385.1 of Saimiri boliviensis. Lineage (NCBI taxonomy): Eukaryota > Metazoa > Chordata > Mammalia > Primates > Cebidae > Saimiri > Saimiri boliviensis. The sequence goes on along the minus strand of NC_133460.1, from coordinate 10,688,070 downwards.
GGCTCAGGCCTGTGGCCTGTGCAGGGTGGTTGCCAGTAAGGGCAGCCACCAAGATTCAAGCCCAGCCCCAAGTCCAGAGCCAGGGGTGAGGCGCAGCCACTGGGCTGCTCCCCGAACCAGCTGTGAGGGGTGGATGCCCAGCTCCCTGTCCCCTCCTCGGTTCCCAGGTGTTGGGGACTGTGGGGGCTGGCAGAGCTGGGGCTGTTCGCCGACAAGCTGTTGTTCTCTAAGTGCTGACTTCCGTCTTCCTTAAGGAAGGTCCCTCCGGGCCCACGGCCATCCAGCTGGTTGCCCCTTTCTCCTTCCTCTGGTTCCCTGGTCAGGGTTGGACCGGCCCGGCAGACAGCGCACAGCTCTGGGAGACGGGCCAGAAAGCCTGCCCTGAGTGTGCCGCCACCCAGGCCTGGAGGGTGGGCCAGGGAGTCCTGTCCCTGTGGAGTGCATGGCCGTACCCCAACATCCCAGGGCCCTCCCAGCTGTGCAGGGCACCCTGCCTGCAGCCCCCTAGCGAGGGAGCCCCACACAGCCTGGCCCCCACGTGGGTAGCTGTAGGGCACGTTCAGAGCCAGATGTAAGGCTGAGGGCCCCACAGGGTCATGGGGTGTCCCTTATGCTGTGCTGAGGCGCAAGATCCGAGAAATAAAGAGACAGGACACAGAAGTACAAAGAAAACGCAGCTGGGCTCAGGGGGCCACGCCACCTATAAGCGGAGTCAGGCGATGCCCCGAATGTCCAGAAGCATGAGTATTTATTGTGTATAGGTTAGGGGGCAGGACAGTGAGTGAAATCATCTTTAAGGACAGTGATAGGGTCGTGAGCAATAAAACTAGGGGTCCACCCCCATTAGGTCACCTAGGCTAGGAGGTGGACAGTGCGCAGCAAGGGGCCAGTTCCCATGAAGGCAAGGGCCGTGTGCAGTAAGGGGGTCCACCCCAATTAGGTCACCAAGGCTTGACGTTGGGCCGTGCACAGTGAAGAGGATGCAGTGTGCAATACCTCTATCTTTGGGCAAGCTACTTCTAAGAAGATTTATAGGAGGGTGCTTTAAGTCACACAGCAGTGACAGCTGTCAAGGTTACTGCCACCTTCTGGCAGCCTCCAATGGCTTCTGTGGGAAGATGCTTTTCAAGCAGCACAGTAGCAAGAGCTGATAAACTTCACAGTCACCAAGGTGGATTGCCGGTCTGAGGGCAGCCTTCCGCAAGAACTGGAGCAAGGTCCGATAACTCCTTTATCAGGAGGAGTGGCTCTCGCCCCAAGCCTGCCATACAGCGGGTATCTTTCCGATACTGAATGCTGCCGCCTGGGCCATGGGTTCTTGTCCTGGTATAACTGTTTTCTCTTAAATCATGCTCTGCACTGTGTCCACTCCAGGCAATCCTCCGATTATGAACTAAGATATAATTATAGGCGTATATGTAGGGAAATATTCTTTAGGCACTCATACTAGCAACTATTAATGATTATAGATTATATAAAGGGATTCTTCAAGCCCTATTTCTATAATACATGATCGTGTAAAGGTTATATAAAAGGAAATAGCTGAGTAGTAATACTATAAAGTGAGATATTCCTCAAGCCCTAACTGTGCCAGGGTTCTGCTTAGCTGTCATTCCTCGGTGCCTATATGGGGGTTACCCACAGGTAGCTAGGCCCTGGGAGTCTGAGCGGCCCTCACTGGGGCCTTACTCCTGATGCGACCCTCCCACCGAGGGCTCCTGCAGCCAGCTTTCCTGATAAGCCTTCCCAGGGTGACACCCACCGTGCAGAGCCTGGTCAGGCACGGGCTGGAGCGCCACCTGGTGGCTACTTTCGGGAGGGGTGGTTGCCGGTCCTGAGGCCCCCATGCCAGGCTGGACACCCTCACATACACACAGCCCTGGCGGGGCACCGCCTGACGGGTGGGCACTTGGGAGCCCCGTGGGGGTGGATCCTGTGTGCTCCTTAACTCGTGGTGACACGTGGTTCGAGCACGTGAGCATGCTGGTCATCATGCTCAATTGCGTGACCCTGGGCATGTTCCGGCCCTGCGAGGACGTCGAGTGCAGCTCCGAGCGCTGCAACATCCTGGAGGTGAGGGGCGGGGCTGGAGGCGTGGCTTCGGGTGGGTGGGCAGGGCTGAGTTATCCCATGGCCCCTCCTGACCCCTCCTCCCGCAGGCCTTCGACGCCTTCATCTTCGCCTTCTTCGCGGTGGAGATGGTCATCAAGATGGTGGCCTTGGGGCTGTTCGGGCAGAAGTGCTACCTGGGGGACACGTGGAACAGGCTGGACTTCTTCATCGTCATGGCGGGGTAGGCCTCGCCTCGGAGAGCTGGCCAAGGGGCCCCGCCCTGCCCCACCGGGATCCCTGTGTCCCCTTGTAAAGAAAGATGAGAGGTGTGTTCCGGAGGGGTCCAGGTAGAGCCAGGGATCCCGTCGGGGAGACTGGAGACCCACCCTCCTGGGCACAGGTGATGGAGGTGGTCTCCGTGTGACTGAGGGTCATACTCCTGCTACCTTGGGGCCCATCCTGGCTGGTGCAAGGCCCTCCAGCCCTGCTAGCCCTGTTGTGCCCCCCCCCAGCCCACCCTTGGCCCCTGGGCCCCTCACTGAGCTGCCCCTCGCCCCGCCCCCAGCATGATGGAGTACTCGCTGGACGGGCACAATGTGAGCCTCTCGGCCATCAGGACTGTACGAGTGCTACGGCCCCTGCGCGCCATCAACCGCGTGCCCAGTAAGTGACCCTCCCCACCTTGGCTTGAGACCGGGAGGTCTGCATGTCTACCAGCCCCGCAGAGCACTCAGAAGTGCCCACGGGACCACAGGACTGGGAGGTGAAGGAACGTTCCCAAGCACCCGGGCCCCAGCCCAGGTCCCAGCACTGGGTTGGCCTCTGCCATTTGCCACAGGCCCTGCAGGACTTGCTAGAGGTTTTCTGGGGAGAATCCAGCTGGGGTGTGGTGGGCAGTCAGCATTCACAGGGTCCCTGGCTCCCACATGGCCAGGTGACATGGGTCGCTGTGAACCTCAGATTCCTCGTCTGCCTGGCATTTAGGGCAAGGCTGTGGGCTAAGCACATTGCTGGTGGCTTTGCTGTCTGGCCCATGCTAGTGTGGCTCACACTGGTGGAGACACATTTGTGAGTGCGGCTCAGCTCTCCTGGGGCTCTGTGCAGCACCGCCTTCACTCCCACACAAGCAAGGGGAGAGTCTGTCCTGAGGACAACTCACCCTCCCCACCCCTGCCACTGCCTCGCTCCCTGCTCCTGCCAGGGGCACCACCCACGGGTAGAGGGGAAGATGGCTGGCCCGGGCTGGGCCTCCGTGTCCCCTGCTGAGCAGCTGAGTTTTGAGAAGGAAGGCTAGAAACCCTCCAGGACTTGGCCAGCAGCTGTGAGGAGGGGACTGGTGGAGAGGAGCTGCTTGTGTGTGCTGTGCGCTGGGAGTGAGGGAAGGCCGAGGAAGAGCTTCTGGAAGTCACACGCCTGCTTGCTTGGGAACTGTGCTGTCAAACCTGGGCCACCCACCTGCGTCAGAGACAGGATGGGATAGTTTTTTGTTTTTTTTTTTAAGACGGGGTTTCACCATCAGGCTGGTCTTGAACACCCGACCTCGGGTGATCTACCTGCCTTGGCCTCCAAAGTGCTTGGATTACAGGCGTGAGCCACCACGCTCGGCCCTATGGGATAGTTCTTTAAAGTACTCAGGGCTGCATTCAACTGCTGCAGCTCCTGGGGGTGGGTGCAGCCCCCACGAGGTCATATGAGGCACACTGTATGTAGCTGTGGCCCTGCATGTGCACGTGCGGATGTAACAGCCTTTCTGGCTGCCTAACCTGGGTCCTGGTGGCCTTGGCACTCAGGGCTTGTCCTGCAGCACACCCCCGGGTTGGGCACTCCCTCCCCTGGGGCCTCCAGCTTGCCGAAAGGCAGGTGGGTCAGGCTTGTGCTGCTGGCCCCTGAGCCTTCTTCCTTCCATCTACCTGCCTAGATCTGTGCGGCTCAGAGAGGGGTTGAATACCTGGTGCCAGCCTGAACCTCGGTGTCTCCCGGAATAGTGTACAGGGGTGCCTATGGCCCCAGGGTGGCTAAGCGTGCAGTGAGGTGATGCACGTGTGGGTCTTGGCCCTGCGCCTGGCACACAGTGTGCTGTCTGCACACCAGTCTGTCCCCACCTGTTGGAGCATCAAGCAGCCAGCACACACAGCCCCCTTCCATGGATGTTTACTTTTCAGGTTAAATTCCCAGAATGGTCCTAATTGTCACCCGCAGCCTGGCCTCCTGGGGATGTGCTGCTGTCCCAGAGAGGGAACTAGGAAACTCTTCCAGACTGGATCATACGTTCCTCATAATGAGGACATGTTCTGGGCTGCATCCCGTTCTGTTGACCTGGGGTCCACTCTCAGCCCTGGATCATCTGTGATCTTTGAGTCAGTTGTGGTCTGGCCAGGGCAGCGCTCACTGATCTTTCTGCTCGTTGGCTGTTCCGGCACTTCCGTGCCCCTCCTGGATCTCACTCACCCCCATGACCTGAGGAGCCCATTTTGTCATTGACACCGCTGGGTGCTGGGTGAGACCTCAGCATCCCCAGGCTCCTGGCCCAGGGCTCTACCTGCTGCCTTAACCTGGCCCTTGCTTAAATTTGGAGGAAAGGAGGTCTTCGGGGAACAGGCCCATGATGGAGCGAGGGGTGCATGCGGCTTGGCTGACCCACTTGCTGGATTAATCTGGAGTTCACGCAGCCCACAGCACCCAGGACTGAAGGCCTCACGAAAAGCCACTGCCTACCCTCCCCACTGCCCCCAGCAGCCTCTCTCAGGGGTGGGGCTCTGCCCTGGCAGGATTCTCACTGGGAACAAGACAAAAAGCTTTCAGAACGCTGAGCCTGCTGCAGAGACCCCCCCAGGAGACAGCCCACCACCCAAAGCTCTGGGACTCCCAAGGCTGCTGCTGCCTTGATGGCAACTTCAGGGTGCCATGGAACAAGCCTTGCGGGCCACTGGACTCTGGTCATCCTGAGGCCCTGAGATGCTTCGTTGTCAGGCCTGCCCTGGCAGTCCCTCGGCTCCGCCCCTCCACACCACAGCCCTCCAAAAGCAGCAGGACCAGCCGCCCTGGGCTGGTTGGAGGTGGAGACCTGGCTCCCCTCTGGGCGTGTCAGGCCCCAGGGTGTCCGTGTCCCTGGGGGCCGGCGGTGGCCGAAGGGGAGCCCTGATCACACTGAGGGTGTAGAAAGTCACCAGGGGGCAACCCAAATCAGCATGCAGTGGGCATGGACACCCACTGTGTACAGTGGACAGGGCTCAGGGCTCCAGAGAGGGGCTGCGGCCCGGAGGACGCACCTGCAGGGCTTAGCAGTGCGACCCTGGCCTTGCTGCCCACAGGCATGCGGATCCTGGTCACCCTGCTGCTGGACACGCTGCCCATGCTCGGGAATGTTCTTCTGCTCTGCTTCTTCGTCTTCTTCATCTTCGGCATCGTTGGCGTCCAGCTCTGGGCCGGCCTCCTGCGGAACCGCTGCTTCCTGGACAGTGCCTTTGTCAGGTAACAAGGCCTTGCCCCTGCGAGGCCCCGCAAAGATGGCTCCACCCACATGGCTTCGCCTTTCAGTCATCACTGCCCCTCGTGGGTCCACTCTCCACCCGGTTACCGCACCTGTGGCTCCACGAGTCACGCAGTTTCCGCCCCATGTGGCCCCGCCCACAACGCAGTCACCGCCTCACATGGCTCCGCCCTGCACGCAGTCGCTGCCTCCTGGCCCCGCCCACCAGTCCCTGTACTTTGTGGCTCCACCTAACATGCAGTCACCGCCCTGTATGACTCCGCCCACCATGCAATCACCGCCTCGTATGGCTCCGCCTACCATGCCGTCATCTCCCTGCGTGACTCCGCCCACCACAGTCAACGCCGTGCATGGCTCCGCCCTCCACATAGTTACCGCCCCCACGTGGCTCCGCCCGCCGTTCAGTCACAGCCCCCGCTGGCACTAACCCCCAGTCAGTCTGTCCGCGCCCCTACCGCACCTCGGGTTAGGCCCCACCTCCCTCGCCGCCTTCCATCAGGCCCCGGGACAAGTCACCCCAACAGTCCGTCCACTTTCGTCCAGAGTATCCTCGGCCCTCACCCTGGGATCTCCCCTCAGCCCCCAACCCCGGGGTCTCCTCTCAGCCCTCACCTCGGGGTCTCCGCTCAGCCCCCAACCCCGGGGTCTCCCCTCAGCCCTCACCCCGGGGTCTCCCCTCAGCCCTCACCCCGGGGTCTCCCCTCAGCCCTCACCCCGGGGTCTCCCCTCAGCCCCCAACCCCGGGGTCTCCCCTCAGCCCCCAACCCCGGGGTCTCCCCTCAGCCCTCACGCCGGGATCTCCCCTCAGCCCTCACCCCGGGGTCTCTCTTCAGCCTTCAACCCAGGGTATCCCCTCAGCCCTCAACCCTGGGGTCTCCTCTCATTGCAGGGTCCTCTCATTCCTCCCCTGAGATTCCTATCAGCCCTTACCTCAGGGTCACCTCCCCTCACCTCAGAGTTCCTTCAACCCTCGCCCCGGGGTCCCCTCATCCTTCACCCTGGGATCCTCTCAGCCTGTATCCCAGGATCACCTCCCCTCACCCCAGGGGCCCCTCAGCCTTCACCCTGGGGTTCCCTCAGACATCTCCCCAGGTTCCCTTCTCTCACCTGTGCCCCCTCCCCTCATCCCTCCTCCTGCAGTCCCCTTATCCCTCTCCCCAGGACTCAGCCCTCACCCCAGGGCCGTCGCCCCTCTCCCTGGCATCCCCGCCCGTCGCCGCCTGCCCCTTACCCCTTTCCAGGAGGAGCCGTGGTCTGAACGTGGGTCTCCCATCCCTGTTTCCCTGTGTTACTCTTTGTCAATTTTTCTGTCCCTGTCTCTGTTCTCCCTGTTCCTTTCTGTCTTTGTCTTTCCATGGACTTGGGCTGAGAAGGGTGAGGTTCCTGCAGCACCACTGTGTCCTTGGCCTTAGCCCTGGCTGTGTCTCCTGATCCTGGTCATGACCCCTGGTCCTATCACGCTCCCTGATCCTAACTGTGCCCCTGAAGCTGGCCGTGTCTGCTGCCCCTGATCGTGCCTCTGGGCGCCGGCTGTACCCATCCCCCAGGAACAACAACCTGACCTTCTTGCGGCCGTACTACCAGACGGAGGAGGGTGAGGAGAACCCGTTCATCTGCTCCTCCCGCCGAGACAACGGCATGCAGAAGTGCTCACACATCCCCGGGCGCCGAGAGCTGCGCGTGCCCTGCACGCTGGGCTGGGAGGCCTATGCGCAGCCGCAGGCTGAGGGTGTGGGTGCCGCGCGAAACGCCTGCATCAACTGGAACCAGTACTACAACGTGTGCCGCTCGGGTGACTCCAACCCCCACAATGGCGCCATCAACTTCGACAATATCGGCTACGCCTGGATCGCCATCTTCCAGGTGGGCACCCAGAGGATGGGATGGGGGCCCTGCTGCACTTCGGGGGAGCGGGTGTGGGACTCGCCCCCTCGCCCAGATCCCGGGGGGGTGGGGGGGAGGAGGAGGAGGGGTAGTGCGGGCCCACGTCCAGCCACCTCCCCTGCAGGTGATCACGCTGGAGGGATGGGTGGACATCATGTACTACGTCATGGACGCCCACTCGTTCTACAACTTCATCTACTTCATCTTGCTCATCATCGTGAGTGTGGGCGGCAGCATTCGCCAGGATGGGCCCTGGGGTTAGCTGGCTGCGGCTGGGGCGGGCTACCCGCGTGGTCAGAGGGACTTCTGGCCAGCCTCCAGCTGAAGGGGGCACATAGGAGGGAGGCAGAGCTTGTGGGGATGGGGAGGTGTGGCTGGGGACGCCAGGAGGCCATGCCATCCCCTACACAGGGTCCAGGCCTGTGGGTGCTGGCTTAGGGCTAAGGAGCCAGGAACACCTCTGGAGGGTTCATGCCCTCCCAGCACAGCTTTCCACGGTGCGTTCGGCCCCAGGCATGCTCCTCACCTAGTCCTCTCACGGGCCCCAGGTGTCCCAGCAGAGTCGGCTGAATCAGCAGACATCTTTAGGGTCCTGGGTGTGCCTGGAGCCACCCTGCAAGGACCCAGCAGGTCACAGAAGCAGACACACGTCCCTGCCATATTTACAGACAGCAAGTGAGGCGAACATGCCGAGAAGACTTGCTGTACACTGGCCTGTGATAAGGAGGAAACGCATCTGGGGTGCTGGGGAGGGGAGGGTGGCCCCCATCAAGAAGGTCACCTGCAGGTGAAGGAGGGGCCGAGTCACATACACGAGCAGGAAGGAGGGTGCCCAGTCTTTTGTCCAAATAGGCACAGAGCACCTACTGTGCGATGCCTGCTTTAGACGTCGGCGCTCAGCACTGTGCACCACAGTGTCCTGCCCACAGCAGGGCACCCCGCCCACGGCGTCTGTGGCATGGCCCCTACTCACACAGGTGGTGCACAGTGGGGCTCCACGGCGAACTGGGGACCCGCTCACTCACTGCCACCCACCCGCCCTCCGCCGTCGCAGGTGGGCTCCTTCTTCATGATCAATCTGTGCCTGGTGGTGATTGCCACACAGTTCTCGGAGACGAAGCAGCGGGAGAGCCAGCTGATGCGCGAGCAGCGGGCGCGCCACCTGTCCAACGACAGCACGCTGGCCAGCTTCTCCGAGCCCGGCAGCTGCTACGAAGAGCTGCTCAAGTATGTGGGCCACGTCTTCCGCAAGGTCAAGCGGCGCAGTCTGCGCCTCTACGCTCGCTGGCAGAGCCGCTGGCGCAAGAAGGTGGACCCCAGCGCAGGGCAAGGCCAGGGCCCCAGGCACCGCCAGCGCCGGGCAGGCAGGCCCACAGCCTCGGTGCACCACCTGGTCTACCACCACCATCACCACCACCACCACCACTACCACTTCAGCCACGGCAGCCCCCGCCGGCCCAGCCCCGAGCCGGACATCTGCGACACCAGGCTGGTGCGGGCTGGTGCGCCCCGCTCTCCACCCTCCGCAGGCCGCAGACCACCTGACACAGAGTCTGTACACAGCATCTACCATGCCGACTGCCACATAGAGGGCCCGCAGGAGAGGGCCCGGGTGGCACATGCCGCAGCCACTGCCGCTGCCAGCCTCAAGCTGGCCACGGGGCTGGCCGCCATGAACTACCCCACCATCCTGCCCTCGGGGCCGGGAAGCGGCAAAGGCAGCACCAGCCCCGGACCCAAGGGGAAGTGGGCCGGTGGGCCACCAGGCACCGGGGGGCACAGCCCCTTGAGCTTGGATAGCCCCGACCCCTACGAGAAGATCCAGCATGTGGTTGGGGAGCATGGTGAGGACCCCAGCCCCACCCCACGGAGAAGGTGGTGGGACCCAGGCAGGGCGGGCAGGGTCTCCAGTATGTCATTCTTGCACCCATCGTGAGCGCTCTCATGAGTCTAACTTGGAGTTTTCTAGAGCAGATCAGTCATGCCTCTGGAACCCCCATCAGTGCCATAGCAAGCCCTGGTGGCCCACAGCCCACAGCAGGAGTGGTGGCCATGGAGGTGGGATTCTGAATCTGACAGGACTTATCAGACCCTCCTGGGACAGTATCCCATGGCCTCTGCCTGGCCCTGAGAGGTGTGGTATGCCCATGTCCACAGCCTGGAGGACTTGCTGAGCCTTTGTGGGCATCGAGGCTGGCCCCCTTTCTAGGTGGAGGCACTGAGGAGGGGAGTGCAGGGGAACCATCAGGGAATCAGCAAGGTTCAGGAAGACAGGCTGGCGTGGGTTCTTCTGCGCAGGGCCTTGGCATCAGCCCACCATGGACAGACAGGTGAATTGGAGGCTCCAGGACCCACAGATGGTAGGGTTCCACATAGGCCTGGGTGCCCTTCTGGGTTCTGTGCACAGATGTGTAGATGCAGGCAAGCAGGGGGCACACGTGAGTGAGGCTGCCGGGATGCTGTGTGCCCTCATGCCCCAGTACTCAGGGTGTGCAGGCGAGAGTGTTGGGCACGTGCTTCTAAGCCTTGCATTGTGGGAGTCCAGCCACTGTGTCATAAGGGACACACGGATTCCAAAGACAGCATGAAAATGTCACAGGACGACTCAGTCATTTTTCTGTCAGTTTCGTGTTGGAGGTTGCGTTGCGTGACGCAGAATTCCGTAGCTAACTTCGCCTGTGTGCTGTCGCTGCTGGAACGTGGGTGGTGGTATATTTCTATGGATGGCGCAAGCCCAAGGCGGGCAAACGTCTCTGCACCCAAGAGTGTCCCTCCGCTAGTGTGTGAGCAGCAGTGCAGCTGTGGGGTGGGGAGTGTGCGCCCAGGTGTGTGTGTGAATGTGCCCAAGTACGTGCCCACACGTGTCTGGCTGCTGTAACCATGTACTAGGGGGCTTTGTACTGTGGAAAACCGCTTTCTCAGCTCTGGAGGCCAGCGGTCCAGTGTCGCAGGGTTAGGTCCTCTGGAGGGTCTAGGGGAGCACTCTCCCCACCTTTCCTAAATTCTGGCAGTCTCACCACTCCCCAGCTTGTAGACACGTCCTGCGGCTTCTGGCTGTCTTCGTGTGGCTGTCTCTGTTTCCTTGTTTTTAGTGGAACAGTCATGGTTTGGGGCCCTCCCTCCTCCAGCACAGCCTTCTCCCCCATGTTAACTCATTACACCTGCGGAGACCACACTTTTTAGGTGAAGTCCACTTGCAGGTTTTGGAGGTTGGACCCTGGATGGATCTTTTCCGGGGGGACACGTTCACCCCACTGCTTGTGTGAGTGTGGATTCCAGGCCCTGGTGGTAGCACAGCTGAGTGGGCCTACCCCTGTCTGTGCCCTCTCCCACAGGACTGGGCCAGGCCCCTGGCCACCTGTCGGGCCTGAACGTGCCCTGCCCCCTGCCCAGCCCCCCAGCAGGCATGCTGACCTGTGAGCTGAAGAGCTGCCCGTACTGCACCCACGCCCTGGAGGACCCGGAGGGTGAGCTCAGCGGCTCAGAGAGCGGAGACTCAGATGACCATGGCATCTACGAATTCACGCAGGACGTGCGGCATGGCGACCGCCGGGACCCCATGCAGCAGACCCCTGCAATGGACACGCCAGGCCCAGGCAGCCCCCGGCAGCAGACACAGCAGAGGGCAGCCCCCGGTGAGCCGGGCAGGCTGGGCCGCCTCTGGGCCACCTTCAGCAGCAAGCTGTGCCGCATAGTGGACAGCAAGTACTTCAGCCGCGGCATCATGATGGCCATCCTCGTCAACACGTTGAGCATGGGCGTGGAGTACCACGAGCAGGTGCAGGCCGGCCTGGGCAGGGCGTGGGCTTCCGCTCGTGCTTGTGGGGGCTGGGGAGTCTCAGGAGGCCTCCAGTAGCCTGACAGCTTGAACTGATGGTAGGACAGTCAGGTAGGGCCCGGGGAGGCCTGGGATGGTGAGGTAGGAGACCAGGTGTGCTGTCCTCTGCTGGAGGGGACATCCCTGGTCCCGGCTTCCTCCCTAGACAGCAGCTGACTAGGCTCCTCCTGAGATGCTGTGGCAGTCCCCTGACCCCTTGGGTCCTTGATGCCGCCAAGCCTGCCCCCAGATCAGTGCTGAGGAGGGGTGGGAGCCGTGATGCGGGACCCTGACCACCCCATCTCCACTTGCAGCCTGAGGAGCTGACGAATGCCCTGGAGATCAGCAATATCGTGTTCACCAGCATGTTCGCCCTGGAGATGCTGCTGAAGCTGCTGGCCTGCGGTCCACTGGGCTACATCCGGAGCCCATACAACATCTTCGATGGCATCATTGTGGTCATCAGGTGGGTCCCCACCCCTCCCCAGGCCAGAGGGGCAAGGGAAGCTCCACTCTCTGGCAAAAGAAAAAAAAAAAAACCAACTTCAGAGCAAAACCCTGAGCGCAGGAGGAAGCGCTGGCAACGGCAGAGGACTTGACAGCAGGCTGCGGGAATCAGGTGCTTGCTGACCCCACTGGACCAAGGGACTGTCCTGGGAACCGTCCCCTCCCCAGACCCTATGCTTCCCCACAAGCACTATTGGGTACGCACCTACATCAGCTGTATCTCAGATGGATGTTTCTAGAAACCAGTGGAGCTGCCGGGCGCGGTGGCTCAAGCCTGTAATCCCAGCACTTTGGGAGGCCGAGGCGGGTGGATCACGAGGTCGAGAGATCGAGACCATCCTGGTCAACATGGTGAAACCCCGTCTCTACTAAAAATACAAAAAAATTAGCTGGGCATGGTGGCACGTGCCTGTAATCCCAGCTACTCAGGAGGCTGAGGCAGGAGAATTGCCTGAACCCGGGAGGCGGAGGTTGCGGTGAGCCGAGATCGCGCCATTGCACTCCATCCAGCCTGGGTGACAAGAGCGAAACTCCGTCTCAAAAAAAAAAAAAAAGAAAAGAAAAGAAAACAGTGGAGCTATTCCCTGTGGGAATGAATAGAGCACGCGTGCAGTGGCCTCAGGGCTGAGCTGTTAAGGGCTCAGACCCTGCGGGAAAGACCAGCTTAAAAGGCTGAATGAGGCTAGTTGCTGGGGGAGCATTTCTGCTACAAAAATTAAACCAGAAAGGATAGGCAGAATTTGGGGGGAAATGCCCCCCACCGTCTTCCCCTAGGAGGAAGCCCATCCTTCAAGAGTAGAGGGGTGAAGGGCCTCACACCCCTGGGCAGAGAGCGGGTGAGCAGAGCAAAGCGGCCAGGTCTGGTTGTAGCAGGGCCAGGACAGAAGAGCGCCCTCAGTAAAGGAGCGTCCCCGACCCGGCCAGAGCCTGCTCTGCTCTCCCAGAGAGGTTGGGGGCCAGAGAGCCACCAGGGCCATCCGCAGATGGGTGGCTTTTGAGACGCTTTTACAGCTTCGGCTTGATGCAGCCAGACCTGCTCCCATCTGTGGGTTGCAGCACAGGCCACTTTGGCTCCCGGGCGGCCGATCCTGCTTCCAGTGGGAGGAGGGCCTGGGGTCAGGGATCGAGGCTCCGCTGACCCTCGCCCCCACCTGTCCGCAGCGTCTGGGAGATCGTGGGGCAGGCGGACGGCGGCTTGTCTGTGCTGCGTACCTTCCGGCTGCTGCGTGTGCTGAAGCTGGTGCGCTTCCTGCCTGCGCTGCGGCGCCAGCTTGTGGTGCTGGTGAAGACCATGGACAACGTGGCCACCTTCTGCACGCTGCTCATGCTGTTCATCTTCATCTTCAGGTGGGACCCCCCACCCTCGGCCCACCCGGCGTCTCACCCCAGGGCAGCTGGGAGGCAAAGGGCTGGGGCTACCCCCAAGGAAAAGGAACCCTCCCACCACCAGCCCCAGAGCATCCTCAGGCCCTCAGCGTCTGCTGCCTGCCTTTGAGAAGCACTGATCAGGCACCTGCTGTGTGCCACTCCGCACAGGCAGAGAGTTCAGGCTGGGCTGCGCTCCCTCGGGACTCGCAGATGGCAGGTTCAGAGCTGGGCCACCAGGTGGACAAGCTAGGCACTTGCTCCCATAGGAGCAGAGTACTGGGTGTGGCGGCGGGCGCCGGGCTCCAGCCGGGGTGTTCTGAGCACCCACTGGGTGCCAGTCTGGCTTGGAGCTCAGGGTCAGCGTTGGCTGGAGGGTAGGCAGCCAGGCAGGCTGGGCTCCCGAGACCCAGAGGAGCTGAATGAGGCAGGTGTCCCAGGACCCCGCTGCCGCCCAAAGCCAGAGTGGCCTCCCATGTCTGTCCCACCTTTGGCCATGGTCTTCTCGCCTGTGGAAAGGACACAGTAGTACTGAGCTGTGGGGGCAGGACGTCCCTGCTAAGCCTGAGAGCTCAGGGAAGGTGGGAGTCAGGAGACCCAAGATGGGCAGAGCTGGCCCTGCTCCTTCCTCCCCCGCCCCGCTTTTGCTGCCCGCTCCCCCCCCCCACCCGCCATCAGCACACCCCTGCCTTCCCCCAGCATCCTGGGCATGCATCTCTTTGGCTGCAAGTTCAGCCTGAAGACAGACACCGGAGACACGGTTCCTGACAGAAAGAACTTCGATTCCCTGCTGTGGGCCATTGTCACTGTGTTCCAGGTACGGCCTGGGGTCCCCGCAGTAGTGCTGTGCTGAGTCTTACTGCAGAGAGGTGGGTGTTCCGTCCTGCTGATGCAGAGCATTTCGGGGCTGGGTTGACCCCCCCGGGCTCCCCGCCGTCCCCCAGATCCTGACCCAGGAGGACTGGAACGTGGTGCTGTACAACGGCATGGCCTCCACCTCCTCCTGGGCCGCCCTGTACTTCGTGGCCCTCATGACCTTCGGCAACTACGTCCTCTTCAACCTGCTGGTGGCCATCCTCGTGGAGGGCTTCCAGGCGGAGGTGAGGGGCAGGGATGGGACTTCCTTGAGAACGGTGTGGGGCTGCCAGGAGGGTGAGGAAAAGGAAGAGGAGCTTCCAGGTAGAGGGGAGGGGTGTGGAGGGCCTTCCAGGAGTGGAGTAGAGAAGGGAAGCTGGCTTCCCTGAGGAGAGGGGGGCCCCAGGAGGAGGGGGAGGCCAGGAGCCCAGTGGCGTGGCCAGGGGTTGGTCTGGAGAGACAGATTTCTCCCCTAGCTGCCTGCCCCGGCAGTGACATCATCCCTTGGGCCCTCCTGTCTACACCCCCACCAGGCTGGCCCAGCCTTCCATCCGGCATGAAGGGTCCCCACCCTCAGGGCCCTCACGCCTGTCTTGTGCTTTGCGGGGTGCAGGGCGACGCCAGCAGATCCGACACTGACGAGGATAAGACGTCCGTCCGCTTTGAGGACTTCCACAAGTTCAGAGACCTGCAGGCCTCAGGTGCGTGTGGTCAGTGCGTGCGCTGGGTTCTGGCCGTGCAGGGCCCCTGAGGGCAAGTCCTAGGTAGGTGGATTCCTGGGTCGGGAGCCTGGCAGCTCGAGGGGTCCATGCCTCCCTCTGTCCTGCAGAGCTGAAGATGTGCTCCCTGGCCGTAACCCCCAACGGGCACCTGGAGGGCCGTGGCAGCCTGCCCCCTCCCCTTATCATGTGCACAGCGGCCACGCCCATGCCCACCCCCAAGAGTTTGCCGTACCTGGACGCCGCCCCCAGCCTCCCTGCCTCTCGGCGTGGCAGCAGCAGTTCCGGGGACCCCACCCTGGGAGACCAGAAGCCTCTGGTAGGGACCATCTCCTGCCCCAGCCCGCAGGCCCCTTTACATTCTGGCTCATGATGGCCTTCCCCAAAGACAAGTGAGGGTCCCGCCCCCTACACCTGTAAAGTCCCAGCCCTGTGCAGAGGCCAAGAAAGAGCTTTGTGGTTTCCGTGAACGGGAGCCGGGTCTGCTGCTCTGTGAGGCCGGTATGAAGGGGCAGATGCGGCAGCTGCGTGCACCCAGCAGTCTCGCACAGCAGCGGGCCGGGGGCGGTGGGCAGAAACGTGTCCAGGAAACAGAAGGCAGGTTGGACGGGGGGGTCCGTGGATGCCAGCGGTTGGTGTTAATAGTGATGCTTCCAGGCCACTGACTCCCGCCACCTCCCAGGCCAGCCTCCGAGCTTCTCCCTGTGCCCCCTGGGGCTCCAATGGCGCCTGGAGCAGCCGGCGCTCCAGCTGGAGCAGCCTGGGCCGTGCCCCCAGCCTCAAGCGCCGCAGCCAGTGTGGGGAGCGTGAGTCCCTGCTGTCCGGCGAGGGCAAGGGCAGCACCGACGACGAAGCCGAGGACGGCCGGGGCGCGCCCGGGCCCCGCACCACCCCCCTGCGGCGCGCGGAGTCCCTGGACCCACGGCCCCCGCGGCCGGCTGCCCTCCCACCTGCCAAGTGCAGCGACTGCAACGGGCAGATGGTGGCCCTGCCCAGCGAGTTCTTTCTGCGCATCGACAGCCACAGGGAGGATGCCGCCGAGCTCGATGACGACCTGGAGGATGTGAGTGCCGGGCGCTGGGCCCACAGCCCCTTCCCGCCCCTGTCCCGGGGTCACAGCTGCCTCGCCCCCCTCTGTCTGCAGCAGGTTCTCTGAGTGGAGTCTGAGATGGGCCTCGGGGCATGTTCTTCACTGGGGGGACTCAGAAGGGGAGAGAAGCAGGCCGGGCCGGGGAGGAATCCAGCAGCGGTCAGGGAATTCACCCACAGCTGATCCCAGAGTCCCCCCCGCAACCCCGCTGCCATCTGGGGGCCGTGTGTTAGATGACCACCATCTGGTCTGCACACCGGGCTGGGCTCTGCAGTGTTTGGTCACCCACGAGACTGTCAGGCTCCCTTGGGTTGAGGACTGCTCCCCAGGGCCACAGACCCAAGAGCACCTACTTAATTGGCCCCGTGGACGCCCAGCCTGGGTCACTCTGCCATCTCCAAGGTAGAGAAGGAAGAGGCTCCGTGGCATGGGCCCCAGAGACCAGAGAGCCAGAGGCCAAGGGCCAGTGGGTGACGAGTGAGGATGGAGAAGGCTGAGAAAGTCCCAGGAGAAGGGCTGCTCGGGCTGGGAAGGGTGGCCCAGCTAAGCGCAGAGGGTCCTGGGGTGGCCGGGCAGGTGGGCATGGGGCTCTGAGGACCCGCCTCCTTGTCCCCAGAGCTGCTGCTTCCGCCTGCATAAAGTGCTGGAGCCCTACAAGCCCCAGTGGTGCCGGAGCCGTGAGGCCTGGGCCCTCTATCTCTTCTCCCCGCAGAACCGGTGAGGGGGGCCCGGGACGGGGCAGGGTAGATCCACCCCAGGGGACCCCCGCCTCCAGGTCCCCACTGGGCAGGGCTGGCACGTGCTGGACATCCCCAGCTGAGCACCCCTTCTCTGAGACCACAGGGACCAGGGCTGAAGCGGGGGCCTGGTCAGGGCTGTCCTGCCACCCCCATCCACTCTGCCGTCCATGGCGCACGGCCCCGCCTCTCAACCGGCCCTGCCCACCCAGGTTCCGCGTCTCCTGCCGGAAGGTCATCACGCACAAGATGTTCGATCACGTGGTTCTCGTTTTCATTTTCCTCAACTGTGTCACCATCGCCTTGGAGAGGCCTGACATCGACCCCGGCAGCACCGTGAGTCAGCCAACCCTGTCGTCCCGGGCTACCACGACCCCCAGGGAGGGGTGGAGTGGACACAGCTCCCCAGCATCCTCTCCCGGCAGGAGCGGGTCTTCCTCACCGTCTCCAACTACATCTTCACGGCCATCTTCGTGGCGGAGATGATGGTGAAGGTACCTCGGGGCCCGGGAGTGCCCCTCGTTCCCAGGTCCCCGTTCTGCCCACGGCCCCGCCCAGCTGCGTGCCAGCTCCCCAGGCCCCTCCCCGAGCCTGAGCTTAGTGCCACTGGCCCTCCGCAGGTGGTGGCCCTGGGGCTGCTCTCGGGCGAGCATGCCTATCTGCAGAGCAGCTGGAACCTGCTGGACGGGCTGCTGGTACTGGTGTCCCTGGTCGACATTGTCGTGGCCATGGCCTCGGCGGGTGGCGCCAAGATCCTGGGCGTTCTGCGCGTGCTGCGTCTGCTTCGGACACTGCGGCCTCTGAGGTGGGGGCAGGGGCACCTGGGGGCTCGGGGGGCAACTTAGAAGCACAGCCCCCTGGTGCCACTGCTCCTTCCTGCTTTGGCAGACCTGAGCTGCTCGCAGGCCACCCGGTCGGCCCCATTTCGGGGCCTTTGCATGAGCTGTGCCGGGGCTGCCAGCTGCTGCCACAGATGACCCCAGTGCATCCCTGTGCCCTCCTCCAGGGTCATCAGCCGGGCGCCAGGCCTCAAGCTGGTGGTGGAGACACTGATCTCATCGCTCAGGCCCATCGGGAACATCGTCCTCATCTGTTGTGCCTTCTTCATCATTTTTGGCATCCTGGGTGTGCAGGTGAGTGGCCCGCACGTGCCTGGGGGTCTGCCCCGTCGCAGACAGGGTCTGTCACCGCAGTGTGGCTTACAGCAGTGCAGCTGTGAGGCTGGAGGGACAGCTCGGGCCTCACTTGCACCTCAAAGCCCCAGGAGGCCCTGGGTGGCGCAGGGTACAGGAGCCAGGCCCTCCGGGGTGACCGCCCCACCCCATCAGCTCTTCAAGGGGAAGTTCTACTACTGCGAGGGCACCGACACCAGGAACATCTCCACCAAGGCCGAGTGCCGGGCGGCCCACTACCGCTGGGTGCGGCGCAAGTACAACTTCGACAACCTGGGCCAGGTGGGCCAGGCGGCCGGGGGGACCCCCTGGAGCCAGAGGGCCAGGGACCCCAGCTCCAGGCCTCGTCGGTGACCCTGGGTGTGACCCGCAGGCTCTGATGTCACTGTTCGTGCTGTCGTCCAAGGACGGCTGGGTGAACATCATGTACGATGGGCTGGACGCCGTGGGCGTCGACCAGCAGGTGCGCATGGGCCGGTGGCAGCCCCCGGGAGCGAGCCGGGTCACCTCGGGGGCTCCCCGGCACGGCCGTCTTGGCCTCTGGGGACTGGCAGGGCCTCGGGAGCCAGGGCCGTCCTGGGCAGGGCACCCGGTGTGCGGCGGACGGGCACCCACTGCCTCTGTGCCGCAGCCCGTGCAGAACCACAACCCCTGGATGCTGCTGTACTTCATCTCCTTCCTGCTCATCGTCAGCTTCTTCGTGCTCAACATGTTCGTGGGGGTCGTGGTCGAGAACTTCCACAAGTGCCGGCAGCACCAGGAGGCGGAGGAGGCCCGGCGGCGCGAGGAGAAGCGGCTGCGGCGCCTGGAGAGGAGGCGCAGGAGTAAGGAGCTCCCGGTGGCGGTGGCGGGTCGGTACCTGAGTGCCCACCGGGCCCTCCAGCTCCGCACGCCTGCCATCCAGCGGGCGCCAGAGCCCTGCCCGGCCCTGCCCTCTCCCACCCTGGCCTCCCCGAATGGCTCTGCATGCCACCTGCCTTGCCTGGGCTCGCTTGGGGACCGGGCCGTGGGGGGCTGGCCAGAGAGGGCGACGGGGGGAGCCCACCATGGCAGGAGAGGAAGAGACACCCCCCAACCCCATCCCTGGCACCCAAGGGGCAGGTTCACCCCCAATTCCTCACTCCACGAGGAGCCAGCACAGCCCCCGTGACACAGGCTGAGGGAGAGCAGAGCGGGCTCCTGCCTGAGCTTCCCCACGCGCTCGGCCCTCAGACCTCCTCCTTGTCTTTCCAGGCACTTTCCCCAGCCCAGGTACCGGCCCTGCCCCGCACGCCTCAGGCCCTGCTTCTGCAGCCGCTGCTCGGGGAAGGGCGGGCATCCCAGGCCCACTGGGGTCCTCTGAAGGGCGGGCACAGGCGGCCAGAGGTGCTGGGCGTGTGGCTCGGGGAGGGGCTGTGCTCACCTGCCAGGGCCCGGGCTGCCGAGTGCATGCTTGCGTGTGGCTCTGCCCAGCTTGCCGTTTGCCTGTGTCTCCGCTGTGCACCAGGACACCCAGGGCAGCAAGGGGCCGCCCACACCCCTGCAGGCTTGTGGCTGCTGTATGTCCTCAGTGGTCCGGCCCAGCTAGGCCGCTGGCCCCCTCTGGCTGCCCGGGCTGCACCAAGCGCTTCAGTGACTGCGTGTCGGCCCTCGGAGTGTGAGGGTCGGGTGGGGGGGCTGTTTCCTGTTCTTCCAGGCCCTGGGCCAGTGGTCCCCACCCATGTGTGTTTCTGTGGCTGAGGCAGCTCATGCTTTCACCCATGGGAGCTCCTCCCTGTGCATGTAGGGACCCTGGAGGCCAAGTGTTGAGTGCAGACCAGTACGGGGGGACACGCTGATGATCGCAGACTGCAGATGGGCTGGAGTCTGGCAGACCCAAGACCAAACCCGTAGCCCTTTGCAGGATGGGAAGGGGAGGGACTTGGGCTGGTGGCCAGAGGGCAGGTCACACTCTATCGTCTCTGCTTCGGTGAGGCCGGTGGGCCCAGACCCAGAGGTGGAGTGGGGCTGCCGTGCCCAGCCCTTCATCTGTATCTTAGCCTGAGGCCACTGAGGCTGAGAATAGACCACCAGGAATAGACCACAGAGGCCCAGCCTCATGCTGTGCCAACGTGGGAGCCCCAGGAGGGCAGGGTCTACCCAGGCACCCAGGTGGAATGTGAAGAAGCCATCTCAGCTTCCATACCCACTCCTGGGGCTGCCTGGGACGGGGCTGCATCA
This sequence comes from Saimiri boliviensis, assembly GCF_048565385.1. Classification (NCBI taxonomy): domain Eukaryota; kingdom Metazoa; phylum Chordata; class Mammalia; order Primates; family Cebidae; genus Saimiri; species Saimiri boliviensis. Next base: position 10,668,183 of record NC_133460.1, on the reverse strand, counting down.
TGAGGAGGAGGTTAGTCAGTGGCCTGTCCCCAAAGTCTGCCCCAGTGCAGGCCTCCCAGCCCAGCCGTCTTCAGTGAGCTACATCTCACCTAGAACAGGGGCCCCTCCTCCAGCCTTGCGTGAGCCCCCCAAGGAGGCAGGGCCAGCCCCATCTTCACATGTGGGCAGTGGGCCCCCACTTCCCTGCACTTGGCCACCTGGGAGGAAAACAGGTCTGCAGGAGCCAGCAGCCCGGGCAGCCCCCCGCCCCGCACTCACGGCCGCCCTCCCTGCAGAGGCCCAGCGCCGGCCGTACTATGCCGACTACTCGCCCACCCGCCGCTCCATTCACTCGCTGTGCACCAGCCACTATCTCGACCTCTTCATCACCTTCATCATCTGTGTCAACGTCATCACCATGTCCATGGAGCACTATAACCAGCCCAAGGTAGCCGCCTTCCTCCAGACCAGGGCAGTGGGAAGGCCCGGGGGCTGGGGGGCTCCCTGCACGGCCGCCGATGCAGCAGGCGCAACCCAGGACAGGGCGCCCCGCCGCGCTCTCCCTGGGGCTCGGTTGGGGGATGCGGAGGTTTTGTTTGAACAGAGACGTCTTTTAACATGGATTGAAACTCCCCTCTCTCTGCCCTGAGGGACCCTCCCCAGCCTGGCCACGAGTGGGGGCCTACCAGGAGCCAGGCAGGCCTAAGAGGACGGGGTTTTTCTTGACACGGACTCCCCCTGCACCCCTCCCTTCCTCAGTGGATGGATGTCTTTCCCCATCCTTTCAGAGGGAGGAGGTGGCCTCGGGCAGCGGCAAGCCTTTGAGGCTGAACAGACTCCGCTCTATGGAAAGCCCAGCCTGCGCTGGGAGGGGCAGGGTCTTCCCTCACCAGAGGCTTATCCTCGGCGGGGGGGGGGGTGGGAGCTCCAGGGTCCATCCGGGCAGGCCTCCCAGCCTGGCCCAGACTACATAACGTAGGTGCTCAGAGCTGGGCTCGGTGAGCCAGTGTCCCCATGCCCGCAAGGTGCTCCGGTCAGTAGAGGACAGGGGCAGGTGGCCAGGATGCCGCCGCTGGGGCACACAGTGAAGTAGGCCAGCGGCCCATGGTGGCATTCCAGAGGCAGTGGTGTTCAGCTGGGCCTGTGGATGCGGGAGGGTACCTTCCACTCTCCCCTCGTCAGACGCTTTGGGAGCACTGCCTATATGCCGGGCTAGAGGAGGGGCGAAGAGGCTGCCGGTGCCCGGGGAGGAGCTACTGAGCTGACCTGGGAGCCTCCAGGCCTGGCCAGCGGGGCACTCACGGTGTGCAGGGCGGGGGCCAGGGAGAGAGGTCGTCCCGGCCTCACCTCAGCCAGCCCCACCTGCACCCCCAGTCGCTGGACGAGGCCCTCAAGTACTGCAACTACGTGTTCACCATCGTGTTTGTCTTCGAGGCTGCCCTGAAGCTGGTGGCATTTGGGTTCCGTCGGTTCTTCAAGGACAGGTGTGTGGGGTGGGGCTGCCTTGGGGCTCAGGGCTCTAGGGGCTGGGGCAGGCCTTTCCCCGGAGTCTGCAGAAGTGACCGTGCTGAGCTGAGGCGGGACCCGGCCGTGCAGGTGGAACCAGCTGGATCTGGCCATCGTGCTGCTGTCACTCATGGGCATCACGCTGGAGGAGATCGAGATGAGCGCCGCACTGCCCATCAACCCCACCATCATCCGAATCATGCGCGTGCTCCGCATCGCCCGCGGTGGGTGCCCGGATGCTGCGGGAGGAGGGTGGGGCTTGGCCCGGCGGGGAGAGTGAGAGCAGGGGCACCCAGGGTCCCCACACGGCAGGGAGGGTCCGCCCAGCCCCACTGACGCTCAGCTCCCGGCTCTAGTGCTGAAGCTGCTGAAGATGGCCACGGGCATGCGCGCCCTGCTGGACACCGTGGTGCAAGCCCTGCCCCAGGTAGGTGGAGCCCACAGCACCCTCGGCGCAGGGGCCACACGGCCCGAAAGACAGGGCTGCAGGGAGGGCCTCAGCGTCCCCCCACTCATGTCTCTCATCCCTCGGGCCTGCGGCTGCCGCGCCTATACCCCTGCTGTGCGTGCGGCGCGTGGCTTGGCCGAGCTGGGAGCGGTGGATCCAGCCGCTGCCCTCTGGGCCTCCGTTCTCTGGCAAAGACTCATCGCCGGGACACTTCCCTGGTGCACTTGTTTAGGCAGAGGGCCATGGAGAGCCAGATGGATCTGTGCAGAGCACAGCAGGTGGCCAGTGTGTGTGTGTGTGTGTGTGTGTGTGTGTGTGTGTGTGCACGCGCGCGCGCGCGTGCACAGGCCCACACTTAGGATGCAGGTGTCGGCCGCAGGCCTGTGTGCCCCTCAGAGCCCACGCAGGCTCGGCCTCCTGGCTCCCTGTGCCCCTGGCCCCTGCCCACATCCTTTTTGGCCTCCAGAGCTGAGAGACCCAATGCTTTGCCCCATCCAGTCTCCGGTCCATCTGTCCAACCTCCGTGTGTCCGTCCATCCACCAGCCCAGCCACATTGCCAGCCACCGCTCACGGCTGCACACGCACCTGGCGCCGCCGCCTCTTCCCAGCCCTTCCCCGTCCCTGCGCCCTCCGTCACGTGCCCCCTGCATGTCTTCCACCTCCCACGTCAGCTGTCCCCCCCTCACACTGTCGTCAGCAGCACGCCTAGCTCCGTTCGAGTAACACTCCCGAAGGCCTGAGTAACCCCAGGTGCTCAGCTGTGTGGAGGAGGGTCTCAGAGCAGGGCCAGGCCTGGCCAGCCTTGCGGGGTGGGCCGCCCAGCGAGGCAGCGTGTGCAGATGCTGGGGCTGGTGGGGTGGCTCACAGGAGAGCTGTGGGCAGGGGAGGGGTGAGGCTCCAGGCCCACCTGCCAGCACCCCTTAGCTTCGCGCTGGTCTGGGCCCCACCATGGGAGGTCTGAGGTAGCCCCCAGGGGTATCCTGCTAGGCCTTGAGGAACCTGCTGGGCAGAGAGAGTAGAGTGGGCTCCGGGCCAGAGGCCGATGCTCAGGGCCAGGGCCCAGGAAGGCAGCAGCCAGCACGGAGCGGTGGGCCCTGTCCACCTGGTGAGGCCGTTGGAGCCCCCAGAGGGGCATGGGGCTGAGGCGCAGGGGTCCCTGCCCTGCTCTGGGAATTTGCTTCCACTTGGCCTGGGCTGGGAGTGCCCGGGAGAGGGTGGCCTCGGCGCTGAGTGCCCTGCAGGGTGGGCTGAGGCCGCCCACCTCCTGACCCAGCTCTGCTTCTCTCTCGTGTAGGTGGGGAACCTGGGCCTTCTTTTCATGCTCCTGTTTTTTATCTATGCTGCGCTGGGAGTGGAGCTGTTCGGGAGGCTGGGTAAGTGGCCCCTGCCCGCCACTCCAGGCACACATGGGGTCCTGGCAGGCTAAGGCTCGTGTGTCAACGCAGAGGCGTGCACCCAGCTGTGACATACATGCGCGGGCGTGCGCACAGGAGCACGGACACAGGGATGCCTGCCCCACACGAGAGCGAGTACACGTGGACACATGCACACACACGCGTGGAAACACGCCACCAGCCCCAACGCAACGTGGTCCCAGGAGGTGCATGCCGGCTACGTCCCCTCGCCTGGTGGCTGTAGCCTCCTGAAGCCTCCACCCGGGCCTCAGCCTCGGCCCAGGCTGGGCTGGGCAGGTGGGGACCCTCCTCAGACAGCCCAGCCCCACCCCTGCCAGGTCCCACTTCAGCCGGCCCAGTCCCTCCCGGGTCCGTCCCCAGGGCCCTGTCCTGACAGTGGGTGTGGCGTCATCATGGCCTGTGTCTGTCCACCGGGCAGGCTCAATTTCAGTCACCCGGCTCCCCTTTAGCCCCTACCGTGCGCAGTCACAGACACAGACACTGAAGACTCTTCCAGGGCCCAGGGGCTCCAGCTTCACACCAGGGTCAGCCTCTGCCGGCCCGGCTGGACCAGCACGGCCCCGTCATCTACATCCTCCGGGCTCCCCAGGGTGCATGTCCCACCCCTGCCCGAGCAGGCGAGGCTGACGGGGGCGCGTCTCCCTCCCTCAGAGTGCAGTGAGGACAACCCCTGCGAGGGCCTCAGCAGGCACGCCACCTTCAGCAACTTCGGCATGGCCTTCCTCACGCTGTTCCGCGTGTCCACGGGGGACAACTGGAACGGCATCATGAAGGTACCCGGCAGCCCCGGCTGTCTCTCAGGCTCTCCCGGGGACGGGCCTGGGTCCGTGCCGGCCGGGCAGGGGGCAGGGGCGGCGCCCACGGGCGGTGTGGAGCCCGGCCGGCAGCTGCCCCCCACCGCAGGACACGCTGCGAGAGTGCACCCGCGAGGACAAGCACTGCCTGAGCTACCTGCCGGCGTTGTCGCCCGTCTACTTCGTGACGTTCGTGCTGGTGGCGCAGTTCGTGCTGGTGAACGTGGTGGTGGCGGTGCTGATGAAGCACCTGGAGGAGAGTAACAAGGAGGCCCGCGAGGACGCGGAGCTGGACGCCGAGATCGAGCTGGAGATGGCGCAGGGCCCCGGGGACGCAGGCAGGGTGGATCCGGATGGGCCCCCCTCGCCCCGGGAGAGCTGGGGTGCCGGGGATACCCCGAACCTCCCGGTTGCGCGCAAGGTGTCCGTGTCCAGGATGCTCTCGCTGCCCAACGACAGCTACATGTTCCGGCCCGTGGCGCCCGCCCCGTCGCCCCGCCCTCGCCCGCTGCAGGAGGTGGAGATGGAGACCTATGGGGGCAGCACCCGCTCGGGTACAGCGGGCAGCGGGAAGGTGTGGGCTGGGCAGGTGGGAGGGAGAAGGGCCCCGGGCAGGGAGGAGGATGGGGGCAGGTGGCAGGGAGGACGGGTCTGGCCGGAGCTGGCAGGAGGGTGGGTGGGTGGGAAGGAGGGAGAGGGGAGGCCAGGGGCGGGTGAGACGCAGGATGGGCTGCTGGGGAGGAGGACTGGGGTGGGTGGCTTAGAGGGAGGGCAGGTCGGGCTAGGCTGGACGGGAAGGAGGGCGGGCAGGAAGCAGGACAGTGGTGGGTTTCTGGAGAATGGTGGTGGGTTTCAGGGGGACGGTGCTGAGTTTCAGGGGGACGGTGGTGGGTTTCGGGGGGATGGTGCTGTTTTGGGACGGCGGTGGGTTTCGGGGGGACGGTGCTAGGTTTTGGGGGGACGGTGCTGGGTTTCGGGAGAATGGCGGTGGGTTTCAGGGGGACAGTGCTGGGTTTCGGGGGGATGGTGCTGGGTTTCTGGGGGAATGGTGCTGTTTTGGGACGGCGGTGGGTTTTGGGGGGACGGTGGTGGGTTTTGGGGGGACGAGGCTGGGTTTCAGGGGACGGTGCTAGGTTTCAGGGGGACAGTGCTGGGTTTCTGGAGGGCATGGTGCTGTTTTGGGACGATGGTGGGTTTCGGGGGAACAGTGCTGGGTTTTGGGGGGACGGTGCTGGGTTTTGGGGGGACGGTGCTGGGTTTCGGGAGAATGGTGGTGGGTTTCAGGGGGACGGTGCTGGGTTTCAGGGGGACGGTGCTGGGTTTCAGGGGATGGTGCTAGGTTTTAGGGGGACAGTGCTAGGTTTCTAGGGGGGATGGTGCTGTTTTGGGACAGCGGTGGGTTTTGGGGGTGCTGGGTTTCGGGAGGACGGTGCTGGGTTTTGGGGGATGGTGCTGGGTTTCTGGGGGATGGTGCTGTTTTGGGACGGCGGTGGATTTTGGGGGGACGGTGCTGAGTTTCGGGAGGACAGTGCTGGGTTTCAGGGGGACAGTGCTGGGTTTCTGGGGGGATGGTGCTGTTTTGGGACGGCTGTGGGTTTTGGGGGGACAGTGCTGGGTTTCGGGGGGACGGTGCTGGGTTTTGGGGGATGGTGCTGGGTTTCTGGGGGGATGGTGCTGTTTTGGGACGGTGGTGGATTTCAGGGGGACGGTCCTGGGTTTCAGGGGGATGGTGCTGGGCTTTGGGGGGATGGTGCTGGGCTTCGGGGGGACGGTGCTGGGTTTCAGGGGGACAGTGCTGGGTTTCTGGAGGGCACGGTGCTGTTTTGGGACGATGGTGGGTTTCGGGGGGACGGTGGTGGGTTTCGGGGGGACGGTGCTGGGTTTCGGGGGGACGGTGCTGGGTTTCGGGAGAATGGTGGTGGGTTTCAGGGGGACAGTGCTGGGTTTCAGGGGGACGGTGCTGGGTTTCAGGGGATGGTGCTAGGTTTCGGGGGGACAGTGCTAGGTTTCTAGGGGGGACGGTGCTGTTTTGGGATGGCGGTGGGTTTTGGGGGGATGGTGGTGGGTTTCGGGGGGACGGTGCTGGGTTTTGGGAGGACGGTGCTGGGTTTTGGGGGCATGGTGCTGGGTTTCTGCGGGGGACAGTGCTGTTTTGGGACGGTGGTGGATTTCGGGGGGATGGTGCTGGGTTTCAGGAGGACGGTGCTGGGTTTCGGGGGATGGTGCTAGGTTTTGGGGGACGGTGCTGTTTCAGGACGGCGGTGGGTTTTGGGGGGACAGTGGTGGGTTTCAGGAGGATGGTGCTGGGTTTTGGGGGGATGGTGCTGTTTTGGGACAGTGGTGCATTTCGGGGGGACGGTGCTGGGTTTCGGGGAACTGCTGGGTTTCGGGGGGACGGTGCTAGGTTTCGGGGGACGGTGCTGTTTTGGGACGGTGGTGGGTTTTGGGGGGATGGTGCTGGGTTTCGGGAGGACGGTGCTGGGTTTTGGGGGGATGGTGCTGGGTTTCTGGGGGGACGGTGCTGTTTTGGGACGGCGGTGGATTTCGGGGAGACGGTGCTGGGTTTCGGGGGGATGGTGCTAGGTTTCGGGGGGACGGTGCTGTTTTGGGACAGCGGTGGGTTTCCCTGCCTCAGGCTCGGCCAGCTCTGTGCACTCACCGCCCGCGGAGTCCTGTGCCTCCCTCCAGGTCCCGTTGACTGTACCGTCTCCAGCCAGGAGCAGCGAGTCCCCCAACACTCTGTCCCCTCAGGGCACAGCGCGCTCTCCCAGCCTCAGCCGGCTGCTCTGCAGACAGGTAGGAGAAGCCTTGCCCTGCATTGGAGGCTGGTTGGGGTAGGGGCCGGCAGGGACGCCTTCTCTCATCGGAGGCACCAGCAGACAAGGACCAGGCCCCAGGAGGGTGGCACTGGGTGCTTGGGGCTCCGAAGTTTTCCTTCTGTTGCTTGGTGGGTCTTGGGGTGTTGGGCCCAAATGGGCCCTCAGGCCTGTGAGCTTGTGGCCACAGAGCACCTGGCTACAGGGACTCGAGTCTCCTTGGATCCACAGCCTCCAGCCTTAGGGTGGGCAGACAGCGGTTTCTCAGGCCTCACGGTGGGCAGATGCGGTTCTCCGGTCCTGGCTTGTGCCCCAGCCTCACCCACCTGCAGCCTCAGCTCCATGCTTCTCCCTACCCCGCACCGTGTGGGAACAGTTAGGAGAACCCCATCCTGGGGGTGCCCAGCTGGGCTGCTGGTGTCCAGGGTCGGGGAGCTGGCCTCAGCCTCAGCTCTGTACCCCTGGGGGTCTCCTGCCCACAGGATCTCTTCCCGAAGACCAGTGGGTAGAAGCTTTCCCCTGGAGCCTCACAGCTCAGGGGTGAGAGTGGGATGCCCACACCAATGCCTTCCAGCCCCATCTCGAGGGTCCCTCTGCTCACATTGACCCCCCCACTGACAAGGCCCTCCCAGGGTCCCTCTGCTCACTGTGACCGCCCCCCCACTGACGAGGCCCTCCCAGGGTCCCTCTGCTCACTGTGACCGCCCCCCCACTGACGAGGCCCTCCCAGGGTCCCTCTGCTCACTGTGACTCCGCGCCCCTGCAGGAGGCTGTGCGCACAGATTCCTTGGAGGGGCAGATTGATAGCCCTAGGGACACCCTGGACCCTGCGGAGCCTCCCGAGAAAGCCCTAGTGAGGCTGGCGTCCCAGGGGGGCTCCCTGCAGTCTCCCCAGCGCTCCCCACGGCCCGCCAGCGTCCGCACCCGGAAACACACCTTCGGACAGCGCTGTGTCTCCAGCCGGCCGGCGGCCGCAGGTGGAGAAGAGGCTGAGGCCGCCGACCCGGCCGACGAGGAGGTCAGCCACATCACCAGCTCCGCCCGCCCCTGGCAGCCGGCGACGGAGCCCCGTGGCCCCGGAGCCTCTCCGGCACCCTGCGGCAGCGAGCGGGACCTGCGACGGCTCTACAGCGTGGACGCCCAGGGCTTCCTGGACAAGCCGGGCCGGGCGGAGGAGCAGTGGCGGCCCTCAGCGGAGCCGGGCGGCGGGGAGCCCGGGGAGGCGAAGGCCTGGGGCCCCGACGCCGAGCCTGCTCTGGGCGCGCGCAGGAAGAAGAAGATGAGCCCGCCATGCATCTCCGTGGACCCCCCTGCGGAGGATGAGGGCTCCTCCAGGCCCCCTGCCACGGAGGGCGGCAGCACCACCCTGAGGCGCAGGACCCCGTCCTGTGAGGCCGCCCCTCACAGGGACTCCCTGGAGCCCACGGAGGGCTCTGGCGCCGGAGGGGACCCTGCGGGCAAGGGGGAGCGCTGGGGCCAGGCCTCCTGCCGGGCCGAGCACCTGACCGTCCCCAGCTTTGCCTTCGAGCCGCTGGACCTCGGGGGCCCCAGTGGAGACCCTTTCTTGGACGGTGGCCACAATGTGACCCCAGAACCTAGAGCTTCCTCTTCCGGGGCCATAGCACCCCTGGAAGCCCCAGAAACGGAGCCTGCCATGCCCGACAGTGACCCCCCAGAGAAGAGGCAGGGGCTGTACCTCACAGTCCCCCAGTGTCCTCTGGAGAAACCAGGGTCCCCCTCGGTGACCCCTGCCCCAGGGGGTGATGCTGATGATCCCGTGTAGCTCAGGGCTTGGTGCTGCACAGGGCTTTGGCACTGGGGTCTAGGGGCCCCAGCGGGGTGGCGGCCCAGGCTGAGCCGTGCGTGGACCCTGACTTGGGTCCCATCGTGGGCAGGGGCCGCAGAGGATGGCGGTTGAGGCGGACACCGGCAGGCGCTCCTTCACTGCCCAGTGACGCGGGGGGCAGTGCTGGGTCCCACGAGCCTCCGTCCGTTCCGGTTTGGGTTCCTCTAAGAGTTTCGCTGCCAGCCGAGGCTATGTGGCGGTTGTGTTAGTGTTCCGTCTTGAGAGAAGCCACGTCTGTGAGACAGAGACCAGGCACCCACCAGAGAGGGCAAGGTACCCAGCTGCGTTCTCTCAGGCCACGCGTTGTTACGGGGCACTTGCTGGGGGCCGGTGCACCACTGCGGCCCGATGTCACCTTCACTCACAGTCCGTCCTTGTCCGCCTGTCACGCTCTCACCACTCTCCCCTTCCAGCCACCACCCTTTCCGTCCGCCCAGGCATTCCCAGAACGTCCGCGACTCTGGGGGACGCTGACATCACTAAGATGTAACACGCCCAGCCATCACTAGGGGCATCACGGTGGAGTAACGCGCCCGGCCCCCATGCGAATCGGGCCTCCCCCTCTGTCCAGGGGCTTTGGCCGAGAGATTCCAATTAACACCTTAGTTTCGTGTGCATTTAAATTCAGGTTCAGTGTTGCAATAATTAATGCAGACGACTCAGCTTCTCAAGTCAAGGGAGAGGGAGGGCCAGAGCAGAATAAATAGTAACTTATTTAAGAAACGCCCTTGGACTCCGGGGGTCATGAGTTGGGACGCGCGAGGGAGCACTACCCCCGGACTGACACAGCAGGCACTTGGCCACCAGGACGCAGGAGACCAGCAAAAGGAAGAGGCCGGGGAGGAAGAAGCCAGCCAGGAGGGGGAGCCTGGGGTACCCAGACCCTGAGACCTCTGATGCCAGGATGTGGCGGCGGATCCAGTTCACGTAGGCAGGGACAAGGGTGTAGACCCCCGGCCTGTTGGGGCGGCCACAGCCCTCACCCCAGCTCACGATGCCAGCTTGCAGCCAGAAACCATTCACCTGGCAGACCAGAGGCCCTCCGGAGTCATCCTGAGGGCAGAGAAGGGGAGGATTGGGAGCCAGGCAACTGGGGAAGCCCCCTCCCTGGGCTGCAGGCACCCCCATCCTCCATCATGGCCTGGTGGCCTCACCTGGCAGGCATCCCCAGGGCCCCAGGCACACAGCATGTCGGGCTGAAGGGCGCTGCCCTCAGGGCTGGGGTAGTCCTGGCTGCAGGCCTCTCTGTCCACCACGGAGACTTCCACCTCCTGCAGGCTGTATGGGGGTGGCAGAGGCTCTGGGGTGGGGGGGACAGGTGTCAGGGAAGGTTGGGGCACCAGCCCCTGCGCTGGGGGAATGGGAAGCTTTCCCGAGTCCCATACCAGTGGCCCTCGTCACTGGCATGTGGGTTATGATGGCATTTTGGTCACTGCTATGGATCCACACAATAAGCTTTGAAAAAGAACAGCCAACAGGAGTGGCCTTGGCTGGGTGTAGAAGCCACCAGGAGCAGGTGGTGGCATAGGTGTCCCTTGAGCCAGCTCCCTCCTGGCTGCCCTGCCCTTCCTCCGTCCCAGGGTCCCCCCAGGGCTCCTCATCACCTCCTTCCTGCGTATAGCCCCAGCCGGTCACCCAGCACCGGGTCCCAGGGCCGAAGTCAGCCGAGGCTTCCGGGAGACAGACAGGCAGGATCCGGCTGGAGAGGGTCACAGGGACACTGAGCTGCACCAGGGCGATGTCTCCACTGGACCCCGGCGGTCCCGGGGGGCTGGAGTGCAGGATGATCCGCCTCACGGTGGAGAAGTGGGGAGACAGAGTGATCTTTAGCTCTCCCAGGTGCACCTGGTAGTCAGATGCGTTCAGGGACCTGGCAGGGAGGGTGGCCGAGTGTTGGGGGCATCGGTGCCCAGAGTGGTCAGCATCAGCCCCGCCCAGACCCCACTTCTGTGGGCATCCGATGCCCACCTCTTCCCTCCTGAGCTTAGGGCACAGAAGCAGTTCTGGGCGTTGGGGACAAAGCCTGGACCATGGTCTCACCCTCCAGAGCCCAAGGACCATGGTGGCACCTTGGGGATCCTGCCAGCACCCAGGAGGGAAGCCAGCAACACTCCCGGCACCCGGAGGGGTGGGCGGGAGGCAGATTGCACGTTCAGCTCCACTTGAAGAGACTGGGCTGGGAGGGAGGGAGCTGCCTGCCCTGTGAGGTGAGCCAAGATGGGCAGACCTCACGGAGCGTGGGCAGTCAGCTCCTCCCCATCCACTGATGGGAAACGCTCAGTTCCCAGGCCTCAGAGTGAGTCAAGAGCCAGTGGAGGCCTCTGCCCCGCCCCGTGCCCCACTCAGGCCTGGACGTTCAGACACTCACCCGGAGAAGCAGTGGGCAGCCGTGAGCACCCACTGGGGGCTGAGCAGGGACCCACCACACACGTGCACCCTCCGCAGGCGGAGGCTGGCCTGCCATGGCCATGCGCCGGCCGAGGCCACGTGGCCTCCCACGATTCGGCCTCCTGCATCTGAAACCTGCTGCCGGCCACATCCTGAGCCAAAGGAGGAAGGGGTGGCTGGTGGGGATCCCAAGAAGCCCGCCGCCCTCCCTTCAGGAAGACTTCCCTGACCACAGCTCCCTGCCTTCTTGGGGACTTTCCTCTTCGGTGTCCCCGTCTGCCCGACTGTCCCCAGAAGCATCATGGGTGCAGCAGAAATGGCACCCCAGGAGCAATGAGTGTGCCCAGTGCCCAGGCTACAGTTTTGAAGCACCATGCGCCACAAACTAACCAGGGCTCCCAGAGACAGTGGCGGGGCTGCCGACGGCATCTGGGATGCTAAAAGGGGATCAGGGAATGGTGGAGCCCCCGGAAAGGCCCAGGATGCTGGGGGCGGCTGCCTAGTGGGCCCCGGGTTTCCTTCAGGAGTGGTGGAGCTGTTCGGAGCGAGACGGAGTTGGGGGCACATGGCACTGTCCAGGATCCCCAGGGCCTCTGAATTGGACCCTTGGTAATGTAACTTTATCTTCTGTGAACTTCACCTCAGTAAATTAAAAAGAAGTAAGAGGAAGTCAGCTCGAGGGCCGCCGGCCACGTGTGGGCCAGCCTGAGCTGGAGAATTTGGGTGGGGTGTGGCACACGGCTGAATGGAACAGGAAGCTGGACGGAGACAGACGTAGGTATTTAGAGAGAGGGGTGGGGTGGGGGCGGGGCACCGCGCTCTCCCGCACAGCAGAGCCCCCAGCGGGGACCCGTGCCTCGGCCGGACACTGTGGGGAGAAAGCTGGAGGAGGGCCGGGTGGTCTTCATGGCCTCAAAGCATCTCCCAAGATACAAGCTAGCTGCAGTGGTGGGGGAGACTGCCCCCCTCTACTGAGAGATGTGAGCAGAAACCGCCATGGCCTCCTGGCCCCCGGTGGGACCCCCCGGAGAAAGACAGGGTCACCTTGAGGTTCTGCCCGGCCTCGCCTGCACCCACCCCCACACCCCTATGGGAGACGTACCTGGCTCCAAAGCCCTGAGGGACACACCTGCGGGAAAGAGACGGAGGGCCGGGGATGGAGGGGGCTGCCGAGGGGGGGGGTGTGCAGGCCCCAGAGGCCCCTGCGAGGTGCCCGCCAGGCCTCAGGGTGACACTGGGATGGGGCCCATTCCTTAGCGGAGAGGCCGGGCCTGGTGAGGCCGGGCAGCCACTGTCTCACTGGCCCAGGGGTGGGTGGGACCAGCCAACGGCCATAAACAGCAGCAGGAGGCCGGGCGCGTGGCCTCAGGCGTGGGCCTCGTCCCCACCCTCCAGGTCCTGCTGGGGGAGAAGTCAGCAGAGTTCCGAGGCCTGGGACTGCCGGCACCCCAGCGCCTTCGGCTCCCACCCCACCTCTTCCTGCCTCTGTCCCCGGGCACTGATGGCTGGCCCTCCAGCCAGGGGTGCAGTCTCTGCCGAGGAGGCACGGGGCACCCCAGGGTGGGGGCTCAGCGTGTTTCTTTCTCTCAGGCAAGCCCCCAGCTTCACCCCCACCCCTGCCAGGGGTCCAGGCAGGAAGCAGATGCCCCCCCCACCCCCACACCCAGGACAGGTCACCCACCGGGCACCGCCAGGACCAGCAGAAGTCCACAGGCCCCGAGGGCCATGGTGTCTGCCACTGCAGGGAGAAGCAGGAGGGCCCGCCTGACCCTTGGACCTGCTGGGCGTTGGGGGCAGGGGTGGCCATGCACCTGCTGTTGGGCAGGGCAGGAGGCTGGAGGAGTCCGGAGCACCGCAGACCGCCCCAGCCGTTCCTCCTGCACACCTGCAGAGGAGGGTCGTCACCTCCATTTATCCCTGTGTGGACGCCACAGCCCTGGCACCCAGTGGCTGGCCTGACTCACAGGGCACAGCAGGGAAGGACAGAATGCAGGCGCTGCTTCGCACCCTAGCTCTGTTCCAGGGCGAGGGCTGAGGGAGAGGTAGGTGTTCCTATCAGTGCCACCTCCTCCAGAAAGTCCTCCCTGACTCTCTCTGCTTCATCCTCTGGGATCCCAGTCCTTGGGGTTTCTCAGAAGTGTCCCAGCCCAAGGCCCAGCAGCCCCGTGGAGACAGCTCAGGCCCCCGTGACTACCCACCCTTCAGGAAGTCTCTGTTCCCACATCTATCAGCAGGTCCCGTGGTCACGCCACAGATCAGATGGGCACCGTCTCCCGGCCCAGCCTGGGTGGGCCCTTCCTAACCGTCCTGGCTGCCCCGGCCTGATGACTCAGCTGATTAGGGGCCCTGGGCAGTGCCCGGGAATTCCCTACCCCCCTCGCCAGATCCAATTCACAGGCCAGGCCGGAGGGTCTGGCTTAGACCCTCCAGGTCAGGGATCCCCTCTTTGATGTGGGGAAACTGAGGCACGGGGGGAGTTGCCTGACCCCCTACCAGGATGTGGCCTCCCGGGCACAGACTTGGCCTCCTGCACCCTGGCACCTGGGGCAGCCACGGCTCAGAGCGGCGGGTTCAGTGTTTGCCCTCGTGTCAAGAATGATACCAGCCTCCCTCTCTGCATTCGGGGCGGCGGAGCACCCACCACGGGGCCCCCTCCTCCCTCACAGCAGTGACACCTGGAGGGGGTGTCTCGGGGGAGGCAGGACAGCATCATCCATGGAGAGAAGTGGGACTGAGCCTCGGGTCCCTGCCCAGGGCGCCCCTGCACAGGACAGTGTCACCCAGTGCAGAGGGGGCCTGAGGGGCAGGGTCTTCATGGAGCCGGGTCCTCCAGTCCTGACACCCCAGGGCCGTCCCCAGTTCCCCACAGGAGGGGACTTCAGGGCCTTCACCTGTCCCAACCTGGTTCACCTGCAGCACTGGGGACCCTGTCTCTCCGCCTGCGCCCCAGCATGCCGCTCCCCACAGAGCGCCCCACACCGCCCAGATTGCAGGCCCGCACCCTGTGACGTGGCATCATTCCCTCCCCATTTAACAGGAGAGCCAGCTGAGGAACAGGGAGGCGGGCCTGGCCCTGGCGATGGCCCCCGAGTGGTGGGGTCTCCAGTAGCCTAGGACCCCGGGAGACCTGGGGCCGCTTCTGTCTTCAGTGGCCTGGCCACCTGGGCACTGTCCCCTCGGTGGAAACCCTGTCTGGCCACAGAGGGTGGACCCCTGCCCCCCCACTCACCCATCCCCCTTACAGCCCCTGTGGCGGGGAACCAGGGCCTCCTGTCAACAGCCACGTGGGTGGCCTTGGAGCAGGCCCCCCAGTCCCAGTGGAAACTCAGGTGGCTGCAGCCCGGGCCAGCAGGCAGCCTGCCTGCCACGTCCTGAGAGCCCCCTCCTGCCGAAGCCCATGCTCTCTTCTGCCGCTGTTGCTGGGCCGAGCCTCGCTGAGCTTCCCAGGGACCCTAGATCTAATTCGGGAAGCCCTGGGGCTGGAGTCTGCCCAGTGCCCAGCCCAGTGACCAGCCTCTGGAGTCCCCTTTCCCTTACGCCGGAAGCCTCGTCCTGAGGGGCCACGTAGCTTCCCTTCAGGGTCTCATCCCTCCAACTCTCACCCCACTACACCTCCACTGGAATTGTGGATACGTGCTTCTTTTTTTTTTTTTTTTTGAGACGGAGTTTCGCTCTTGTTACCCAGGCTGGAGTGCAATGGCGCGATCGAGGCTCACCGCAACCTCCGCCTCCTGGGCTCAGGCAATTCTCCTGCCTCAGCCTCCTGAGTAGCTGGGATTACAGGCACGTGCCACCATGCCCAGCTGATTTTTTGCACTTTTAGTAGAGACGGGGTTTCACCATGTTGACCAGGATGGTCTCGATCTCTCGACCTCGTGATCCACCCGCCTCGGCCTCCCAAAGTGCTGGGATTACAGGCTTGAGCCACCGCGCCCGGCGGAAACGTGCTTCTAAGCAGAGCCCTTAGAAGGGCTGAGAGCAGGGACTGGGGGTCACCCGCACTGTCCGTGCTAAGTGGGATAAGACACGGCACTGGCCAGATACGAAGGGCCCACGCGCTGGTGTAAAGACCTCAAAAGGTTTTAAAAATCTGAAACTCAGGCCGGGCTCGGTGGCTCACGCCTGTAATCCCAACACTTTGGGAGGCCAAGGCGGGCAGATCACTTGAGGTCAGGAGTTCCAGACCAGACTGGCAACATGGTGAAAACCCATCTCTACTAAAAATACAAAATTCAGCTGGGTGTGGTGGTTCATGCCTGTGGTCCCAGCTACACGGGAGGCCAAGATGGGAGGGTCTCTTGAGTCCAGGAGTTCGAGGCTGCAGTGAGCCCCGATCATGCCACTCCACTTCAGCCTGGACCACAGAGGGAGACCCTGTCTCCAAACAAGCAACTGGGCAAGGCAGAAGCATTAAGCAGAGGGGCGGGGGAGGGCCTCGTGGGAAACGCGGGGGGAGGGGCTCCTGGCCAGCATGCTCTGTGTTGACCCTGGTGTAGGGACCTGGCTGCCTTTCTGATCATCTTTCCAGTTGCCCGAGTGGTTCTGTGTGACCCGAATGCTGGAGGCATCGTGCGGGGAGAAGCTGGCCCCGGGGACCAGGGCAGCCCAGGAGGTTGCGCCCCACGGTGACTGGCTGCACCTTGGGGGCTGGGACCCCACAGCTCCAGCAGCTTCCTCAGCATACCTGGAGCCCTCCTGCCCCAGCGACACCCACAAGCAAAAGCACAGCAACACCCACCCAGTGATTTTCATGCACTTTAATGAGATGCAGGCCTCAGGAGGGTCAGCGCCCACAACCTGCTACCTGGGCAGGGGGCACCGGAGGCCTGGTATCCGGGCTTGGGCTCAGAACCAACCAGGGGAGGGGGCTCAAGATGGGGAAGGGGCTCGGGACAGAGCAGGGTGCCCAGGACAGGGAGGGGCACTCAGGACAGGGCAGGGCAGGTGTGGTGGGCAGAGTAGGAAATTAGGGTGTCACAGGAGGGAAAGGCTCTCCAGTGACCTGGGTCACCACCTGCAGGCCTGGCTCAGGGCTTCTTGGGGATGTATTGGTGGATCCAGTCCAAGTAGTAGGTGACGCGGGTGTAGATGCCGGGCCGGTTGGGCTGGGCACAGCCCTCGCCCCAGCTGACCACGCCCGCCTGCAGCCAGGTGCCATTCACCTTGCAGACCAGGGGCCCTCCAGAGTCGCCCTGGGAAGGTCAGGGGTCAGCGCTCGCCGGCCAGGCCCGGAAGTGGGGGCTGTGGTGCGAGGGGTGGGGGCACCCTCGGGGCCCACCTGGCAGGAGTCCCTCCGGCTGTTCCCGGCACACAGCATGTCGTCACGCACAATGTGGACAGCGTCTCCCGTGTAGAGGCCGGTGTGGTACTTGGCGTCACAAACCTGGTTCTCCACAATGGGAACCTTCACCTGCTTCAGGGGAAACGGCGGTGGCAGGTGCTCTGCGGATAGGGAGGAGGGTGCAGCCTCAGGAGGGAGCCCGGCAGCACCCGCCCGGATCCCAGAGGGAGCCCCGAAGCTGCCTGTGGCTGAGACCCGGGCCCTGCCTCCCACCGTCCCCAACACAAACCGCCATTATTCACGTCGCCCCAGCCAGTGACCCAGCACGGCGTCCCCGCGGGGAAGGTCTCCGAGGCAGGGGGCAGGGTGACCGTGCGGAGGTGGCCGGAGACGTTCACAGGTTCCTCCAGCTCCAGCAGGGCGATGTCCGCCCCGGTCTGCACGGTGTAGAACTGGGGGTGCACGATGAGCCTGCTGACCGGCAGCAGCTGGTCCTTGTAGTAGAGGTGCTGCTCCCGCAGCTGCACCCTGAGGTCGGCCAGATCCTTGACGTCTCTGGCAGCGGAGGCTCCACTCAGGCCCTGGGCAGCACCCGGGGGCCAGGGCACACCCAGCCCTGCCCACCCCCCAGCCCCCGGGAGACTCACGGGCCCAGGCAGTGCGCTGCGGTCAGCACCCACTGTGGGTGGATGAGGGAGCCCCCGCAGAAGTGCATCCAGAACTGCCCGTGGAATCTCAGGCTCACCTGCCATGGCCACCTGCTCCCGGGGGCCTCCTGCCCCCCCACAATGCCCGCTCGTGGCAGTGCCTGGCCTGGGGCTGGGGCAGGAGCCAGTTCAGGACCAGGAAGCAGCCCCACGCCTGGACCAGAGCTCCCCTGTGTGGGGGCCAGCCTGGCTTCCCCAGAACCCTCCCAGGCCCCGGCCTCTGGGACATGGTGAGGGGCAGGGTGGGCCCCAGCTGGGACTCACAAGGCGCCGCATGGGCGGGGCTCGCCAGGACGGGCAGCACCAGCACCACCAGGCTCAGCATCTGAGGAGCAAGAAGGGGCGGCATGAGTCCGGCTGGGGGACGGGGCGGGGCCGGGGGCTGCAGAGTGTGGGGTGCAGAATGAGCGGGACAGGGGGCCCAGGGTGGGTCCAGGGTCCAGGCCTGCGGGCCTGGGTCTCGGCGCTCTGGGTCTGAGGCTAGGCCACTCTGCTGCAGGTGACGCTGATGTCAGGGTCTCTGAGGGTGGGGACTTACCCTGGCCGCTCCCTGTTCCTTCTACCCAGCGGGCTCTCCCCTCCCCATTTATCCCTCCAGACCAGGGCGGGGCGGAGGGGGGTGGCGCTGCACCCTCCCATCCAGCAGGGGAAGTGGATGATTCAGACCCGGGGCCCCCATGTGACACATGCCCCCGCCACCCTGATGCCCTCTGTGTGGGGGGCTGCCAGGCCGGCCCTGCTGAGGGCTGAGCACTGGAGATGTGCAGTTCCACCTGCCAGCTGTGGATCCCATACCGGAATGCACCACCTTCCCGCTGGTGGGATCAGCCCCTGTCCCTGTCCTGGTGCCAGGAGGCCTTCAGGCACAGCCACACCCAGGTCACCCCACAAGCCGTTTCCCCAAGAGGGACACAGAAAGCGGAACCCATGTCCATGGGCCACCCTCCAAGAGGCGGGAGGTGCCAGTGGGGTGGGGACAGGACTGGAGTCTCCCTCCTACAGACTCCAAATCCATGGGGGGAGGGACAGCCCTCCCCCACTCACTTGGTGGGGGGCTCACATGAAACCCCCTTGTCAGATGAGGACACAGCCTTGAGAGGGACAGCACCAAGTGTCCTCGGCCAGGAAGGGGCCCGGCTCCCGACCTCCCGTGTGAGACCCAAGTCCTCCTACAAGTCACCAATGTCCACGTCTGGGCTGTCCCTGCAGGTCCCCTGGTCGGCAGGTGCCTCATTATCCTGGGACCTGAGCTTCATCCGCGGAGGGAGGACCAGGCAGGGGTGCAGGTGTACCGCCAGGAGCCCAGCCCAGCTCTCCGTGGACTCACTCAGCCCGTCAGTGCTGACACTGACCCTGCAGGTGCACCCACTCCACCTCCCGACCCCCTCCCAGGCCCGCTGGTCCCCAGGACCTCCAGCCCACTTCCTCCCATTCTGAGCCCCGGGATCCCCGCCTGCCCCCTGACCTTTAACACAGGGCCCACTCAGAGCTCCTCCTTCCCCCACCATGCCTGGGACCAGCCTGCTTTGGGGCCGACTCTGCACACTGGGGCCATATCCAGGTGCATCCCCAGGGGCGACCCAGGCCCCTCCTGCTCACAGCCCTGCTCCTCATCCATCCTCTCAACAAACTTCCCAGAGGTCTTCATGTGCCCCATCCTGGTCCCATGCAAGAGGCCCGTAAGATGGGGCCTTCAGAAGTGCAGGACGTGAAGGGTTCGGGTGATGAGTGACACCAGGGATGGGGGCGGGGCGGGGACACAGGAGACACCAGGGCTGATGGTGAAGAAGAGACTCGGGGGACACCAGGGCTGAGAGAACCCAGGGACATACGGGGACACAGAGCTGGGGCATGCCGAGGTCTCTGGCACCGCTGAGTCAGGGGCCCTCCTAGGAATGCTCCGATTGGGTCAGGCCTGGGGTGGACCAGTCAGCACCATGGGGAGAGAGTGCATTGACTGGCTAACATTGGGCCAATCAGGGCAAGTCCTGGGCACCCTGCCGACCCCGGCCCGTCACCTGGGGGTGCTGCAGTGCTGGGGCCCATGGGAGCAGTGGATGGACCCTGTCCCGGTGCCTCTCAGGAAGCACCGCATGCCACCTCTGCCGTCCAGCAGCAAGAAGCTGAACTCCCATCACGTACACCAAGCAACCAATAAAGGCGACAGCAAAGCTCACAACTCACAACCACAAGGGAAAGGACCCTTTGTGCTCAAAGAGGTTCAATCCGTTTTAGAACAAAAATGCAAAATAATACCAGCAATCATTTGAATCATTTGGTGGTTCCAGTTTACGGAGGCTTCTGAGACGGAGGTAGCCGGCATTGCCGGGAGGTGGCGTCCCTGGGGCTTGGGGAGGGATGCTGTGGCCGGGTTGTCCGTCAAGGGCCCTAAGACGGTGACCTTCGACCTTGCAGCGATTCTACCTAAAGCGGGCAGGGATTCTTTCTGAGGTGATAAAAATGCTCTAAAATTGGCTGTGGTCATGGCTGCTGTACTCTGGATACACTAAACCCCTGGAACCGTGTATATTGAGTGGGCGAATTGTATGCCATGCAAATTGTATCTTCAATAATCTGCTTAAAAAAATAGAAAGGTCAGGCACAGTGGCTCACGCCTGTCCTCCCAGCACTTCGGGAGGCCAAGGCAGGAGAGTTACTTGAGGCCAGAGTTGGAGACCAGCCTGGGCAACACAGGGAGATCCCATCTCTACACAAAATCGAAAAATTAGCCAGGGGTGGTGGTGTGCTACTTGGGAGGCTGGGCACTGGAGCCCGGGAGGTGGCAGTTGCAGTGAGCCGTGATTGTGCCACTGCACTCCAGCCTGGGCGACAGAGCGAGACCCTGTCTCAGAAAAAGAAAAAAAGAAGAATACTAAAACCCACAGGACCAGCTCATCATAAACACTTCAGACAGACAGGATCCTTGCAGCCTCCCAGAAGCTGCTGTCTAACGCAACGTGGGAAGTAAAGGTTCCTCTTCAAAGTTTCCTTTTTTGTTAAAGAATAGATTGTGAGGTCTGGCTCCAGCTAACGGAGCTCACGCTCAGCAGTGAGGATGACCCCAAATGCGTGAGGGATAAATGTGTGTGTTTTCCTCTGTTCATTGTACTCTCGTGGCATGATGGCTAACAAGGGTACCCTTCCTGCAGTCCAGAAAGTAGAAATTGCGTTGCTGAGAGATCCATTGTCTCAGTGCTGATCTCTCTTTGTGGCACCGAGCATCTGTTTCCAACACACCATGTGGCGGACAGCCCCACGCAGCCCTGGCGACTGCAGACCAGAGGGTAGAGTGGTCATCACCCGGGACTTGTCCCATCCCCTTCCTCCTCCAGGGCATTTGTAGCCACACAGCTCCAAGCTGAGATCTCTCAGAGAGACCAATGCCAGGTGCCTGGAAGGCTGACCTGTGGCCGCCAGCTCTCCAGAATTCCGGCCTCCTCCTGATGGCCGGGACGGTGCGAAGACAGAAGAGCAGAGACCTCGCCGAAGGTGGAGCCCTCAGTTTCTCCAGCTGTTCTGCTCTCTCTGACCACGAGGGGCACAGCTGCTCTGTGGGGTGAGGAGCTCCCCCTCCGTGCATTTTCGTGTGCGTTTCCGCTCCAGCCACGCACCTTCCCAAACTCAGCCCAGTGCCCAGCAGCATACGGCAGCACACCCGGGACCACCGAAGCTAGCCAAGATGGAGTCCTGGGGCCCCAGTGTGGCCTCTCGCCGCAGACAGGTAGGCAGCTGGTAATGTTGCTGAGGTCGCCGTTGACAGACGAGGGACAAGAGGTTACATGGGGCAGTGTCCCCAGGGGAAGGGTGGGAAGCAGTGGGAGACCACGGTGACCATGTCCGGACCCGGTGCGGCAATGGGACACAGCCCCGGAGCCTGCCGGGCTGACGAGACGGACACTGGCATCCGAAGAGGCCCAGGCAGCCAGGGCTTGGGAGGCAGAGGAGAGGACTGCTCAGAGCTCTCTGGGGTCTGCAGGGGGTCCCCGGAGTCCTTGGCCGAGTGCCGGAGACGCATGAAAGGGACATAGGAGTCACGTCAGAGACAAGGACAGACCACCGAGTAAGACGGGCAAGAACTCCGGCGTGCACGCGGGCTGGGATACCGCATGCTCCCGCCAGCCCGGTGGAGACCTTGGCAGAGGCTGGCACTGGAGAGTCCTCAGAAGGCTATCGACCTACTAGGGGGGTAAAATTACCCCAAAACCGAAGGCTTCTCTGGACCCACCCTCACAAAGCTGAAAAGTGGCTGTGGTCGTGGCCAAAAACCAACCACAGTTGGATCCAAATGATTGTAAGTGGCTTAACTGCCTGTGAGAACACGTCCCCAAACAAAACCCCAGAGACTGTCACGAGATCCGGGCGAGTCAAAAGCAAGCGGGCACGAGAAAGGAAAGGAAGAGATGGCCCTCCAATTAAACGCAAAAAGTCAGTCATTAGAAGTAGATCCAGACACGTGGGGAGGGACGGGACTGGCAGACACGTGTCTTAACGGCTCCGCAGGTGTGCTCCGCGTGTTTAAAAAGATAGAGGAGGCCAGGCGATAGCTCACACCTGTCATCCCAGCGCTTTGGGAAGCCATGGTGGGTAGATCACCTGAGGCTGGGAGTTCTAGACCAGCCTGGCCAACATGGAGAAACCTCGTCCCTACTAAAAGCACAAGAATTAGGTGGGCGTGGTGGCGCGTGCCTGTAGTCCCAGCTACTCGGGAGGCTGAGGCAGCAGAATCGCTTGAACCCAGGAGGCGGAGGGTGCCATGAGCTGAGATCGCGCCACTGCACTCCAGCCTGGATGACAGAGAGAGGCTTAATCTCAAAAATAATAGAGAGCCAGGCGCGGTGGCTCAAGCCTGTAATCCCAGCACTTTGGGAGGCCGAGGCGGGTGGATCACGAGGTCGAGAGATCGAGACCATCCTGGTCAACATGGAGAAAAACCCTGTCTCTACTAAAAATACAAAAAATTAGCTGGGCGTGGTGGCACGTGCCTGTGATCCCAGCTACTCGGGAGGCTGAGGCAGGAGAATCGCTTGAACCCAGTGAGCCGAGATTGCGCCACTGAACTCCAGCCTGGGTGACAGAGCGAGACTCCATCCAAAAAAAAAAAGGAGGAATGGGGGTCCAACTCCAGGCCACGGCAGGGTTCTCCTCCTCAACCAACCCACAGGCCGGGCCCCTCCTAAGCGGTTGGGAGACACCTGCTCCCTCCCCTCCAGGGTCCGCTGAGTCTTCTTCAAATGCACCCGCCTCCTCCAGCACTTGGAGAACGTTCTCAAACCCTCCGACTCCCGGGCAGTGGGGCCCCAGCTGTCTTCAAGCAGCTCCGCACGGGCTGCCGGGGTCACAGTGGCTGCTGGGAGGGGAAGACGCAGAGAAATTCCCACAGTTGTCTGCTGATCCTTTCACAGCCTGGAAACCACAGCCCCCCGTGGTTTCCCCCGGCGACCCGCCCGCCCCACGGACATCCACAGTCGTTGTCCCGGCCTCAGAGGCTCTCGGCCAGAGTCTCGGGGTGCGGGGTGGCCGAGAAAGGTATGGAGTTGGGGCACAGACGCTTGTCCTCACTTGAGACCAGTGCCCCCGTCCCTCTCGGGTTTACAGAGTCCACCCTGGGCGCCTCGGCTGAGGAGGAGCCTCTCTAGCCCCAGGCAGTGCCCTTCCCACCTCCCCCGCCGTGGGCCGCCGTCTGTGACCCAGATCAACCAACGGGGAGGGTCCTGCTGTGCCTGGAGCCAGGGGACCTGAGAAGCAGGGACGGGGGTTTCACTGGCTGGGCTGGAGGGTCCGTGGCAGCTGAGTCATTGCCAGCCACCAGCCACGCTGGCTCCCTGACCTCAGACCTCCACCCTCCGGGGCATCAGGAATGAATCCCTACTGTGTACGAGCCACCGGGCTGTGGCAGTGCTGCAGCCTCTGGAGCCACCACGCCTGGCTAATTTTTATATTTTTTGTACGGACGGAGTCTCACCATATTGTCCAGGTTTGTCTCAATCTCCCGGACTCAAGCCATCCTCACGCTTTGGCCTCCCAAGAGCTGGGATTACAGGCGTGAGCCACCCCGTGAAAACACCTTTCCAAAAACAAAGATCAAAGAAGAACGTTTTCAGTGGGACAGACACGGAGGTCCTCTACCCCTAGCATATCTGCGCTGCCAGGAACGGGAAGGGAAGTTCTGCAGGCAGAGAGAAAATGGTAAGAGGTAAACAGGGGGATGGAGCAGGTCTTCCAAGCGCTGGGGACGGAGGCCGCTGTGGCTGTGTAGACGGTTCCCCTTTCGAAAACGATTTAAAGACAATTGGCCGTTTGAAGCAAGAAAAGCAAAAGCGAGTCAGGTAATGGAACGGGTGTGACGTCGGCGCGTCGCGAGGCGGACGGGATGGAACGGGCGTGACGTCGGCGCGTCGCGAGGCGTACGGGATGGAACGGGCGTCACGTCGGCGCGACGCGAGGCGTACGGGATGGAACGGGCGTGACGTCGGCGCGTCGCGAGGCGTACGGGATGGAACGGGCGTGACGTCGGCGCGACGCGAGGCGTACGGGATGGAACGGGCGTGACGTCAGCGCGTCGCGAGTCATACGGAATGAACAGGTGTGACGTGTCCCACAGCAGCAGAGGGGACCCGGGAAGATGAAAAGCACATCGCGAGGTAAAACTGCAAGTGAAGTAGTTTGTTTTCGAATGAATGCACTTGATTTTTTAGAGCAGTTTGAAGTTTACAGGCAACCGGGCAGAGTACAGGCCGTATCCCTCCCATCTCCCCACACGCAGTTCCTATGAACGGCTCGCGTTAGTGCGGTGAATTGTTACAACTGACGAATAGTATTGACACATTATGACTAAGGAAAGTCGGAGTTTACAGAGGGTTCACTCTTGTGTTGTAGCTGTGTCCATCATTACCGTATTATGCAGAATACACTCATCCCCCTTAAATCCCATGCTCCACTGACTCTCTCCCCAACCCCTGGAAACCATGGATATTTTCATGTTCTCTGAAGTTTTGACTTAGCCACTATTAATGATATACTATTAACTTTTTCCAACTGGCTTCTTTCACTGAGTAGTATGCCGTTAAGGCCCCTCTATGTCTTTTTATCTTTTATTTATTTATTTATTTTGAGACAGAGTCTCACTCTATCACCCAGGCTGGAGTGCAGTGGCACGACCGGCTCATTACAACCTCCACCTCCCAGGTTCAAGCAGTTCTCGTGCCTCAGCCTCTCGAGTAGCTGGGATTACAGGCATGCGCCACCACGCCTGGCTGATTTTTGTATTTTTAGTAGAGACAGGGTTTCACCATGTTGGCCAGAATGCTCTTGATTTCTTGACCACGTGATCCACCCACCTCTGCCTCCCAAAGTGCTGGGATTACGGGCATGAGCCACCACCGTGCCCGGCCAGCCCCTCTTTGCCTTTACATGGCTCGATAGCTCATTGCTTTTCATCTCTCAATGATATTCTGTTGTATGGACGTACCGCAGTTGGTCACCCATTCACCTTTTGAAGAACGTTTGGGTTCCTTCAACGTTTTGGCAATTATGCATAAAGATGCTATCAATATTTACTTGCAGGTTTTTGTGTGGGCACAAGTTTTCAACTCCTCTGGGTAAATAAGTACCTAGGAGCACCATTGCTAGGTCATGCAGTAAGAGTACATTTAGCTTTGTAAGAAACTGCCAAACTGTCTTCCGAAGTGGCCGTGACATTTTGCATTCTAATCAGCTGAATGAGAGTTCCATTCGCTCCACCTCCCTGTCAGCCCTTGGTGCTGTCTGTTTCAGGGATTTTAGCCATCCTAAGGTGTGCAGTGGCATCTCATCCTCATTTTAATTTGCAATCCTTGATAACACACAGCGTGGGGCATCTTTTCGTGTGCTTATGTGGCATTAGAATATCTTCTTTGATGAAGCGTCTGTTCGAATCTTCTGCCCACTTTTTTTTTTTTCATTATTTTAATCTCTTTGCTAGATTTATCTGATGTGCCCACTTTTTAATTAGGTTGCTTGTTTTCTTTCATGTTGATTTTGAGAGTTCTTGCTACATTTTTTGTGGGAAGTAGGAAAGTTCAAAGTTTTATAAGCGTTAGAAATAGTAGTTTGTTTTAAAGATTTTCTTCAAAGCCTTCTTGGTTTTCACTAATAACTCTCTGTTAAGCCCTATCCTCCGTAGCTGTTAGATGTGCTCACAAACACGTAGTACGCTCTATGTCCTTGTACTTTAACCAAGACACCCGTGCTGGATGTGCTCACAGGCAGGTCCCAGCTCACAGCCTAGGTCCCTTCCTTATTGGGACTTCCTTTCGTTCTCCATTGCTTTTACCTGCTTAGAAAAGTTTTAAGTTATTAGGCCTGGCGCGGTGGCTCAAGCCTGTAATCCCAGCACTTTGGGAGGCCGAGGCGGGTGGATCACGAGGTCAAGGGATCGAGACCATCCTGGTCAACATGGTGAAACCCCGTCTCTACTAAAAATACAAAAAATTAGCTGGGCATGGTGGCGCGTGCCTGTAATCCCAGCTACTCAGGAGGCTGAGGCAGGAGAATTGCCTGAACCCAGGAGGCGGAGGTTGCGGTGAGCCGAGATCGCGCCATTGCATTCCAGCCTGGGTAACAAGAGCGAAACTCCGTCTCAAAAAAAAAAAGAAAAGAAAAGTTTTAAGTTATTAGCCAATCAGGTTTTAGTTTAGATTGTGAGGTTTGGCTCCAACCAATGGGGATCAGACATAGCAGTAAGGACGACCCCAAATGTATAAGGGATAAGTATGCGGCTTTTCCTTTGTTCATTGTACTCTCGTGGCAAGATGGCTAGTGAGGGTTCCCTTCCTGCAAGAAGTGACAATTGCCTTGCTGAGAGATCCTCTGTCTCAGTGCTGATTTTTCTTTGTGGCACTGAGCATCTGTTTCCAACATTTTGGGTAATCATCTTTTATCAGATACAAGTTTTGCAAAGGTATTCTCCCAATCTGTGGCTTGTCTTTTCATTCTCTTAACAATGTCTCTTGCAGAGTAGAGGTTTTTAATTTTTTTATTATTATTATTAATGAGACTGAGTCTTGCTCTGTGGTCCAGGCTGGAACGCAGCAGCGCAATCACAGCTCAGTGAAGCCTCAACCTCCCAAGCTCAAGCAATCTTCCCACCTCAGCTCCTGAGTAGCTCGGACCACAGGCATACACCACCACACCTGGCTAATTTTCTGAGTTTTTTTTTTTTTTTTTTTTTTTTTTTTTTGAGACAGAGTTTCACTCTTGTTACCCAGGCTGGAGTGCAATGGCATGATCTTGATTCACTGCAACCTCCGCCTCCTGGGTTCAGGCAATTCTCCTGCCTCAGCCTCCTGAGTAGCTGGGATTACAGGCAATTCTCCTGCCTCAGCCTCCTGAGTAGCTGGGATTACAGGCACGCGCCACCATGCCCAGCTAATGTTTTGTATTTTTAGTAGAGACGGGGTTTCACCATGTTGACCAGGATGGTCTCGATCTCTTGACCTCGTGATCCACCCGCCTCGGCCTCCCAAAGTGCTGGGATTACAGGCTTGAGCCACCGCGCCTGGCCTATTTTCTGAGTTTTTGTACAGATGAGGTCCCACTATGTTACTCAGGCCGGTTTGGAACTCCTGGGCTCAAGTGGTCCTCCCGTCTCAGCCTCCCAAAGTGCTGGGTTTACAGGCATGAGCCACCACACCTAGCCACCTTCTAACTTTTTGTTGAGAACTGGATATAATGCCTTCAGTAGCAGGAGCTGAGGTAAATAGGCTTTATCATGAGGTTTTCTGTTTTCTGGCTGGGGGTCAGGCTGTGTCGGATGCTTGCTGTAGCTGTGAGTGCAAGAGGCTTTGATTTCCTCTGCTGTCCTTGTTTCTGTCTTGCTTGTTTTCTTTGGTTTCCCTAGAAACTCCTTCTCAAATAGAATCATGGTCCTGTGACTCTCTAAGTTTTTCTCTGCTGTAATTATACCGAAGCGCTGTTGGAGTGGCAGTGAGGTGCCATGGGACGAGGATATGTCCTGTGCTGTTAGGATTGAATCTCAGCACTTTCTGCACAGCAGGCTTGAGTCCTGGGGCTGATGGGAAAACTGGGGGAGCTGAGGTGTCTCATTGCCCTTTCCCTAGGTTGGATTGGGATCTGGAGGGCAGGTTTTTGTCATAGAGAACAGAAATCTCTGGGTGCGTTTCCAATGACTCACTTCTCTCCTCCCTGTTCCTGAAGTATGAGGGGATTTTTCTCCAGTCTTCCCCTTCAGAGCCTGTCAGCCTCCAGGAGGAAACCCTCCTGAAAGCGTGGGGTCTACCTGAGACCAGCACTTGGAATGTTCAGGCCTCAGCTCGTCCACTCTTGCCTCCAGCAATCAGTCACCTGTGACGTGTTCCCGCCTGGCTTCCGCCCTGTGAGTGGGGATTCTCTGCAGCCGCCTGTCTGTCCCGTCTGGGGGCAGTGCTTTTCCCTGTGAGCTCAGTTCTCTGATGGCTGTTCAGCTGCATTTCAGCTCGCTCAGCATTTTTGATGTGGTTGTGAGGATGGGATTGATGAATTCCAATCTCTTTATATGTCTCAATGAGAACCTGATATGTATAAAATTTTTCTTTTTGGTTCCGCAAAGAAAAATTAGTGCTGGGACAAAGGATCTCTCAGCAGAGCGATTCTTTTTACTTCCCGCAGAAAAGGTACCCTCACTAGCCATCTTGACACAGGAGTAAAATGAACAAAGGAAAGCAGACATATTTATCTCTTACGCATTTGGGGTCATCCTTACTGCTGTTTCTGATCTCCGTTGGCTGGAGCCAGACCTCACAATTTAAACTACCACCCGATTGGCTAATAACTTAAAACTTTTCTTAAAACAGGTAAAAGCAATGGAGAGTTGGGACATGCCTGTGAGCACGTCCAGCACAGATATCTTGGTTAAAGTACAAGGACATAGAATGTACTACGTGCCTGTAAGCATGGCGTGTCTACCAGCTCCATAGGATAGGGCCTCTAGCAAAAAGGCAAGAAGGCTTTTGAAGAAAGTGTTTAAAACAATCGATTATTTCTAACACTTATAATTTTTCTTAAACAAGAAAGGAAACTTTGAAGAGGAACTTTTCTACTTCCTACAGAACTGAATGTATACATAGATATTTTTTGAGAGAAAATTAAACAGAATGCACAGACTTCAAATGTCCAGTTCAAAAAATTGTGACGATTGTCAAACCTGTGTAACCGCAGCCCAAAGCGAGACGTAGAATGTGGTTGTCACCCTCGGGTGCCTTCTCCCCTCTCCTTCAGGCACGGTGACTGAGAATGGAGGAAACACTCGATTTTTTCTTTTTCTTTTTGACAACAGAGTTTCACTCTTGTTGCCCAGGCTGGACTGCAGCGGTGCAATCCCAGCTCACCACAACCCCCGCCTCCTGGTTTCAAGCAATTCTCCTGCCTCAGCCTCCCCAGTCGCTGGGATTACAGGCATGCACCACCACACCTGGCTAATTTTCTATTTTTTTTTTAGTAGAGACGGGGTTTCACCATTCTGCTCAGGCTGGTCTCGAACTCCTGACCTCAGGTGATCCGCCTGCCTTGGCCTCCCAAAGTGCTGGGATTACAGGCGTGAGCCACCACACCTGGCCGGACACACCCCAGGGTGATGACATTGGTCCGCGTTCCTGTCTCTCCCCTTGCGCAGGGCTTTAAAATGCTCTCCCGCCCATGTTTGTACCTCCCGGAGTCAAGATCTTGCAGGCCTCCCGTTAAATGTATTCCTAGTGTTTGATTTTTTGTTCTACAGCAAAGGGTATTGATGTTCGCGTTTATTTTCCAATTGTGCATAGCTGGCATTTAGAAATACGATACTTCTGCGTACCGGTTTTGTATCTCGCCGCCTTGCTGAGTCCACTACTCCAGGGCGCACGGAACCCTCTGGATTTTCCACGCAGCGGTCACAGGCGTGACTCTCCCGCGAGGCCACGCTCCCTGCGGACTGCTGCACTTCCCCGCTTCTCCACCAGAGGGCGCCCCGACCGTGCAAAGCGGAGCCGGCCTGGGAGAAGCGGGGTGTTTGCGGAGGGGGCGGGGCGGGGCGGGGCAGGGGGCAGGGGCGGGAGGGGCGGGAGGGGCGGGGAGGAGCCGGCTGCCCCGCCCTCCCCACCTGCCGCGGAGTCCAGTTTCAGAGCCCGGGAACTTCCTGGGCTGGGATAGGCCCTGCGTGTGACCGTAGGAGGTAACTGCGCCCTCCCTGCCTCAGTTTCCCCATGGGGAGAAGAGGCAGGACTGCCCCGAGACTGCACTGGGGTGCGAGCCAGGGCTGTGCAGGCCTAGAGCGGGGTCGCCCTCCAGGCCTAGGCTGTGGCCATCGCCCTCCATTCTTCTGGGAGGAGGGAGCTGGAAGGGCTCATGCAGGTCAGGGGTCCAGGGTCATAGGTCGGCGGAAGCTGCCCCCGAGGCCGCTTAGGACAGCCTAGACTAGAGGAAGGCGGGTTGGAGGAGGAGGAAGCAGCCCGCCGCCGGGAGGGGAACCTGGGGAGGCGCGGGGATCTGCACTGTGAATCCCCTGAAACCCTGGTCCTGGGAATGGCCGGTGCAGACCCCTGGCCAGTTGGGGCAGCTGTAGCTCTTGCTCATGACGCCAGGCTGCCCCCAGGAAGCATGATCGTGGCAGACCGGAGGCCCTCCCAAGTCTCCCTGAGGGCAGACGAGGCTGGGGGCGCAGCTGAGCTCCGACACCCCCACCCCCGTGCGCAGCCTGGCTCGTCACGTTGGTCACTGGGGAACTGCAGAGCGCCCACCACACTCACTGAAACGGCCAGAAGCTGGGTGGTTTTTTTGTTTTTTTTTTTTTTTTTGAGATGGAGTCTCGCTCTTCAGCCCAGGCTGGAGTGCAATGGCGAGATCTCCGCTCACTGCAGCCTCCGCCTCCCTGGTCCCGGTTCAAGCAATTCTACCTCCCTCAGCCTCCCCAGTGGCTGAGATTACAGGCACGAGCCACCGTGCCCAGCTAATTTATTTATTTTTGTATTTTTTATTAGAGACGGGGTTTCACCATGTTGGGCAGTCTGGCCTTGAACTCCTGACCTCGGCCTCCCAAAGTGCTGGGATTACAGGCGTGAGCCACCGCAACCGGCCTGGCCAGAAACTTTTTAAACAGTCAAGCTCTGCCCCCATCTCCACCCCGCCCCTTCCCTTTCCTTCTGAGAAATTTGGTCCTAAAGCCCAGGGTGGGCCTGGGGGGCCACAGCCACAATGGCCCAGAGTGGGGTGCACATGGGGGGCTGATGACATCAATCAGTGAATTAGGGGTGGAGCCCACTTTCCACTGCTGGAGAAGGCAGCGCGATGGGAGAGCGGGAAGGCAGACTAAGTCCCAGGAGCGGAACCACAGTCCAGGCACTGTGGGAGCTGACGGTTCTCATCATAGAGATCACCGTGTCGATGTGCACATGGGAGCGTGTGTGTCAGTGTGCATGCGTGAGTATGCGTCTGAGTGTTCATATGTGCATGTGTGTGTGCGTGTGAGCATGTGTGTGCATATGTGTGTGCCTGTGTATTGTGCATGTGTGAGCATGTGTGTGAATATGTGTGAGCATGTGTGTGCATGTATGTGCATGTATGTGCGTGTGCATGTGTGAGCATGTGTGTATGTGTGAGCATGTGTGAGTATGCATGTGTGCATGGGAGTGCGAATTTGTATGCATGTGTGTGCATGTGTATGTGCCTGTGAGCATGTGTGCATGTGTGAATGTGCATGTGTATGCATATTTGTGCATGTGTGTGAATGTGTGCATGTGTGAGCATGTTTGTGTGCATGTATGAACATGTGCGTTTGCATGGGTGTGAATGTGTATGCATGTGTGAGCATGTTCATGTGTGTGCATGTGAGTGAATGCATGTGTGAACATGTGTGCCTGTGTGTGCATGTATGTGTGCCTGTGAGCATGTGTACATGTGAGCATGTTCGTGTGTGTGCATGAGTTAATGCGTGCTTGTGTAAACGTGTGTGTGCATGTGTGTGCCTGTGAGCATGTCTGTGCCTGTGTGTGCATGTATGTGAATGTGTGTGCACCTGTGAGGATGTGCAAATGTGCCTGTGTATGAGCATTGTGCATGTGTGTGCATGTGTGTGAATGCATGTGAGCATGAGTATGCATGTGTGTAGGTATGTGCATGTGCGATGTGTGTGAGCATGTGCGTGTGCCTGTGTGAATGTGCATGTGTGTACATGTGAGCATGCATGTGTGCATATGTGTGTGCATGAGTGTGCATGTGTATGTGTGTGCATGTGTGATGTGAATGTGTGTGACCATGTGAGTGTGCCTGTGTGTGAATGTGTGCATGTGTGTGCATGGGAACGTGTGTGTGCATGTATGGGGGTGTGTGTGCACATGTGTGTGAGTGCATGTATGAGTGTACGTGGGTCAAGTGGTGCCTGCCTGCGTGTGCATGTGTGTGCATTTGTGTGAGTGTGCATGTGCACACATATATGTATTCCCTAGCTCTGTCCCCTGAGAAGCACTGTAAGCGTTGACACCCAAGAGCAGGGGACAACCTCGTCACCTAGATGGTGTTCTCTAAATGCTCTTTGCCACTGACAGGAGCTGGACTTCCCGGAGGAACGCCTGGAGCAGAGGAGAAGAGACGAGGAGCCCAGAGTCACCTTGTGGGAGGGAACGCTGAGAGTCGGAGACGAGGCAGAGGGCACAGACGCTCCCGGTTTCCGCATCAGGGTGAGTTCGCATGTTACATAATGACTGGAGAAAAAAAATGAAAATGATTGAATAAAACAGGAGACCATGAGTCCATGCAGTTATAAATAAGCAAATGAATACAGAGAGTGTCTGATGCTGGCTGGGCGCGGTGGCTCACGCCTGTAATTCCAGCACTGTGGGAGGTTGAGGCAGGTGGATCATGAGGGCAGGAGTTTGAGACCAGCCTGCCTAACATGGTGAAACCCTATCTCTACTAAAAATACAAAAATTAGCTGGGCATGGTGGCAGGTGCCTGTAATCCCAGCTGCTCAGGAGGCTGAGGACGGAGAATCGCTTGAACCCGGGAGGTGGAGGTTGCAGCGAGCTGAGACCACACCATCGCACTCCAGCCTGGGCGACAGAGTAAGACTCTGTCTCAAATAAATAAATAAAAGAGTCTGATGCAAACTCGGCTAGTCACAGGGTCTCAAGGAACCTCCCCACGAAACATGCAGTCATCACTAAGGGCAGGAGTGGCTTCCGTAGAGAAGCCGGCCAGCTGCCCCTTGCTCGAGTGTTGAGAGTGGACGTCCCAGCAGGTGGATGCAGGAGGCAGAGCTCCTGCCAAAAGGGCATCCCCTCAATCTAATGGTGAAAAAATATCAGCCTGGTTTGAGGGGCGCTCCACAAAATGATGGCCCGAAATCTTCAAGGCTCTCAGGGTCAGAGGCATCGAGGAAAGACCCAGGACCCTTCCAGAGCCCGGCAAGCCTCCCGATCCTCAGCGGGACGCTTTTGCTTCAGGGACGGTACTGGAGAGTCGATGGACTTGGGCTGGCGATTGAGAATTACATGGGAGCGGGCTGTCCTCGGCTTCCTTGGGGCTTGCTGCTGTGTGGCAGAACTACAGGAAAATGCCCTTCCTTCCTTCCTTCCCTCCCTCCTTCTTTCTTTCTTTTTCTTTCTTTTACTTCTTTCCTTCTTCCTTCCTTCCTTCCTTTCCTTTCTTTCTTTCTCTTTCTTCTTTCTTTTCTTTCTTTCTTCTCACTCACTGCAAACTTGACCTCCCAGGCTCAAGCAATTCGCCCACCTCAGCCTCCAGAGCAGCTGGGACCACAGGTGCGTGCCACCACGCCTGGCTAATTTTTTAATTTTTTGTAGAGATGAGGTCCTGTCACAATGCCCAAGATGGTCTCAAACCCACAGGCTGAAGCAGTCCTCCCAATGTGGCCTCTCGAAATGCAGGCATTGCAGGCGTGAGCCGCTGCGCCCGCCCTGCTTACCCTGTCGGGGAATCCAAACTGTTTCCCCTGCAGCAGGACTGCCTGCCCTCCACAGGCAACCTGTGAAGCTTCCTGTTTCTCTGCATCCTCATCAGCACTTGGTAATTTTCCTTTGTTTTTGTTTTTTTGTTTTTTGTTTTTGTTTTGTTTTGTTTTGTTTTTGAAACAGCGTCTCGCTCTGTTGCCCTGGCTGGAGTGCAGTGGCACAATCTCAGCCCACTCCAGCCTGTGCCTCCCAGATTCCAGCCATTCTCCTGCCACAGCCTCTTGAGTAGCTGGGATTCCAGGCATCCGCCACCATGCCTGGCTAATTTTTTATTTTTAGTAGAGACAGGGCTTTTACCATGTTAGCCAGGATTGTCTCAAACTCCTGAGCTTAAGTGATCCACCTGCCTCAGCCTCCCAAAGTGCTGGGATCACAGGCATGAGCCACCGTGCCGATCCAGAATTTTCCTTTTCTAATTCATAGCCAACCTGAGGGCATGACGTGGTATCTCAGGTGGTGGCAACTCGAATTCTCCTCATGATTCTTAATGCCAAGCATCTTTCCATGGACTTGTTGGCTGTGTGTATATCTTTGGAGAAATGTCTATTGAAGTCATTTGCCCATTTTTTAAATTGGGCTATTTGTCCTTTGTTCTGGTTGAAAGAGTTTCTCTGTATATTCTGAGTCATAGACCCTTATCACATGTATAATTTGTAAATGTTTTCTCCCATTCTGTAGAATGTCTTTTCACTTTTCTTGGAAATGTCCTTTAATGTGCACAATTTTGATGATGTTCAATTTATCTCTTTTTTCCGTTG
The DNA here is from genome assembly GCF_048565385.1 of Saimiri boliviensis. Taxonomy (NCBI): domain Eukaryota; kingdom Metazoa; phylum Chordata; class Mammalia; order Primates; family Cebidae; genus Saimiri; species Saimiri boliviensis. Next base: position 10,634,273 of record NC_133460.1, on the reverse strand, counting down.
TTCTCATGCTCTTGGTGTCTTATCTAAGAATCCATTGTCAAATCCAAGGTCATGAAGACTTACTCTTCTGTTTTCTTCCAAGAGTTTTGTGGGTTTTACTCTCATATTCAGGTCACGGATACATGTTGGATTAACTTTTGTATATGGTGTGAGTTAGGGATCTGACTTCATTCTCCTTCATGGGGATACCCAGTTGTCCCAGCACCGTCTGTTGAAGAGACTCTCAATTCTCCCATTGAACAGTCTCATCACCCTTGTCAAAAATCAAAAATGCCAGTGACGTATGAGTTTATTTCTGGATTCTATTCTATTCCATGGATCTATATGTCTCACTTTTTGCCAGTACCATGCTGTTTTGATTACTATCACTTTGTAGAAATCTTTGAAGTCAGAAAGTCTGGGTCTTCCAGCTTTATTCTTCTTTTTCAATGTTATTTCAACTCTCTGGAGCAGCTTGCAATTCCCTACGAATTTAAGGGTTGCTGTCTCCATTTCTACAAAAAAAGAAAAAAAGTTCATTGTAGCATCAGTGGAGAATACACTGGATCCAGACTGGGGATTGCTGTCTGATTGATGGCGAGTTTTCCACCCATCAACATGCGGTGTCTTTCCACTTATTTGGGGTTATGTCTTGTTTTCATTTCAGCATGATACAGAATATTTTCTAGTTTTCAAAGATGTTTTTTGTTTGTTTGTTTTTTGAGACAAGGTCTCACTCTGTTGCCCAGGCTGGAGTGCAGTGGCATGATCTCAGCTCAATGCAACCTCAGCCTCCCAGGTTCAAGTGATTCTCCTGCCTCAGCCTCCAAAGTAGCTGGGATTACAGGTGCGCGCCACCATGCCCGGCTACTGTTTTTGTATTTTTAGTAGAGACGGGAGTTTCACCATGTTGTGCAGGCTGGTCTCAAACTCCTGACCTCAAGTGATCCCACCTCAGCCTCCCAAAGTGCTGGGATCACAGGTGGGAGCCACCATGCCTAGTCGCAAAGGTATTCTAAAATGTGTGTCTGGGATTTGTTTCAGTCAAGTACGGTAAGACACAGAGACAGAAATTATTGTCACATGGGAAGGAGTCTAGACTCACAAATCCCTGGAGGCAGGGGGCACAGCAAACCACACGGGCCAGGTGGGAAGGTGCCCAGATCGGTCAGGAGGTGGGAGGGGGGAGGGCGGAGCAGGGCTCAGAGCCTTCATAGGGTTCTCCCCAGAAGGGATGGGAGAGGCAGGGAAGGTAGACTCCTGTCTAATACCTGGCCCTGGGGTGACTTAGGTCAGAGGAGTGGTGGCTTCATGTGTGCGCCTCTGATAGGAGGTGGTTGGGTTGTGCTCTGGAATGGCTGGTTTGTTATCGGAGGTAAACCTGCGGGGAAATCACTGCTGTCTTTAGGGAGGAGCCCCTGGGCTGGGCAGTCTCTCCAGGACCAAACCCCAAATGCCAGAGGACCAAGAATACAGAAAATCAAAAAATACGGTCTGAAAAAAAGCATACAGCTCCTTCACCGGAGTCAGATTTTTTCCAAGGTCGTTTATTCTTTCCATGCTATGTTGGAATTGTTTCTTAATTGCTTTGTTAGATTTTAGCAGTCTATTTTTTTTTTTTTTTTTTTTTTTTTTTTTGAGACGGAGTTTTGCTCTTGTTACCCAGGCTGGAGTGCAATGGTGCGATCTCGCTTCACCGCAACCTCCGCCTCCTGGGTTCAGGCAATTCTCCTGCTTCAGCCTCCCGAGTAGCTGGGACTCCAGGCACGTGCCACCATGCCCAGCTAATGTTTTGTATTTTTAGTAGAGACAGGGTTTCACCATGTTGACCAGGATGGTCTCAATCTCTTGACCTCGTGATCCACCCACCTCGGCCTCCCATAGTGCTGGGATTACAGGCGTGAGCCACCGAGCCTGGCATTTTTTTTTTTTTTGAGACCCAGCCTTGCTCTCTCACCCAGGCTGGTGCAGTCTCAGCTCACTGCGTCCTCTGCCTCCAACTCCAACTCAAAAAACAAGTAAATAAAATAAGATAAATGAAAAAGAAATATCCAGGAGTTGATGCTGATATAAATAAATAATTGAATAAGTAAATAAGTGGGGGGGAATAGACAAATCTCCAAGGAGAATTCCAAATAACGTCCGCAGCCCTCTCCTCTCATGGGGCGGGGCACAGCGGAACCCCCATCCCCACCTGGCTGCTTAGAGGGACTTCCTTCCAATACTAGGGCTCTGAGGCCAGCAGGGAGGGGCTGCGTGGTGAGAAGCCAGCTGTGCCTGAGCTGGTGTTAAGTCAGGTTGACAGCACGTGACCCCGCCACCTGCCACAGGTGAGAAGGCACTTCACCTCTGTGCTCTTCCTCCCGAAACCCGTGACCTCAGGTAAGCACGAGAAAAATGCCAGGTAAATCCCAATTGATTGACGCTTTCCAGACTCGATGGCCAGCCCTCCTCAGAACCGTCGAGGTCATCAAGGGAAAGGGAAGTGGGAGAAAGTGTCACAGCCAAGAGGAGCTGAAGGAGAGTGAGGATGGAAGGTGACGTGGGATCCGGGGTGAGGTCCTGTCACAGGACAGGGAGCTGAGGGAGAGTTGGGGAATCCGAGCCAGCTAGGGGCTTGCTAACCTCGGGAACCTGCTGGCTCATCCATTAGGGCGGGTGAGCCTCTCCCGAGGAGGAACGGGACACAGGCCCGGGGTGCATGGATGGCTCCAGACTTCTTCGAAAGTTTTCCATACGTCAAAGCCTGTTCTAAAATAATAAGTGTATTTTAAAGAAAGAAAGGAACACAGAAATACTTCCCAGTGCAGCAGCCCTGTGGCGACAACTCAGGCCCCCGTGACAACCGCTCTCTGAGAAGTCCGTGTCCCCACAGCCGGCAACAGGTGCCCTGCTGGCACCGCAGATCAGATGGGCACCGTCTCCCGGCCCAGCCCGGGCAGAGCCTTCCTAACCGTCCTGGCTGCCCTGGCCTGATGACTCAGCTGAGTAGGGGCCCTGGGCAGTGCTCGGGACATCCCTGCCCTCCTCCCTAGAGCCAGTTCACAGGCCAGGCTGGAGGGTCTGGTTCTTAGACCCTCTAGGCCAGGGATCCCCTCTTCGATGTGGGGAAACTGAGGCACGGGGGAGTTGCCTGACCATCCACCAGGATGTGCACGCCCCCGCCCCCCCGCCCGGGCACAGACTTGGCCTCCTGCACCCCGGCACCTGGGGCAGCCACAGCTCAGAGCTGCGAGGCGGTGTCCGAGCTCTGGGACCCTGTACAGGAGGGAGTCGGGGCAGGAGCCTAAACCTCACCATGGCCCAGGGAGACCAGGCCCGGGGACACGGAGGCCTCCTCACAGGAGCGGCGGGGGGGGGGGGGGGCAGCGCTCGGGCCTGGTCCCCCGAAGCCCACCCACCACACCTGCACCTCCAATGAGTCACCTGCCTGGGTTTTCTCACCCAGAAGCTGGCTCTGAAGCAGCACCCGTGGGTGTCTCCCCGAGAGGCGGGGGGAGGGGGGTTGGGGGGCTGTTCTTAGCATCTTTATTACCGGAGCCCAAAAACGGAGGCGGCCTAGGTGGCTTCCGACGGGTGGCTGAGAGCAGCACGTCCAGCCAGGGTTTGGGGCGCAAATCCCTCCCTTTTTCTGTTTTTCTCTTTTTTCCCCTCCAAAAAATGCCTTTTGGTTTTAGGTGTTTTTGTTGTGATGGGTTTTTTAAGACATTTCCTGTTGTGTTCCCCACAAAGACGCTACAAAACACACTGCGCTGTTCCTAAGCTCTTTAATCAGACAGAGACCTGCGAGGCCCCCGCCCCTCCTCGCCGGCACCTGTCCCGGTATCAGGGCGGTCCGGGCGCGGAGGAGCCGAGAACCGGGCTCGAGACCGCGGCCTGCGGCGGAGGCAGCAGCGAAGACCGCCGGGAGGGGGACGGTCCCGGCCCTCCTCGGCACCCCCCGCCTCGCCCGGAGCCCGGCCCGGCCGCTCAGCGCCCCTCCCCGACCTGCTGCAGGATCCAGGGCACGTAGGTCTGCACGCGGGCGTAGACGCCGGGGAGGTCCCGCAGGGCACAGCCGTAGCCCCAGCTGACCACCCCCACCAGGCGCCAGGACCCCCGCACCCTGCAGACCAGGGGGCCGCCGGAGTCACCCTGAGGAGGGGAAGGAAAGGGGCCACCGCTGAGCTCCAGGGCGGGGCGGGGCGAGCGGGGGGTGAGGGCGTGGCGGGGGCGTGGCGGGGGTGGGGAGGGTGTGGAGAGGGCGTGGCGGGGCAGGGCAGGGTGAGGAGGTGTGGGCAGGGTGGGGGCGGAGTGAGGGTGGGGGGCGGGGGCGGGGCAGGGCACGGTGGGGGCGGGGCGAAGGTGGGGCGGGGTGAGGGCCGGGAGGGGCGGGGAGGGGCGGGGCGGGGAAGGGGCAGCGGCGCTCACATAGCAGGAGTCTCGGCCCTCGCTGCCCGCGCACAGCATGTCGTCCAGGATGATCCGCCTGTCGCCCACGTGCCGGGAGGCGTTGCGGTACTGCTGCTCGCAGACGGCGTTCTCCACCACCTGGACGCTCACCTGCTGCAGGCGGAACGGCGGCGGCAGCGACTCTAGGGACAGAGGAACCCGGGCTGGCACAGCGGACACGGCCCTGCCAGCGGCCCAGCGGGCCCAGTGCCTCCCCTACTGGGACGGTCGAGACCCTGGGTCGGAGAGGAGGCGGCCGCCCTGCTGTCAAGGGCCCCTGGTCCCTGCGCCGTGGCCTGGCGGCCTGAGCACGGTGTGTGGGACCCCGTGGAGGGGGCATGTCTCCCTCTAAACACCTAGGGCTCAGAGGCAGACCTCCCAGAGAAAAGTGGAGGGATGAGTTTTTCTATTTTTTTTTTCTCCTCCAAAAATGCCTTTTGGTTTTGAGGTGTTTTTGGTTTTGATGGGTTTTTCTTTTTTAAGATTTCTTGCTGTGTTGCCCAGGCTGGTCTCAAACTCTCAGGCTCCAGCAATCCTCCTGCCTGTGCCTCCCAAAGTGCTGGGATTACAGGTGTGAGCCTCTACACCTACACCCAGCCAAAAAAAAAAAGTTTTTTTCAATTTATTTAAATGTATTTTATGAGACGGAGTTTTACTCTTGTTGCCCAGGCTGGAATGTAAGCGCACGATCTCAGCTCACCACAACCTCGGACTCCCAGGTTCAACCAATTCTCTTGCCTCAGCCTCCCCAGCAGCTGAGATTACAGATGCACACCACCACACCAGCTAATCTTTTGTATTTTCAGTAGAGGTGGGGTTTCACCATGTTGGCCAGGCTGGTCTCAAACTCTTGACCTCAGGTGACCCACCCACTTCGGCCTCCCAAAGTGCTGGGATTATAGGCGGGAGCCACTGTGCCTGGCCAAAAGCCTTTTCTTAAGTAGAAAACGATGAGAAGTATTTTCCCCTCTGCCTGTCAAGTCTGCGCTCGGTTCTATCATTGACAGTCACAGGACCCCTCACTCTCCCAGCCTTGGGCAGCACAGAGCTGTTGGGAAAAGGAGCTGGAGGTGCTTTGAGGCTGTGAGCAGTGCCATCTCTTCCCTTGCTGGAACTCACCCCCCAGGAACCCTGGGATGACCCGAGTCCTTCTCCAGCCCCAACCCAACACGCACCGAACATCCCAACCGCTCCCCAGCCGGTCACCCAGCACCGGTCCTTCGGGGTGAGCTTCAGGGAGGTGGGGGAGAGCTTGACCGTCTTGACATTAGCAGCACAGATCACCGGGCTCGCCAGCTGGAGTAGGGCCACATCCGCCCCCAGCCCCACCGTCACGTAGTCAGGGTGGATGATGACCCGGCTGACACTCAGCAGCTCCCGGCCACCGTAGAGATACACGTCCCCAGCGTGGATCCGGTAGGTGGACGGGTCAGTGTCCTTCCTGGGGAGGATGGACCCAGGCTTCTCAGGGGGCCTGACCTGGGGCAGCCCCACTCCCACCCTCCCCTCACTGGGGTCCCCGCCTGGGACTCACCCGAAGATGCAGTGGGCGGCGGTCAGCACCCACTGGGGGTGGATGAGGGAGCCCCCGCAGATGTGCACCCAGGACGCCCAGTGGTAGCTGTAGATCCTCAGGCTGACCTGCCATGGCCACTTCCCCTGGGGGGCGTTGTGGCCCCCCACAATGCCCAGCAGGTCATTCTCGGGGACAGGTGCTGGAGCAACAGGAGGAGGTCAGGGAGCCCGGCCTCAGACACCCGAGCCTCAGCCCATGCCCACCCTCGGGCTGGAGCCGGACTACACACGTCCCCTGGATCCTGGGTCAGGGCTGGCAGAGCCTCTGGGAAGGGAGGGCTGTGTGGGCTGGGACTCACTGGGGCTCCCGGAGCTGCAGCTCCCCAGGGAGAAGACGGCCAGGAGCAGCAGCAGCAGCATCTGCAGGGAGGCAACGTGGAGTGCAGGCTGGGGGCTCAGACCCGGGGTCAGCGGTGGGGTCGGGGAGCCACCCACAGGCATCAGGGAGGGGACAGCACCCTTACCATGCCAGGACTCTGCAGCTCTCTCCCCAGCCCCTCGGAGCTCCTTTATTCTCAGCCACAGGAAGTGGGCAGGTGCCAGTCAGTCCTCTCCTTGGAGAAGGGGCGGGGAGGAAGCGGCCCCTTGTTCAGGTTGAGAAGGGCGATGGCCAGCGACCAGGGGTGTGGGTCCTTGGTCCAGGCTCCAGAGGTGCAGCTGCCCTGAGCCACTGCGTCACTGTCCCCACTGGCATCACCAGCAGAGGAGAGCCGCCAGGGTTAGGGGAGGAGGGTGCGCAGCCTCACTGCAGAAGCGCCACCTCACCTGGCAGGTTCCCGCGCCCCAGGGAGGCAGTGGGATGGCGTCCCCACCTCGAACCGCCTTGGTGATGCTCGGAGCCAGGTGACCAAGCGTTTCTCGATGCCCAGGGCAGGTGGTGGCAATGCTGACGACATGGGCAGGCACCTCCCCCGGGGCCGCACGGTGGGCTCCCAGCTTCCACAGCCACCCCACATGCGCTGATCAGTGCACAGCGGCCCGCCCTCTCTGGTGGGATGTCCCCACGTCCTCACCGAAGGCAGTGGGGCTTCACCAAGGCCTGGGCCGATGACCCGAGGCCAAATCCTCACTGCAGGGGCGGAGACAGGGCCCAGGGGAGCCGACCCCAGGCTCTCTCCTCCCAGGTCTACGCAGTGGCCCAGCCCTGGGTCAGATCCTCTGCGAGTGGCCAGAGCAGACGGTTCTCTTCCTCACAGAGAAATGCCTGTGACCCTGGCCGGTTGGGACATCCCAGCAGGTGCAGTTCACTACGCGGGGGCTGGAGGGTCCTCCTCCCCTGCCTCCACCCAGGGCTGCATAACAGAATCTGCCCCAACTCCGAGCGGCTCAGTGAGAGGCAGTCGAGCCTCCTCCTCCTCCTGGCTGGAGCCCCCCGGGTCATCACCAGCCCCACCCTCAGACCCCTCCTCATCCACCAGAAACAAGCTTCTCCGTGGTGACTCGGGAAAGCCACTCTGAGCCCTGGCCTGGTCCCCGCCTGCTGAGCTCCGGGCTCAGTGGCCTCTGGGTGGCCGGTGATGCCACTGGTGACAGTTACCGAGCCCTCAGGGCTGGCCATGCCTCGGGAACCACAAGGGAGGTGGCTGGGGAGACAGCACACCCAGGCCTGGAGCCACCTCCAGCCAGGGAGTTAGGGGTGGGCCCTGAGCTCTGCTTTGGAGGCCCCAAGCCAGGCTATCCGGTATGTCCTCAGTCCTGCCTGTCCAGGGGGCCTGACAGGGTGAGCCAGAGGACCCAGGGCGGGGCGTGGGGCAGGCTGGGTGCTTGGTTCTGGGGCAGCCCACGCTGAGCAGGGCAGGGTGTGGGTGGGCGGAGTGGCAGGGAGCTGCTGGGATTCAGGACTGGGAGTCTGGGCCCAGGAGGCTTTGGGACACCCCAGGCATGGCCCAGCTCCATGGCCAATCAGAGAACATGTTTCCAGGGCTGGGAAGAGTCCGAAGGCTCTGGAGAAACAGCCCAGGGGAGGCCCGAAGGGAGAGAAAGACGTGCCAGCCTCGTCCGTCAGTGCCAGCGGGCAGCGGCCCTTGGGTGAGAAGGGAAACGGAGGAGGCAGGGCTGCGTGTTCTCACACCCCACGTCCCCACCTCGGCCTGGGGCTCACTGCTGGGATGGCCACCATGGCACAGCGGGGGACACAGGGGCGGGATGAGGGCCAGCTCCTGAAACACCCTGCATCCTGCTCTCGGGGCTGACCACGGAGGCCCAGGTCCCTTATCTAGGAGGGATCAACCTGAGACCATCAGCCACAGGCTGTTAGCCCACGGTGCCTGGGGACAGGATACCTGTTTGTCCTGATAGAGTCAGGGCCAGACCACCATGAGAGCGTTTGGCGATAGGATCAGAGAAAGAACTGGGGGCCGTGCAACCGTTAAGACAGGGGTCAGAGGCCCTGACCAAGGATAGGGTCAAGTTGAGGCCTGCGGCCAGGGCACCCCCACCCAGGGTCACCGCGGTGTGAAGGATGTGGCTGCCTCGGGCCAGGGTTGCAAAAGGGCTGGGCTGGAGGAAAGGCCACGCAGAGGGTCCCGGCTCAGGGGCACGGGGGTCTCAGCATACGGTACGCAGAGCCTGAGGTCACTGGGACCCGGGAGACGAAGGGTGCGTGACCACAATGTTTCCATGTCCCCAAGGTCACCCAGCATGTGTGTGCAAAGGGAACCCTGTGACCCATCAGTACCGGCTTCCCTGGTGTGGGCTCAGCTTTCACAGACCTGGAGAGTCCTGCCCGCCTGCTTCCGGGGTCCTGTGAAGACGCTTCCTGCGCACAGGTTGGAGTCCACTGCTCTTCCCCGGCACCCTGCACGCTGGGTCTCTGCCGCTCACACAGGGTTGTCCTTGGTAACCAGGCCACTGAGCTGTACTTCCTGGGTTGGGACACTATTTCTTGAGGGCGTTTTAATGGAGCCATGGAGTTTGCCATGACCATAAAATCTGCATTGATGTGACTGGAAAAACCAGAAAAAAAGAGTCATCTTCTTTCAATGTGACATAGTTTTGGTTTTATTTTTTGAGACAGAGTCTCACTCTGTCACTCAGGCTGGAGCACAGCGGCTTGATCTCCGCTCACTGCAACCTCCGCCCCCTGGGTTCAAGTGACTCTCCTGCCTCAGCCTCCAGAGTCGCTGGGACTACAGGCACGAGCCACTGCGCCCGGCTAATTCTTTGTGTTTTTGTATGCAGACAGGGTTTCACCACGTTGGCCAGGATAGTCTCGATCTCCTGACCTCATGATCCACCCATCTCTCTCTCCCAAAGTGCTGGGATTACAGGCATGAGTCACCTCGCCCAGCCATGAAATGGGTTTTAAGGTAAAAGACCTAGGCCAAACATAAATGTTTAAAGTAGAAATTCTGCGCAATTCTAGACCCTGCAGTCACCCTTCTCGCCACCCAGCACCACCTCCCCTGATGCCACACGTGTGTTCACGAGAGGGAGCTGCACGGTGACGGGACTGCCACCCACACGCAGGCAGAGACGTCAGGCTTAATGGCGCACTGCAGCCAGCTGTATGGATTTAGGGAAACTTATTCCACCAGCTCTTCATGGACAGTTAGACAGTTTCCAATAATTTGCTGTTATAAATCATAATGATATGAATGTTCTTGCGTGTACAGAAGATGTGTGTTTCTCCCAGTGAATCACACACAATGCACAGTGCTCAGTCAGGTGGGTCTGAGTCTAAAATGAAACCCAAGCTGAGACTCTGGAGCCACTGGGATCCATCTGCTCACCCACCCTCCCATCCATCCACTCACCTATCCATCCATCCATCCACTCACCCATCCAGCCATCCACTCATCCATCCATCCACCAACTCACCCATCCATCCATGCATCCATCCTTCCACTCACTCATGCATTTATCCACTCAACCATGCACCCATCCATCCACTCACCCATCCATCCACCCATCCATCCATCCACTTACCTATCCACCCATCCATACATCTGTGCAACTGCACCCATCCATCCAACTCACCCATTCATTCACCCATCCTCCCATCCACTCACCCATCCATCCATCCACTTACCTATCCGCCCATCCATACATCTGTGCAACTGCACCCATCCATCCAACTCACCCATCCATTCACCCATCCATCCATCCACTCACCCATCCATTTATCCACTCAACCATGCACCCATCCATCCACTCACCTATCCATCCATCCACTTACCTATCCGCCCATTCATACATCTGCTCAACTGCACCCATCCATTCAACTCACCCATCCATTCACCCATCCTCCCATCCACTCACCCATCCATCCATCCATCCATCCATCCACTCACCCATCCATCCATCCACTTACCTATCCGCCCATTCATACATCTGCTCAACTGCACCCATCCATTCAACTCACCCATCCATTCACCCATCCTCCCATTCACTCACCCATCCATCCATCCACTCACGCATCCATCCACCCATCCATCCATCCATTTATCCACTCAACCATGCACCCATCCATCCACTCACCCATCCATCCATCCATCCACTCACCCATCCATCCACCCATCCATCCATCCACTTACCTATCCGCCCATCCATACATCTGCTCAACTGCACCCATCCATTCAACTCACCCATCCATTCATCCATCCTCCCATCCACTCAACCACCAGCCATCCATCCACTCACCCATCCAGCCATCTACTCACCCATCTATCCACTCACCCATCCATCCACCCATCCACCCATCCACTTACCTATCCGCCCATCCATACATCTGCTCAACTGCACCCATCCATTCAACTCACCCATCCATTCACCCATCCTCCCATCCACTCAACCAGCAGCCATCCATCCACTCACCCATCCAGCCATCTACTCACCCATCTAGCCACTCACCCATTCATCCAGCTCACCCATCCATTCACCCATCCTCCCATCCACTCACCCATCCATCCATCTACTCACGCATCCATCCACCCATCCATCCATTCACTCACCCATCCATTTATCCACTCAACCATGCACCCATCCATTCACTCACCCATCCAGCCATCCACTCACCCATCCATCCACCAACTCACCCATCCATCCATCCATTCACCCATCCTCCAATCCACACACCCACTCACCCATCTACCCACTCATCCATTCACTCACTCTCCAATTCACTCACTCACTTACCTACTCATCCACTCATTCATTCACTCACCCACCTATCCATCCATTCTTTTTTTTGGAGACAGAGTCTCGTTCTGTCACAAAGAGTAGAGTGTAGAAGCATGACCTCAGCTCACTGCAACCTCCATCTCCTGGATTCAAGTGATTCTTCTGCCTCAGCCTCTCGAACAGCTGGGATCACAAGCTCAAGCCACCAGGCCCAGCTAATTTTTTTTCTTTTTTTTAGTAGAGATGGGGTTTTTCTGTGTTGGCCAGGCTGGTCTTGAATGCCTGACCTCAAGTGATCCACCCGCCTCGGCCTCCCAAAGTGCTAGGATTATAAGCGTGAGGGTTAGGGTTAGGGTTAGGGTTAGCTCTGGGAAGTGTGGCTGCAGGAGACGGGGGATGGCCGGACACTGGACCCCAGGCAGCCTCGCTCCTCTGGCCCTGGGCGGCCAGGGCGTCTGGGAAGGAACAGCTCCCACATATTCCACCTCCCCAGGAACCACAGACACCCCCCAGGGTGTGCACGTTGTCTGGAAGAGGGTGAGGAGTCAGGCCACCCCAGCCCTTCTCAGCCGTGCTTCTCGGGGCTGAGCTGAAGGGAGAGGTGTGGTCAGCGCTGGGGGAGGATTTCTCCAATGTGTACAGGAAGCCTTGCTCAGCCCCCTCCTACCTCAGTTCCCTGGGACGAGGCTGGGGCCTGTGACTTAGAAGGATTAACGGGCCAACAGAAGAATCATATCATTAACATTCTTTCCTCACTATGAAAATAGCTTTCTTATTCATTTTCTGTGGGCAATGCAAGTTTGCTATACAGGTTCCAAAGATGCAGTGAGAGCCCAGGGTGTCTGGCCTGTCCCTCGAGCACAGGTGGCCCCCTCCCTTTCCTCCTGTCAGGCCCCCGCCCTCTGTCCTGCCTGCAGGCTCATCTTTCAACCCAGCCACACCGGATGCCTCCGGGAACCACTCAGGCTTCCCTTAGGGCTAAACCTCACTGACACCCAGGGGAGCCGCCTCTGCTTCTTTTGAGGACTCTTCCGTCTATGACACCACCTCCCACTGCATTTCTTAAATTTTTTTGAGACAGAGTCTTGCTCTGTTGCCAGACTAGAGTGCAGTGGCATGATCTCGGCTCATTGCAACCTCTGCCTCCTGGATTCAAGCAGTTCTCCCACCTCAGCTTCCCAAATAGTTGGGATTACAGGGGCCCACCACTGCATCTGTCTAATTCCTGTATTTTTAGTAGAGACGGGGTTTCACCATCTTGGCCAGATCTCGGTCGGGAGATCTCGAACTCCCGACCTCCTGATCCACCCGCCTTGGCCTCCCGGCTGCATTTCAAATCCCTGTCACACACTCACCACCCTCCAGGCCCTGAAATCAGGTAGAACAAGTTTATTACCCGATAGCCCAGGACACGCCACCTTAGTGGCTTCAGTAGAACCAATGAATAAAGGAATGGCATGAATCAATGAATGAATGAATGAATGAGAGCCTGAAAATGACTGAATTGTGTGTGAATCTGCCAACACCCTCACTTGGTAATGGGGCACGCTGCACATAAAACACAATAGGGTTGGGGCACGGTGGCTCACGCCTGTCATCCCAGCACTTTGGGAGGCCGAGGCAGGTGGATCACCTGAGGTCAGGAGTTCAAGACCAGCGTGTCCAACACGGCAAAACCCCGTCTCTACTAAAAATACAAAGATCAGCTGGGCGTGGTGCCAGGCACCTGTAATCTCAGCTCCTCCGGAGGCTAAGGCAGGAGAATCACTTGAACTCAGAGGGTGGAGGTGTGGTGAGCTGAGACTGTGCCACTGCACTCCAGCCTGGGTGACAGAGCCAGACTCTGTACCACAATAAGGAGTGATGGCCCTGAGGTTGGGGAGGAGTCTCTGAACCTCTCACCCACCCAAACTCCACCTGCCCCAGCCCAGGCCAGCCCCGTTCATTTCCCCCAGCACTCAGGTTTCCCAAAAGGGAGAGGTGGGCCACCCACTCTGCAGCCACAAAGACCACTCTGACCACCAGCCTGTGTACGCAGTTTAATGAGACAATCGCAGCCGGACGGCACCCCAGCACCACCGAGGCCACCACCCTCCTTGGGACCCGCAGAGAAGGAGAGGGGAGGAAGACGGGCATGGGAGCAGGCTGAAGCTCAGGGAAGTGGGCGGGAGGTATAGGTGGAGGGGATCAGAAAGCCGTGCCAGGGAAGGTTGGGACGAAGCTGCTGCCTCCTCCGCTGATTCTGGCGCTCCCCCAGGGCTTACCCACACTTCCTGATCTGCCGGCGGATCCAGGCGACGTGGCTCCGGACGCTCGTGAAGACGGCCGGCAGCTCGATCATGGAGCAGCCGATACCCCAGCTGACCACGCCAACCTGGACCCAGGAGCCTCCCTTCCTGCAGACCAGGGGCCCTCCGGAGTCCCCCTTCAGAGAGAGGACACAGTCACACGTCTCACCAGGGGCCTTCGTACAATGGGACTCCCTGTCCAGCCTCGAGAGGCCCAGGCTAGGGGGAGCCCCCTGGGGCAAGGCGGAGCCTGAGGGTCTCACCATGCAGGGCCCCCGGCCCAGGGTGCCGGCACACAGCATGTCCTCCGGGATGACCTTCTCGTTGGCGCTGGCATGCAGGTACTTCTTGTAGCCCTCCTCACAGGCCTCGCGGTCCTCCAGCGGGATTTGCACCTGCTGTAGGCGGTAGGGTGGGTGTAGTGGCGCTGGGGGAGGAAGAGAGGGGTCAGGAAGCAGCAGGGGGCTGTGTCCCTGACACGGTGAGTTTGCTCACACCTGCCACAGCCAAGGCAGCCATGGGGAGGGTCCACACCGCCTGCGACGCATGGGCCCTGGGCTCTGGTCCTGCTCTCACCGCTCCGACCTGGAGCCAGCCTGGGCCTCAGCGTCCCCATCTGTCCTTGGTGGGGGTGTGTCCTCAGCCCATCTCAGCAGAGCCCTCCTTCCGTGATAGACAGGCTCAGATTCCACAGACAGACCCCCACAGACCGGGGCCGGGCATACATGTCTCTCCAAAGCTCTGGGATGGGATCTTACTTGGAAATCAAATCTTGGCAGACCGATTAAGGTGGGATGAGGCCATGCTGGGATGGGGATGGGAAGGGCCCTCAGTCCAAGACAGGTGTCCTCATGAGAGGCAGTACAGGAGTGGACCCAGGCTCGGGGGAGAAGGTGACATGAAGACTGAGGCAGAGATGGTGGGCATGCGACCGTGAGCCCCGGGACATCAGGGCCACCAGAGGCTGGGAGAGACCAGGAGGGACCCTCCCCTAGAGCCTGAGAGGGAGCAGGGCTCTGCCCCCACCTGGACTTTGGGAGAACACATCTCCATGGCGTGAAGCCCCCAGGGTGTGGGCCTTGTCACGGCAGCCCCAGGACACAGACACAGGGGCGGGGGCTGGGGGCCAGCAGCCCAAAGGTCCCCAGAACATATCAAGAAGCATGACTTCCATTGAAAAACGTAACCGGATTCGCCCTCCCACCCCCTCCATGCCCCCAAAATCCACACAGAACAGAGTGTGAGGGCAGCAGGCTGTGGGCCTGGGGATCCTGGGCAGGTTCCGCCACAGCTGACGGCAGACCAAGAGAGCTGGGAAACGCCCCCCATCGTCCTTCATGCAAAATGAGTATCAGCGCATCAGCGTGGATGCGGGGGGCTGAGAGGCCGAGCGGAGTTGGGGGACAGCTGGAACCCACTTCCTTCCCCGTCCCATTTATTTCTGAGCTTGTGAATGTCAGCCCCCAAGGGACCTGCCTCCATAAATGGGCATGGAGGGGAAATTCTGGAAACTTCCCCACGCCTCTCCGCCACCCTCCCCCTCCCCCCCACCCGCCATCACTCTCACCGAGGTAGGATGTCCTGCCCCAGCCACTCAGCCAGCACTTGTCCTCCGGGGTGAAGTTCAGGGCCTCGGGCGGCAGGGTGACCGGCCGAACGCTGCTTGCTGCCTCCACGGGGGTGGCCAGCCTCAGCAAGGCCAGGTCGAATCCCAGGTGGGCCGCAACGTAGTCTGGGTGGACGATGACCCGGCTGACGTTCAGCAGCGCCCGGCCACCGTAGAGATACACGTCCCCGGCATGGATCCAGTAGGTGGACGGGTCAGTGTCCTTCCTGGGGAGGACGGACCCGGGCTTCTCAGGGGGCCTGGCCTGTGGCCGCCCCACTCCCACCCTCCCCTCACTGGGGTCCCCACCCAGGACTCACCGGAAGATGCAGTGGGCGGCGGTCAGCACCCACTGGGGATGGATGAGGGAGCCCCCGCAGATGTGCACCCAGGACGCCCAGTGGTAGCTGTAGATCCTCAGGCTGACCTGCCACGGCCACTTCCCCTGGGGGGCGTTGTGGCCCCCCACGATGCCCACCAGGTCATTCTCGGGGACAGCTGCTGGGAGCAACAGGAGGAGGTCAGGGAGCCCGGCCCCGCCCTCCTGCAATTCCAGGAGCTTCCGGGCCCTGCTCCATGAGGGGTCAGCTCTCTGTCCTAGTCCCCTAGGGTCCAGTGTGGATGGGGCCAGGACTCACCTGGGGTGTCAGGCACGGAGCCCCCCAGGCAAGGGAAGGTCAGGAACAGCAGCCACAGCATCTGCGCAGGGAGGAGAAGGCTGGGTGAGAAGAGCCGGGCAGGACCTGGGTCTGGAGGACCCTGGGTGGTCAGTGTCCTCACTGTGGTCGGTGGCCACAGCTGCCCTCATGGACCCACCTGGAGCTCCTTTATCTTCCTTGCAAAGGAAGTAGGTGGGGCTCGGTCAGACCTTCCTCCTGCCGGGGTGGGGGCAATGGCTCAAGGCCAAGCTTTGACTGGGTGACCAGGAGGACACAGGCCACCCCCAGCCCCAGTGACTGCTCCCTAAGGGACAGTCGTGGTTGTCAGGGATAAGGGGCACCACCTGCATCCAGTGGGAAGGGGCCGGGGCTGCGGTCTGTGAAACGTCCACGGTGCATAGGACGGCCCCACCCCACCGCAGAAGGCCCTGGCCCCAAATGCCCACAGCCCCCGGGGTGTCACCATACCACCCGTCTTCATGGCCACTGCCCCGGAGGCCAAGGTAGCAGCTGGGCTTCGGTGGAGAAAGGGCCAGTGACCAGCACTCCCAAAGCCTCTCCTGCCACCGGGAATGAGATGGGACGGGCACTCATACCCCCACCACGGGGGCAAAAGCATCAGCCAGAGGGAGGGGCGTGAGAGGCGCTGGGAGCCAGGACCGGGGGACCCTCCTGCTCCATGGTGGCCCCCCCAGGCCCAGGCTCCAGCCCTCGAAGGGAGTTTTCAGACAACACTGTGGAGTCCACACGGGAAGATCTTCTGGATGGGCTCATTTTAATCCCATTTTAATCATATAAACCCATTTTCATCAGATACAAGCCTCAGGTAGCAGGAGGGGTCCCCTGTGCTGGGAGAGGGGCCATCACCTGCTGGGATTCTCAGAGGGTGGGGAGCAGCATTCCCATGGCAGGGCCCAGCCCCCAGGCCCCAGCTACCCACTGCTGAGCCTCGGGGCTCCGGCAAGCAACGCCTGTTTCAGCCCAGGCAGCAGACGCGTGCCAGGGCTGAAGAGGCTGCAGAGGTCAAGGTCCGCCTGCAGCCTCTCCTCCAGGAAGCTTGCCTTGCTGTGGGATTGTCATGGGGGGTGGTGATTGTGGGGGTGTGGGAACACACGGGAGCACTGTGAATGGGGGCGTGCGGGCATGTGCATGCATGCCTGTGTGGGTGTGGCTGTGTGTGTGCATGTCTGTGTGTGTGTGCATGTCTGTGTGTGTGTGCATGCCTGTGTGTGTGCATCCCTGTGTGTGTGTGTGCATCCCTGTGTGGGGGTGTGCATGCCTGTGTGTGTGCATGTCTGTGTGTGTGTGCATGCCTGTGTGTGTGCATCCCTGTGTGGGGGTGTGCATGCCTGTGTGTGTGCATGCCTGTGTGTGTGTGCATGCCTGTGAGTGTGCCTGTGTGTGTGCATCCCTGTGTGTGTGTGCATGTGTGTGTATGAGTATGTGCATGTGTGTAAGTGTGTGTGTGTTTCCATGTGTATGAGTGTGCGGGTTTATGTGGGGTGCATGGTTTTAGCACAGATATGCATGAGTGTGTGTGTGTATTACACGTCCTCCAGCTGGCTCAGGTCCAGCCCTCTCCATGCTTCTAGAAGATTCCTGGCGAAGCCTCAGGATCCCTGGAGGCTGTGGACGGGTGTCCGTGAGGCTGGCCTGCAGCTGTGAAATCCTCTGCACCCAGACTTCCGCCTGCTCGCCCAGCCCTGGGCCTGCCCGCATGGGGAGGAGAGAAGCCCCAGGCTGCCTGGGATGGGCTCCCAGCCGTCCCTGCCCCTCGCTTCTGGCCACGTTCTGCCCGTCATGGCCCAGGACCTCTGGCTCTGTGCCTGGGGAGCAGCTGCACCCCTCACTCTCAGGGGGCTTGGCCTACGCCCACTTTAAGCTGCTGCCCAGGCCCATGGAGCGAGCAGCTCCGTCTGAAGAAGGGGAGATGAGAGAGCAGCTGGAGAACAGGAGGCCTAGGAGGCTGACCAGGTGAGGCCAAGACATGCTGATGGGAGGGAGGCTCGGATCTGGACCACCTGGGTTCCTTGTCTAGACGCAGAGGGCCTAGGAGGAGGGAGGATGGCTTCTTAGCCTGGGCTTTCTTGGTGATTCCTCTCCAGGCCTAGGACACCAGGAGAACGTGGCAGCTGCGTCCTGGGTGCAGGACCCTCCCTGCCTTACCAGGCCCCCACCCAGCTGCCAGGAGGCAGGGTCCAGGCGGCCCTGGTAAGGCAGACTCGGCACCAGCCAAGATCAGCGAAGCACAGCCAGTCGAGGGCTGTGGGGCGATCGTGGCCAGGGCCTCCTGGGTGGCCCGGAGCCTGCAGGCAGGGGTCCCAGGCTTTGCAGGGGTGGGCACGAGAGGCCGAGGAGCCGTCGGGCCCCAGGCCAGTCCAGGTTGGGTGAGCCAAGCTTGCCCTGAGCAGAGCCAGGAACGTCAGAGTCTCACTTGGAGGATGCAGGTGATGCTTTCCTTTTATCTTCTATTGGGTGCTTTATACTTGGAATCAGGTGTGAGGTCCACCAAAATCCAGCGCTGTGTTATGGGGAAGGCTCTCGAAGTTGCCCAGTGCTGTGTCTGCACGGGGAGGCTCCTACAGGAAGTGCGTGTGAAGGAGGAAAATGCATGCAGGGGAAGGAGTAGGGTGCCATGGTGAGTCAAACCGCGTTCCTGGAAAAGATCCGTTCAAGCGTGAGCCCCAGGACCTAGGAATGTGAAATTTATTGGAAAACAGGGCTTTGGCAGATGTGATTAAGGATGCCAAAATGAGAGCATCCTGGGATTAGGGTGGGCCTAAATCCAAGGACAGGCGTCCTTATAGGAGAAAGGGGGAGGAGGGGTTGAGACCTAGAGGGGCAGGGAAGACAGGCAGGAATGGGAGTGATGTGGCTGCAAGCCAAGGACTGCAGGCAACGCTGGGTGAGCGAGCGTGAGCATGTGTGCATGTGTGAGCGTGCGTGTGTGTGCATGTGTGTGTGCGTGTGTCTGAGTGTGCGTGTGTGTGAATGTGTGCATGCATGTGTGTGCAGGTGTGCGTGCATGTGTGAGTATGCATGCGTGTGTGAATATGAGCCTCTGGGGATCAGGAAGCAGGCACAGAGCAGCCCCTCCCTCCAAGCCTGCAAAGCAAGCAGCCCTGCTGACCCCTCTGGGACCAAAGGAGAATAAAATTCTCCCCTCAGTTTGCGGCACTTTATGTGGCAGTCCCAGGACACTGATACAGGTGTCAAGAGACGGGCACGGGCCGGGCACCATGGCTCACGTCTGTCATCCCAGCACTGTAGGAGGCTGAGGTGGGTGGATCACTTGAAGTCAGGAGTTCAAGACCAGCCTGGCCAACATGGTGAAACCCCGTCTCTACTAAAAATGCAAAGATTAACTGAGTGTGGTGGTGCACGCCTGTAATCCCAGCTACTTGGGAGGCTGACAGGAGAATTGCTTGAACCTCACAGGTGGAGGTTGAGGTGAGCTGAGATTGCCTGTTGCTCTCCAGCCTGGGCAACAGAGCAAGACTCCATCTCAAGAAATAGAACAAAAAATGAGATGGAGTGGAAAGATGTCAGAAACACTTATTGTTGGGAGCCAGGCTCAGTGGCTCACACCTACAATCCCAGCACTTTGAGAGGCTGAGGCAGGAGGATCACATGAGCTCAGAAGTTCAAGACTAGCCTGGGCAACAAAGTGAGACTCCATCTCTACAAAAAGTCAACAAAATTAGCCGAGTGTGGTGGTGCACTCCTGTAGCCCCAGCCACTCCAGAGGCTGAGGCAGGAGGATTGCTTGAACTCAGGAGGTTGAGCAGTGAGCTATGATCACACCACTACATTCCAGCCTGGGTGACAGAGCAAGACCCTGTCAAAAAAATTTTTTAAAGCTAGGGACCTGAATAAGGAATGAGATTCCAGTCGCATCTCTCAGGCCACTCTTGGGCTCAAGCACCCTCTCTTCCCTCTGGGAGCTGCCTGTTCCGCACCTGTGTTGAGCAGGGCTCAGCAGGAAGCAGGAACCAGACTCCCTGTTTAAGCAAAAGGGAATTTAAGAGAAGGAATTTGATCTTTTTTGTTTGTTTGTTTGTTTGTTTGTTTGTTTGAGATGGAGTCTTGTACTGTCTCCTGAGCTGGAGTGGAGTGGCACGATCTCGGCTCACGGCAGCCTCCGCCTCTCAGGTTGAAGTGATTCTCCTGCCTCAGGCTCCTGAGTCGCTGGGACTACAGGTGCACGCTACCACACCTGGCTAATTTTCGTGTTTTTTGTAAAGATGGGGTCTTGCTATGTTGCCCAGGCTCTGCATGGCTTAAAAAAAATTGTTTTCTAGAGATAGACTCTTGCTATGTTGCCCAGGCTGGTCTTGACCGCTTTGGCTCCATCGATCCTCCTGCCTCGGCCTCCCACAGTGCTGGGATTACAGGCGTGAGCACCGCACCCGCCCAGAAGCCCTGTGTATCTCCAGCTGTTGGTCCTGCATTGATCTGGATAAGCCGCCTCGCTGCTCTTGTGACCCCGCCACTGTCTGCAGGTGACCTTGGACGGGCTTCAGGAACACCACATCGCCTACAGACCCTGCAGCCCGTCCCTTCCTTTCCAATCCTGACACTCTTTGTTCCTTTCTCTTTGATTTTGTTTTTGTTTATTTGAGATGGAGTCGCACTCCATTGCCCAGGCTGGAGTGCACTGGTGCGATCTCGGCTCACTGCAACCTCCGCCCCTCCGGGTTCAAGTGATTCTCCTGCCTCAGCCTCCAGAGCAGCTGGAATTACAGGCATGCGCCACCATGCCTGGCTCCTTTTCATATTTTTAGTAGAGATGGGGTTTCGCCATGTTGGTCAGGCTGGTCTCGAACCCCTGACCTCAGGTGATCCGCCCGCCTCAGCCTCCTGAGTAGCTGGAATGACAGTAGCTGGAATGAGCCGTCGCGCCCAGCCTGTTTCTCCTGGTTTGTGTGCTTCCTGTGCTGAGCTGGGTGGAGGGACGGAGTGGCCATACCTACCAGTCCCTCAGTCACAGGAGAGGACATTTGTTGTGGGCTTGGGTGAGGTCTCCCCAAATTTACTAAGAGTTTCATTGCAGTTGGTGGTTGAATGTATCAACCGAAAGAATCAAACGCTTATCGATCAGATTATCATATGGTTGTTTATCTCTGCTCTGTTGACTGGCAAATTAGATGATTGGATCTCCTAAGCTTTAACCTGGGTTAGTCCTGATCAGGTTTTACTGTAATTGTGAGCACATTTTTTTAGAGTCAACGGGTTAATGATTTTGGATGTTTGCAACAATGTTCCTAAGTGAATTCAGCCTGAAGTTACCCTGTGTTCTATGAGTCCAGCCTTGTTCTGCAGGCTACACTAATCTAATAAAACCAGCCGGGACGTTTGCCTCTTTTTTCTAGTCTCTGAAAGAGTTTGTTTTGAAATGGAGGTTGTGTTTCTTGAAGACTCAGTAGAATTCTCACAGGAAACCATGCAGGATAAATAAATATACACATACTATGTACTCAGAAAATTTTAAAAATTTGGCCAGGTGTGGTGGCTCACTCCTGTAATCCCAGGACTTTGGGAGGCTGAGGCTAGTGGATCACCTGAGGTCGAGAGTTCAAGACCAGCCTGACCAACATGGAGAAACCCTGTCTCTACTAAAAATACAAAATTAGCTGGGTGTGGTGGTGCACCCAGCAACTTGGGAAGCTGAGACAGGAGAATTGATTGAACTCAGGAGGCAGAGGTTGCAATAAGCTAAGATCGCGCCATTGCACTCCAGCCTGGGCAACAAGAGCAAAACTCTGTCTCTCTCTCTCTCTCTTTTTTTTTTTAAGATGGGGTTTAAGCTGGGCACGGTGGCTCAAGCCTATAATCCCAGCACTTTGGGAGGCCGAGGCGGGTGGATCACGAGGTCGAGAGATCGAGACTATCCTGGTCAACATGGTGAAACCCCGTCTCTACTAAAAATACAAAAAATTAGCTGGGCATGGTGGCGCGTGCCTGTAATCCCAGCTACTCAGGGGGCTGAGGCAGGAGAATTGCTTGAACCCAGGAGGCGGAGGTTGCGGTGAGCCGAGATCGCGCCATTGCACTCCAGCCTGGGTAACAAGAGCGAAACTCCGTCTCAAAAAAAAACACAAAAACAAAAAACAACAACAAAAAAAAAGATGGGGTTTCACTATGATGGCCAGGCTGGTCTTGAACTCCTGACCTCAGGTGATCCACCCACCTCGACCTCTCAAAGTGCTAGGATTACAGGCGTGAGCCACAGCGCCTGGCCAAAACTCTGTCTCAAAAAAAAAAAAAAAAAAAAAAAGCAGTGACTTCAGCTGCAAATAAAAAACAATTTGTGTTCTGAGTAATAATGTGTCATATAAAAAATTTTTTAAATTAAAAATCAAAATAATTGTCTGGGTGCAGTGGCTCATGCCTGTAATCCCAGTACTTGGGAAGGCTGAGTCGGGAGGATTCCTTGAGCCCAGGAGTTCGAGAGCAGCCTGGGCAACATAGTGAGCCCCTGTCTCTACAGATGATTTAGATATTAGCCGAGGGTGGTGGTGTGCCCCAGAGCGCCACGACATGAGGCTGGCACACGTGTGGTAGACATGGGGAGTGGATGGGTCCCAGGCTTCCCGGCAGAGCGGTGAGAAGAATACAGTGGCAGATGCCCTCGGCCCGTCCCTGTGAGGCACAGCTCTGCCCAGGAGTTGTCCAAAGCCGTCAGACCCAGAGAAGGGTGCGACACAGTGTTGAGATGACCCAGGGACAGGCACAGGGCATCTCTGTGAGCCTATGTCCTCTATGAGCAGGCGGGACAGAGCCAGCAAGATTCCTGTCCCTCATCAGGGTGGCCCCTTTGTCTCTGTGGCAGGGTCTGGGGACGGCCATCGTGTAGCAGGTGACGTGGTGAGGGTGCTGGAGATGGCATCGTGTGGCAGGTGACGTGGTGAGGGTGCTGGGGACAGCCGTCATGTGGCAGGTGACGTGGTAAGGGTGCTGGAGATGGCATCGTGTGGCAGGTGACGTGGTGAGGGTGCTGGGGACGGCCGTCATGTGGCAGGTGACGTGGTGAGGGTGCTGGGGATGGCCGTCATGTGGCAGTTGACGTGGGTGAGGGTGCTGGAGATGGCATCGTGTGGCAGGCGACGTGGGTGAGGGTGCTGGGGATGGCCATCGTGTGGCAGGCGACGTGGGTGAGGGTGCTGGGAATAGCATTGTGTGGCAGGTGATGTGGTGAGAGTGCTGGAGACGGCCGTCATGTGGCAGGTGGCGTGGGTGAGGGTGCTGGGGATGGTCATCGTGTGGCAGGTGACGTGGGTGGAGGGCCTTCAGATCCACTCCTGGCCTGGCCCAGGTCTTCGGGCCTCTGGAGTGTTCTGTGGGGACCTGGTGTACACTGGCACAGTGCCAGCTGCCACAGCACCCACCCCAGCACCCGCCTGGGTCTGGCTCCACCCATGATGTTGCAAAAGGGACCTGCAGGGGGTGGGGCTTTGTGGCCTTGGCCAACCTGCATCCTGCCTCGGGCACAGCCCCACGGAAGCCCTCACCACAGGCTCTCATCCATCCCTGACCTGCATCCCGCACCGCACTGTCTCAATACAGGGGCCCTCGTCTGTATCAGGAAACCCAGGCTCCCAGCCCCTGCTCTGTGTGGTTCTCTCCAGGTGGGGTGGGAAAGACCTGCTAAGAGAAGCAAGATTCCTGCTGCTTCACTCAGTGTGAAGCCAGAAGGGACCAGACCCGGACACCCTTCCCAGTGCAAGCTGCTCCACAAAGCCCCTTTCTTTTTTTTTTTTTTTTTTTTTTTTTTTTGAGATGGAGTTTCACCCTTTTTTTTTTTTTTTTTTTTTTGAGACGGAGTTTCACTCTTGTTACCCAGGCTGGAGTGCAATGGCGCGATCTCGGCTCACCGCAACCTCCACCTCCTGGGTTCAGGCAATTCTCCTGCCTCAGCCTCCTGAGTAGCTGGAATTACAGGCACGCGCCACCATGCCCAGCTAATGTTTTGTATTTTTAGTAGAGATGGGGTTTCACCATGTTGACCAGGATGGTCTCGATCTCTTGACCTTGTGATCCACCCGCCTCGGCCTCCCAAAGTGCTGGGATTACAGGCTTGAGCCACTGTGCCCAGCCCACAAAGCCCCTTTCTCCAGCTAGAGAGTGTGGCCAGCCCTCCTGTGCTTGGGGGCCTTCTCAGCCTCCCCTGACCCCCACCTTGGGGCTGGGGGGTGCAAGAGGAAGGAGAATGGAGACTTCTGCATCTCAGGTCAAGGGTGCCTGGCATCCTGCCACAACCTGGCCGTCTCCCTGGCCCAGGGCTGTTCCCAGAGCTTCTCCGAGGCGGGCACAGGGCAGCCACATGAGAGGGCTTGGTGCCAAATGCTCTAGTGCCCCTGGCCAAACAGTAGCCCGGCAACTCAGGATCTACACCAGGCATGGGTTTTCCTGAAGCCTCCCGTGCTGCGCCCTGGAGAGGCCCTGGGCACTGGGTAGGCCTCTCAGAGCAGGAGGAGGTGCCCAGTGAGTTCAGAAGCACTTGAATGCGAAGGGACTGAGAAGAAACTTCCAGAAGCACTGCCCCACTGAAAAAAAAATGCCCAAGGGCCCAGCAGAGCATGCCAGGAAGCACACTGGGCCCACAGCAGGATCTGGGATGGACAACTCTGGATGGGAACAAGGGGAGGTTGAGGGGGTGGACTTTGCTTTATCCGCAGCTTATCTGAGGGAAGGGAGTCTGCCCCAGACCAGGTACCCCAAACCTCTGCAATGACAGCAAAGACCTAGCAGGAGGGAGGGAGGAAGGGTGGAAGAAAGGACGGACGGAAGAGTGGATGGATTAGTAGGTGGGTGGATGGATAGTTGGATGGATGGATTAATGGGTGGATGGATGGATGGATGGATGGATAGATGCATAGATGGATTAATGGGTGGTTGGGTGGGTGGATGGATGGATGGATGGATGGATGGATGGATGGATTAGTGAGTGGGTGGATGAATGGATGGATAGATGGATGGATGAGTGAATAGATTGGTGGAGGGATGGATAAATAGATGGATGCATGGATAGATTAGTGGATAGATGGATGGATGGGTGGTTGGATGAATGGATGAATGAGTAGATAGATTAGTGGATGGATGGTGGATAGATGAATAAGTGAATAATAGATTAGTGGATGGATGGAGAATGGATGGATGGATGGATAAGTGGATGAAAACATGGATAGGTTAGTGGACAGATGGATGGGTGGATAGGTGAATGGATGAGTGGATAGATTAGTGGGTGGATGGATGGATGGAGGATGGGTAGATGGATGGATGGATGAATTGATGAATGAGTGGATAGATTAGTGGACAGATGGATGGGTGGATGAGTGGATAGATTAGTGGGTGGATGGATGGATGGAGGATGGGTGGATGGATGGATGAATGGATGAATGAGTGGATAGGTTAGTGGATGGATGGATGGGTGGATGAGTGGATAGATTAGTGGGTGGGTGGATGGATGGAGGATGGGTGGATGGATGGATGAATGGATGAATGAGTGGATAGATTAGTGGATGGGTGGATGAGTGGATAGATTAGTGAGTGGATGGATGGATGGAGGATGGGTGGATGGATGGATGAATGGATGAATGAGTGGATAGATGGATGGATGGGTGGATGAGTGGATAGATTAGTAGGTGGATGGGTGAGTGAATAGAATAGTGGGTGGATACATGGACAGATGGATGGATGGACAGATGGACAGATGTATGGATGGATGCATGGATGGATGGACAGATGGACAGATGGATGGATGGATGCATGGATGGATGGATGCATGGATAGATTGATGCATGGATAGATTAGTGGGTGGATGAGTGGTTAGATTGGTGGGTGGGTGGGTGGATGGATGGATGAATGGATGGATGGGTGAATAGATTTGTGGATGGATGGTTGGATGGCTGGATGGATAAGTGAATAGATTAGTGGGTGGTTGATGGACTGATGCATGGATGGACAGATGGGTGGACAGACGGATAGATGGGTGGATGGATGGATGAGTGGTTAGATTGGTGGGTGGATGGATGATGGATGGATAGATTAGTGGGTGGGTGGATGGATGGGTGGATGAATAGGTGGATGGATAGATGATGGATGGATGGATTAGTGGGTGGGTGGATGGATAGATGGATGGATGGGTGGTTGAATGGATGGGTGGATGAGTGGATGAATTTAGTGAGTAGATGTGTAGACGGATGATGGATGGATGAATTGGTGGAGCTGACCTATACTTTAGTGGAGGGCTGGGCTGGGAGCTGGGCCCCAAGAGTAGAGTCATCCCTGAGCTGTTTCCACCCCGTTGATCATCTCCCTCCACCACCAACGAATGCCTGGTCGGGAGCAGCCTTTTTTTTTTTTTTTTTTTTTTTTTTTTTGAGACAGTCTCTGTTGTCCACACTGGAGTGCAGTGGCGAATTGTCAGCTCAGTGCAACCTCCGACTCCCTGGTTCAAGTGATTCTCCTGCCTCAGCCTTCTGAGTAGTTGGGATTACAGGCACGCGCCACCATGCCCAGCTAATTTTTTTTTTATTTTTAGTAGAGACGGGGTTTGACCGTGTTGGCCAGGATGGTTGGTCTCCGTCTCCTGACCTGGTGATCTGCCCGCCTCAGCCTCCCAAACTGCTGGGATTACAGGCGTGAGCCACTGCGCCCAGCCTGGGGCAGCCATTTCTACAGCCGGACCGTCCAGAGCAGATGTACCCCCCTCAGGGAGCCCCTAGTCACTGCCCCACCAGCCACACCCACACTCAAGAACACTGGCCACTTTCTGGTTTGCTTTGCTAAAGGTTTAATGAGACTACTGCAAACTGCCTCTGGGACTTCCATTCCTAACCTCACCCCATTCAAAGCCCCTCCCATGCCTCCTCCTCCCAGGGTGAGGGAGGAAGGTGACAGGTCTGAAAAGGTGGAAGGGACTGAGGGACAAGGGAGCAGAGGGGCCTGGGGGAGGAAGGAACTGGATCCCTGGGGAGCTGGGCGGGGCCGGGGGTTTAGAGGTGCATTTGCTGCAGGATCCAGGGCACGTAGGTCTGGACTCTCGTGTAGACGCCAATGCTGGGCCGATCGCTGAAAAATCCCCAGCTTACCACTCCCGCCTGGAGCCAGGTACCTCTCTTCTTGCAGACCAGGGGGCCGCCTGAGTCGCCCTGCGGAGCAGTGAATGCCCAGCTTGACCGGAGACACCCAGGACTAGCACATCCCAGTCCAGCCTCGGGGCTTCAGGTGGGAAAAGAGACGGCAAGAGAGAGGCGCCAGTCTCACCTTCCACGTGCGGCGGCCCGTGCGGCCAGCACAGATCATGTCGTCCTGGATGAACTTTCTGTCTCCAGCGCCAGGAAAAGCGTCGTGGATCTGCCGCTCGCAGTCTGCGTTGCTCAGCGCGGGGACCTTCACCTGCTGCAGGCGGTAAGGAGGCGGCAGCATATCTGTGGAGACAGGCCTCGGGTGCTGGGAGCGTCTCAGGGGGTCCCCCAACCAGCACCACACAGAACACTTCCCTGCCCTCAACCTCAGCTCAGGACCTACGTGGCCTAAGGCGGAGTCAAAGGGGCTCCACCTGTAAAGCTGCAAAAACCCAAAACTGAGAGCGCTCACTGCGGCCTCGGCCTCCAGGTTCCAGCGATGCTCAAGCCATCCTCTAGCATCAGCCTCCCAAGTCACCGGGACCACAGCCACGCACCACCATGTCCAGCTGATTTTCTTTTTTTTTTTTTTTTTTTTTTTTTGAGATGGGATCTCTCTGTCCCCAGGCTGGAGTGCAATGGCTCAGTCTCTGCTCACTGCAACCTCCACCTCCCGTGCTCAACTCATTCTCCTGCCTCAGCCTCCCGAGTAGCTGGGATTACAGGCGCACCCCACCATGCCCGGCTAATGTGTGTGTTTTTGGGACACACGGAGTCTCACCATGTTGGCCAGGCTGGTCTTGAACTCCTGACCTCAAATGATCCGCCCACCTCAGCCTCCCAAAGTGCTTGGATTACAGTCATGAGCCCCTGCGCCTGGCCAATATGTATTGTTTTTAAGTTTTTTGTAGAGATGAGGTCTCCCTGTGCTGTCCAGACTGGTCTTGAACCCCTGGGCTCAAGTGATCCTCCTACCTCAGCCTCTCAGAGTGCTGAGATTACCAGCATGAACCACGGGGCTCACACCCTACCGACCCCACCACCCCTGTCCACCAATACCTTTTAACTTAGGAGAAAAGGGAGATGGGTCAAGACACATACTCTAGAAGAGGGAGGTGGGGCGTACGCTCTTTGTAACAACACCAGGTACTGCCTTTTAAAGAACAGGCCGTGCACGGTGACTCACGCCCGTAGTTCCAGCACTTTGAGAGGCCAAGGCAGGCGGGTCACCTGAGGTCTGGAGTTCGAGACCAGCCTGACCAACATGGAGAAACCCCATCTCTACCAAATATACAAAATTGTGCAGGTGTGGTGGGGTGGTGCACGGCTGTAATCCCAGCCACTTGGGAGGCTGAGGCAGGATGATCGTTTGAACCGGGGAGGTGGAGGTTGTGGTAACCCGAGATCACACCACTGCATTCCAGACTGGGCAACAAGAGCGAAATACCATCTCTCTCTCTCTTTTTTTTTTGAGACGAAGTCTCACTCTGTCACCCAAGCTGGAGGACAATGGCACAATCTGGGCTCACGGCAACCTCCGCCTCCTGGGTTTAAGCGATTTTCCTGCCTCAGCTTCCTGAGTAGCTGGGATTACAGGCACGTGTCACCACACCCAGCTAATTTTTGTGTGTGTTTTTTTTAGTAGAGACGGGGTTTCGCCATGTTGGTCAGGCTGGTCTTGAACTCCTGACCTTGTGATCCGCCTGCCTCAGCCTCCCAAAGTGATGGAATTACAGGCGTGAGGGACCTAGCCTGACTGCAAAATGTCATCTCAAAAAAAAAAAAAAAATCAAGACTAGGGGCAGGTGAGGAAGAAAGCCTCAGGGTCTCTGAAGCCGTCAGTGGAGGGAGGGACTGATGGGTCAGTTCCTGTCCTCTGTGAGCCCATTCTGTTTTCCACAAAATGAAGAAAAATGCCTCACAACGAGAATGTGCATGACACACATGTTCTGTGCACACACGCACAGCACACAGTAGGCACCTCTTCCCACCCACCCCAAATGCTACGCTCTCTTCTCCCACCTATATTTCATGAGCTGGGATCCCTAGGCCAGCTCACCTGAACCCTGCACCCCAGCCCTAGCAAGAGAAACCCAGAAAGGTGCAAACCAAGGGCTTGTCTTTCATGAGCCTTGCCGGGACCCCCTCGAGTGCCGCCCTGTGTCCCTCTGGCTCTCACCGAACAAGCCGACCCTTCCCCAGCCCGTGGTCCAGCAGTTGTCACTTTCAGTGAGTTCCAGGGACGCTGACGGCAGTGCGACCGGCGCGAGGGTTTTTGTTGTTCTCACGCTGGTGGCCAGCTTCAGCAGGGCGATGTCTCCCCCCAGGAAGAAGACGGAGAAATCGGGGTGGACGATGACCCGGCTGACATTCAGCAGCTCCCGGCCACCATAGAGATACACGTCCCCAGCGTGGATCCGGTAAGTGGACGGGTCAGTGTCCTTCCTGGGGAGGATGGACCCAGGCTTCTCAGGGGGCCTGACCTGGGGCAGCCCCACTCCCACCCTCCCCTCACTGGGGTCCCCACCTGGGACTCACCCGAAGATGCAGTGGGCGGCGGTCAGCACCCACTGGGGGTGGATGAGGGAGCCCCCGCAGATGTGCACCCAGGACGCCCAGTGGTAGCTGTAGATCCTCAGGCTGACCTGCCATGGCCACTTCCCCTGGGGGGCGTTGTGGCCCCCCACGATGCCCAGCAGGTCATTCTCGGGGACAGGTGCTGGAGCAACAGGAGGAGGTCAGGGAGCCCGGCCTCAGACACCGAGCCTCAGCCCGTGCCCACCCTCGGGCTGGAGCCGGACTACACACGTCCCCTGGATCCTGGGTCAGGGCTGGCGGAGCCTCTGGGAAGGGAGGGCTGTGTGGGCTGGGACTCACTGGGGCTCCCGGAGCTGCAGCTCCCCAGGGAGAAGACGGCCAGGAGCAGCAGCAGCAGCATCTGCAGGGAGACAGCGTGGAGTGCAGGCTGGGGGCTCAGACCTGGGGTCAGGGGTGGGGTCGGGGAGCCGCCCGCAGGCGTCAGGGAGGGGACGGCGCCCTTACCATGCCAGGACTCTGCAGCTCTCTCCCTGGCCTCGGAGCTTTATCCTCGCCCAGAGGCGGAGAGCGGCAGGAGGTGGGGCCCTGTGGTGGCCCCAGGTCCGGGAGGCGTCTCCACTCCTCCTCCACTCTTCCATCCCACCCACCCCTGAGCCTGGGCTGGCAGGACAGGGGTGAGAGGGGCGGGTGAGGGCAGGGAGCGTGAGGCCGAGCTGGGGCCCCCGAGTCTGCCTGTTCCTCCTGGAGGAGGTCACAGCATCTGGTTTCGAGGGCAGGGCCATTAGGAGAAACTCGGATCTGAGATGCAGGAGGGAGCCGAGGCAGCAGCAAGCCTCTGCGTCCCACTGTGGGGTCCCCGGGGCGGTTCCTGGCAGTCCATGCACGGCAGCCTGAGGATGATGGGTGGCCCCATGTGGAGGTGCAGCTCTCTCCCAGGACAGACCGCAGGCCCGGGAGATCGTGGGAGGGAGGTACCCACCATGGCAGTGCCCACCACGATTGGCAAAGCCACTCTGCAGATGCCCCCCAGCCAAGTCAGCCTGGAGTCTGCACGTGGAGACGCCTCCACGGTGGGTGTTGGGGTGAGGTCCTCCGTCCTTATACCTTCCGGACACAGTTGAGGCAGGCTGTGGCCGTGTCGCCCAGGCTGGAGTGCGGTGGCGCGATCACAGCTCACTGCAGCCTCCACCGCTTGGGCCCAAACCATTCTCCCACTCAGTGCTCCCGGGGAGCTGGGACCACGGGCGCACTATGACCCAGAGACAGGAGAGAGACCTGTGCAGTAGGGACCGGAGGGGCCGGGGGCAGAAACGCCAGGCTGCACCCTGGGCTTTGGGCAAGAGCTTCGGAGGTGTGGCGGCACCAGAGCCGTCGTCCTCCCGGGGAGCACAGGGCTTCGGGGACAGAGCCAGGACCCGCACCCGCAACCGCAGAGGCAGGGGAAGGGCAGAGAGGAGGGACAGAGGGCAGGTGTGGAAGAAGGAGCGGTGAGGACCCGCGGGGAGAGCTGGACGCGGTGTCTGGTGCTGAGGACTCAGGGCGCTCCGTGTCCTGTAGCGCGGCTTCTGCCCCAGCCCCGGGGAGAGCTGCTCCTCCTCTAGGTAACTGCACAGGAGGCCACAGGCCCCGTGAGACAGGCTTGGTGGCTCCAGCCCCTCCCTCCACCAGTGGGTGCTGGGACCCCAGCCAGAGCTTATGAAAGGGGGTTCAGGGGCTCACATCCTGCCCAGAGTGTAGGGAGCCTGGTCCCCATGCTCCCTGAGGCCCACGGTTCCTACTCCCCCCTCCCTCCCTCCCTCTCCCACCTTGGCCCCCACTTGCCCCAAAAATCTTCCGGAATCTCTTTTTTCAGTCTTAAGGCCCTCCCCGATCTCTGCGCGACCCCCACCCCACCGCACACCAAGCTGGGGGCGCATGTATTTGAGGTGGGGCAGTTGGCACTAAAAGCCAAACTTTTCTGGCAGAGGTGAGGAGCTGAGTGAGTCTCCCAGCCCCTTGCCTGTCTGGCAGACAGACAGACGATCCCTTCTGCTCCTCAGAGCTACGGGTGGCGGGGCCCGAGAGTGTCAGGCACCCAGGGGGACCCTCCCGCTGGGGCCTGGGGGTGCAGGCAGCCACTGTCCACACCCCCTGCCCTGTCCAACTCAGGGCCAGGGTGTCCTGCCCCAGCCTGGGGCTGGCAGGAGATTTGATGAGTACGCAGCCACCCAGAGCCAGAGAGAAGGCGCCGCTGTGGCTTCCCCAGCGTTTCTTCACTGACCTTTCTCAGCCCCTGATTGTAACAGACACCCAATCTGATACCCATTCTGGGGACACCCAGGTCCACCCTGGGTCAAGGGCCCTGTGGCCCGTGCAGGCGCCCCCCCCAACCCCGGTGTCCCAGGAAACCTGGGCTCTGGGAAGAATCCAGAATCCTAGTGGGGCCAGGAGGGGACACAGAGACCCCTGAGGAAGCTCTCCTCGGGCCCATATTATGGAGACCCTGGGGGCGTCCCCCACTTCGGAGGGGCCCAGGGAGCAGGAGGGCTCAGGAGGGAGGTAGCAGGGGCCTCCCTGCGGCTCCAGGAAACCCATGAGGTGGGGTGCTCCCATCTCCCTGAAAGTGGGGGCCGCTAGGGGCCGAGAGTGTTGTTCCCTGATAAGTGGGAGTGGCCAGAGCTCAGCAGGCAGGGGCTTTGGGACCACAGGGCCTCATGGTGCCAAGGCCGTGGCTGTGACAGGGCCATCGTGTCCCATTTTGGGTTTTAGGGGCAGCTGTGGGGACCCATGCCACGGTGGTTCCTCTGCCTGGAGAGGAGAGGGGGAGCGGCTGCTGGGGCAGAGCTGGGGTCTCCCATGTTCCCGGGCAGCCAGCTCCATGGAGACCCACGGTTCAGCGAGGCTGTGTCCTCAGCAGACCCTGAGACTCCGGGAGCCCCACGAAGAGACCCGGCCGAGGGAGCAGCCTCAGGGCCCCCAGTGTGGCGGAACTGGGGTGTAGCGAGGCTGGGTTTCATGTCACAGATCAGGGGGAAGGAGGGAAAGGAGGAAAGCTGTGCCAGCCAGCGATGGCTGCGGGGAGAGGGCAGCTGTCTCATCCTGGGGCTGTGGGAAGCAGGGGAAGGAGGCTGAGCCCTCCCGGAATGAGGCAGTCACCACACGCCCTCCCACGGGCCCCCAACGAGGCCTGAAGGTGCGGTCACTCCCGGCTGGCCCTGAGCCCTCACCACAGCCCAGGACACATGAGAGAATCAGACTCGGAGGTCGCTGTTCACATGGTTTAATAGCATGGCAGACCCAGGCAGAAGGCAAGGTCCCTGGGTGCGTCCTCCCAACCCGCCCACGTCCCCGGGACACCAACTTCTGAGCCCTCACTGCTGCCGCATGCTCACCCCTAGGTCAGGGAAGGACGGGCTGCTCTGGGGCCAGGCAGGCAGGAATAGGGCCCGGAGGCGGGAGCGGGGAATGCAGGGGGCGGCTAGGCGGGGAAGCCAGGAGAGCAGGTCGGCTCCCGGGTTCCCAGAGGCTCCTCAAAGCTCCAGTGGGACGTGCTGGCCGACCCAGGATGAATAGGTCATCACCCGGATGTAGACATCAGGGTAGTCCCTGTGCCCAGAGGCCATGCCCCAGCTCAACACGCCCACCTGGAGCCAGGTGTCCAGCCAGTAACAGACCAGGGGGCCCCCAGCATCGCCCTGTAAGGGAGGACACAGTCAGGGGACGACGGCCCCACGGGGAAGCCGCTCCCACACCCAACACTGAGTGCAAAGGGCTGGGGTCTCACCTGGCAGGAGCCCTGCCCCTTCCCCCCTGCACACAGCATGTCAGCCTTGATGACGGTGTCCTGGCCGTGGGCAGAGGGTCCTTTGTGATACACCCTCTCGCAAGCCTGGGTCCTCACGATGGGGATCTGAGCCTCCTGCAGCGGCCCTGTGGGGAGGGGCTGGGTGAGCACAGCTGGCCAACGTGGCAGAACCCCATCTCTACTCAAAATACAAAAGTCAGCCAGGCGTGGTGGTGGGCGTCCGTAGTCCCAGCTACTCGGGAGGCCGAGGCAGGATAATCGCTTGAACCGGGAGGTGGAGGTTGCAATGAGCCGAGATCAAACCTCCGCACTTGAGGCTGGGCGACAGAGCCAAACTCCATCTCAAAACACACAAAAATGGCGACTGCTAACTGAGAAATGGCCTCCGGCTCCTGTGGCTGTCGCCAAGGTTTAACCCATAGCTGAAGACGCCTCCTGGTGGGGTGTGAGGCCTGGAGCAGGCGGCCAGAGGTCCTGCGGCCCACCTGTGGCCCAGGCACGCCCCCGCTGGCCCCACGCACCTGCCTGAGTTCTGCCCAGGGCTTCCCCGCCGTCCCCTGACCTTACCAAGGGTCCCCCAGCCAGTCACCCAGCACTTCATCCCTGGGAGGAGCATCAGCGAGTCAGGGGCCAGGGACACGGGGTGGACGAGCTCCGACAGCATCACAGGGGCCTCCAGCTTCAGCAGGGTGACGCCAGCGCCCCCCCCCCGGGCCAACAGGCTCAGGTTGAACTTGGGGTACAGGATGACCCGGGCCACCTTCGTCAGCTGGTCCTGGTGATAGAGCGTCACTTGTCCAGTTTGGACCCTGTATGTCTGTGGCTCCGACGCATCCCTGGGGGAGACCAGCTCCTTCTCAGGGCAGGGGGGCCCCAGTGCAGCAGGAACACGTCCAGGGTCTCAGCCCAGGCTCAGGGGGAGCCACAGCTCCCAGAACCTGAGCCTCGTCCCGCCCGAGGACACCGCCCGCCACACTGCAGGGCCCTCCCCCTCGCCTTCCTCCCGCCCACGGCTCTCCCGGGGAGCACTCACAGTGCTGTGCAGTGGGCCGCAGTCAGCACCCACTGGGGGTGGATGAGGGAGCCCCCGCAGCTGTCCTCCCACTGGTCCCGCTCCTTGTTGAAGGTCCTGAGGCTGACCGGCCACGGCCACTTCCCGGGAGGGGCACTGTGGCCCCCGACGGTGCGCGCCCACCCAGTCCCTGATCTGGGATCTGGGGACGTGGTGAGAGGGGCTGTGAGGGGCCCAGGAGCCCTGTCCGGAGTCAGCATGGCCTCCCCCATGCCGTCCCCCAGAGCCCAGGGTGAGCGGGCGGCTCCCAGGGGCTGGTCAGCACCCACCCACCGGAGTCAGTGCAGGCCTGGGGTCGGGGGCAGGTCCCAGGACACTGGGAGCATTGGATGGGGCCAAGACTTACCCAGGAACATGGGCACGGAGTCCCCCAGGAGGGGCAGGGGCAGGAACAGCAACCACAGCATCTGCAGGGTTGCGGGGAGCACAGGGCTGGGTGAGGAGAGCTGGGACCGGGACCGCGGGATCTGGGATGGGTCGGGGGGTGCTGGGAGGACCTGAGAGGAACCTGGCACTGCCTTCCCGGTGTCTCTGCCCTCTGCCTCCTTGAGCCCCCCCTTTATCCTCTCGGCCCAGGAAGTGGGCGTGGCCTGTGCATGCTTGGGCGGGGCTTCCCTCCTCCCAAGTCAGTCCATCAAAGTCTCAGCTAGGATCTGCGCCAGGCCTGGGAGAGGCTCACGGTCGAGGTGGCAACGTCGACACTGAATGGGGCGTTGGGAGACGTGCTGAACGCCATGGGAGATGCCCGGGGTGGGCCAGGCTGCGGATGCTCAGGAAAGCCCTCTCCCCGCAGGAGCCACCCCGGCACAGCCAGGGCTCACCTGGGCTCCAGCTCAGGGGTTCGAGGTCCAGGTCTTCCCTGGGAGGCGGGTCCGGGCGTGGGCCGCTGCCTCCTCCTGTGGGCCTGGCACGGAGCCCGCAGCCCCCACCCACCTGGGAGAGCTGCAGGGCCCTGCATGGTGGGAGGCGGAGGCAGCCAAGCGGGGGGACAGGGCCCCTTGGTGGGAGAGCCTGCGGGCAGGACTGGGCAGGGACGGCGGCTTCCCACCCTCTTCCTGCCTCTTTCGGGACTCCGGGGAACGGTGGGCACTGGAGAAGAAGACTCCCTGGCTTCCTCAGCAATCAGCTCTGGGAGCCCAGGCGCCAGGACTGGTGACATCTCTGAGGAGCGGGCGCTCCACCTCAGCCTCCGGGTGCAGTGGTTCATGCCTGTAATCCCAGCACTTAGGGAGGCCAAGGCGGGTGGATCACCTGAGGTCAGGAGTTCGAGACCAGCCTGGCCAACAGGGTGAAACCCTGTCTCTATTAAAAATACAAAAATTAGCCTGGTGTGGTGACAGGCACTTGTAATCCCTGCTACTGGGGAGGTTGAGGCAGCAGAATTGCTTCAACGTGGAGGTTGCAGCGAGCCAATATCGCAACACCGTACTCCAGCCTGGGTGACAGAGTAAGACTCCATCTCAAAAAAAAAAAAAAAAAAAGGATTGTCACCACAACCCAGGAGTTTCCTGTTCCTGGAAGATGCCCACAATCAGCAGGGCAACTGGGAGCTGAGGGAAGAGGGCGGAGAACGTTGGTGGGCAGTGTCCTGGCCCGGCCACCTGTGAGTGCCAACCCTGCCACTGCTGGGCCCCACCCAAACCAGTGACCACCTGAGCAGAGAGCCTCTACCCCTGCCAAGACCCTCAGGGAGGCTCCCCACACTCCAAAAACCTCACACACCCAGGGTGGTCCTGCCACAGACCCTGCGTTGGGAAGACAGGGCCCTGGTGACTGTCCCTTGGAAGACCCCGATGTCTAATATACAGGGAGGGGTTCCTGGAGGGGCCCATGTCCAGCAGCTCCTCATGGGGTTCACGTTGTGGTTTTACATTTTTCTTTTCCTGCTCTGTCACCCAGGCTGGAGTGCAGGGGCATGATCTCGGCTCACTGCAAACCTCCACCCCCCTGGTTCAAGCGATTCTCCTGCCTCAGCCTCCTGAGTAGCTGGGATTACAGGTACGCGCCACCGCGCCCAGCTAATTTTTGTATTTTTAGTAGAGACAGGGTTTTACCATGTTGGCCAGGCTGGTCTAGGTCTCTTGACCTTGTGATCCACCTGCCTTGGCCTCCCAAAGTGCTGGATTACAGGCGTAAGCCACCATGCCCAGCTGACTCTTTTTGTTTTTTATTGTTAATCTGGGCTTTTTAAAACAGCTTTATTGAGACTGAGTTCACAAAAACCTACATTTCAGACATGTGCAGCTCCGTAGATTTTTGTGCATTCGGACATGTGGCTATCACCATTCCCAATTTTTTGGCATTTTTATCGCTCTGAAAAGAATCCCACACCTGGCCGGGCGCGGTGGCTCACACCTATAATCCCAGCACTTTGGGAGGCCGAGGCGGGTGGATCACGAGGTCAAGAGATCGAGACCATCCTGGTCAACATGGTGAAACACCATCTCCACTAAAAATACAAAAGTTAGCTGGGCATGGTGGCTCGTGCCTGTAATCCCAGCTACTCAGGAGGCTGAAGCAGGAGAATTGCTTGAACCCAGGAGGCAGAGGTTGCGGTGAGCCGAGATCGCGCCATTGCACTCCAGCCGGGGTAACAAGAGCGAAACTCTGTCTCAAAAAAAAAAAAAAAAAAAGAATCCCACACCTGTCAGCTGCCACCTCCTGTCCTTGTCACTCCCCTCCCCCAGCCCCACGAACCTTCTGTCTGCCTCTACGGATTTCCCTGTTCCGACATGTCACTCAACATGTGGCCGCGGTGCCCGACTCTTCTCACGAAGCGAGTGGGAGAGTTTCAGGCGCTTTCCCTTGGTGGTGCCCTGCCCTACCCCAGGAAGCTGGCTCAGCCCCAGGCCATCCTCTCAGCAAAGACCTCCTGGAGACAGCTCGCCTAGCCTGGGAGGAGGCCTGGGCCACCCGTGCCTGGAGGGGTGCGTGGTGTCCTAGCCGGCTCCAGAGGCCACAGCACTGCCACAGCCCAGCAGCTCCTACACAGCAGGGATTTATTCCTGACGCCCCGGAGGATGGAGCTCCCAGGTCAGGGAGCCAGCGTGGCTAGTGGCTGGTGAGGGCTCATGCCCTGGTTCAGAGACAGTGCCTTCTCTCTGCGTCCTCCAGTGCCGGGAGGGTGAGCGAGCTCTCTGGGGTCCTGCCTCTAAGGGCACAAATCCGCCGTTCACTTCCTGAAGCACCCCTCCATAAGCCTTGTATTCCCGACGTGTGATGTAACCGGGATACGGCGGCGGGGGGGGGGGGGGGCGTGGGGATGGGGAAGAAATGGCCGTGAGAGGCCCTGGGAGCTGACTGGGCAGAAGCTCCAGCTCTCTCCAAAAGACTTCTTTGCACGGTAGGAGGGAGGTCAGCTCTGGAGCCTTCTGATTTGGAATTGCCACGTGGGCTCCCAAAGTGACATTCTGGCACTGGTGGGTGGGGACTGGTGTTGGGGCACATCCCACAAAGCTGGGCTTTGCCTGAGACTCTTGGGGCCTGCACAGGAGGGTACGTACCCCTGGGATGCCCGCAGGGGCCATCTACTCTGCGGGGCAGACGTCCTGCCGGTGGGCACCGCCGTCGAGGGGGAGGAAGTGACTCTCCGGGCCTGACGTGGCCCCACCTGCCTGTCTGAACACCCATGCTCTGCCGGCTCAGCAGCCCCAGCACCCACTTCTGAGCTCTGGGTTCAAACAGAGCTTAATCAGATGGCAGCAACCAAGAGCGTCGCTCCACTGCCCCCAGCCCCTGCCCCCAGCCCCTGCCTCAGCCCCTGCCCCCAGGCCCTGACCCTGCCCACAGGCACAGCCCCTGCCCCTGCCCCAGCCCCTGCCCCCAGCCCCAGCACCTACCGCAGGCCGCCAGATTGCATCCCCGAAGAGTCGAGGAGCCACAACCACCCCCACCCAGCATGAGGCCGATGCAGCCCCAGATATGGGGACAGGACTCCACAGCCTGACTCAGGCAGAGAGCGGGTTCTTCTCACTAAAGCCCTTTGTCCCAGAGGTTCCCAGGGAACAAGGGGCCGGGATGGGGCCTGGAATCAGATAGAGACCAGGCAGGTTATGGATGGGGGTCCTGAGTCCCCCGCCCCTCCCCACTGTGCTGCCCCCACCCACCAGGGCCCTCTCCACCCCAGGACCCTCTCCACCCCAGGGCCCTCTGCACCCCAGAGCCCTCTCCACCCCAGAACCCTCTGCACCCCAGGGCCCTCTGCACCCAAGGGTCCTCTCCACCCCCAGAACCCTCTGCACCCCAGGGCCCTCTCCACCCCAGAACCCTCTGCACCCAAGGGCCCTCTGCACCCCAGGGGCCTCTGCACCCCGGGGCCCTCTCCACCCCAGGACCCTCTCCACCCCGGGGCCCTGTGCACCCCGGGACCCTCTGCACCCCAGGGCCCTCTCCACCATGGGGCCCTCTGCACCTCAGAACCCTCTGCACCCCGGGGCCCTCTCCACCCCAGAACCCTCTCCACGCCAGAACCCTCTCCACCCCAGGGCCCTCTGCACCCCAGGGCCCTCTCCACCCCAGGACACTCTGCACCCCAGGGCCCTCTCCACCCCAGAGCCCTCTGCACCTCAGGGCCCTCTCCACCCCGTGACCCTCTCCACCCCAGGGCCCTCTCCACCCCAGGACACTCTGCACCCCAGGACCCTCTGCACCCCAGGGACCTCTCCACCCCAGGACCCTCTCCACCCCTGGACCCTCTCCACCACACTAGAACCCTCTACTTCCACCAGCACCCCCCAAAAATCTCAGGCTCCGGACACTCGGAGGCACCTCCATATGCCCCAGGCCAGGCATCCAGGGTGACCAGCAGAAGGTGTTACAGCCAGAAAATCCAGAGGCACCCATGGGACCCTTGCTTCCCAGGAAAGCTGTGGTTGGCATGGGAGCCTGTGGCCCCACATAGCCCCTGCTGGAAGCACCTCCGGGGTTCCAAAAATGGGGTCACATTTGCAGAACCCAAACCAGAGAACCCTGACTTAGGACTTTTGTGTTTTTGTTTTTGTTTGAGGAGTGTCACTCTTGAGGTCCCTGCTGGAGTGCACTGGCGTGATCTCCACCTCCCGGGTTCAAGTGATTCTCCTGGCTCAGCCTCCTGAGTAGCTGGGACTACCGGCCATGCCCGGCTATTTTTCGAATTTTTAGTAGAGACGGGGATTTCACCATGTTGGCTGGGATGGTCTCGATCTTTTGACCTGGTCATCTGCCCACCTCATCCTCCCAAAGTGTTGGGATTACAGGCGTGAGCCGCCACACCCAACCAATTTAGGACTTTTGAAATTCAGAAAAGAGGAATTTGTGCCAGAAAAGGAGAAAGTCTAGAGCTGGCTAGGAATCCTGTCTGGGAGTGGAGGGCCGGGAGAGCAGCGAGGGGAAGAACCGGGACCCTGGGGACCAGCGCCCCGCGCCAGCAGCTCTCAGGGCCACATCTTGCGGGAGCAGGAGGACCCTGGTGGAGGGTAGGGGCCTGGGGGCTCTAGGAGGGAGGGAGAAGTCGATCAGCCTGGGACTGACACTCCAGTGTCAATGGCCCCGACAGACGTGAGCGGGCCCCTTGCAGCCCTGGCGTCCATCCCTCTCCTGCCTGGCCTGAGAGACCTAGGCCTGCAGCCAAGCCCGGCCAGCCCGCTCGGTGACACCTAGCTGCTCCCACAGTCCAGACACACGCCACAGACCCGGAGCCACTTCCACACCGTTTAATAGAGTCAAGTCACAAGCAGTTGCCTGGGATGGCCGGGGTTTTGTTCCCACGCCCAGTCATCTCCGAGGGCCCCCACCCTGCTCCCCGACAAAGCCTTGCGAAGCTGGAGCGGAGCAGAAGGCTCTTGGGGCGCGGGCCTGTGGGAGGCCGAGGCTGGGACTAAGGAGCAGCAGGCGCGTCCGCAAGGAAGACGGGGTCTCCAGGAGCGTGCAGACCCCACTGCACCCCAGCTAGGGTCCAGGGAACAGAGGGACATACTGGCGGATCCAGGACACGTAGCTCATCACGCGGGTGTACACGCCAGGGTACCTTTCGCCGCAGAAGTAGCCCCAGCTCACAACCCCCACCTGAACCCAGGAGCAATTCCACCTGCACACCAGGGGGCCCCCGGAGTCACCCTGTGGGGAGAGACAGCGCTCAGCAAAGCCCCCGAGGGCACCCACAGCGATGGGGCCGGTGGGCAGGGGACCGAGGAGGCAGGGCAGGGCTGGGGTCCCACCTGGCAGGAGTCCCGGCCCTCACTCCCCGCACACAGCATGTCGTCTTGGATGACCCTGTCGGTGCTGTCCAGGGACTGGTTCCGGTACTCCCGGTCACACTCCTCGTTCCCCACGATGGGGACGTCCACCTCCTGCAGATGGTAGGGTGGGGGCAGCGGCTCTGCAGGGAGAACGTGGACCTGAGCCTCTTCCCTGCAGCAGGGACCTCATTCCGCCCCATGCGGGCCTCCCTGACCTTCAGCAGAGGACGTAGGGGAGCCTCCACCCCCAAATGCTGACCCAGTGGCTCAGTTTCCCCAAGTCCACTAGAGTCGGGACCTGCCCACATGACCTCTGAGGGTCTGGATGCCAGCCCAGTGCCAGGACACAGGGCTCCTCTCAGAAGCAGGGGCAAAGCTGCGGGCTCAGGACCCGGGACAGACCCTCCATCCACAGCGGTGCAGCCCAGCCTCCGCTGCTGTTGGCGGAGTGGAGCCGGGGAATGCTGGGTCTGTAGCAGCAGCTGGAGCTGCCTGCCCAGAGCAAGTCCCAGTCCCTGACGTCTGTTACAGAAGCATCCTGTCCAAAACCCGGGCGCCATGTTCACTCACCCGCAAAGGGGGTGCCAGAGGACAGAGTGAGGGGTTTTCCACAAGACCCAGTCCCCTCATCCCTCCCCAGCAAGCCTCCCTGATACGCACGGTTGCCCGCGATGACACCCCAGCCGGTCACCCAGCAGGTCTTCCCCGAGGGGACGTCCAGGGAGGCAGGCGGGAGCGAGACAGGGTGGACCAGCTCAGACAGCGGCACGGGGGCCTCCAGCTTCAGCAGGGCGATGTCCGCGCCGCCCTGGACAGACAGGCTCTCGTTGTACTGGGGGTGGCGGAGGATCTCGGCCACCTTCGTCCGCTGGTCATCCTCATAGAGCCTCAGCTGCCCGACCTGCACCCTGAACGCACAGGCCTCCAGCTCCTCCCTGGGGAGAGGAGCAGGCGCCTCTCAGAGTGAGGCCGGGCTTCCCCTGCATCCTGGGAGGGGCCCCCGGCACACAGGACACCTGCCTGTCCCCACCCCGACTCCCACCCGCCCGGTGGACGGCAGGCCCCACTCACGGCTCAAGGCAGTGGGCAGCGGTCAGCACCCACTCGGGGTGGATGAGGGAGCCCCCGCAGATGTGCTCCCACTTGTCCATCTTCATGTTGTAGAACCTCAGGCTGACCTGCCAGGGGTACCTGCTGGCTGAGACGTCACAGCCCCCGACAATGCCCACCTGCTCACGCCCCGTGCCCGGCTCTGGGGAGGCAAGGGAGGGCCATGAGGGGCCAGACGAGGGTCCTCCTAGAGCTCGGGACACCAGGACAGACTTGGCAACCAGACGGTCCTCTCACCCCCCAGGGCTGGCGCTCTGAGCCCGGGGCAGGGCAGGGACGGGGTCCTGGGCAGCGGGGGCATTGGGTGGGGTGGACTCGCCTGGGTTCCCGGGCACAGAGCCCCCCAGGCAGGGGAGGGTCAGGAGCAGCAGCCACAGCATCTGAGGGGAGGCCTGCATCAGGGAGGGGGACCCCAAACACCAGCTTCTGGGAACGGAGGCTGAGCTCGGGGATTCAGCTCTGACGGGAGCAGCTCCCTGCGG
This sequence comes from Saimiri boliviensis, assembly GCF_048565385.1. Classification (NCBI taxonomy): domain Eukaryota; kingdom Metazoa; phylum Chordata; class Mammalia; order Primates; family Cebidae; genus Saimiri; species Saimiri boliviensis. Next base: position 10,592,284 of record NC_133460.1, on the reverse strand, counting down.
CACCAGCCTGCACGCACCCCGCCCAGGGCCACCTCACTCAGGGCCCCCTTTATTCTTCCGTCACAGGAAGTGGGCAGAGCCCAGCAGCCCCACTTCGGGGGTTCAAGGCGTAACCATAGAGATCTCCCTTGACTGGGACTGCGGGGGCCTGACGGCCGGCCAGAGGAAGCAGGGACCCCACGTTCCTCCACGGGACAGGGGCAGGGCCAGGTCGGGGAAGGTGCAGAAGGACTCAGGCCGGTGCCGCCCTCAGGGAGCCTGTCCTGTCAGTGACGGACACGGGGCCGATGCTGCTGGTAAGAGATGAAAAGGCAGGTTCAGGGTGGCGCTGGTGCCTGGGCTGGAGGGAAAGGTCTCCAAGAGCCATTGCCCAGTCCTTGAGCCCTGGCCACACCTTCAGCGGCCCTGCTCCTCTGGGCACCAAGCACCACAAAAAGGCTCAAGCACGGTCCCAAAGGACACACAGTTACTAATCAGAAACAGGTTCCAGGAGCCCCAGAACCCCGGCTAGAGAAGAGGGCTGTCAGAAGCCACGGGACTGGGGGGCCCGGCCTTCCGGGAACATGCTGTTATCTAGACCAGCCGGAAAGGACCATGCCGTCCACCGTAAGGCAAGACTTGCGACGGGCGACCCAGGAACGTGGCCCGGATCTCAGCGCTCCTCCGTGCTCCAATGCACATGGCGGAGTCCTCCAAGCAGGTGGAGAGAAGGAAGGGTCAGGGCACTGCAGGGGTCCCAGGGACATGGCCGTCCCCTCCAGTGAATCTCCAAGGTGAGGGAAGAGGAAAAGATGGATCAAGCTGTCCAGACCCGGGGTGGGGTCCCCATCACAGCTGCCCTCACCGCAGTAATGACTCAGCTGCCACGGACCCTCCAGCCCAGCCAGTGAAACCCCCGTCCCTGCTTCTCAGGTCCCCTGGCTCCAGGCACAGCAGGACCCTCCCCGTTGGTTGATCTGGGTCACAGACGGCGCCCACAGCAGGGGAGGTGGGAAGGGCACTGCCTGGGGCTAGAGAGGCTCCTCCCCAGCCGAGGCGCCCAGGGTGGACTCTGTAAACCGGAGAGGGACGGGGGCACTGGTCTCAAGGGAGGACAAGTGTCTGTGCCCCAACTCCATACCTTTCTCGGCCACCCCGCACCCCGAGACTCTGGCCGAGAGCCTCTGAGGCCGGGACAATGACTGTGGATGTCCGTGGGGTGGGCGGGTCGCCAGGGGAAACCACGGGGGGCTGTGGTTTCCAGGCTGTGAAAGGATCAGCAGACAACTGTGGGAATTTCTCTGCGTCTTCCCCTCCCAGCAGCCACTGTGACCCCGGCAGCCCGTGCGGAGCTGCTTGAAGACAGCTGGGGCCCCACTGCCCGGGAGTCGGAGGGTTTGAGAACGTTCTCCAAGTGCTGGAGGAGGCGGGTGCATTTGAAGAAGACTCAGCCGACCCTGGAGGGGAGGGAGCAGGTGTCTCCCAACCGCTTAGGAGGGGCCCGGCCTGTGGGTTGGTTGAGGAGGAGAACCCTGCCGTGGCCTGGAGTTGGACCCCCATTCCTCCTTTTTTTTTTTTTTCTTTTTTTTTTTTTTTTTTGATGGAGTCTCGCCCTGTCACCCAGGCTGGAGTTCAGTGGCGCAATCTCAGCTCACTGGGTTCAAGCGATTCTCCTGCCTCAGCCTCCCAAGTAGCTGGGGCTCCAGGCACCCACCACCATGCCCTAAGTTATGTGCTTCCTTTTTGTTTTTGTTTTTTTGAGATGGAGTCTCGCTGTGTCGCCCAGGCTGGAGTGTAATGGTGCCATCTCGGCTCACTGCACCCTCCGCCTCCCGGGTTCAAGCGATTCTCCTGCCTCAGCCTCCCGAGTAGCTGGGATCACAGGCACATGCCACCACGCCCAGCTAATTTTGGTATTTTTAGTAGAGACAGGGTTTCTCCATGTTGGTCAGGCTGGTCTCGAACTCCTAATGTGGCGATCCGCCCGCCTCGGCCTCCCCAAGTGCTAGGATTACAGGCATGAGGCCCCGCACCCAGCTGCTTTATTTTTATTTCCTGTGAGGTGCCCTGGCATTCCTTGTTCACCAGCCAGGGGAGCTTTCAGGAATCCTGGGGTCCCCAGTGCCAGGGTCCTCAGGGTGGCTTCCTCCTGGAGCCTCGCTCCTGCTGGCCTCAGCCACGCCAGCACTGGCCTCTGCCCACAGCGTTGCAGGAAGAGGTCAGAGAACAGTAACAGCAGGCCCCGTGACATCCCTATCTCTGGCCCCAGGGCCCCAGCCCAAGCCCCGTGGCCCCACAGCTCAGCCCAGGAGCCCCACCCGCAGGGGCAGATGCCCCTGGCCCACGGAGGGCGGGAACCGGCTGGGGAGTCTGTTTGACAGACAGCGGTACCCATTCTCCTCCTCCCTGCTAGGCCTCCAGTGCCTGCCGCTGGTCTGCAGAACCAGGTTTGGGCATGGAGCTGGGGTCACTTAGAGAATAGTCAAGGTGAAGACAGGTGGCCCTGTCTGCGGGGTCTCCAGGTTCCTCCCACGCGCCGGCAGCTCTGCTCCCCTCTTCCATTCCTTTCTTTTTCTTTTTTTTTCTTTTTTTTTTTTTTTTTTTTTTTTTTTGAGACGGAGTTTCGCTCTTGTTACCCAGGCTGGAGTGCAATGGCGCGATCTCGGCTCACTGCAACCTCCGCCTCCTGGGTTCAGGCAATTCTCCTGCCTCAGCCTCCTGAGTAGCTGGGATTACAGGCACGCGCCACCACGCCCAGCTGGTTTTTTGTATTTTTAGTAGAGACGGGGTTTCACCATGTTGACCAGGATGGTCTCGAGCTCTCGACCTCGTGATCCACCCGCCTCGGCCTCCCAAAGTGCTGGGATTACAGGCTTGAGCCACCGCGCCCGGCCCCATTCCTTTTTTTTTCTTTTGAGACAGAGTCTTGCTCTGTTGCCAGGCCGGAGTGCAGTGGCATGATCTTGGCTCGCTGCAACCTCTGCCTCCCAGGTTCAAGCGATTCTTCTGCCTCAGCCTCCCAAGTAGCTAGAATTACAGGTGCATGCTGCCACACCTGGCTAATCTTTAGTACAGACAGGGTTTCACCATATTGGCCAGGCTGGTCTTGAACTCCTGACCTCATGATCTGTCTGCCTCAGCCTTCCACAGTGCTGGGATTGCAGGCGTGAGCCACCACACTGGCCTTTTTTCTTTCTTTTTTTTTTTTTTTTAGAGTAAGGGTCTCACTTTGTTGCCGGCGCTGGAGTGCAGTGGCACAATCTCAGCTCACTGCAACCTTCGCCTCCCAGGCTTAAGAGATTCTCCTGCCTCAGCCTCCCGAGTAGCTGGGATTACAGGTGCGCACCACCACACCTGGCCAATTTTTGTATTTTTAGTAGAGACGGGGTTTCACCATGTTGGCCAAGCTGGTCTCAAACTCCTCACCTCAAGTGTTTATGGGGAGACCATGCATACCCCCATGACAGCAGGCCACAGCGGGCAGGCTCCCGCCAAGGAACTGCATTCACAGTCAGATGGACAGCCCCCAGGAACACCATGGCCCCAGCACTTCGGGCCAGTGCCCCGCATGGGCCCAGATGCATTGTCCCCCCAAACCCTGCCCACCCAGACAGTGGCTCGTCTTTCTGGGCCTCAGACACTAAAGGGCTGACCATCGCCCTCTGGGGAAGGGATGCCATCCCCCCATTGTCCACCCGCGTGCAGGATGGAGGGCGACTTCCGTGCCTCTGAGGGGACCTGAACGGGCATTCCACCATCATGACATTCCATTTCTCACTGGCATCGGCGTGTCTGCCTCCATCTGCCCTGACGCCAGCGTGGCTGGTTCCTGCATTTTCCCCATCGCCCTGTGGATCCTGATACGGCCGCATGATTGATTTCTTCATTTCCACTGAAGAGTCTCCAGTTTCCTTCCAGGTTCTTGCCACCATAGACATAAACAGGACTATCTTTTTTTTAAAGATGAAGTCTTGCTCTGTCACCCAGGCTGGAGTGCAGTGACCCAATCTCGGCTCACTTCAACCTCTGCCTCCCAGGTTCAAGTGATTCTCCTGCCTCAGCCTTCCAAGTAGCTGGGATTACAGGCACACGCCACCACGCCTGGCTAATTTTGTATTTTCAGTAGAGACGGGGTTTCACCATGTTGGCCAGGCTGGTCTCAAACTCCCAGCCTCAGGTGATCCACGCATCTTGGCCTCCCACACTGCTGGGATGACAGGCGTGAGCCTCTGCGCCCGGCCAACAGCACTGTCATGTAAACAGAGTCCTTTGGGGCCCATTTTTCTGCAGCTCACGCAGGGTCGAAGCTCATTCTGGGTTACATAGGCCGCCGCCAGCTCACCCTGCAGGGAGGCTGGAACCCTTTCCCCCTGGCCTCGGCCCTGAGAGCACCCATCTCCCCAGATCTTCCCCAACGCCATGCTTTCTAGTTTTTGTCAAGCTGAGAAGGGCAAAATGGCCCCATGCGGATGTTTGGATAGCCCGTCCACAGTGACCAAGGGGGCGCTCGGACTCCAGACGCCGCATGAAGGCTTCTTCGATGAATGAGTCTGTCTTCTCGGGATTTCTGATGCCTCCTCAGGGTGACAGCCCCTGACTAACAGGACCAAGTCCAGGACCCCCCACGTGGAATTCAGGACCCTCTCCCCATGCCCTGTGCACGCTGACCTCACTCACCGTCTGAAATGACCTTGGAACCTCCAGTCCTTCTGCATAAACCCCATTCAAACTACAGGAACCAGCGCAAAACCCTGCTTCCCAAAAGATGTTCCACCAGACCACGGGAACGCGGAACCAAGGCAAAGTCAGCTTCTTGTCACACAAAAACCATGCACTTCCACGGGGTACAGAGCATTAAAGGGGCAGGTGCGGCACCCACCTGTACTTGCAGCGCTCTGGGAGGCCGAAGCCAAAGGATCGCTTGAACCCAGGAGGTCGAGGCTGCAGTGACCTGTGATCATGCCCTGCACTGCAGCCTGGGTGACAGAGCGAGACCGTAAAAATGACTATTTTTTTGAGATGGAGTCTCGCTCTGTCACCAAGGCTGGAGTGCCATGGTGTGATCTCAGCTCGCTGCAACCTCTACCTCCCCCGTTCAAGCGATTCTCCTGCCTCAGCCTCCCGAGCAGCTGAGACTACAGGCACCGCCCCTGCCCCACCACGCCCAGCTAATTTTTGTATTTTTAGTAGAAGAAGCAGTGTTTCACCATATTGGTCAGGGTGGTCTCGAACTCCTGACCTCAAGGAATCCACCCACTTCGGCCTCCCAAAGTGCTGGGATTACAGGCATGAGCCACCCTGCCCAGCCTAGACATAACTTTCTGTTAAAAAACCATTCAGTGCCGGAAGCAGATCCCAGCAAACCATCCCCAACAGGCTCAGTCTAAGATTTGGCATATCTGTGCCACACCACCCAGCCAGCACCTGCCTCCCCATGAGGCAGCAGGTGAGCAGGACTTAAGCAGGACCCCAATGGAAACCTGGGGAGACCAGCAGCCACCTCTAGCCCTCACCATTCATCAGCATACAAACATGTCCGTCAGCCGTGACAGTTTACAAATGCCATGGCAACAACCAGGAAGCTACCTTACCTGGTTCCAGGGATACCCTGCCCCCCCCCTTTTTTTTTTTGAGACGGAGTTTCGTCTTGTTACCCAGGCTGGAGTGCAATGGCGCAATCTCGGCTCACCGCAACCTCCGCCTCCTGGGTTCAGGCAATTCTCCTGCCTCAGCCTCCTGAGTAGCGGGGATTACAGGCGCGTGCCACCATGCTCAGCTAGTTTTTTGTATTTTTAGTAGAGACGGGGTTTCACCATGTTGACCAGGATGGTCTTGATCTCTTGACCTCGTGATCCACCCGCCTCGGCCTCCCAAAGTTCTGGGATTACAGGCGTGAGCCACCGCGCCTGGCCCACCCTGCCCCTTTTCTAGAAAATTCTGAATAACCTGCCCCTTCATTAGCATCTAATTAAGAGTAGGAACAGAGGCAGCCAGCATGGCGTGGGGCTGCGCTCTGGGCTCCCCCCGTGCCGGGCCCTCTGCTGCTGCTCAACCCTGCTCGGCCTCTGGGGCAGCGGTTCTGTGTGATAAGCGCTGCTGCCATGATAAACGTGCTTTCCGGCGGGCACCATGGCTCGTGCCTGTAGTCCTGGCACTTTGGAAGGCCAAGGCAGGAGGATTGCGTAAGCCCAGGAGTTTGAGAGCAGCCTGGGCAACATAATGGGACCCCATTTCTACCAAGAATACAACAATCGGCAAGGTGTGGTGGTGCATGCCTGGGGTCCCTGCTACCCAGGAGGCTGAGGCAGGAGAATCACATGAACCCAGGAGGTCGAGGCAGCAGTGAGCTGAGATCTTGCCTCTGCAGTGCAGCCTGAGTGCTAGAGCAAAACCCTGTCTCAAAAAAAAACCCCAAAACGGGCCGGGCGCGGTGGCTCAAGCCTGTAATCCCAGCACTTTGGGAGGCCAAGGCGGGTGGATCACGAGATCGAGAGATCGAGACCATCCTGGTCAACATGGTGAAACCCCGTCTCTACTAAAAGTGCAAAAAATTAGCTGGGCATGGTGGCACGTGCCTGTAATCCCAGCTACTCAGGAGGCTGAGGCAGGAGAATTGCCTGAGCCCAGGAGGCGGAGGTTGCGGTGAGCCGAGATCGCGCCATTGCACTCCAGCCTGGGTAACAAGGGCGAAACTCCATCTCAAAAAAAAAAAAAAAAAAAAAAAAAAAAAAAAAAAAAAAAAACACCCAAAACGGGCTTTCTTTCCCTGTTGCCTCACTCTGGAGTTCTTTTTTCTTTTTTGGAGATGGAGTCTCGCTCTGTCCCCAAGGCTGAAGTGCTGTGGCGCCATCTCAGCTCACTGCAGCCTCCGCCTCCCGGGTTCATGCGATTCTCCTGCCTCAGCCTCCCAAGTAGCTGGGATTACAGGCATGTGCCACCATGCCCGGCTAATTTCTGTGTTTTTAGTAAAGACGGGGTTTCACCGTGTTAGCCAGGATGGTCTTGATCTCCTGGCTTTGTGATCCGCCCATCTCGGCCTCCCAAAGGGCTGGGATGACAGGTGTGAGCCACCGTTCCTAGCCTCACTCGAGTGCTTTCCTGAACAAAGTCAAGAACTCTCGCAGTCCGAGCCACGGTTTCAAGGTTCGCCTGCATCAGCCCATCAGCCGCAAAGGGACTAAGACAAAGACGCAAAGGGACCCCCTACGGGGAGAAGGACAGGGCAGACAGGTCTTTGCTTGCTCGGGGTGGATGGGAGCTGCAGAGTTGTGCCCGGCCGTCACCATTCCTCTTGACTAACCAGCTAAGAAACTCAGTGAAGCCTTCACCTGGACCAGAGATTGAGGACCATTTGGCCCCATGTGGCTTCCACAGACGGGCGAGTCTGCCTTTTCATACCCTCAACCCTGACTTTTCCAAGCTCAGTTCTCACACCCAGCAGGGTGGGATTTCCTGGGAGTTGCAATGGCCACTAGGAGCTGAAGGACACAGTCCCCTACTCCCGACCCCCAGGAGGTAAAACATCCAAGTGTGTTCCGGGGTCTCCGAGGGAACCCACAGCAGCGCCAAGCTCCAAGTGCCCACTGAGGAAACACGTTCCACCATGCACATGGCGCACTGCTTTCTCTTCCCCTGCCACTGTGTCCTGCCCTTTGACATGTGTGCCTCCCAAACACACTACTCACACCTGAGCCCTTAGCTCAGAGTCTACACCGCCAGGTGCGGTGGCTCACGCCTGTAATCCCAGCACTTTGGGAGTCTAAGGCAGGCTGATCACGAGTTCAAGACCAGCCTGGCCAACACGGTGAAACCTCGTCTCTACTAAAAATACAAAACTTAGCTGGGTGTGGTGGTGCGCGCCTGTAATACCAGCTACTCGGGTGACTGAGGCCGGAGAATCGTTTGAGCCCGGGAGGCAGAGGTTGCAGTGAGCCGAGATTGCGCCATTGCACTCCAGCCTGGGGGACGGAGCGAGACTCCATCCCAAAAAGACAAACAACAACAACAAAAGACAGTGTTCAGTGTTGTAAAGGGAGGCAGGGCTGTGGCTGGAGTGAGCGCGATGAGGGCCGAATCCCACGTTAATTAACGTTGTGAGAAATCATTCATCACTTGAGAAGACATGAAAGACCAGGTTGTGTCAGATTTTCCAACTGCAAGAGGAGATGCCTGTTGATGGTACAGTAACATTTTAAAGTAGTGAAGAAAGTAACTTAAAACTCAGGCCGGGCGCAGTGGCTCACGCCTGTCATCCCAGAATTTTGGGAGGCTGAGGTGGGTGGATCGCCTGAGGTCAGGAGTTCGAGACTAGCCTGACCAACATGGTGAGACCCTGTCTCTACTAAAAATACAAAAATTGGCTGCGGGGGGTGGTGCACACCTGTTATCCCAGCTACTCGGGAGGCTGAAGCAAGAGAATCACTTGAACCCAGGAGGCGGAGGTTGCAGTGAGCTGAGATCGTGCCACTGCACTCCAGCCTGGGTGACAGCATGAGTGAGACTCTGGCTCAAAAAAACTTAATAATAAATAAATAACTTAGAATCTAGAGCACGCTATCCCAGAAAACTTGCACCCAAGGCTGAGGGCAATATAAATGCATTTTCAGGCACAGCACATCTCAAACTTTTCATATCCTTTAAAACGTTTCTATAAAACTCTTAAATAAAAGGAAAGACAATTACAGAAAATGTTGCAAGAGATACATTCGGAAAAGGAGATCACACAGCATGATACAGTTTACCGATGTCCTTTAAAATAGATAAGACCAAAGAAAAAGAGAAAATTTATCCGCAGTAACCCAGAATTAACCGTCTAGATGATATCGACGTGACGGATTTAGGAGAGGAAGAGAGGCCGGGGATGTGAGAGGCTGATAAACTTCTTATCTTATTGAATGTACACATAGCTATCTGTTTCAGAAAGGTGACAAGGGAGAAAAGGAAACTAGAAAAAAACTGAGCTTTATAAAATAAAAAGATAACAGGAACCGGTCTGAGTATATCAATGATTCTAATAAATAGGAAGGAGTGAACTTATCAGTTAAAATATCATACAAATATTTGCCAAAAATAAACTTTTAAAAAAGAGGAAATTTAAAACTACAAATATAGCCAGGCACAGTGGCTCACGCCTGTCATCCCAGCACTTTGGGAGGCTGAGGCATGTGGATTACCTGAGGTCAGGAGTTCGAGACCAGTCTGGCCAGCATGGAGAAACCCCATCTCTACTAAAAATACAAAAATTAGCTGGACGTGGTGGTGAGCACCTGTAATCCCAACTACTTGGGAGGCTGAGGCAGGAGAATGGCTTGAACCCGGGAGGCGGAGGTTGCAGTGAGCCAAGATTGCACCACTGTGCTCCAGCCTGGGTGGCAGAGTGAGACTCTGGCTCAGTAAAATAAAATAAAATAAAATAAAATAATACAAATATTTGGCCAGGCGTGGTGGCTCCTGCCTGTAATCCCAGCACTTTGGGAGGCTGAGGTGGGTGGATCACTTGAGGTCAGGAGTTTGAAACCAGCTTGGTCACCATAGCACAACCCTGTCTGTAATGAAAAAACAAAAATTAGCCAGGCATGGCCGGGCACGGTGGCTCAAGCCTGTAATCCCAGCACTTTGGGAGGCCGAGGCGGGCGGATCACAAGGTCAAGAGATCGAGACCATCCTGGTCAACATGGTGGAACCCCGTCTCTACTAAAAATACAAAAAAAAAATTAGCTGGGCATGGCGGCACGTGCCTGTAATCCCAGCTACTCAGGAGGCTGAGGCAGGAGAATTGCCTGAACCCAGGAGGCGGAGGTTGCGGTGAGCCGAGATCACGCCATTGCACTCCAGCCTGGGTAACAAGAGTGAAACTCCGTCTCAAAAAAAAAAAAAAAGAAATCTCAGAACTGCAGAATGAGAAAATAAAAACGCTTTAAATAATGATTTAAAAGATTTGAACGCTCTACACAAGGCACTATGTGGATGGCAAATAACTTCATGGGAAAAGTTCAGTATCATCAGCCATTGAGAAAATGCAAAGTAAAATCGATACAGACCTATTAAAAGGGCATCTTTATAAAGCCTACAGCACCAGTGGGTGGTGAGGATGCAGTTAGACCAAACTTACTGTGCACAGGGGGAATTACAACCACATGAAAACCTGTATGCAAATGTTTGTTTATTTATTTATTTATTTATTTTCCGAGATGGAGTCTTGCTCTCTCATGCAGGCTGGAGCCCAATGGCGCGATCTTGGCTCACTGCAAACTCTGTCTTCCGGGTTCAACCAATTCTCCTGCCTCAGCCTTCCAAGTAGCCAGGATTACAGGATGTGCCACCACACCCAGCTGATTTTTGTGTTTTTAGTAGACATGGGGTTTCGCCATGTTGACCAGGCTGGTCTCGAACTCCTGACCTCAGGTGATCCACCCTTCTCAGCCTCCCAAAGTGCTGGGATTGCAGGTGTGAGCTACCATGCCCAGCTGGAAAAAGTAAACTTGATTATAGCCGCCAAAATGCTGGTAAGCTCCGTTCTGCTTTCTGTCGTGCTCAATTTGATTACTCTAAGTAGCTCGTATCTGTGGAATCAGGCACTAGTGGTCTTTTTGTGACTTATTTCGCTGAGCGTCTTGTCCTCAAGTTTCATCCACATTGTGCTGTCAATTTCCTCTCCTTTTGAGGCCGAATAACGTCAACAGCACCTTTTGCTTTTCCATCCATCTCTCCACGGACACAGGGGTTGGTCCCACCTTTTGGCTGCTGTGAATTATGTGGCTGGGAATGTGCGTGTACTGTTAGGATATAGTTTGGAAGAGACCTGAATTAATGGGGAGATACCACGATCTTGGCTAAAAGGACGGCATCACGGAGATGTTAGTGGTTCCCAACGTGACTATGGGAAACAGATGCTCGGTGCCGCAAAGAAAAACCAGCACTGAGACAAAGGATCTTTCGGCAATGCAATCTTTACCTCCTGGACTGCAGGAAGGGTACCCTCACTGACCATCTTGCCCCGAGAGTACAGCAAACAAAGGAAAACGCACACATTTATCCCTCACGCATTTGGGGTCATCTGATCTCCTTTGGCTGGAGCCAGACCTCACAATCTAAACTAAAACCCGATTGGCTAACAACCTAAAACTTTTTAAACAGGTGAATGCCGTGGAGAGCTGGGACAGGCCTGTGAGCAGGTCTAGCACAGAGATCCTAGTTAAAGTACAAGGACATAGCATGTACTACGTGCCTGTAAGCATGTCGTGTCTACCAGCTCCATCGGATAGGGCTTAACAAAGCTATTAGCACACTTATTCTTTAATAAGAAAGGAAAGTGGCCGGGCACTGTGGCTTAAGCCTGTAATCCCAGCACTTTGGGAGGCCGAGGCGGGTGGATCACGAGGTCAAGAGATCGAGACCATCCTGGTCAATGAGGCGAAACCCCGTCTCTACTAAAAATACAAAAAATTAGCTGGGCGTGGTGGCGCGTGCCTGTAATCCCAGCTACTCAGGAGGCTGAGGCAGGAGAATTGCTTGAACCCGGGAGGTGGAGGTTGCGGTGAGCCGAGATCGCGCCATGGCACTCCAGCCTGGGTAACAAGAGCGAAACTCCGCCTCAAAAAAAAAAAAAAAAAGAAAAAGAAAAAGAAAGGAAAGTCTCGAGGAACGTTTTTACTTCCCACAGTGACCCACAGGTTCGATGTGATTCCACCGTAAATCCCAACAGAATTATCCCCACTGACTTGAGATGTTCTAAAAGGGACGGAGCAGTAGAGGGGCAAGAAGAGGGGGAGGTTTCCGCAGAGGAACGGAGAGTGGGACATGCTTGATGTGGGGACTGATTATGGAGCTGATGTGAGGCCACACCTCCTGCCATTCAATCTGTGGATTCCTTTAACTGCAGGCAGTGTCCGCACTGGGCTCAGTATCAGGATCATTGCCCGGATTCTAAATCAGCGCCACAGCACCGGGACACTGAGCACCCCATCTCCTCTCCTCCTCCCTCAGGGCCTCACTTTCCCTGTGTGAAGCTTGACGGCACTCCTGAAATAAAGCCTACAGGGGGCATGGCGCTTCTTCCCTTGCTGGAGCTGGTGCTAGTTACTGTATTTCAGTCAATCAATTATTTAGCTCGGTCTTTAAAACACCTGGAAGATTTCTTTTTTAAGATGGAGTCTCTCTCTCAGGCTGGAGTTACAGTGGCAGGATCTCAACTCACTGCAGCCTCCACCTCCCGGGTTCAAGCGATTCTCCTGCCTCAGCCTCCCGAGTAGCTGGGATTACAGGTGCCCCCCACCACACCCCACTCGTTTTGGTTTTGTTTCTGTTTTTGTTTTTTTGCAATGGAGTCTCGCTCTGTTGCCCAGGCTGGAGTGCAGTGGCGTGATCTCGGCTCACTGTGCAGCCCTTCTTCTCCCAAGTTCAAGAGATTTTCCTGAGTAGCTGGGATTACAGGTGCCCACCATGACACCCAACTAATTTTTTTAATTTTTAGTAGAGGTGGGTTGTCACCATGTTGGCCAGGCTGGCCTCAAACTCCTGACCTTGTGATCTGCCTGCCTCAGCCTCCCAAAGTGCTGGGATGACCCGTGTGAACCGCTGCTCCCGGCCAAGATTATTTGGAATTTCTCAGAACAGGCAGGTTCCATTTCACTATCTCCTTCCCCCTCTTCAGGATCACCAGTTGTTTTGAGGATTAAAGGGTGTGCTTGTGGAGCCTGAGACCCATACCTGGCGGGGAAGAGGGCGCCTGCCTTCTCTCCAAGAACCAGAAGGCGTGGAGTGATGCCTGATAGAAGGTGCAGGAAACCTGGCCTCTGGGAGGGCCTTGTCCTCTCTAGGCGTGGAAGTGAAACACTGAGGCCATTGGCTTCGTCGGACTCTCATGTATGTGCAGACCACAGGCACATCAGAGCAGCTGGAGTGGACTGCAGACTTGATGGATGTTCTGAAATGTCTTACCCTGTGGAGGATTTGTTCAAAGTGCCCTGTGTGGTGTGTGAACCCCTAAAAACACCAAGATGGAGGGCCAGGTGCGGTGGCTCATGCCTGTAATCCCAGCATTTTGGGAGGCTGAAGTGGGTGGATCACCTGAGGTCGGGAGTTCGAAACCAGCCTGACCAGTATGATGAAACCCCGTCACTATTAAAAATACAAAATGAGCTGGGCGTGGTGGTGGGCACCTGGAGTCCCAGCTACTCAGGAGGCTGAGGCAGGAAAATCGCTTGAACCCAGGAGGCGGAGGTTGCAGTGAACAGAGTTCACGCCACTGCACTCCAGCCTGGGAGACAGAGCGAGACTCCATGTCAAAAAAAAAAAAAAAAAAAAAAAAGGCCGGGCGCAGTGGCTCAAGCCTGTAATCCCAGCACTTTGGGAGGCCGAGGCGGGTGGATCACGAGGTCAAGAGATCGAGACCATCCTGGTCAACATGGTGAAACCCTGTCTCTACTAAAAATACAAAAAAATCAACTGGGCATGGTGGTGCGTGCCTGTAATCCCAGCTACTCAGGAGGCTGAGGCAGGAGAATTGCCTGAACCCAGGAGGCGGAGGTTGCGGTGAGCCGAGATCGCGCCATTGCACTCCAGCCTGGGTAACAAGAGCGAAACTCCGTCTCGGAAAAAAAAAAAAAAAAAAAAAAAAAAAAAAAAAAAAAAAAAAGGCACTAAGCTGGAAATGGCCAGGACAGTTTTCTGTGACATGGAGAGCACGGAGCTGTGTGATTCTTCTGCTTCTCCAAGAGACGGTGAACGCGCAGATATTCACAGGCCCCTAGCACCAAATTCCCCAGAGGCCTTAACACGAGAGACCCCCAGAACTGTGCTGAGCCCCCTGGGGGGAGACCCCACCCAGGAGCCTCACCCCACACCCTTCTCATCCCTGCTTGATGTAGAGCTGCTGACCGAGATAAAGGAACAGCGGGAACAATGGGCATTACCCAACCTCGGCCCCTGCCCCACCCCTGCCCATGTGGCATCACCACCCACCCAAGGAGCCCCCAGGGAAGATGCTGAGGGGCTGATGCTGCCTGAGATACCGGGGGAACCCTGTGCCCCACTCCGGACCCGGCAGGTGCCAGCCTCCCTCCTCTGGTCAGGTCTCCGGCGCCCTCTCCTGGCCGAGGGCTGGGTGAAGATGGAGAGTTTGGGGTCTGTTAAAGACCAGCCCCAGAACAGAGAGAGGGTGTAGCCCCCCAGTCCTCTCCCCAACACCCCAGCAGGCTGCCTCACCACTTCCCATTACTAGGGCCGCCCCCAGACCTTGGCTTTCCAGCAAGAGGCACCAGAAGGGCCTTTGCTCAGTGCTGTGGGCATCCACAGATGCGGCACAGCTGGGTGCCAGCCCAGGAAGGCACAGCGGAAGTTGGGGTCCCCTTGGAAGAATTGCCCCTTCCCAGGAGAAGTCAGCACCTGGCAGACCTCACGGTTGGATATTTTCAGCCTGAAGCTGAGAGTGAATGGGAAATGAACAAGGTGGCACGCAGGTGATGCTCTGGGCCACAGGTGGACACCTGGCCCAGCCCGGCCAGCAGCCCCGACCCATGCTGACCCACCCTGACAGGTCTGGGACCCCCACTGCCTGCAGGAGGCTGTCGGGCTCCGGGGGTGTCTGTCCTTTCTGATTTGGACCGGCAGAAGTACAGGTATGGGCCCTCCCTCAAGGAACGTATGCATCAGGCCCCTGGGGGCAGAGAGCGCTCCACGGTGGCCTCTGAATCCCAGGACCGGAGCATGGAAGGGCTCCCAGAGGGAACGCCACACCCTGGATCGCAGACGGTAGGGGTGGGAGCCCCGAGCCAAGTTCCAGGGGAGTGGGGGCTGAACCAAGCCCCGCACCACCCCCCAGCGACCCTGACCCTCCTGCAAGCCAGGTGCCACTGCAGGAGAATGGAGACACGACACTGGAGCCTGGTCATCATCCCACTGGGCACATCCCTGTGACCCCGTCAGTTCCCTACCCCCGGGGGAGCCAGCCTCGGCGTCACCATCCAGCCCAAGCAGCTCCCACTGGTAAAGCCCCTCAGCTGGTCCAGGGACACCTGGGACCCCCATCCCAGCCTGCTCCAGTGCACCCTGCAGACGTCTCCACTGCCAGCGCCACAGCACCCACTCAGTCTTCGGACACAGCTCCTACCTCCCACTGTGGACGCCACCCCCTTATCCAACTCCACACCCAAGGCTTGGTCCAGGATCAACTATTGCCAGTGGGGTGGGGGAGGCAGCAGGGAAGTGCCAGCCAGGCCGAGCACCCGCAGCACCCTGGAACAGCCACCACCCACACCCAGCTCCCTGCTGCACTGAGGACGGACTCGAGCTTAGAGACCCAAAGGGAAGCCGCTCCACCCCTGTGGACAAACGCACTCGGCCACATGGATGCTGCTTTACACACCGTTTAATCAGAGTCACAGGCCGGGCAGGCGGCGGTGGGAGAGCAGGGGCCTCAGCTCCCCTCACACACCCGCCTTCCTGGAGACACCAGCCTCCAGAGCCACCCAGTGCTCTCCCTGGAGAAGGACAGGATGTGGATGAGGGGCAGGAAAGGGCAGTGGAAATGTGGGTGCCAGGTGGAGGACCACTGGGTGCCAGGATGGTCAGGCTGGAACTGGGGAGGGGCGGGGGGTGTCCACACGGGAGGCGGGGTCTCCTCCATCACGTGGACCCCTTGCAGCCCCGGGGAAGGGAGGGACGTGCTGGCGGATCCAGGACACGTAGCTCATCACGCGGGCGTACACCCCGGGGAAGTCGCCGTGACCGCAGGAGGTGCCCCAGCTCACCACCCCTACCTGGACCCAGGTGCAATTCCACCTGCACACAAGGGGCCCCCCGGCGTCGCCCTGTGGGGAGAGATGGCGCTCAGCAAGGGCTCCCCATGTGCCCCACAGCCACGGGATGGCGTCCCCAGGAGGGGACAGACAGGTGCACCCGGGGTCTCACCCGGCAGGGGCCGTGGTTCCCGTCCCCTGCACACAGCATGCCGTTCTTGATGACCTGCTCAAACCGCGCGGTGTTGTTGGATGGAAAACGGTGGCAGTATATCTGGTTGCAGACGGCGTTGCTCCTGACCTTCACCTTCGCCTCCCGCAGGCTGAGGGGCCGGGGCAGTGGTTCTGCAGGCAGAGGCGCGGGGAGGCTCAGGGGCCTGGCAGGGACAGGCTCCGGCTTTGCGTCTTATCCAGAGCTACGGCATACAATTCATTCAGAGCTGGGCCCTCCCTGGCCCCGAGGTCAGCCTGGAGGCCACCGTCCTGGGCACCAGATCCCAGAACAGCAGGACTCACTCTTAGAAACTACGAGGGGGAGGGCATGGGGGGCTCACGCCTGTAACCCCAGCACTTTGGGAGGCTGAGGTGGGAGGATCACTTGAGCCCAGGAGTTCGAGACCAGCCTGGGCAATGTGGTGAAACCCCGTCTCTACTAAAAATACAAAAATTAGCTGGATATGGTGGTGGGCTCCTCCAGAATCGCTTAAATCCAGGAGGCAGAGGTTGCAATGAGTTGAGGTCGCATGACTGCACTCCAGCCTGGGCAACAGAAAGAGACTGCATCTCAAAAATTAAAATAAAGTAAAATCAGCCAGGCGTGGTGGCGCACACCGGTAGTCTCAGCTATTAGATACTCGGAGGGCTGAGGCGGGAGGATCGCTCGAGCCCAGGAGTTCGAGACCAGCCTGGGCAACACAGCAAAATTCTGTCCCTACAAAAAGAACAAAAATTAGCCAGGTGTGGTGGCTCACGCTGTGGTTCTAGCTACTCAGGAGGCTGAGGTGGGAGGATCACTTGAGCCTGGGAGCTGGAGGCTGTAGTGAGCTATGATCACACCATTGTACTCCAGCCTGGGTGACAGAGCCAGACCCTGCCTCAAAAGCAATTTTGTAAATAAAAAATTTTAAGAAAGAAACTATTAGGGAAGATCGTGGCACCAGGAATCCCGCTGGACCGAGATACGATGGGTATGAGGGCGTCAGCTCCGGGTGCTGGGGCGCGGCGGGGTCCAGGACGGGTTCCCACCCCCCCTTCACTCAGGGTTTCTTTGCTGCTGAGGATGGAGCAGGCTCACAAAGTGGCCGTCAGGAGGCGGCCAGGAGCACCCCCAAGTCACACCTCCAGAACTTGTCGCTGTGACCTTGTTTGGAAGTAGGGCCTTTGCAGATGGACTCGAGTTAAGATGGTGTCCTGCTAGGTCAGAGACACCCTCAATCCACCACCCAGTGTCCTTGGAGGAGGAGGGAGGGAGCCTGGAGGACAGGACCACAAGCCCAGGGAGTCGGGGACGGCCGGAGACCCCAGAAGCTGGGAAGGCTTGGACTGGGCTCTCCCTCGGGGCCTCTGAAGGAAGCCAGCCCTGCCCATGCCTGGAGTTTGGACGTTTCACCTCCAGAACGGAGAGATATCGATTCCTGCTGCTTCGAGCGACCTTGCCCGTGGTCACCTGTCTCAGCAGCGGCAGGAAGCCGAATGGGGGTCATCTGCACCGACACTCCACGCCATCTCCCCAAATCCCCGCCCAGGTAACCCTGCTCCTGACCTCCATGTCCAATGTCACCCCAGCCGGTCACCCAGCAGGTCTTCCCCGAGGGGACGTCCAGGGAGGCAGGCGGGAGCGAGACGGGGTGGACCAGCTCAGACAGCGGCACGGGGGCCTCCAGCTTCAGCAGGGCGATGTCCGCGCCGCCCTGGACAGACAGGCTCTCGTTGTACTGGGGGTGGCGGAGGATCTCGGCCACCTTCGTCCGCTGGTCATCCTCATAGAGCCTCAGCTGCCCGACCTGCACCCTGAACGCACAGGCCTCCAGCTCCTCCCTGGGGAGAGGAGCAGGCGCCTCTCAGAGTGAGGCCGGGCTTCCCCTGCATCCTGGGAGGGGCCCCCGGCACACAGGACACCTGCCTGTCCCCACCCCGACTCCCACCCGCCCGGTGGACGGCAGGCCCCACTCACGGCCCAAGGCAGTGGGCAGCGGTCAGCACCCACTCGGGGTGGATGAGGGAGCCCCCGCAGATGTGCTCCCACTTGTCCATCTTCATGTTGTAGAACCTCAGGCTGACCTGCCAGGGGTACCTGCTGGCTGAGACGTCACAGCCCCCGACGATGCCCACCTGCTCACGCCCCGTGCCCGGCTCTGGGGAGGCAAGGGAGGGCCATGAGGGGGCCGGACGAGGGTCCTCCTAGAGCTCGGGACACCAGGACAGACTTGGCAACCAGACGGTCCTCTCACCCCCCAGGGCTGGCGCTCTGAGCCCGGGGCAGGGCAGGGACGGGGTCCTGGGCAGCGGGGGCATTGGGTGGGGTGGACTCGCCTGGGTTCCCGGGCACAGAGCCCCCCAGGCAGGGGAGGGTCAGGAGCAGCAGCCACAGCATCTGTGGGGAGAAAGCTGGGGCCTGGGGTGAGGCGACTTGAGCCCCAGCTGGGTTCTGGGAACAGAGAGGGGTGTCGGAGTGACCTGCGTCCTCACTCCCCGGGTTTTTCGGCCTCCTCCCCACCTGCCTCAGCGCCCATTTATCTCTCAGACAGAGGAAGTAGGCGGGCGGGGCAGCCCCTGCTGGGCACACTCAGGAACAGACCTCAGAGTGCTGAGGGCAGATAGGGCCAAGGGCTGAGCTCCCCCTGGCGGGACCAGGTCCCGGGCACAGAAACACAGTGTGTGAACCGAGGCCACCCCCAAGGGGGGTTCTGAGAAATGGTCAATGCAGCGAAAGGAGGCAGCAGCAGCATCCCAGCTGGGGAGGGAGGGGTGTGCCTTCTTCAGGACGGCCACCCCTCTTCTCCAGTCAGCTCCCCTCCCTCACCCTCACCTGGGACACCCAGCTTTCTGGAGAATGAAGGATTCACTTCTCGGTGCCTGGAGCCCGTTCTACTCTTTGGCCCAAAATGTCCACCTCCCTAAGACAATCCAGAGTGCCCCGCGATGGCCGGGGGTGACCAGAACCAGTTCCAGGAGAGAGTGCGAGTCTCAGGCCCAGGCCACCACCAGCAGCCTCGGTCCGCGGACCTCTCTAGGACCTTCTGCTGTCTGGAGGTGCTGGGGTGGAGGCAAGAACTCATAACCCAGCTGGGCACGGTGGCTCACGCCTGGAATCCCAGCACGTTAGGAGGCCAAGGTGGGTGAATCACAAGGTCAGGAGTTCAAGGCCAGCCTGGGCAAAACGGTGAAACCCCATGTCTACTAAAAATACAAAAACTAGCCAGGTGTGGTGGTGGGCGCCTGTCATCCCAGCTACTCAGGAGGCTGAGGCAGGAAAATCGGTTGAACCCAGGAGGCAGAGGTTGCGGTGAGTGGAGATTGCACCACTGCACTCCAGCCAGGGTGAAAGACTGAGACTCTGTCTCAAAAAAAAAAAAAAGGGGGAGAGAAGGGCTGGGCGCGGTGGATCAAGCCTGTAATCCCAGCACTTTGGGAGGCCGAGGTGGGTGGATCATCTGAGGTCAGGAGTTCAAGACCAGCCTGGCCATCATGGTGTGAAACCCCATCTTTATTTAAAAAAAAGAAAGAAGGAAAAAGAAAACATGGCCCAGCTTGGACTTGTCACCAGCTCTGAGGAATGAGAACTCGACAAACCCCTTTAATCTGTCTCTGAGACCCTGAAGTGCCCCAGTATTTCGTGCTCCCCACAGAAGAGGGTCGTGAGGACCCAGGAGCCCTCCGCCGCCAGCCCCCTAGCACCCATGTCCCCAAACATCTGGATGCTGCTGGAGGCGACTCTCAGTGCTGGACCCCAGTGCAGACCCCACCTGGCTACTCTTGACCTCACCCCACGCCCTTCTTGGCCTGGCAGACAGAGATGAAGGAGACAGCGGGAACCACAGACCTTCCCCAACCCCAGCCCGGCCCCACCCCGGCCCACGTGGCATCACAGCCCGCCCGAGGGCAGCAGCCCCCAGGGAAGATGCTGAGGGGCCGAAGCCACCTGAGACACTGGGAGAGAACCCAGTGCCTGACTCCACATCAGGTCTCCGGTGCCCTCCCCTGGCCGGCAGGGTTGGGGGTTTGGGGTCTGTTAGAGAGCAGCCCCAGAACAGCCGAGAGAGGGTGCAGCCCCCACAGACCTCCCCCAGCACAGCCAGCACGGCATCTGCTTGCCAGGGGGCGCGTCCTCCAGGTCTGCGGGCGGCAGCGAATCCCTGTGGGTCTGCAGCAACCCCGGTTCTGGCCTCCCCAGAAGAGAACATTCGATGGAGGGGCATGCGGCAGAACGAGAGACTGAGGCAAGTTTTAGAGCAGGAGTGATCTTTTATTATAAAGCTTTAGCTGGGCGTGGTGGCTCAAGACTGTAATCCCAGCACTTTGGGAGGTCGAGGCGGGTGGATCACGAGGTCAAGAGATCGAGACCATCCTGGTCAACATGGTGAAACCCCGTCTCTACTAAAAATACAAAAAATTAGCTGGGCGCGGTGCTCCCGCCTGTAATCCCAGCACTGTGGGAGGCTGAGGCAGGTGGATCACTAGAGATCAGGAGTTCAAGACCAGCCTGGCTCACGTGGTGAAACCCCGTCTCTACTAAAAATAGAAAAATTAGCCAGGTGTGGTGTCGGGCACCTGTAACCCCAGCTACTCAGGAGGCTGAAGCAGGAGAATCGTTTGAACCTGGAAGGTGGAGGCTGCAGTGAGCCGAGATTGCTCCACTATACTCCAGCCTGGGTGACGGAGTGAGAACCTGTCTCAAAAATACTAATAATAAACAAATAAAAATAAGCAGCTTTAGAGCAGGAACCAAATGAAAGCAACTACACTTTGAAAGGACCCAAGCAGGCAATTTGAAAGACCAGTTTAAGCCGGGCGCGGTGGCTCAAGCCTGTAATCCCAGCACTTTGGGAGGCTGAGGCGGGTGGATCACGAGGTCGAGAGATCGAGACCATCCTGGTCAACATGGTGAAACCCTGTCTCTACTAAAAATACAAAAAACTAGCTGGGTGTGGTGGCACGTGCCTGTAATCCCAGCTACTAGGGAGGCTGAGGCAGGAGAATTGCCTGAACCCAGGAGGCGGAGGTTGCGGTGAGCCGAGATCGTGCCATTGCACTCCAGCCTGGGTAAGAAGAGTGAAACTACGTCTCAAAAAAAAAAAAAAAAAGAAAGACCAGTTTGTGTGTGTGCGAGTGTGTGTGTGTTTAGACGAAGTCTCATTCTGTCGCCAGGCTGGAGTACAGTGGTGAGATCTCGGCTCTCCGCAACCTCTGCCTCCCAGGTTCAAGCAACTCTCCTGCCTCAGCCTCCGAAGTAGCTGGGATTACAGGCAGGCACCACCATACCCAGCTAATTGTGTATTTTAGTAGAGACGGGGTTTCACCATGTTGGCCAGGATGGTCTCGATCTCTTGACCTCGTGATCCGCCCACCTCAGCCACCCAAAGTGCTGGGATTACAGGCGTGAGCCACTGCGCCTGGCCAGTTTGACCTTTGACTTGGGGCCTGTCTCTTGTCCCTTCTCCCGTGATTCCGCCCGTGTGTGGGCTGTCTACACGTGCAGGGGCCTGCTGGCACTCAGGAGGGGAGCGTGTGTTGAGCGTTTGCTGGAGTTGTGCGGGTCCTCACTTGAGGAGCTCTCCATGACCAACATACGTGCCCTGAAGGTCACGGGCCAGTTAAACTCCGCCCTTTCACCTCTTAGTGTGCCCGCCCCCGCCCGCTCACCGGCTCCTGAGACCTTCCCGGGAAGCGGCCGACACCGGGTTCAGGTGTTTGCTCTTTATTGGGAGCCGGCCATTCCCTGGCCCTGGCTGCAACCAATCATTATTTTAGCGAAGCACTTAACAACGGCCCGACCGTCACCTGATGGTCACCGACACTCCTGGTGTGCGGGCCAGGGAGCCCTCTCCTGCCCTGTCTGTGCCTGACCAGCTGCTTCTGTCACTGGCCCAGCAATCACGAGTGACCAGCAGGACACGCTCCCGTGACCCACAGCCACAGCAGTGAGTGTTTCCCGCCTGCAATCTCCTTCCCCAGGAAACCCCGGTCAGCACCACTCAATCCACTCGGTCTGGCTCCTGGTCTCTCTCAGTCCCTCTCTCTTGCTTCCTCCCTAACCGTGGACACCCTGACTTCCCCTCAGCCTTCTGCCACCACCGCCGCCCCCGTGGGAAGCTCCCGAGGCGTCCCCAGAAGTCAAGCAGATGCCGATGTCATGCCCCTGCAGCCTGCACCACCACAAGCAATGCAACCTCTTTTTCCCTTTCCAGGCTGGAGTGCCGTGATGTGATCTCAGCGCACTGCAATCTCGGCCTCCCGGGTTCAAGCAGTTCTCCTGCCTCAGCCTCCTGAGGCACTGGGATTACAGGCACCCGCCATCACACCTGGCTAATTTTGTATTTTTAGTAGAGTCAGGGTTTCTTTATGTTGGTCAGGCTGGTCTCAAACTCCTGACCTCAAGTGATGCTGGGATTACAGGCTTGAGCCACCGCACCTGGCCTTCCTTTCCCTTCTCTTCTCCCCTCACCTCTCTCCCCTCCCTCTCCTTTTCCCAGGCTATTACTCTGTCACCAGTTGCATGATCTCAGCTAATTCAAATGCCACCTCCCAGGCTCCCGTGTAGCTGGGACTACAGGCGCGCACCACCATGCCCAGCTGATTTTCTTTTCTTTTTTTTTTTTGAAATGGAATCTCGCTCTGTTGCCCGGGCTGGAGGGCAGTGGAGTGATCTCACCTCACCGCAACATCCGCCTCCCCAGTTCAAGTGATTCTCCTGCCTCAGCCTCCCAAGTAGCTATGATTACAGGTGTGTACCACCATGCCCGGCTGATTTGGTATTTTTAGTAGAGACAGGGTTTTTCTCCATGTTGGTCAGGCTGGTCTCAAACTCCTGACCTCAGCTGCCGGCCTCGGCCTCCCAAAGTGCTGGAATTACAGGTGTAAGCCACCGCGCCACGCCTAGTTTTCTTATTTTTAGCAAAGACAAGGTTTCACTGTATCACCCAGGCTGGTCTCAAACTCCTCAGCTCAAGCAATTCTTCTGCCTCAGCCTCCCAAAGTGCCGGGATTACAGGTATGAGTCACTGCCTGCACAGAGGCCAGACATGGTGGCTCACGCCTGTAATCCCAGCACTTCGGGAGGCTGAAGTGAGAGGATCACTTGAGATCAGGAGTTTGATGCCAGCCTGGGTGACACAGTGAGACTCCATCTCTTTTTTTTCCCCCTCGAGATGGAGTCTCACTCTGTTGCCCAGGCTAGAGTGCAATGGCGTAATCTCGGCTCATTGCAGCCTCCGCCTCCTGGGTTCAAGCAATTCTCCTGCCTCAGCCTCCTGAGTAGCTGGGACTACAGGGACCTACCACCATGCCTGGCTCATTTTTTTGTATTTTTATTAGCGACGGGGTATCACCATGTTGGCCAGGCTGGAGACCCCATCTCTTAAAAAAAAAAAATTAAAAATTAGCCAGACATAGTGGCATGCACCTGTGGTCTTAACTATTTGGGAAGCTGAGGCAGGAGAATGCTTTGCTTCAGGAAAAGGGTCCCAATCCAAACCCCAAGAGAGGGTTCTTGGATCTCTCACAAGAGAGAATTCAGGGGGGTCCATAGAGGAAAGTGAACGTAAGTTTATTAGAAAAGTAAAGGAGGAGAGAATGGCTACTCACGGGGCCGGGCGTGGTGACTCACGCCTGAAATCCCAGCACTTTGGGAGGCCAAGGCGGGCGGCGGATCACGAGGTCAGATGTTTGAGACCAGCCTGGCCAACGTGGTGAAACCGCATCTCTACTAAAAATACAAAAATTAGCCAGACACGGTGGTGGGTGCCTGTAGTCCCAGCTACTCGGGAGGCTGAGGCAGGAGAATTGCTTGAGCCTGGAAGGCAGAGGTTGCAATGAGCTGAGATCACGCACTCCAGCCTGGGTAACAGAGCAAGACTCCATCTCAAAAAAAAAAAAAAAAGAATGGCAACTCCGTAGACAGAGCAGCCCTGAGGGCAGCTGGTTGCTCATTTCTGTGGTTATTTCTTTTTTTTTTTTTTTTTTTTTTTTTGAGACGGAGTTTCGCTCTTGTTACCCAGGCTGGAGTGCAATGGCGCAATCTCGGCTCACCGCAACCTCCGCCTTCTGGGTTCAGGCAATTCTCCTGCCTCAGCCTCCTGAGTAGCTGGGATTACAGGTACGTGCCACCATGCCCAGCTAATTTTTGTATTTTTAGTAGAGACGGGGTTTCACTATGTTGACCAGGATGGTCTCAATCTCTTGACCTTGTGATCCACTCGCCTCGGCTTCCCCAAGTGCTGGGATTACAGGCGTGAGCCACCGCGCCCGGCGGTTATTTCTTGATGATACGCTAAACAGGGTGGTTATTCCTGTCTCCCCTTTTTAGACCGTACAGGGCCACTTCCCAGTGACGTTGCCATGGCATCTGTAACCTGTCGTGGTGGGAGTGTGGCAGTGAAGATGACCAGAGGTCACTCTCGTCACCATCCTGGTTTTGGTGGGTTTTAGCGGCTCCTTTGCTGCCAACGACTTTATCAGTGAGGTCCTTACGAGCTGTGTCTTCTGTCGACGTGTCTTCTGTCGACGTCCTGTCTCATCCTGTGAGTCAGAATGCCTTCACCCTCTGGGGATGCAGCCAGTAGGTTTCAGTGTTCTTTTACCCAGCTCTGATGCAAAATGGAGTTGCTCTGGTTCACACGCCTCTTGATAGCGTGAGCCCTGGAGGTTGAGGCTGTGGTGAGCCATGATCCCACCATTGCACTCCAGCCTGGGAGACAGGGCTAGACTCTATCTCTAAAAAAAAAAAAAAAAAAAAAAAAGCCACCGGGGACAGTGGCTCACGCCTGTAATCCCAGCACTTTAGCAAGCTGAGGCAGGTGGATCACCTGAGGTCAGGAATTCAAGACTGATAAACGCCCACTCTGAATGAAGAGACTCCCCCAAGCAGGCTTTGTGTGAGCAACATGGCTGTTTATTCACCCGGTGGGGTGGCAGGGGCGGGCGGGCTGAGTGAAAAGAGAGTTGGGGGGGCGGTGGGATAGGAGTTGGCTTTATAGGTTTGGGACAGGCAGTGGAAAGTTACAGAAGTTTAGGGCGGTTTTTACAAGCTGGGAGGGGGTCGTGGGGTCGGAAGTCACAAGGGTGACCAAGGTCGGTGACAGTCGGTTGCCTCATCAGCTGAGGCGGGAATAAGGAGCAATAGAAGAACGTCTCACAGTGAGTGAGGCGCTGCAGGGGTTCACCATTCTTCCCTGTTTTGTGGTTTTCCAGTTACTTCAGACTTTCTAGTTCCAGGAACTCATCTGGAGCGTCCGTGCAGGTCACAGAGGTTACCATCCCATCCATGGCACAGTCAGCCCAAAAAACCTTACAGAGAGCAGCCTGGCCGACACGGCGAAACCCTGTTCCTACTAAAAATACAAAAATTAGCCAGGCGTGGTGGTGTGTGCCTGTAGTCCCAGCTACTCGGGAGGCTGAGGCAGGAGAATCGCTTGAACCCAGTAGGCGGAGGCTGCAGTGAGCCGAGATGGCGCCACAGCACTCCAGCCCGGGTGACAGAGTGAAACTCTGTCTCCAAAACAAAAAACAAAAAAAGTTCCGGGAATGTGAACAGAATGAGTGATGGTGGCATTGTCCATCTTGTGACAACATTATAGGTAATAGATCAGCTTGTCTGACACTACAGGGAAGGAAAAGCGAATGCCTGAAATACTTTCCCTCCTGGCGTCGGCACTGGGGCTTCACATGGCTCTTGCTCAGTCTCTCGGGGCCCGATGGAGGTTACAGCCCACACGTTTCCCAGGCTACTCTCAGCCACTTTTGTTTCTCACATCCATGGGGGTGGGCTTGCTGCACCTCTCCAAACCCCACCCCAAGTACCTGTTGATTTTTTTTTTTTTTAAAGATGGGGTTTCACCCTGATAGCCAGGCTGGTCTTGAACTCCTGGCCTCAGGTGATCTACCCACCTCGGCCTCCCAAAGTGCTAGGATTACAGGCGTGAGCCACCGCGCCCGGCCTGCCTGTTCATTTTTATCCTCTAGCACATCTGCAAAGCAAACATCAAATTCTAAGCCCCCAACCAATAAAACAGACCCCTTCTCTCCTCCAAAGGGGTTTAAAGTGGCTTGGAACACTAGTCAGGCCATGCCAGGAAGCGGGGATTGGACACACCTCACTACGCCCTCCTCCCTTTAGAATTCTCACGCCACTGACAGCCTTGACATTAAAACAGAGATCGGGTTTTTGTTGTTGTTTTTGACAGAGTCTCACTCTTTTGCCAGGCTGGAGTGCAGTGGCACGATCTCAGCTCACTGCGACCTTCACCTCCCGGGTTCAAGCAATTCTCCTGCCTCAGCCTCCCGAGTAGTTGGGACTACAGGCGCCCACCGCCACACCTGGCTAGCTTTTGTCCCTTTAGTAGAGACGGGGTTTCACCATGTTGGCCAGGATTGTCTTGATCTTTTGACCTCATGATTCACCTGCCTTGGCCTCCCAAAGTGCTGGGATTACAGGTGTGAGCCACCGCGCCCAGCCGGTTTTTTTTTTTTTTTTTTTTGAGAAGGAGTCTCACTCTGCCGCCCAGGCTGGAGTGTAGTCACACGATCTTGGCTCACTACAACCTCCACCTCCCAGACTCAAGTGATTCTCGTGCCTCAGCCTCCCGCATAGCTGGGATTACAGGTGCCCACAGCACCACACCTGGTTAATTTTTGTATTCTTAGTAGACACAGGGTTCTCACCATGTTGTCCAGCCTGGTCTTGAACTCCTGACCTAAAGTGATCCACCCACCTCAGCCTCCCTAAGTGCTAAGATTACAGGCATGAGCCACTATGCCTGGCCCCAAACTATATTTCTTCAATAGGTTTTTAAATGGCCCTACAAAGCTTCCTCTTATGGGAGAAATTTACATTCTGTAGAGAACGGTCTTCCTGACTAGGTGTTTCCAGGAGAGTCTAGCACCTTCTAAGGTCTGATAAGAGACATTTCCCATCTATTCTCTCTGCAGCCTGCTACCTGGAGGATTCATCTATGTAACAAGAGCCTTGGTTTCCACAGGTCCCCAGGCCCCTCACCTTAGCCCCAAGTATTTTTTTCTGCAGACTTCAACACTTTAAGCAAAACTTAACTCATTCAACTAACTGCCAGCCAGGAAGTCTTTGAATCCACCTGTGACCTGGAAGCTCCCTCAGACAACCCGCCTTTCCAGACTGAACCAGCGTGTACCTTACATGGCTTGATTGATCTCTGCCTATAACTTTGGTCTCGCTTAAGTGTATAAAACCAAGCTGTGGCTGGCCGTGATGGCTCACACCTGTAGTCCAAGCACTTTGGAGGCCAAGGCGGGCGGATCACCTGAGGTCAGGAGTTCAAGACCAGCCTGACCAACATGGTGAAACCCCATCTTAATAAATAAATAAAAATAAAAATAAAATAAAACCAAGCTGTAGGCTGGGCACTGTGGCTCACACCTGTAATCCCAGCACTTTGAGAGGCCAAGGCAGTCAGATCACTTGAAGTCAGGAATTCAAGACCAGCCTGGCCAACATGGTGAAACCCAGTCTCTTTAAAATACAGAAAAGGCTGGGCACAGTGGCTCAAGCCTGTAATCATAGCACCTTTGGAGGCTGAGGCGGGCAGATAACTTGAGATCAGGAGTTCAAGAATAGCCTGGCCAACATGGTGAAAGCCCATCTCTACTAAAAATTAAAAAATTAGCTGGGCACAGTGACATATGCTTGTAATCCCAGCTACTTGGGAGTCTGAGGCAGGAGAATCACTTGAACCCAGGAGGCAGAGGTTGCAAGGAGCCAAGATCACGCCACTGTACTCCAGCCTAGGCAACAAAGAAGCAGACTCCATCCCAAAATATTAAATTTTACAATTGCCAGGCAGCCGGGTACAGTGGCTCACGTCTATAATCCCAGCACTTTGGGAGTCCGAGGCAAGTGGATCACCTGAGGTTGGGAGTTCAAGACCAGCCTGGCTGACATGGTGAAACCCTGTCTTTACTAAAAATACAAAAATTAGCCAGGCATGGTGGCACATGCCTGTAATCCCAGCTACATGGAAAACAGGTAGGAGAATCACTTGAACCAGGGAGACAGAGGTTGAGTGAGCCGAGATCGCACCACTGCACTGCAGCCTGGGTGACAGAGGGAGACTCCGTCTCCAAAAAAAAAAAAAATCTATAATAGTAAATAAAGCATTTCCCTGAGTTCTGTGAGCCACTCTAGTAAACTGCTGGGCCCCAGAAGTGGGTCCTGGGACTGGCCTGTTGATAGCCAGGTCAGACAGAAATCTTGGATACCCTGTGGTAAGCACGTGTGTGTGGTCCAGTGCCTGGAAGGTCTGTGCACCGACGCCGAAGCCTGTAGCAGGGAAGCGTTTTAATCATGATGCTGCCAGGGAAGGACACGCCAAGGAAGCCTCACCTCCACCGCCCAGAGCAGTTCAGGGTGGTAGAAATACATTTTTGGGGCCGGGCGCGGTGGCTCACGCCTGTAATCCTAGCACTTTTGGAGGCCAAGGTGGGTGGATCACCTGAGGTCGGGAGTTCAAGACCAGCCTGGCCATCACGGTGAAACCCCATCTTTAAAAAAATAATAATAAAATACAATAAATAATAATAATAATAAAGAAATACATTTTTGGTGCCGCAAAAGAAATAGCACTCGAACGTAAATTTTCTCAGCAAGGGAATTTACTTCCGTAGAAGTGTGAGCCTCGCAGATGGAGGAAGGGCAACAGAACACTTTTTATTTTTTTTTTTTTGAGACGGAGTTTCGCTCTTGTTACCCAGGCTGGAGTGCAATGGTGCGATCTCGGCTCACCGCAACTTCCGCCTCCTGGGTTCAGGCGATTCTCCTGCCTCAGCCTCCTGAGTGGGTGGGATTACAGGCACGCGCCACCACGCCCAGCTAATTTTTTTTTTTTTTTAGTATTTTTAGTAGAGACGGGGTTTCACTATGTTGACCAGGACGGTCTCGATCTCTTGACCTCGTGATCCACCCGCCTCGGCCTCCCAAAGTGCTGGGATTACAGGCTTGAGCCACCGCGCCCAGCCAACAGAACACTTTTAACCGCGGCAGGGGAAGGGGTTCTTATCCCTGACACTGGTCGCCCCTGCTGCTATGTCACTCCCCTATGGGTGAGGCTTGGGCAGCACAGTCTAAACTAATTCCGGTTGGCTATTTTAAAGAGAGCAGGGTTACGAGCCAGAGTGGTGGGGTGAGCAGCTTCGGCAGGAAAGACACGGAGCAGGTAACTAAAGGTGACTCAGATGGAGCAGGTGACCAGGATGAGTCAGGACGGACCAGAGGTGACTCAGGAAGGAGCAGGTGACGAAGGGTGACTCAGGGCAGGGCAGGTGACCAGGGCTACAGATGTGAACTCCTGATTAGAGCTGGTGGGAAGGTTGTTTACTGAAACTAGGGGCAAGGGGATGAAGAGAATGAGGAAGTCAAACTTTAAAATGAAGAACAAGGAAACTGAACATACCAACATACTGATGCTTTGAAGAGAAACTGAGAACTCAGTGTGTTTAACAGGGGCTTGGAGGTTCATTTGTTTGTTTTTTTGAGATGGAATTTTGCTCTTTCGCCATGCTGGAGAGCAGTTGGTGCGATCTCGGCTCGCTGCAACCTCCACCTTCCAAGTTGAAGCAATTCTCCTGCCTCAGCCTCCAGAGTAGCTGGGACTACAGGCGCCCACCTCCATGCTGGGCTAATTAGGAGCTAGGGATTTCAAGAGCTGTGGAGTGGCTGAGGTGTAAGGGTCACTGATGAGGGAACTAAAGTGGCTGCATTCTTATCCTGATTTTGTTCCTCTGTGGAGGTCTTCACACTGGTTGGCAGCAGCCGAAACTCAGGATCTGAAAAACATTTTTCTCTGGAGACAGGGTGTCCCTCTGTTGCCCAGGCTGGAGTGCAGCGGTGCAAACACAGCTCACGGCAGCGTTGGCCTACAGGGCAAACATGATTCTCTTCCCTCAGAATCCAAAGTAGCTGGGACTTGGGAAAGGAAAATCTTGGGAACCCAAAATTACTAAACCAAAGGGTAAAGTCAAGTGGGGGGCTGCTCAGGACAGACCCACCTCCCATTCTATTCAAAATCATTCCTCTGCTCACTGAGATAGGTGCATATCTGACGGCCTCCTTTGAAAAGGCTCATCAGAAACTCGAGGGAGGTGGGTACGGAGGTGGGTACGGTGCTCACGCCTGCAGCACGTTGGGCAGCCAAGGTGGGCGGATTACCTGAGGTCCGGAGTTCAAGACCAGCCTGGCCAGCCTGGTGAAATTTTGTCTCTACTAAAAATACAAAATACCAGCTGGGTGCAGTGGCATGCACCTGTAAACCCAGCTACTCTGGAGGCTGAGGCAAGAGAATCACTTGAACTCAGGAGGTGGAGGCTGCGGTGAGCCAAGGTCACACCACTGCACTCCAACCTGGGCTACAGAGCAAGAGTTTGTCTCAAAAAAAAAAAAAAAGGAAATTCAAATGAATGCAACCATTTGTAGCCATTTTTTTCTCACCTATCTGTGACCTGGAAGCCCCTCCCTGTTTCGGGTGGTCTCACCTTTCTGGATGAAACCAATGTATTTCTTCTTTTTTTTTTTGAGAGGGAGTATCACTCTTGTTGCCCAGGCTGGAGTCTAAGGGCATGATATCGGCTCACTGCAACCCCGCTTCCAGGGTTCAAGTGATTCTCCTGCCTCAGCCTCCCGAGCAGCTGGGATTACAGGTGTGTGTCACCACGCCTGGCTAATTTTTGTATTTTTAGTAGAGATGGGGTTTCACATGTTGGCCATGCTGGTCTTGAACTCCTGACCTCAAGTGATCTACCTGCCTTAGCTTCCTAAAGTGCTCGGATTACAGGCTTGAGCCACTGTGCCCAGCCAAAAGCCACTGTACTTCCTATGCACATTGATTGATGACTCCAGTCTCCCTAAAGTGTATAAAACCAAGCTGTGTCCCGACCACAGCAGAGATGGGGTTTCACACATGACGGTCAGGTGGGTCTCAAACTCCTGACCTCGCGATCTGCCTTCTTTGGCCCCCAAAGTGCTGGGATTATAGGCGTGAGCCACTGCGCCTGGCCAGAGCTGTCTTTGGAGCTGGGTTTTGTGCATGCTCTGGGGTAAGGGTCCACCTTCACTCTACCGCAGAGACCCTTCTTTCTCTGGGGAATTGGGCCCTGGAGCAGCGGTCTCTGCTCTCAAAACCTGGTGTGCAGAGCCTGGCCCCAGCAGGGCCCGGAAAGGGCACCCAGGGGACTGGAGGTCCCACCCTACAGCAGGCAGCTCCTCGTCACACTTCCTGCTCCCTCCCGAGAGGACAGGGGCAAGGGTGGGTGGCGCATGCCTGGCACAGTCAGCCACAAGCCTTGTGCAGATGTCACAGTCACTGATTCAAACCCCCCACCCTCTCCAAGCCTCAGCTTCTCCTTTGCACCCAGGGAGCTGGACCCAACAAGTGCCCTCTCCTTGAAAACGTGTGTGACAGTTGCTGGCTGCTCAAAGAACACTTCTGGGCTGAAGTCGCCCAACTCAGGGAGCCTCTTCCCTCCCCTTCTGACTCCATGCCCCTCACCCCCACCCGCCACAGCCTCCCCAGTCCCCAGCCCGCTCCCGGGGCCACTTTCCACCAGGCAGGTCTCAATCCCTCCCACACACACAGGGAACCAGGGCCCCGTTTTGCTTTTCCTATTCCACAACTTTCTATGGCTCCCGCGGCCCACAGCATCAGGCCCACGTCCTCCCCAGCCACACACCACATCCGTCCAGTCAGCCTCCCAAAGCGCCCCCCAACTCATGATCCTACAAGCCCCCCACCTCGCCAGCCCCGCCCTCTCTGTGCCTGAGGCTGGAGCAGGGTCCGCCCAGGCCACGGCTCCTCCTGGCTTTCCTCTGGCCACGGCCTTTACTGGCTGACGCCTCCCCACACAGCCCTGTGCCAGCATCTTCGCCAGAAAGATGGCATTGGAAACTTAGCCCATGCCAGGAAGCCCAACGGCCATATCCCTCCACCAGGTTCACCCAAGGTACGGGTTAAGAATGCAGATTTCAGCCGGGCGCGGTGGCTCAAGCCTGTAATCCCAGCACTTTGGGAGGCTGAGGCGGGTGGATCACGAGGTCGAGAGATCGAGACTATCCTGGTCAACATGGTGAAACCCCGTCTCTACTAAAAATACAAAAAACTAGCTGGGCGTGGTGGCATGTGCCTGTAATCCCAGCTACTTAGGAGGCTGAGGCAGGAGAATTGCCTGAGCCCAGGAGGCGGAGGTTGCGGTGAGCCGAGATCGCGCCATTGCACTCCAGCCTGGGTAACAAGAGCGAAACTCTGTCTCATTAAAAAAAAAAAAAAAGAATGCAGATTTCAGCCGGGCAGGTGGGAGGCTCACACTGTAATCCCAGCACTTTGGGAGGCCAAGGTGGGTGGATCACTTGAGGTCAGGAATTCAAGTCCAGCCTGGGCAACATGACAAAACCCCATCCCTACTTAAAATACAAAAATTAGCCAGGCGTGGTGGTGGGTGTCTGTAATTCCAGCTACTCGGGAGGCTGAGACAGGAGAATCCTTGAACCCGGGAGGTGGAGGTTGCAGTGAGTTGAAATCGCGCCACTGCACTCCAGCTTGGGCTACAGAGTGAGACTCCGTGTCATATTAAAAAAAAAAAATGCAGAAAGCAGATACAGTACTCAGGACTTCAGAGCTGGAGGCTGGGAGAACAGGTGTCTAGACAGGCCACAGTGACTCTGAGCCTGGGAGGTGTGGCCCAGCCAGGCCCACACTGGTCTCGGTGGGACAGGGCTGTGTGTGGCTCCTGGGGTCTGGAGTCTGAGGGAGGCTGCCCCTGCTGCCCCGGACCCCATCCTGGAGGCTGTGACTCCTGGGTGGGCGGCTTAGGTAGAAGGCAGCCTGGGCAGGCCCAGGGCTCACAGTCACCCCTCCTGCTGCTGGTCTGTGCCAGGAAGCACCAGCTGGGGACCCTGCAGAAGGCGGTGGGAGGAATGAGTGAGGGAGGGAATGAATGAGTGAGGGAGAGAGAGAATGAGTGAGGGAGGGAGGGAACGAACGAGTGAGGGGATGAATGAAGGTGGGAATGAGTGAGGGAATGAATGAGGGAGGGAGGCAATGAGTGAGTGAGGGAGGGAATGAGTGAGGGAGGGAGGGAACGAACGAGTGAGGGGATGAATGAGGGTGGGAATGAGTGAGGGAATGAATGAGTGAGGGAGGGAGGGAATGAGTGATGGAGGGAGGGAATGAGTGAGTGGGGGAATGAATGAGGGAGGGAGGGAGGGAATGAGTGAGGGAGGGAATGAATGAGGGTGGGAATGAGTGAGGGAATGAATGAGTGAGGGAGGGAGGGAATGAGTGAGGGAGGGAATGAATGAGGGAGGGAAGCAATGAGTGAGGGAGGAAGGGAATGAGTGAGGGATGGAGGGAACGAGTGAGGGAGGGAATGAGTGAATGAGGGAGGGAGAGAATGAATGAGTGAAGGAGGGAGGAAATGAATGAGTGAGGGTGGGAATGAGTGAGGCAATGAATGAGGGAGGGAGGAAATTAATGGATGAGGGAGGGAAGAAATGAGAGAGGGAGGGAATGAGTGAGGGAGGGAGGGAATGAATGAGTGAGGGAGGGAATGAGTGAATGTGGGAGAGAATGAGTGAGGGAGGGAACGAATGAGGGAGGAAATGATTGAGGGAGCGAAGAAATGAGTGAGTAAAGGAATGAATGAATGAGTGAGAGAGGGAGGGAATGAGTGAGTGAGGGAGGTAATGAATGAATGCGGTCAGTCCCCGTGGTCCCCAAGCGCCCGGACACAGTGACCTTGGCAGCGACCCCGCCGTCGGTGAAATGGGGGCGGGGGGTGCCGGGAGAGCCCCAGGGCCAGCACAGCCGCGCGCTGGCGGAGCGTCCAGCGCGCTCGCTGGGCTGCGGGCCTCCCGCCCCGGTCCCCGGTGTTGGCGCGGGGATAGGAGTGGGGGTGGGGCCCGGAAGCGCCCCTCCCCCACGGGCCCGCCCCGCCCCCGCCCAGGGTCCGCCCCCAGGCTAGGGAACATCCTCACTTCTCCTCCCGTCGGTCATGCTCGCATTCGGCTTTTTGTACCAGGTCAGTTCATTGGGCGGATTAGAAGATTTCCCCGCCCACTACCCCGAACTGGCCAATTGCAAGGGGTTTCACAGGGCGCTGAACTAGCGGGAGCGTCACCGTCCTGCGACGCTTCAGGGGATCCTTAGGCCTCAGTGGTCTTTGCCCCCCGACCCCAGGCCGTGACCCCAAGGAAACCTCCGGGACCTGTGCCTGGACAGGTGATCGCCGGGTATCCGGAGAGCTTTTGAAATTCTTGGCCTCTTTTTGCCCCCGCTGCTCGCCGGCGTGTCCTCGGGTGGACGCGGGCGCCCCGAAGGGGAGTTTGCAGACGCTCCCTCACATCGGGGACGCGGCTCCTTTAAGGATGTAGGTGTCCAGGGCGCCGCCTGACTGGAAACTCGCCCCCTGACCGGGCTCCTGGGGCGGACCCGGGTCGTGGGCGCGCGGTGGCGGGGCCCGGGCAGCGGGGGGCGGGTGGTGGCGCGGGCAGCACTCGGGGCGGGGCGGCGGCGGCGGCGCGCGAGGCAGGCGTGCGGAGGACAGCCGCGCGCCAGGCCCCGCCCCGCGCGCCCCGCCCGCTCCAGGGTCCTCGGAGCTGCTCGGGCTGCGCGCGGAGCGGGCTCCGGAGGGAAGTCCCGAGACAAAGGGAAGCGCCGCCGCCGCCGCCCCGCTCGGTCCTCCGCCTGTCCGCGACGCTCGCCGGGGCCGCGGCCGCTCGAGGTGAGCGCGGGCGGGGGTCGGGCCGGGGCCGCGGGGCGGGGGTCGGGCCGAGGCCTCCACCGCTGTCGGGCCCGGGCCCCCGGCTGCCCCGCGCCCCGCCCCGCCGAGCCGGGCCCCGCGTCGCGGCCGCGCTTCCCGGAGAGCCCGAGAGGCCCCGCGCTCGACGCCGGCCCGGCCCGCGCTGCTGGCGCCGCGGGGCTGTAGCCCGAGCGCCTGGTTCGCCGCAGGCCTTCGGGGCCGGGGCTCCCCGCTTCGCCCTCGAGGTGCGCCTGGCGCGGGGCCGGGGCAGCCACCTGCAGCCGGGGCCCCGCGAGGCCGCGCCTTCCTCCTGCGCGGTGAGCGGCTTCCGGGGTCACGGTCGCCCCGCGGACGGCGAGGATTGCAACACCGCCGACTCGCGGGGGTGGGGGCCGGCGAGCCGGGCGGGTTTTCGGGGCCTTCAAACCAAAACACGTCCAAGTTTTCTCGCGCCTCCGAAGATGCTCCGCTGGCGCCCGCCGGGGCCCGGGACGTGAGCGCCTCGCTGGAGGGAGTTTTGTTCTGTCTCGGGGGCTCGCTTTGGACCAGTCCAAGAGTGGCTGGCTCTGGTAGTTGGGGGCGTAGGAGGCAGGTACGGGCGTGATGAGCTGGGCTTGTGATCGTGGCCTGTAGTCACGCGTGAAGCGCAGAACGAAGTGGTTTGGTTTGTATAATTGGGAATAACGCTTAGTTTCTCTGTTCGCAGAGTACCTGTCTTTGGGGGGTTTTCTTCGTAGGACCTACCCCACCTGTCTTTTGCTCTTAAAGAAACATTGGCTTTGGGTCGAGAACCTAGCTAAGAGAAGACGGGACGGATCCTCAGTTTGCCCTGATGGCTCACACAGAGGTCCGTCCCTTCCCTAGGCTGCTGGGTGGTTGCGGGTGTGCGCTTGTGTGGTGTCCCAGGGTTTGGGATCTTGCTGCGGAAACAGCCTGGGGGCCTGGGACAGACAGGTGCGGCCAGGTGAGCGTCTCCCCACTGCAGGTGCCCGGGTCGTGCAGAAGGGAATACTTTCCCGGGCCTGGGAGAGTGTGCATTTGGGTGCAGGAGGACCTTCGAGGGCTTAAGGTGCCAGCCTGTCGTGGCGCCCACCTGTTCTGGTGATGAGTGCGGTGGAGCTGTGGGAGGTGAGCGCGTTGCTCACCCTCAGCCAGGAAGTTGCTCTGAAGTCGGTGCTGTCGGCTAGCAGAGCCGGGTGGTGATCGGACATGCTCAAGCTCAGCCCTGTGTGTGTGCCCTGTGAGAGGGCAGGCGGCAGACTTTCAGGCAGCTCCTGGAGCGCCCGGCCCAGAGGTCCCGTTGCTGCAGGTGTCTGGGCCTTGCTCGGTGCTGACAGAAGAGAGTTGTTTTTGTCTTTGTAGCATAAAAGTTTCCTGCTTTGAAGCGTTTAGTGACTCCTGGCTGTTCACGAAGTGCCTATCTGTTAGTTGGGGCCGGTGGATTCAGTTTTCAGTGGGATTTGCTGGGTCTGTGTTGTGATTACATTGTAACAGATTGGCCACTTTTTCCAGTAGGCAGACCAGCAGGAGGGGGAGCAGGGATCTTGGAGGCCAGGCCTGGCTTCTGCCTAGGATGGGGTGGGTGTGCACCTCTGGCTCCTTACCCTGATGGTACAGTGTCCTGTATGACCACCCCATGGTGCTGAGTGCTTTGGGGCTGGGGGCACAGTGGCAGCAGCCAGGCCTTGGCAGGAGGTCTGGCAGGACCACCCCTCAAGACTTCTCACACCTGAGGCGACGATAGCTGGGTGGTGAGCAGGGCCTCTGGGCAGCCCTATCCAGCCCTCAGCAGGAGGGCCGCCTGTGACAGAGTCCCAGGCCTGCTGGCCTCTCCATGGTCTGGCCTTGCCTGGCGGTGAGCATCGGTGCCCATGGTCCTTCAGTGTCTGGAGCGCTGGTCTGGGGCTTCAGAGGCCTGTCTGATGCCTGGCCCCGCTCAGACCATGGGCACCTGGGAGCTGGCGCCTCCGTGAAACGGCCACTCGCCAAGCTGCTTTGCACTGCGCCAGGCACGGGTTGCAGCCACTCAGAGAGTCCTCCCTGGGGCTGGGGAGGCAAGAGCCCCTGACTTCTCAGTCCGCCAGCACCAGGGTGGAGCTGGGCTGCTCCATGCAGAAGAGCCAATGGAAGGGGAAGGCGGAGAAACGCGTGGAGTTTCAGACCCCAGCCGGTGCGGAGAGAACCTTGAACCCCTGGTTGGCGGGCACTCCAGCCTGCTCGGGGCTCATGCCCGCCTGCCCCCAGCTCGGCCCAGCTCTGTCCTGCCCCACTTCCTCCCGACTTAGAGGAGGGCGTGGGGAAGGGCAGGCGGTCCGAAGGGCAGGTGGCTTGTGGGCCCTCTGCATCTTGGTGAGGAGGATGTAGGGAAGGACATCCCGGTGGGGCCCAGACCATGGCTGCCTCCAGCCCAGACTGCCTGTCTTAGATTTAGTCATGGAGCTGGAGGCCAGGGCCCGGTGGCCCCTGTCACCCTCTTGTGGTGACACCAGCGTCCGCTGACTGGAGGACCCAGGTTCCTCTGCCTGCTTTTTCTCCGACTACCATGAGAATCCGTGTTTGGTGAAAATGAACCAGATCTCCCTGCAGGGCACGCGGCTCTAGCAGCCCCGCCCCGCTTCTGGAACCCTGGTGCCCTGGCGACGCTGGATCTGCCTGGGCTTCTTAGACCCCGGCCCCCACACCTCTACTTTGCTGACTCAGGGAAGGTCATCGTGCTGCCCAAAACCTGAGGGCAGGCCTCTGGGAGCTCCTTCCTCGTGGGTCTGCCGGGGCCTGGGCCGGGCCTCCCTGATAACTGCCAGGTGGGGCTGTGGCGACTGTGGCCCCGGTGGGGTGCAGGCCTGGCCCTTCCTGAGGCCGTGAGGTGTGTGAGGTTCGTGGGCCTCCACAGGTGCGGACGCCATCCAGGTCACCAGGGCCCTGTGCCCACTCTAGGACAGCCCATGTCGTAGTCGGGACAGCCCCCCTACAGCGTAGAAGGCCTGGCAGAGTCCCCAGCTCCGCAGAGGTGCCCCTCTTTGGTGTTGAAATACCAGACTTGGGGGCAGCTTCAGCGTTCCCGTGGACTTTGATGACCAGCACACACTTAGGTTTCGAGTCTCCAGAAAGTTTTGTAAACAGAGTGCTGTTTTTCGTGAGTAAAGGTGGCCACCGGTAGGGTGACAGTTGAGGGTGGCGTGAGGCTGCTGGCCCTGCCCACCAGTGTCCTCAGCGCCAGGAACATCTCCCTGGATGGACCTGCAGCCCTCCTGCGGCGACAGTGTGGCCCAACAGGCTCCCGCCTAGACCTGTAAGGCGAAGGTGCCCGGCCCCTGAGGTCCCTCGAGATGCGTGGAGCTGGAATCTGGCCTGTGCTCCACTTCCTCTGACCAGGGATCTGGTCCCCTACGCCGTGCTCCTGCTCTGCCCGGCAGGACCCGGCTGTCCCCGGCTGTCCCCTGAAGCCACAGGGATGTGGTAGTGGCTGCAGGGTCTGGGAAGGGTGGACCTGCGGGGGCGCCTCCCACAGCGGGTCTGAGCCTCTGCCCTGTGGTTGTTCCGTTCTGTCTTCAAGAATAACAGGTGTCCACTGGCCGGGCGTGAGTCTCAGTTCTGAGTGCCTGTTACCAAGGCCAGGGACCCAGTACCCCACACACCTGGGGACCCAGCCCTGCCTAGTCCCCACCTGCTGGTGTGGTGGGGACCCTGCCATGCCAGGCACCCACCACAGGGTGGCAGCTACCACCCAGCCTCTGAATGTGTGTTTGTTCCCGTGGAGCGGAGGCCACACCTTGTCGCACTGATGGGGGCATGTGGGGGTGGCCACGGGGAAGGGATCTTACCTGCCCCCCACCCCCACGGGTGATCTGGGAGCTGCTCACAGGGCCTCCCCGGTGGACCCCAGGGCCGGACAGTGGCTTGCAGAAGCGTCCTGCTGGGCTGGGCCAGTGCATGTTGGGAGTAGGCCTGCTGCAGGCCGGTGTGCGCGTGTTAGGGCGGAGGAGCCCGTGGCCCCTCCTGACCGCCCGCTCTGCCTCCTGTGTTGCAGGGACTCTGAACATGTCGGGGATCGCCCTCAGCAGACTCGCTCAGGAGAGGAAAGCGTGGAGAAAAGACCACCCGTTTGTAAGGAGAGCTCCGTGTGCGCGTGCAGCACAGTGGGCAGGCTCCCCTGGGTGAAAGCGTCCTGTCCCTCTGGGAGGGAGCCGGTCACGTGCCTGTGCCGGGCCGCTGGGACTCGCAGGCGGGTTCTCAGCGGTTTTGGTAAAATGAGATGCCACTGCACTGATGTGCTTTTGTGGTGGTTTTCCCTCAGGGTTTCGTGGCTGTCCCAACAAAAAATCCCGATGGCACGATGAACCTCATGAACTGGGAGTGCGCCATTCCAGGAAAGAAAGGGGTAAGAGGCGCGCGCCACCGGCCTCCTGTCTGGCAGCGCCGTGGGGACACTCCACTCCGATCCTTGCTGTCCGTGACAGCCGTCCTTGTCACAGGCTGCAGTCAGCAACAGGTCACATCCCAGCTCTGTCCTGGTCCCCGCCCCATCGGGACGTGAACGCAGAAGGTGGGACTGCTGTGGTCCCCTCCCAGAGCAGTTCTGGTTGAGAAGGAAGCAGCCTGGCACCTGGCCGGGCACAAAGCTGAGCTGTGGCAGCAGGGAGGGGGCTCTGCACAGAGCTGCATGGGCAAGGTTGACAGCAGGCCGAGGCGGGAGTCTGGGTACTGCCGTGTCCTTCGGGGTGTGGCTCAGCTCTCGGGAGCTGGGTTTGTCGGGGGAGCCAGCCCTGCGTAAAGCTGCCTCCTGGAGAACCCCCAGGGACCAGCGGCGTCTGCCTGGCCGGCCGGCTTGCGAACCCCTACATGTCGCTGGCAGGCAGGGCAGCCCATGTGCCTGTCCTCTTTGGCCGGGGACTGCAGGCTGGGGTACACGTACAGTTCATGCTTGTTGATTCTGAAGGAAGCGGAGAGATCCCTGAGGTGCTGGTCCTGCCTACGGCCTCGTTCCCTCCAGCCCGGGCCCCCTCTGGGTTTCACTGTGAAGGTTCCCTGAGCTGAGCAGTCCCCTCAGGACTCTGCTTTGCCCGAGACATATGTGGCTTGGCTTTGTCACTCGTCCAAGGCTCTGCTGAGAAGGTGCTTGCCCCTCACGTTAGGGCAAGGCACCGAGGAAGGCGGAAGGTGGTGTGGGGTCGTGGGGCGGCAGAGGGGCCTCGTCCAGGCAGGACGGTGTGGGGGTTTGGGAACACCCCTGGGGTGAGGGCAAGGGGTGCTCTTGGTGCCCTCGTGCCAGCCCAGTATGCAGCGCTCTTCCCCCCCGCCCAGCCCCTGCTTCCCGCCTCCACTCCTTTCCGGGAGGGCCTTTCCGACTCACTGTCTGGGCACGGCAGCGGTCCTGACAGCCGCCTTGTTGAGGCTGTTCCGGGCTTCAGGCTGGTTTAGGAGCCGCCTCTGTTGGGCCTCTGGCCCCTGGTGTCCTGTGTGTTGTGCCGTAGAAGCAAGCCCCTTCCTCCTGGGCCACCCTGCGCAGGCGAGCAGCCCATCTCACCACGGTTTATTTCCTTGCAGACTCCGTGGGAAGGAGGCTTGTTTAAACTACGGATGCTTTTCAAAGATGACTATCCATCCTCACCACCGAAATGTAAGTAGCTCGCCATTCAGTGACCTGGAAGGCACCCCTGCCTGTGGCCATGGCGCCCTGGGCCGGGTGGTCTGCACGGAGCCGGGAGGGAGATCACAGACCTGGAGGTCGGCTTCGATCCCTGATCCCAGCTCCGGGGCTGGGCAGTGCACACAGTAGGCTTAGTCTCATCCTGGCTAATGGGCTGGGAAGCTCCGGAGTCCTGTGCACGGAGGGACTGTGACAGCCAGGCCGGAGCTCCTGGACTGGGAGTGCCTGGAGCCTCAGTGGTTGTTGGCGATGAAGACAGAGGACTTGGTGCCGTCAAGACCCAGCCCTGGACGGACGGACGTGCAGGACTGCCGTGCACAGTCTCACCCTCAGGATTTCCGTCGGTCCGCCTTCTTACTGCTCTTGCTGTGTGGTCTCTTGCCGTGTGGTCTCTTGTGTGGTCTCCACTGTGGCTGCGTCTGCAGCCTGAACAGGTGTAGAGCAGGTGACAGAGAGGAGGCCTGGGAAGAAAGGCTGCGGCCAGGCCCCAGATCCTGCCCACAGCTAAGCTGATGACCTCAGCCAGTGCAGCGGAGCTCAGGAAAGGGAGGAGAGGGCCGCCACGTCCCTGCCTGCCCGTGGCTGGCAGTTGGCAGGTCCTGTCCAGTGAGTTCCACGTGTTAACGTACCCAGCACCTAGAGTGTGCCTGACCACGGTGAGGCGAGAGTCGTATAAAAGCTTTCCCCTGCAATTGTCAGTCAGGGCACCCAGCGTGCTCCACCGTGGCACCCTCCGGAGGAACCTGGGGACGACTCACGGCACCCCCGCGGCCGAGACTGGCTCATTTTGGATTCTGCTTTGCTGTTTGATTCTTTTTTTTTTCACCATGCCCAGGTATTACTTCAAATGATTTCTTTTAATTAAGAAAAATCTAAAAATGAGACAAAATAGCTGTGTTCGTTGATTCTATTCAACTTTCTCTTGGAATTCCAAGCAAACGCAGCTACAGCAAGGCGAGAAGTCACAGTGGACGAGGTGGGGAGGAAGGCCAGGCCGGCAGATAGGCCGTGCGCCCCTCGGCTACAGTACAGGAGGCTGGGGTGTCTCACGTCCAGAACCCAGCACTGTGGGAAGCCAAGGTGGGCGGATCACCTGAGGTCAAGACCAGCCTGGACAACATGGTGGAACCCCGTCTCTATGAAAACAAAACAAAAAGACCTAGCAGTTAGCACGTGTGGGGGCACGTGCCTGTAATCCCAGCTACTTGGAAGGCTGAGGCAGGAGAATCCCTCGAACCTGAGAGGTGGAGATTGAAGTGAGCCAAGATCATGCCACTGCGCTCCAGCCTGGGCGACAGAGTTAGACTGTTTAAAAAAAAAAAAAAAAACACACACATACAAAAATTAGCTGGGTGTGGTGGCGCGCACCTGTAGTCCCAGCTACTCAGGAGTCTGAGGCAGGAGAATCGCTTGAACACGGAGGCAGAGGTGGTGGTGAGCCGAGATTGCACCACTGCACTCCAGCCTGGGCAACAGAGTGAGACTGTCTCAAAAAATAAGTAAAGTAAGATCGAAATTGAGTTACACAAATTCTGCTTTTATACAATTTCAATAAGCGAGGTTTTAAAACTATGCCGTTTACAGTAGCATGAAATGGGTTGGAATAAATGAGCAAAAGATTGGTTCGAGACCTCTGTACTGCACACTGGAATACTGCGGGGGAACGAGGCCGGCCTGAGCCGTAGCTGGCTCTGCGTGTGGAGGGAGACACGGGGTGTAGGCGGCCACTCTCTGCCAGGCCGTCTGCAGATTCCTGTGGTGCCAGTCTCGGTGGAGACCGTGGCACCGACAGTGTGTGAAGGTGCAGGGGCCTTGGATTCTCAGTAGGGGTGGCAAGAGCCAAGCTGAGGCTCAGTGGGTGCACACGCACCCCGACAGACCTGCCTCAGGACACGGTGATGGAGACTGCGGGACTGCGGAGAAGACAGGCAGGCCCAGCGAGGAGGCTCGAGGCCACACGTGTGGCAGCTTGATCTGTGACAGGACCGGTCTGGAGGGCTGTCCCGGTAGGAGAAGTGAGCTCTGCCTCCCTCCTGCCACAGAGAAACAGCTTCCAGATGGATCATGGTGCTCAAACAACAGCATGGAGAGGAGACCCAGGAGGGCAACTTCTGAGCTCTGCACGAGCAGGGCTTCCTTCGCCAGGGACGCCCCAGGAGTGCTGGCTGGGGAACACTGACGAGCTGACTGCATTGAAACCAAGAAGGTGTCTTTATCCTAAAGACGGCAGGAGGCGCTCCGTAGTGTATGTATGTGTCTTGGCCCTACCCACGGCTCCTAGGAATCAGTACGAAGGCAGCCAGCCGTGAGGTCCAGCGTGTTCCTCACAGGAGAGGCCTCTTCCCAGCGGCAGATACAGGCCGGGATACCTGGCTTTGCAGAGGGTGGAAGCCTCCCCGGAGGGAGCTGCCGTCCGGCGTAGGAGCAGGCAGAGCCAGGGTGCAGGGCCCCTGGAGAGTGCGTGCGTTCTGGAAGTTGCCCGTGGAACACCGCCTGTCACTCTGTGGAAGCTGAGCTCATGCCTGCTGTAGGGCCTGGCTGTTCACTCTAGTCAGCCGTGAGTCACAGAAATGCACACGTGTGTCCACCAAAGGCACAGACGGGTGCCGCTGTCTGTCCTAGGATGACAGGTGGGGAAGAGTGAAGAGGTCATGTGACACCTGGCGGACGGTCCAGGCGGGAGAGTGCTCCTTTTCTGTTCCTTCTGCGAAGCTCTGGGGCAGCCAGGCTGGCTGTCGAGAGGAAGCAGGAGGCAGCTTCCCCCTCGGAGGGCCTGGCGGTGCTGGCAGCCAGCTCGTGTGCCTCTCTGTGAGTAAGTTGTGATTGACAGAAGAAATGAGATTGAGAAATCGAATTAGATTGAAATCAGGCACTTGAGTTTGCCAAAAGATTCCCTTAGAAGAGCAGAGTCGGGCCAGGTGCCGTGGCTCATGCCTGTAATCCCAGCGCTTTGGGAGGCTGAGGCGGGCGGATCACCTGAGGTCAGGACTTCAAGACCAGCCTGACCAGCATGGTGAAACCCCATCTCTACAATAATACAAAAATTAGCCGGGGATGGTGGCAGGTGTCTGTAATCCCAGCGACTCGGGAGGCTCAGGCGGGAAGAATCGCACGACCCCGGAAGGCAGAGGTTGCAGTGAGCCAAGATCGTGCCATTGCATTCCAGCCTGGGCGACTCTCAAAAAAAACAAACAAACAAAAAGTTGAGCCTAGAGCAGAAGAACCCTGTGAGATGTGTCATTTCAGGACCTTCTCTGAATCAGTCGCCAGGAAGCAGCCGGGGCTAGAAGGGGCTCCACTCCGGCCACCGGGAGGTGCAGCGTAGAACCACGGGAGTGGCCACCGTGCACCTCACCCAGTGGCTGAAATCCACCAGTGATGTGGCCTGCGTGAGCCTGGAGGCGGCAGGGCTGAGGGCGGCGCCTGCGCCAGGGTTCGCGCTCAGGACCGCTGTGCAGCTGCTAGTGTCGCCCGTGGGCTCCTTCAGCGTGGGATGGTTTACAGTGGGGCGGTCTGCGGTGGTACCCTCGCTGCATTCCCCAAGGAGCGTGTCCTGCGCTTCTCCATGGTACCTGAGGTCCAGGAAGCTGCCTGCAGATGCTGGCGTTGGGATTGGGGCAGGCACAGTGGTCGGTAGGAGCGAGTGTTGCGGAGACGTGGATGTTCGTGGGCATTGTCTTTTTGGTAATTCCGCTAGCCTTCCTGCACTGTGTGTCAGTAAATAGCATTGAGAGAAGTGGGAGAAGGCCCTGGTGAAAGATGGTCC
The DNA here is from genome assembly GCF_048565385.1 of Saimiri boliviensis. Lineage (NCBI taxonomy): Eukaryota > Metazoa > Chordata > Mammalia > Primates > Cebidae > Saimiri > Saimiri boliviensis. The sequence continues at coordinate 10,548,183 of NC_133460.1, read as the reverse complement.
CAGATGGGGCTAATGGTGGTAGACTTTTCTGCTTTTTCTTAAGAAGTAACACAGGGTCCCAAAGCCTGTGTGCTGTGGAAGCAGGGGGTCTGTGTCGAAGCTGCTGACTCTCGAAGAGCCTGGCTGTTTCCCTGGAAGCCTCCTGCAGCTCCTCCCGTCTCCCCTGAGTCTGGCCCAGCTGGGTAGGACCTGGGGCTGCAGGTGAAGCGGCCACACTGGGGCTGCTGTTCCCTGTCTGCCTGGCTGTGCCCAGAGTTCCATCCCAGGAGAGACACAGCGTCATGTCTGGCCCGTGGCCGTGTCCCCCAGGCCCTGCCCTGTTCTGTGGCCCTGTTCCCTGGGTGCAGAGGTGGATGTTTCTTCCTCGTTCCCTCATGGCCACGGTTCTTTTTTTTTTTTTTTTTTGAAAAGTTCTTGGCCAGGCCAGGCATGATGGCTCACGCCTGTAATCCAAGCACTTTGGAGGCCAAGGTGGGCAGATCACTTGAGGTCAGGAGTTCAAGACCAGCCTGACCAACATGGTGAAACCCCGTCTTAAAAAAAAAAAGTTCTTGGCCAAATACCTAGCTGGCGACCCAGTGCCCCAGTGTTGAGAGGAGGGCGATTCTGGACAGTGCCTGCCTCTACAAAGTGCTTCCTTCCTCGTTCTCCAGGTAAATTTGAACCACCGTTATTTCACCCAAATGTGTACCCTTCGGGGACAGTGTGCCTGTCCATCTTAGAGGAGGACAAGGACTGGAGGCCAGCCATCACAATCAAACAGGTACGGATGGGGCTGCTGCCTGCACGCCAGGGCTGCCTCAGTCTCCCCCCGGAGGCGCGGGTCTGCAGTCGCTCTGGCTGAAACCGCCTTGCGAGTGTCTCCTTTTCAGACTGCTCACACCCGTCGTGTGTTTTTGTCTCTGGCACAGATTCTTTTAGGAATACAGGAACTTCTAAATGAACCAAATATCCAAGACCCAGCTCAAGCAGAGGCCTACACGATTTACTGGTAGGTAGCAGCCCTGGCGCCGCCGGCGGGAGCTCCCTGCATCCCCGCTGAGGCCGCCTGGCCGGAGGGGAAGGGGCACACAGGCTCACGCTAGAGACGGCCAGGATCCGCGCCTCTGGGGCGAGGGTCGGCATAAGCCCTGTGGGCGGCAGGCACCGCTGTACACAGGGTCTGCGGTGGGCATGGGCAGCCCCGGAGCCCTCTTTGCAGCGGGAGCAGGCCAAGTGACAGGAGCAGTCTTCGACCACAGCCCCAGTGAGTCGTGGCCAGCTAGGAGGGAAGGCTCCTGGGCGCGGGTGGCGGCGGAGGCTACGCTGAGGGGCCTGTCCATGGGCTCGGCCCCCCGCGCCACCCCTGCTGCTTGTCCCGTCCCCACTAGTCTCCTGTGTGTGAGGCCAGCCCCTCAGGGCATGCCACACGGGCACCGGCTCCACCCTGTCCCTGTGAGGTGCTGCTGTGATTAGAAGGGTCCCCATGGTCCTGGGGCACCATCTGCACCAAGGGCCTGGTGTGAGTCGACGCAGACGACAGCCAGACAGTGCTGGGGATGGCAGGGAGGAGCCTGCCCTGAGCAGAGGCTGTGCCCTGCCTGTCCTGTCCCCAGCCCTCGGGCCGTCTCTGCAGCTGCTCTGGCCAGGTCCGCAAGGAGGTGGGTCGGGGGCTCTGACTCCCACTGCAACACTGAGAAACCCAGCCCCATCTCAGCGCATGTCCCCACACCTCTGAGGGGGTCCCGGGGGCCCCAGCAACCAGGTACCCAGAGGGCTTACCCAGCAGCCACCCCACACATCCCTGCAACCATAGGGTTGGAGGCCTGCTCCTTCCAAGGGTATCTCCTGGTCAGAACGAGGAGGCCAAGGGATCCCGGCTGCCCTAAGCCGGGCCTGACCAGGTCCTGAGGGCAGGCCCTGGTTCTGGAGAGATGCATTTCTCCCTGGACTCAGGCCTAGTCCCAGTGTCTGCAGGGTGCCCTCCCTGGTGGCTGAGGGTGGCAGAGAGGCCCCAGGCAGGGAGCAAGTGTCACAGCAGTCACCCCAGCCTCAGCCTGGCTCCCCTGCATGCCCCACAGCCGCTCTGTCAGCTGAGTCGTTGCTGGAGCTGGCTCGTGGGACATGGCGTGACTTGGGTTTGTGTGCTGGCCTGCTGTGCGCTAGGAGTTCCGTGAAACGTGTTCCCTCGGGCAGGAAGCCACAGTCTTCACGGGTGTCCACATGGCCCTTGAGGCAGAAAACTGGGTGTTTGTTTTTTTATACCAAGTTTTGCTCTTATCGCCCAGGCTGGAGTGCAGGGTTACAATCTCCACTCACTGCAGCCTCCGCCTCCCAGGTTCAGGCAATTCTCCTGCCTCGGCCTCCTGAGTAGCTGGGACTACAGGCATGTGCCACCACGCCTGGCTTTTTTTTTTGCAATGGTGCAATCTCAGCTCACTGCAACCTCTGCCTCCCGGGTTCAAGCGAGTCTCCTGCCTCAGCCTCCTGAGTACCTGGGTTTACAGGCATGGCCTGCCACACCCAGCTAATTTTTTATATTTTTAGTAGTGACAGGGTTTCTCCATGTTGATCAGGCTGGTCTGGAACTCCTCACCTCAGGTGATCCGTCTCCTTACCTCCCAAAGTGCTGGGATTATAGGTATAAGCCACCATCCCTGGTCAGAAAACGTTTCCTAGGCCAAGTGCGTGGCTCACACCTGTAATCCCATGACTTTGGGAGGCCAAGGCAGGTTGATCACTTGAACCTAGGTGTTTAAGACCAGAGTGGGCACCATAGTGAGACCCCCATCTCTATAAAAAGTTTAAAAAAAAATTTGCCAGGTGTGGTGGCTCACGGCTGTAATCACAACACTTTGGGAGGCTGCCACGGGAGAATAGCCTGAGACCAGGAGCTGGAGACCAGCCTGGGCAATGTGAGAAGGCCCCCTCTCAAAAACAAACTGAGCTGGGCGTGGTGGTGCACGCCTGTGGTCCCAGCCACTTTGGAAGCTGAGGTGGGAGGGCGACAAAGTGAGACCCTATCTCAAAAAAATGAAAAAGCAAATGTTTTCCTGTCTGGCCTTCAGCTGGTTTGCTGTCGCCAGCATCGTGTGAGCGTGGGCCACGTCTGGCCTGCGCCGTATTTGTCAGCCGCCTCCAGAGCTGGGCCGTGGCTCCGGGCTGTGGCATGGGCTGGCGGGGCTGCCGTCCGCCGTGTGACTCCACCGGGGTCTCCTGGGCCTGGGCTTGCTGGGCTGCCGGGTTTCAGATCCTCTTTCCTGGGTTTCCTGGTAGCCTTGGGCTGCGTTCCTGCCCTGGCAGGTACCTCTTCATGGGGCCCCTGCTTGGTAAAGGCAGGGCTGGGAAAGTGTGGCCAAGCCTCTTGGCCTGGGTGGGAATGGCACCCGCCCTGGTGCCATCCTGGGCTGCTGGCCTTCGCTCTGCACCATGCCTGGCTCAGCTCAGGGTTTCAGACCACCTCCAGTCCTGGTGATAACTGCCAGGAGCCACCTCCGTAAGTGTCGTGGTGTTCCCGTGGTCCTCAAGGTCAAGCTGCCCCTGCAGCCCATCAGCCCCCAGGCAAAGCCTTGGCCACCCTCCCACAGACCTGTTTTGCCCAGGCAGTGTGTGCCATTTGCCCTCCTGGGCAGCTTTCCCAGGCCAAGCCTCCCTCCACCCAGCCCCAGTCCTGTTCCCCAGTGTCCCGGTACCGCCCAGCTCGGGTACAGCCCCTTCTGGGCCAGGCCTGCCTTCACACACCGTACCCCGGGGCTGAGAGCCTCCTGGGAGAGCCCTCCAGAGGTTAGTTTCTGTTTTGGGAATTAACAGCGGCAAGCAGTCAGTGCTTTTAATGTATTAGCTCTGTTCCTAGACTTACAGAAAAGAGAAGCTGCTGATGGCTAGTTAGGATAGACTGTGGGCACTGGTGTTGATGGTGCAGGCACTCTGGCGGCGTGAGCCACGTGGGGCCTGTGCCCTCCACTCCGACGCCACCCAGCGCTGTTCTCTCCTCCCTGCCCGTCCATCCCTCTCAGACCACAGGCTGGTCTCGGCCTCATCAGCGCCAGCCTGGGCTCCCGCCACGCAGGCCTCCCTGCTTCTGTCACGTGGACGAGCTCCGCGCCACACTCCCCCAGGAGGCCGCGTCCTCCGAGCCGAGCCGAGCCGAGCCGAGCCGAGCCGGCCTGGGGTGAGCGTGCAGGCCGGGGGCTGCGCCTCCTCCTAACTGCTCTTGTCTTTTGACCCCCTCAGCCAAAACAGAGTGGAGTATGAGAAGAGGGTCCGAGCACAAGCCAAGAAGTTCGCGCCCTCATAAGCAGCGGCCTGCGGCCTCCAGAAAGGAAGGGATTGGTTTGGCAAGAACTTGTTTACAACACTTTTGCAAATCTAAAGTTGCTCCGTACAATGACGAGTCGCCTGGGGGGGGTTGGGCGGGCGCCATCTTCCATTGCCGCCGCGGTCCGCAGTCTCGATTCGCTCAGTTGCCCGTTTTTCATACAGGGTCTCTTCCTTCAGTCTTTTGTATTTTGATTGTTATGTAAAACTTGCTTTTATTTTAATATTGATGTCAGTATTTCAACTGCTGTAAAATGATAAACTTTTATACTTGGGTAAGTCCCCAGGAGCGAGCCCTCGCTCTCGGACGCAGGCATGCTTCTCACCGTGCAGAGCTCCACCTCGCCCCGGCTGGCTGTCTGGAAATGCGCCCTCCCTCCGCCGCTCCTCTAGGGCCTGGGCTGTGTTGCTTTCAAGCCTCAGATCCCAGGTCAGCCGCCTCTCCGTTCTGCGTCACTTCCTTTGTGTTTATATGGCGTTTTGTCTGTGTTGCTGTTTAGAGTAAATAAACTGTTTATATAAAGGTTTTGGTTGCATTATCGTCATTGAAAGTGTGAGGAGGTGGCCTCCGAGTGCCTGGCCCTCCCCTCCCGACTGCAGCCCCCGCCCCCAGGGCCAGGACCCGGCTCTCCCGTCTGCTGCCAAGACGCCCAGGCTGCGTGGCCCCCTCTTGCCCTGGATCTTTGTAAATAGGACTGTGACCGTGCTGCTGGGGCGCTCCCCACCCCAGAGCTTCTGGCCGGAGAGACCCTGGCAGGGGTGCCCTGGTGCCAGCTGTCTTGGGGGCCACAGGGCCAGGGCCAGACCAGGGCTGAGGCTGCATGAGGACTGCTTTTGAGGTTACCCCTCAGTGGCTGCGTCACGGGCACCACCTCGGGTGTCTGTCCCTCACGCCCTCAGGAGGCAGCTTTGCTACCACCCCAGCCAACGCACGGTGTGTCCTCCAGCAGAGCCCACAGCCTGGCCCTTCCAGGGCTTCCCTGACCCTTAGTGCCAGGTAGAGGGCCCTGGGCAGCCTGTGTCCGGAATTCTCTGTCCTGATGCCACCTGAGTGGTCTCTCCCAGGGAGGCTGTGCCCCTCAGAAGCAGCCCTGGCATTGAGCCATCATAGGAAGTGGCCTCGCCGGTCGCCGCGCAGCAGGAAGTTACAATGGACAGAGACGGGAAGGCCTGAGGGATGTACCCCCGGCCCTCAGGGCCCCACCCGGTCTCCCCATCCTGGCGAGCTTGGCCCTCCTCAGTCTTATTTTGAGCTCTGGGCCTGGAGCTGGCCCTGTTGCCCTGGCACACCCCTGCGGCTGGAGCTGGGTCCCAAGGGGGCGGGGTGGGTGCCGAGAGTGCAAGGGAGGGCGGCCCAGGGCCCGGGATGGGGAGCCTGGCGCCCTCCTCCGGGCGGCGCTGCGGTGCGAGTGGAGTGAGTGCCTCGTTTGCTTTCCCGGCTTCTGCAGGGCCAGGGCGCTGAGCTCTCGGCTGTTTTCGGCGCGTTGATGACGCAGGGGGCCTTACCTGGGGAATTTAGCCGCTTTGAATATTTGTAGCCCACTCCCAGAATGTCTTATTTTGTATGACTGAAGTACGTTTAGGATTAGTCACACATGTAAACGGTTCATATATATGGAAATTCAATATATTTTATAGTTAATGTATTCTAACGGACCGGATGTTTCTAGCCGATTGTAGTGACGTCGGCCAAGGAAATGCTCCTTCTGTAGTCCCACAGTCCTCGGCCTCTGGGGGACGTGGACCTTGTAACAGCTCTGAAACGCGGTCGTTTGTTTGATGGAAGGGAAGGTGTGTTCCCAGCACGAGGTGCCTCTGAATTAGTGAGAATTGTGGGCAACGGGTTAACCACTGTATCTGAGAATCCACCAATAAAAGCATTTGCACAGACTGCCGCCTGCTGGGTGTGTCCTTTGCTGCCCTGTTCCCGGGTCCTCTGGGCTGTGGTGGGGTGGGCCAGGGCTGCCGCGCCCCCCAGGGTTCACTTCCAGTCCTGCCTCCAGCCCAGCGTCAGCCCCTTTGGGTGACAGCCCCTCTAGCCAAGGTGAAACCCAGCCTCACGGTCGTGCCTACACCTCCCTGGCCTGCTTTAGGGGTCTCCCCCTGGGACTCGAGGCTGCTCTGGCTGCCCCTGGCAGGGGACCTCCTGGAGAACAGGGACCCCCCCAGGTGTGCAGAGACCTCTCCTCACAGGGCCCATCCAGAGCTGGCTGGAGCCCCCAGATAGGAGGCCGGTGCACAGGTGCAGGGAGCCCAGCCCCCCGCAGACAGGCTAGCCAGGCCTGAGCTGGCGCTGGGGGAGCCCTCCCTTGGCTTTGGGGGTCGGGCTGGCCACACCTGCCTTCCGTGTCTCAGGTCCCTTGGGACTTGGGTCTGGCGGGACTGGAGGAGGAGGTTAAGCGATGCGGCCACCCTGCTGGCCACTGCCCCCGGGAACGCGGGCTCCTGGCCAGGCTGTTGGTCCCCGGCCCTCTCACCTTCCCAGACCCGAAGCCTCCCTTGTGGTTGCCATGACGATGATTTGCCAGGTTCGAGGGCCTTGCACTGACTCAGACTGGCTGCAGCTGGTCTGAGCCAGCTCTAGCAGGGAGGGGCCTGGGAGTGCTGGGTTTGGGATTCATCCCCAGGCTACCCTGATTCTGGGTCCGGGGCGTCCTGATGCACCTGCTCGGGAGATGCCAGCAGGTGCCTGAAACCCCCAGGCACAGCCTGGTCTAGGGAAGCGGTTGGCCCAGTTGGGGTGGGCGCTCCTGGCTTTGGCCCATTGGGTGGGAGGGGGCTGGGGCAACGGTCCCATCTACCATGCCTGTCTCTGGCCTAGCCTGGCCCAAAGACTCCCACATCTCCCAGGAGGCCAGTTTATCCAGCTCTTAGGAAAAAACAGGAATGGGCACGAGAAAACCACGGGCGTGTTCGACCTGGCCTCTTCCTTCCCTGGGCCTCTGCCCTTCCTCCAGGATGCCCTCCACCGAGGAAGGCAAGCTCCCACTCCGTCGTGCGCGCAGGGCCTTTTTTTTTTTTTTTTTTTTTTTTTGGAAATGCAGTTTCGCTCTTGTTACCCAGGCTGCAGTGCACTGGCTAGATCTCGGCTCATCGCAACCTCCACCTCCCGGATTCAAGCGATTCTCCTGTCTCAGCCTCCCACGTAGCTGGGATTACAGGCGCCTGCCACCACACCAGGCTAATTTTGTGTTTTTACTCCGTTTCTCCATGTTGATCAGGCCAGTCTCCAACTCCCGACCTCGGGTAATCTGCCCACCTTGGCCTCAAAGTGCTGGGATTTACAGGCGTGAGCCATCACGTCTGGCCTGGGCTGTGCCTTTAAGGAGGGACTGAAGCCCCCAGGCCGGGAGGAGTTGCCTTCTACCACCAGTTCCACACAGAACGATGCATGCAGAGGGCCTGGCCTCTCCCTGCTGGGCACCTAACCACGGTGAGCACAGAAGCCCGCCTCTGGGGAAGAGGCCTCTGACACCCCCACCCTCAGGCTGCTGGGAAGCCTGGCCAAGGGACAGGGGGCCATCCTGCCTGCCATCCAGGCCTCACGGCAGCAGAGGCTGTCCTGCCTGCTGGGCTCTGGCACACCAGTGGCCTTTGTTAGGGGTCTTGGTGGGCCCACCTCTCTGCCCCCACCCCGCCCTAGACCCCTCACAGACGCTGCAGTAGCACGGAGGCCTGAGCGAACCACAGTGTGGCACCGGGTGGTCACCTCCAGCCAGCTCCACCTGTGCCATCGCAGTAGCAAGACCCCCAGAGCTGCCGGGGCGGACTCTAGAGATGGCACTCCAGGAGCCAGCATCTCGGCGTGAGGCCAGACCCAGGCCGGGGCCTTCCTGCCCAGAGCCCCTCTCTTGCTCAGGCACTTCTACCCCAGGGGCAGTAGGGGCAAGGAACAGGTTCTGGCAGTCTGCAGGGTCCTGCAGCTCCATGGCAGGCAGGGTCCCTGGCTAGAGTCCCTGGGCTGACCCCATGAGCTCTCCTTGGCCCTTCCTTTCCCTGCTTGGGTCCTCAGAGGGGAGTGGGGGTGGGGACTTCTGGGTGGCTGTGCCTGCAATTCCTAGGGCTGGCACCAGAGGGCGGTAGCACCGGGCTGTGCACTGTGCTCATGAGTGTGGAACAGGAGTGGGCGTCTGACCTGCCATGACCTCACCTGCCTGCTTCAGCAGCCGTGTAGCCTGTGTACCCAGAGCCTGTTTCTTCGACAGCCCTGAGCAGAAAAAGCTGCCCTCCCTGCCTGCCAGACCCTTCCCAGCACAAAGTCCTGAGAATGTGAAAAGAACCAGGCTTGAAAAGCGGCTTTGCTCAGCTTTGCACATGCAGCCGTGTCCTGACAGCCTCCCCAGGCTCTGACCCCGTCTGGGCAGGTGGTCTTGTGTCCCAACACATTGCAGGGAGGCGTTCCTGCACCTGCACTGCCCCTCACTGTCCCTGGAGCACGCAGCTGTCTGCACTCTGATCTGAGCCCAGAGGCGCCCCTTCAGAGTAAGGCCTGGGCTCGGGTTTGGGAGGGTGAGCGGCCCCCTCTCCTGCCCTCTCTCTTAGTGGGAAGGGACTCATGTAAGGATGGGCTACAGAAAGGTAAACTGGGTCACTGAAGGGGCCGGAGCTCTGGCTGGGGGGGCTGCAGTTCCCACCCCCACCAACTGCGACTTGAGGCTGAGCTGCTGTGAGTTGAGATTGGCTCACTGAGGCTCCCACACCTGCACCCAAGGTGGGCGCTGCTGTTGTCCCCATCTTACAAATGAGGGAAACTGAGGCACAGGCAGTGGAGGGTCACCTTGGGGCTGGGGTGAGCAGAAGGCCAGGACTTTGACCCAAGTTAGCCTGATTTCAGCCTCACAAAGTGAAGGCATGGTCACTGAGTGGGACATCACTCAGCCGTTCATCCGGTGACTTCGCACTGAACATCTGTGGAGGGGAGAGTCTGAGGGACCATCCTGTCCTGGGGAAACCGAGGCCCAGGGCTGTTCTGGGACTCAGCCTGTGACTCTGTGGCCCTGGAAAAGCCCTTTCCCATCTCCGGACTTCAGTCTCCCTACCTATAAGAGAGAAGAGGGGTCTCCAAGGGTGCTCCCACCCCCGAGGGACGGCCGTGTAGGTCTCAGGGCTGCTGCCCTCTTGGGGCTGAGCAGCGGCCGCCCCTCCCAACTTCCTGTTTACTGCAGCGGCAGAGCCTGTCCCTTCGCCCAAAGCCAGTGTGATCGCCATGGCAACCGGCCCGTGTTTGTTCCAACAGGTGGGCAGAACCTGGTGCAAGACGGCAGAGGCGGGGGCGTCACTCCCAGACCGAGGCTTCAGACCCGCCAGCCCCTTGGGAGGGAGCCAGCCCCTTGGGAGGGACGCTGCTGCAGACTGGGGCTCAGGGCCCAGCCCCCTCCCCTGCTTCCCCGCTGCACCCTATCTCAGGCAGTCCCTGTACACTCCCTGCCCTCCCGAACCGGCCTGGATGTGCTGGGTCAGGCTGAGGCAGGGCCCGGGGAGGAGCTTCCTGGAGAGCCCACCTGGCAGTCCTGCCCCCACTCTGCAGACAGGGGCGGGGAGGGCATGGATGTGAGTGAGTGGGGACCCAGAAGCCAAGCCAGTTGTTGGCAGACTGGCCCCCTCCCTTTGAGGAGCTGTGTTCTGGAAGCCCATCTGGCCTTGGGCTGCCCCTCAGCCCAGCCCAGCCCACCCCAGCGGCCCCCGAGTGCGCCCCTCCTGCCTCTGGGCCTGAGCTGGGGTGGGCCCCAGGCCTGCCTTTCTGCTACTCACGAGGCAGGAGCTCCACCATTAGGAATGTGCCCTTTTGGGTGAAAACTCCCAAGTCTGCCCCCCACATCCCCAAAGGGCTGTGAGTGTTCAGCGGTATCCGTCCACGCGCAGGTGGGGATCCAGGGGCCGCTGCACCCTCAGGAAGTCCGAGAGCCTTGGGATGCCCAGGGCAGTTCTTAGCCCGGAGTTCTCCAAGTGTGGTCCCCGGACCCGCAGCAGCAGCAGGCGGGAGCTGGGAAGTGCAGGTGCTAGCCGGGCGGGCGCGGGGCCACACCGGCGATCTCAGCGCCTCAGGAGGCCGGGGAAGAGGGATCCCTTGAGCCCAGGAGTTCGAGACCAGCCTGGGCAACGTAGGGAGACCCCACACACACACCCCATCTCCACAAGTAAAAAAAATTAGCCGGCAGGTGGATCTACTTGGGAGGCTGAAGCGGGAGGATCACTTGAGCCAGAGTTCGAGGCTGCGGTGAGCCGAAATGGCGCCTCTGCACTTCAGCCTGGTTGAGAGCTTTTTTTGAGAGCTTCTTTGAGACTCGGTCTCAAAAGAGGGGAAAAAATGCAGATCGCGGACCAGCCCAGACTTTGGGAACCAGAGAGTTGGGGGCGGGACCCATCAATGCCTTAACAAGCCCTGCGGGAGACCGCGGGCTCGCGGGGGCGGGATTCGAGGACCGTGCGGCAGAGGGAGGGTGGGGAGCGGCCCGGGAGGGGCCTGCGGGGTCCAGTTTAGACCCCAGGGGCTCGGGCCGGCTGTGACTCCACAAGTGCCCGACTGGGCCCTCACCAGAGCCCCAGGGACGATCGCCCCCGGCCGTCCGCGTGGGCGCGGGGCGTCCCGAGTGGATCCCTACAGCACACACCCCCGCCCCGAGAAGAGAGAGGCAGGGTCCCTGAGCCAGGCGCTTCCAGAAAGGTCTGCGCCGTGGCCGGTACTGGTGGCTCCGGCTTCCCGGGGGCTCCGCGGAGAAGACTCTGCCGAAAACCCCTCCCAGCCCCCACGCGTCGCGGGAGGGCGCGCGCGGCCAGGCGGGGTCCAGAGGCAGCCGAGCCCCGCGGCCACCTGCGGGTTGATTGAAAGCCCCGCAGCCACCTGCGGGTTGACTGACAGCCCCGCACCCCGGGGGAGGGGCTCCAGCCCGGCTCGGGCGCAGGGACCCCGGCCGGGTCCAGTCGGGCGCCTTGGGCGCGGGGGGCAGGGTCGAACCAGGTGCCGTGGGCGGGGCGAGTGCGGCCAGGCCCCGCCCCCCGCCGCGGCCCCGTCCCGCCCCGCCCCCCGCCGCGGGTCCGCCCCGCTGTTGCTCAGTCGTCCGCGCGCGCGGCTGGGAGCGGTCGCTGTGCCTCGGCGTCCCCGAGCCGGTGCCCGAGCGCAGCGCCCCAGGAACCCTCCTCCCCGCGCCCGGCCCACGGTGAGTGCCGCGGGCTGCAGCCGGTGCCGCTGGGCCGCCGTCGGGGCTCGGCCCCGCGCCGGCACCCGGACCACCGACGGCCGCCGCCCCCTCGGCCCGGGTCGCCCAGGCGTGGGGGGCGGTGGGAAGGTCTCGAAGTTTCCCCCCTCGGGCCTGGGGAAACTGAGGCCGCGTATCCTCGGAGGGGCGGGCTCTCGGGGGATTTCCCGTCCGAGCGCGCAGGTCCGCACTGCGGAGGGACTGGGAGGGTATCGGGGCGCCAGGGACTGCCTCCCCCGAACTTGGGCCGCCAAGCGAGGCTTCGACCCCCGCGCCTCCTCCCCAGGAGAGCAGACGGGCCCCCGGCGTCCCAGCACCCCTCCTGGGCGGGCCGCGTCCACCGGAGCCCTCGTCCCTCCCGTTCCCTGCGGGTCCCCGCAGGGCCCTGTAGTCCCCCCAGAATCCTTCCTAGTGCAAGCTCGCCCCTCCTTCAGCCCCGCTCCGCAAGGGGCTGTGGGCTCCCGCCTGGGCCGGGCTCTCGGGGGTAGGAGTTTAAAATGACACACCAGTCCCGCTCCCAAACTCCCCTCCAAGGAGAGAGACCCCCATAGAGCTGGGGGTGCAGCTCCCGGGGCGCCGACAGCCCCGGAGTCCCAGAAACGGGTGCAGCGAGGTGGGGCAGAGGGGAGGGCGGTGAGCAGACGGAGGCGGGGGCGCTGCGCCGACACAGGTGACCCGTGGCAAGGCCCGCGGGCTCTGGTCTCTGGCGCCCCTGGTGGGCGCCGGCGGCCGGACCTTGGCAGCCGGTCTCAGGCTTCAGGGAGCCCCAGGCTACCGGCAGCGCTTGTTAGAATGCAGATTCCCAGGGCTCGACTGGAATGAGACCACAGGAGCAGCGTTTGTAGGGGTCGCCAGGTGACCTGCGCCTGGGCGCTGCCTCGCGTGCATGGCTGTCTGGAAGAGTCAGTGAGATCAGGGAGGATGCCCGCCGGAAGCCCGCAGGGCCTGGTGAAGGGGCAGAGGGAGGACAGGCAGGAAAGCTGAAGAGGAGGGAAGACCAGGAGGGCGGCGCGGGGTGCCAGCCTGTGGGCACACATCCTGCCACCCCAACAGGCACACACCCAGGGCGCCATCCGCCACCCCCCTGCCCTAAATGTGGTAAGAAAGGCTGAAAGGTTGAAAACGTTTGTTCATGGACACCCTGCGCTAGGGAGGAAGGCTGACCCAGCCTCTGCTCTGCTGCCCCCAGGCTCTGCTGTCTCACTGCTCCCTGCCCCCAACCCCCAAATGGCCTGGCAGGAGACGGCTTGGCTTGAGAGTCCCAGGTTCACATCTGGGGCTCTGGGCAAGTGGTCCCTGCCCTGGGCTGTGAAAAGAGACGTGCCGTCCTCCTTGCAAAATGTCATTCCCCATTCAGCTCTGGCCTGGGGGACAGCCAGGGAGCGTGGTGGAACGGGACGGGCGTGTGTGGCTCAGCCCCAGTGCCCAGAAGGCAGGAGCTCCCTGGCGGTCCTCCCTCTGCTCACTGGACGGATGGGAGTGGGGTCCTGGCCCTGGCATTGGGCATGAGCAGAGTATGGGTTCATGCTGCCCTGTGCTACTGTCCCAGGCTGAGAGGCTGGGAAGGAGTCACATCACATCTAGGCCCTCGGGAGAGATGGGGGGTCCTCTGCACCTGGCTCACCACTGCCCCATAAGTGCTGAGAGCCACCCAGGCAGCCAGTACTTCCCATACTGGTGACAGACAGATGCACGGGGGTGACAGGTGTATGCCCATGACTCACAGTAGCTCTGGATGAAGTCCCTGATGGGGACATGGTCCAAGGCCTCTGTGGCAGGTGGCTCGCAGGCAGCCTGGGGTGTCCAGGGGAACCAAAGGGGTTTCTGCACACCCAGGATGAGCCAAGTCTTCTATACACCTGTGCCAAGACGCCGCCATTGCCGGCATCCTAGCAACAGGCTGCAGGAGGGGCCGGAGCTGCAGTTAGGGTCAGGACAGCCAGCCCAGCTGGTTGTCCCAGGAGCTTAGCACTGGGGACACCAGAGAGACCTGGACAGCAGTTCCTGGCCCCACTTGCTGGCTCTGGGACCTTAGATGGGCTCCCATTCCCGTGCCCCCATTTGCCCATCTGAGACGCAGGGAGCAGAGGGCACCCCTCTTGGGCCACTCTGGGGATGAGGAGGTGTGTGGAGAGGAAAATGTGGGGAGGCACCGAGCCCCCTCTTCCTGCCTGGAACATCTTGTTCCCACAAAGACACCCCCTCCCCATCCCCACAGCTCAGGCCGCTTAGCTCCTGCGTCACATTTGTCTCCAGGACCGCGAGCCCCCATCGCCCCGTCACACGCACAGGCTGTCGGCGGTTGCCCTGGCAACAGCTTCAGCAGCGGCGACTCTGCTGGCTTTGGGGGGCTGTTGGGGGGGCAGCCTCTTCCACCCAGCAAGGGAAAGAAAGGGGGGTCTGTTACTCCCAAGCCCTTGGGGACTTCACTGCTGGCTGTGGGAGTGACAGCTTCTAGAAGCACTGTACCCAGCCCACCGAGCCCCCCATCTTTGGGGGAGGCTCCCAGGGGAAGGCACTGATAGGTCTGAAGGAGGTAAGGCCCCCCGAAGTGTTGCTCCTCATAAAGTGGGCACTACAAACCCTCCTTCCTGTCCTTAGCTCTAGGGTCTGGCCCCGTGAGAGCTGGCACCCAGGGCTCGGGGACTTGCAGGGACCCTGGAATTAGGATATGTCCAGGAATGGTGTCTAAGCTGGTGTGGGTACAGATTGGGGCTGGTGACCCTGAACCCCCAGCTCCCAGGCCCAGACGCAGCAGGGGCCTGGGAGCTGGCTCCACAAGGTCTGTTTAGAACCCAGCGTGCCTGGGCCCCCGAGCTGCCCACTGAGCTGATGAGTCTGGTGCAGCCCCGGGGAGCTGGCCTGGGCACACAGGGTGGGGCGGGCTAACCTGGCTCCTACCGCCAACTGTCTGTGAGATCCTCGGCAAGCGGTGGAACCTGCTGGGTCTTCGTCACCTCTCCTGTCCCATGAGAATGACGGGCCAGTGTGCCCAGCCCAGAGGGCGCCCTCCGGAGGTGGACGAGACAGCACTGGCAAGGCAAGGGACCAAGAGCGTGAGGCCAGGGCCTTGGAGACCTGGGAGAGTGCTGTGTTCTGGAAATCAGGCCGGGAGGCTGGGATGGGAGCCCAAGTGGGCAGATCTCTTGCGGTGGGGCAGAGCCTGGCTCTGGGACAGTCTTCACAGAGGATGGAGGGGACCTCCCTGGGGCTGCTGGGGGGCCATGCAGGGCAGAGGCAGTGCCTGGGCTTGGTGGTGTGGAGGAAGAGGGTCTCAGGAGCCTATGATATCTTAGCCATCATCCTGCCCCCGTTGAAGGGGCTGTGCAGGTTGGTACTACCCGGCCTTCCTCCCTGACAGGCGGGCTGGGTGTCAGTAGCTCCCACCTGTCATCCCAGCACTTTGGGAGGTTGAGGCAGGTGGATCACCTGAGGTCAGGAGTTCTATACCGACCTGGCCAACATGATGAAACCTCGTCTCTACTGAAAATACAAAAAAATTAGCCAGGTGTAGTGGCAAGCACCTGTAATCCCAGCTACTTGGGAGGCTGAGGCAGGAGGATCATTGGAACCTGGGAGGCAGAGGTTGCAGTGAGCCGAGATCTCACCACTGGATTCCAGCTGGGGCAACAGAGTGAGACTTCATCTTAACAAAACAAAACAAAAGTGGGTGGGACCTTCCAGGAGGCTTCTGGGCAGGGGTCTGGCTGGGCCCAGGCTCGAGGCCTCAGGAGAGGGCACCTCTGTCCCAGCTGCTGCTTTAAGCAGAAGGCTGCAGGGTGGCTCAGTTGCCCTGGCAACGTGAGGGTAACTGAAGCCAGATGGACCGGAAGGGAGCAGGAGCTGTGGCCCCCACGCCTGGCATTTTCCAGTGGGGCCCGGCTCGATTCATATTCTCCTTTGTACCAACTGTGGGGAGGAGGCCCTGCTTCGCGGGGGTACTGCCCCCACCTTCCCCTATCCACCCCAGGTTTGCTGACCAGCCTCTGGGGTAAGGAGGGGGGCACTGACCCCCACCGTGCTTGGCGAGCGAGGACCCCTGGGCAGCCCCCTCCAGGGCCTCCTGGCCATGGCAGTTACTGGCTGCCCTACCTGGGCATGAGGGCTACAGCCCAGGCTACCGGCCCCCGTGCTGTCAAGGTGACGAAGTCTCACGGGCCGTTCTCACCAGGATCCTCTGTCATATGGGATGTCAAATATCTAGCGATATTTTTACCTCCTGTGTAGGAGACCTGGGTGCCTGACATCCGTTTTGACCCCAGAGTGGGCACGAGGGCTGTGGGAGCCACGCGCTGCTGCCCAGGTCTCTCAGTGAAGCCCCAGGAGACAGACGCCACCACCCGCTGTGGTGTCGGGGCAGGGGTGGCAAGCACCTCCCTCTCCAGTGAGATCCCAGAAGCCCCCGGATGGCACTGGGTGGGCACCAGCCCCACCTTCCACAGCATCCGCTGCCTCCTCCCCAAAGCTGCCCTGCAGGAGATGGGGGTGCTTAGCAGGTCACCCAGTGGGTGTGGGGACAGTGCCCAGTGCCTTCCAGGCCGTGGGTGAGCTCCCAGGCCTGGGCCTCTGCCAGCCTCTTCCGCCCTGCCCCCAGGCCTGCTGTGGCCTCTGTGGTGCTCGGAGGATCAAGTGGGCGACCTGAGGCTGTGGGCCGTGCTCTCTGCCGTAGGCCGCCATGTCGACCTTGCTGGACATCAAGAGCAGCGTGCTCAGGCAGGTGCAGGTGTGCCCGTCCTTCCGCCGCAGGGCTGAGCAGGACCCAGGGAGTGCCAGCGCCAACCCGCAGGAGCCGGCCACGGGGGCCTGGTGGGTGCCCAGGGGCCCAGCCCCACATGGTCACAGGGTCGTTTCCCGCCAGACTTCACACACTGCCGCCCCGGCCCTGGCCCCCTGGGCGGGAAGGAGGGTCTTCGCTCAGCAATGCTACCCTGTGGACGTCACGTGGCCCCACCTGCCCCTGGAGTCAAGGGTCTCAAGCAGGGGCCGCCGTGCCGAGAGCTGCCTGCTGACCTAGCCCTTCTTCCAGGAAACCGGGGGATGGCGTGGAGTTCTTCGCCCAGATGCGCCTCATGCTGAAGAAGGGGGAAGGCAGACAGGGCCTGCCATGCCCGGAGGTGAGGATGGCATCCCTGGAGCCCTACATGGCACCCAGCACACGGCTCCCCCTCCTCTTCCCCCCTTCCCCCTGCCCTTGCTCCCACCTCCTGGGGCACCGCCTGTCCTCCCAGCTGCAGGCCTGGAGCCCTCCCCACCCTCAGGAATGTCACCCTGGGCTCCACACACAGGTCCCCCTGCGCAGTGGCTCACCACCACCCCGGGAGCCTGTGGATCCCAGCCGTGGCCTGAGAGCCCTGACCCCGGAGGAGGTAAAGTTGGGGTCCCAACCAGGCTGGGTCTGCAGCGGCCGCTCCCTCAGCCGTTGACAGGCTCCTGTGTGTGTGTAGGATCTGGTGACGGTGGAGAGCCGGGGTGGGTCGGTGAGTGAGGAGTGGAAGGGCTCCCGGTGCAAGGCGGCGGAGGAGGGGCTGCCAAGGGCGGGGTGCCTGGTACACAGCCCTGTGGCCGCCATCCCCCCACCTGCAGGTAGAGATGCTGTACGAGGAGGCCCTGTACACGGTGCTCTACCGCGCCGGGACCATGGGCCCTGACCAGGTGGATGATGAGGAGGCCCTGCTCAGCTACCTCCGGCAGGTCAGCCCACCCAGCTCCGACCCCGACCCCTTCTGCACGCACTGACACCATCATTACCCCAAACAGCATGCAGGATCTCCCCCATCCCTGCTCTACACACACAGACAGCTGCACATGTACAAAGGCACACACGCGTACAGACATGCACACAGACACGCGCACAGACGCGCGCACACACACACATACATGCGCACAGGCTGACAGACACACCTTGAAGGACTCGCTCAGCCCCTCCCAGTTGCATGTGCTCTGAACTCCCCCGTCGCCCCCGTTCCCGCTCATGCACTCGTGTGCCCCTCATTACGCCCACAACCTCCGGGCATGCCTGGGCCCCTTGGCACAGACAGACGGCCTCCCAGGCCTCCCCGACCCCTGCACCCTGAGGATTGAGGTCAGGTGTGTGTGACTGGGGCTGAACCCGAGGTCTCAGGACAGTGGCCAGCCTCACTTCAGGCATTGCCCAGGCCTACTAACCCACCCATGCTTCACAGGTGTTTGGCACCAGCCCTGAGGAGCACGCCGAGGCCATCGAGCGAGTGAGGAAGGCCAAGGTGAGGCCGCTGCTGCCTGGGCAGGCGCTGGCCAGCACGTGCCTGCATGGTGGGGCATGGGGCAAGGCCCTGTCACTCCCATGCTAAGCAGGGAGCTGAGCCCACCAGGCCCACCATACCCCTCTGTCCACAGGCCCCCACATATGCCCTGAAAGTCTCTGTCATGCGTGCCAAGAACCTTCTGGCCAAGGACCCTAATGGTGAGTGGGGCCCCAGCAGACTCTGGCTGCAGAGCAACCCACCACGCCCAGGCTTCACCGACCCGCTTGGCTTCGGAGGGCAGAGGGTGTGGGGGCGGGGCTCAGCCACCCTCCGTGCCCAGGCTTCAGCGACCCGTACTGCATGCTGGGCATCCTGCCTGCCTCGGGTGCCTCGAGGGAGCCCGGTACGCAGAAGGAGCAGCGATTCAGCTTCCGCAAGGGCAGCAAGCGCAGCAGCCCCCTGCCGGCCAAGTGCATCCAGGTCACCGAGGTGAAGAGCAGCACCCTGAACCCCGTCTGGAAGGAGCACTTCCTCTTGTGAGACCCTCCCCCATCTGGGTGCAGGAGGGGGGCTCTGCCTGGGGTCCAGAGCTGGGCTTTGCCTGGAAGGTGGTGGTTTGAAGCGGTTCCCGGTCTCTGTGGGGCTGTGTGCCCACCTTCCAGAGGAGAAAACTGAGGCCCAGAGATGGGCGGTGTGCCACCGGGGCCAGGCATGCGGCTGGTGAAAGTAGCAGGATCGGATTTGGACTTGAGCAGCCTGTCTGGAGAGCTGGAGCATGTGGCGTGCTCCCCGACCCCAGCCTGGGTAGAGCCTCACTGGGGACCCTCACGGGCATCTCTCTGTTCTCCTTGTAGTGAGATTGAGGACGTGAACATGGACCAGCTGCACGTGGACATCTGGTACAGGCCCCTGTGCCTGCAGGGCAGGGTGGGAGGGGAATGGGCACCTCTTGGGAGGGAGCGGGATGGACTCAGGACCGGGCTGGGGGCTCCAGGCAAGCCAGGTCCTCCTCTCTCCCTGCCAGGGATCATGATGACGACGTGTCCCTGGTAGAAGCGTGCAGGAAGCTGAACGAAGTCATCGGCCTGAAGGGTGTGAGCAGGTATGGCTGGGGGACCTTTGTACCCCCTCACCTGTGTCTGCAGCTCGGTCGTGGGGCCTGGCAGGCGATGCCTCCTCAGGAGCCATCAGCCTGATGCCTGCCACCCACTGCGGCCAGGTACTTCAAACAGATCGTCAAGTCAGCCCGCGCAAATGGGACAGCGGGGCCCACTGAGGACCACGCCGATGACTTCCTGGGGTGCCTCAACATACCTGTCCGGGTGAGTGGGGGTGGGGCGGGGCTGGTGATGCTTAGGGAAGGGCCTGGGGAGGTGTCCCAGCCTTTAAGGGGTAGCTCACTGGAGGAGCTCCTGCTTTTGGGCGTCCTGAGGGCTCACCACTGCCTGTCACCCACATTCCCGGGAGAAGGGAAGCCCAGGCAGAGTATTCTCTCCAGAGTCTCACAGAGTCAGTGTGGAGGAAGAAGGGGAGGGGTCTGGCGGGCCTGACCCCCCACCCCATGCCACCTCCAGGAGGTGCCCGTGGCTGGTGTCGACCGCTGGTTCAAGCTGGAGCCACGCTCCAGTGCCTCGAGTGTGCAGGGAGACTGCCACCTGGTTCTCAAGCTGATCACCACGCAGGTGGGGAAAGTGGGCGTCCCCGGCCTCCACCCCCGCCCTCGTGGCTGGGGCGGAGCTGGTGATCCTGTAGGCTCTGCGTTGCAGAGGGACACGGCCATGAGCCACCGCGGGCGATCGGGCTTCCTGTCCTACCTGCTGCTGCTCAGCCATCTGCTGCGGTGCGAGCACCCGGCGGAGGAGGTAGCGGGGTGCTCCTGGGATTGGGACAGCCCGGCAGAGGGCCTGAGGAGGGCATGGGGGGCTGTCTCGCCTCCACCCACGCCAGGCCTCCTCCCCCAGCCCGACTCCAGCAGCTGGCGCGGAGAGCTCAGCACCCCAGCCGCCACTATCCTCTGCCTGCACGGAGCACAGAGCAACCTGTCACCCTTGCAGCTGGCCGTGTTGTGAGTGGGTGGGGCGTGTGCGGGTGAGGCACTGGGGGCCCTGCGGTGAGTGGATGTGGTGACTGGGAGGGTGGAGCAGGGAAAGGGGCGGTGCCATGAGTAGGGGAGGCAGCACTGATTGGGTGAGCGTGGAAAGGGGCGGCACTATGAGTAGGTAAAGCAGCGTTGATTGGGGGACAGGGAAAGGGGCGGTGCTATGAGTAGGTGGGGCAGCGAAAGGGTGGTGCTGTCAGGTGTAGCAGCATTGATTGGGGGACAAGGAAAGGGGCGGTGCCACGAGCAGGTACGACAGCGCTGATTGGTATGACAGGGAAGGGGGTGGTGCTATGAGTAGGTGTGGCAGTGCTGATTGGGTGGAGCAGGGAAAGGGGTGGTGCTGTGGGCGGGGTAGGGGCGGGGTTCTTTGAGTCAGGGGCTGGATGCTCCCTGACCATGGGCTGGGCTCCACAGGTACTGGCAGGTCAGCAGCCGCCACCATCAGACCCACACGCTGGACTACAGCTACCTGCTAGGGCTGCTGGAGGACATGCAGGCGCACTGGGAGGAGGCGGCCTCGCTGCCCCAGGAGCAGGTGGGCGTAGCCGGGGCCCTCCTGCCAGCCATGGGGAAGGGAGTGCTGGGGACCGGGCCGTTCAGTGCGGGGCGGCGAGGGGCAGAGTCCTGCCCGCGTTGGGGTTAAAGACATATGGACAAACCACGTGATGTGGGCGAGAGTCAGGCTCCACAGAAAGGAGACAGGAGACTCGTGGGAGTCACCTCGGGGGGCGACTAGAACTTAGGACAGGGCTGGGGAAAGCCGCCAAGCTGGCGCCCATTTGAGCGACAGGAGGGAGCAACCCTCGCAGGACCGGCATGGGAATAGCAGGTGCACAGACCCTGCGGAGCTGCCTGGGTAGAAGCTGAGGCTGGGACAGGCGGGCTGGGCCTGCGGAGGGTGCTTCTCCGGGCAGAGCTGGGCAGGCCATGCCTCAGGGAGGATGCTGTGGGTGAGGCAAGGAGGGCGTTTCTTCTCATCCGTGACCGGTCGGGGCTGCTGGCACTGAAGAGTCCCGTCCCCCCAGGAGGAGAGCCTGGCTGACAGCTTTTCCGCTTTCTCTGAGTTCGGGCTGCAGCTGCTGCGCCAGCTCCGAGACTACTTCCCCGCCACCAACAGCACCGCTGTCTACCGCCTGGAGCTGCTGCTGAAGTGGGTGCAGCGCCGCGTGTCAGCGTGGGTCGGGGCGGCTGGCATGTACAGGCCCCACATCAGCGTGCTGTCCCCACGCAGGTGTCTGGGCAAGCTGCAGTTCTTCCAGCCCTCCTTTGAGATCTGCCCCTTTGAGACAGAGCTGAACATGGACGTTGCTGCAGCCCTGAAGGTGTGTTCCAACGCCCAGTGGGGGTCGGCCGCTAGCCCCACTGCCTTCCCATCCCCAGCACCTCTGGCCCACCTCTTCCTCTTTCCTGCAACGCACCATGCTGTCTCGGTGGTGTCTGTTGCAGAGAGGCAACCGTGAGTGGTATGACAGGATCCTGAACGCCAAGAGTCCCCGAGAGCAGGTGCGGGTGTGAGGGACCGTGCCCTGAGGGGTGTGGGCAGCTGAGAAGTGGGTACAAGTCAGGCTTCCTTGCAGTCAGGGTCACAACGCCTGCCTGGGCTGATTGCACTGGCCGACGCCATCTATGACGACCTTCAGTCCTGCTACAGTGTCTACGCCAGCCTCTTCCACAGGTAGGCCCGGCACTTCAGTGCTGTCCTTGGGCTGGGGTTGGGGCCAGCAGAGCCTGCAGGGGGGACGCAGGTGGCTGAGTTGTGTCCCTTGTCCGGCAGCATCCTCAGTGTAGACTTTTTCACCCTGACTTTCCGGCAGCTGGAGCGTCTGGTGAGGAGGGTCCCTGACACCCCCAACCCTGGGTGTCTGCCACGCATGCGGAAGCAGGCGGAGGCCCTTGGCTGGGAGGGACCATTCCTTGCTGCCAGTGGCCTAATTCTGCTGTCCCGGACAGGTGGCTGAGGAGGCATGGGTGCTGACAGAGGAGCTGAGCCCCAAAATGACACTGGAGGTGGCCTCGGGGCTCTTTGAGCTCTACCTGACCCTGGCTGACCTCCAGCGCTTCTGGGATAGCATTCCTGGTCGGTGGGTGCCCGGGCCCTATCTCCTGCAGATAGACTTTGAGACCAGAGCCCCAGGCCGTGAGGGGGGCTCTCCTGGGTGCCCCCTGGGGCTGTGAGCCTGGAATGTGCTCACAGATGATGTGTAAGTCGGGGTCAAGCCCTGACCAGCCTCCCAACACAGGGACAGCCGTTCTCTGGCCCTGGCTGGCATCCACACCGCATTCCTGCCTGCCGTGAAGCTGTGGCTGCAAGTGTTGCGGGACCAGGCCAAGTGGAGGCTTCAGGGAGCCGTGGACGTGGATACAGTGAGTGATGCCCGGGCCTGAGGACGGTGGGGCGGGTCCAGGCCCCCAGCAACCCCAGCCTCCTCCTGCCTCCCCAGCTGGAGCCCGTGGACCCCTCCTCCAGGCACAGCAGCTCCGCAGCCACTGCTGGTCTCTGCCTCAGCCACATCCAGGAACTGTGGGTACGCCTAGCATGGCCTGACTCTGCCCAGGCTCAGGGGCTGGGCACCCAGCTCGGCCAGGTATGTGCGTGGGCCCTGGGGGCAAGAGGAGCAGGTGTGGGGTAGATGGGGCAAGGAAGGGCTCCAAGGCTCCCCACTACTGTCCCCTCCCCAGGACATGTGTGAGGCCACCGTCTTCTACACGGAGCTGCTTCGGAAGAAGGTGGACACTCAGCCCGGGGCAGCTGGCGAAGCAGTGAGTGAGGCGGTGAGTGGCCAGCTGGGGAGGGAGCAGGCAGGAGGTGGGGCCACCACCAGGCCCTGGACCCATCTCCCCACACTTACCCCAGCTCTGCGTGGTCCTCAACAACGTGGAGCTCGTGCGAAAGGCTGCTGGGCAGGCCCTGAAGGGCCTGGCATGGCCAGAGGGGCCCATGGGACCTGAGGGGGTGCTCCCCCGCCCCCTGCTCAGCTGCACACAGGCCTTGGATGATGACCTGCAGCGGGAGGCCCGCACGGTGACAGCGCACCTGACCTCTAAGGTGGGTGGGGCCTGGAGACTGGGTGAGGGCTGTCCCTGGTGCCCACCGTGCTGAGCGCTGCTCCTGCCCTCAGATGGTGGGTGACATCCGGAAGTACGTCCAGCACATCAGCCTCTCGCCCGACTCCATCCAGAACGATGAGGTGAGCGCCAGGGTGAGGGCCCGCGGACGGTGTGTGCTGGGGGCAGGGCAGAGGTGCAGGGTCTGCCTGACCTGACGACCCTTGCCCGCAGGCTGTGGCCCCGCTCATGAAGTTCCTGGATGAGAAGCTGGCCCTGCTGAACGCCTCTCTGGTGAAGGGGAACCTGAACAGGTGCAGTGGCTGGGGCGGGGCGGGCTGGCCTGTGGTCACTGATGCCACTTGCAGGGTGCCGGAGGTCCTGTGGGAGCTGCTCCTGCAGGCCATTCTGCAGGTGGGGCAGGCAGGGCAGGTCGGGCTGGCCCACGGTCACTGATGCCACCCTGCAGGGTGCTGGAAGCCCTCTGGGAGCTCCTCCTGCAGGCCATTCTGCAGGCGCTGGGTGCAAACCGCGACGTTTCTGCTGACTTCTACAGCCGATTCCACTTCACCCTGGAGGTAGAGCCCCGTGAAGGAGCCCTCCCTGCCAGCCCCAGCCCCAGGGCTGCTCTGACCCCTCCCTTTGTGCCCACCGGCCCACCCAGCCTCTGCCTGGAGAGCAGCTAATCCAGGCCTCCTCCCATTAATGCCGAGGTGTGGCCTTGGGTGATGGCCTTTTCCCAGGCTTCCTGGGAGCTTTCGACGGCCCCCAGGTCTGAGAAATAACTGTCCTGGGCCGCTGAGTCCCCAGTGCTGCCTGGGGCCCTTTGTGCTGGGGGTCTCCATCTGTCCCCAGCACAAGCCTGGCTCCGACGCCTCCACCTTCTTTCCCTGCCCCAGGCCCTGGTCAATTTCTTCCACGCAGAGGGCCAGGGTTTGCCCCTGGAGAGCCTGAGGGATGGAAGCTACAAGGTGAGGTGGAAGCCTCTGTGGGGCACGGTTTGGGGTGTAGACGAGGGGACGGAGTTCAAACAGCGCCCCACAGGGGCTGTGTCCTTGAGCATAAGGTGGCCCTGCTGGGTGCCCACGGGGAGCCAGGTTGCCGAGTGCCAGCACTGACCACCACCACCCAGGGGCCCCTCCTGATGTGCTTCCCCGACAGAGGCTGGAGGAGGAGCTGCGGCTTCACAAATGCTCCACCCGTGAGTGCATTGAGCAGTTCTACCTGGACAAGCTCAAACAGGTAGGGGCGCCAGTATGGGGCGCTGCCTCCCAGGCCCCCGCAGCCCCTCTGCGCTCACTCGCCTTTCCACAGAGGACCCTGGAGCAGAGCCGGTTTGGACGCCTGAGCGTCCGCTGCCATTACGAGGCGGCGGAGCAGCGGCTGGCCGTGGAGGTGCTGCACGCCGCCGACCTGCCCGCCCTGGACGCCAACGGTGAGGTGCAGTGGGAGCAGGTGGGGCAGGATCGGGCCTGCCGGCCAGCTCACAACTGTGCTCCTGCAGGCCTGAGCGACCCCTTTGTGATCGTGGAGCTCGGCCCACCGCATCTCTTCCCACTGGTCCGCAGCCAGAGGACCCAGGTGAAGACCCGGACGCTGCACCCCGTATACGACGAGCTCTTTTACTTGTGAGTGTCCCAAGCCCCAGCCCCAGCTCCCGCCCCCAGGCCGCTGGAGCGAGGCTTCCCTGACTGGCCTGTCCACAGCTCCGTGCCTGTAGAGGTGTGCCGCCGCCGCGGGGCCTGCGTGCTCTTCACCGTCATGGACCACGACTGGCTGTCCACCAACGACTTCGCCGGGGAGGCAGCCCTCGGCCTCAGCGGCGTCAGCGGGGTCACCCGGCCCCACGTGGGCAGGGGTGCAAGGGCTGGGCAGCCTGTCACCCTGCACCTGTGCCGACCCAGAGCCCAGGGTGAGTGAGGGTCCAGGCGGGGCGGGGCAGCTGGCAGTGGCCCTGACCCTGGCTCCCACACACCTGCCCGCACCTGCTTGCAGTGAGGTCTGCGCTGAGGATGCTGGAAGGCCGCACCAGCAAGGAGGCACAGGAGTTCGTGAAGAAACTCAAGGAGCTGGAGAAGTGCATGGAGGCGGACCCCTGAGCCCACGGCCCCGCCCTCCCCGAGCTCGCCGAGGCAGCTCTGCGCAGCCAGGGCCCACGCTGCCCCTCGTGTGTTGTGCTGGCCCCGTGCTCCCATGGCCCTGGCTCTGTGATGTGCATGTCGTGGCTAGTCCTGGGGCTCCTACTGCCCTGGCCGTGTCCGTCTGCTGTGTGCTGTGAACCTCTGCACCCAACTCCCAATCTGGGTGGCCAACTTGGCAGCTACCCAGGAGACAGTGCAGCCCAGAGTGGGCCTGGCCACCAGGTGGGCTTCCCTGCCCTTGGGCTCTGCAGCCCTGGGTGGGCATGGGCGGCTGCTCTCCAGAGACTGAGTGGCTGTGCTTGCTGGGAAAAGGCAAGCAGTGTTCACAGGCACTTTTGATAGTCACGGCTGAGGAGTAAAGAGGGTGCCATTGGCACCACTGGGTGGAGGGTCTGAGGCTCCACTCACGGGATGTGGGGAGCAGGTGAGCCCGGAAGTGCATGGGACTCTAGTCCCCACCGGGCTCTCAGGCCCGGCAGAGGCTCCCTGGGGTCACTCTGCAGCTGGTGGTCAGTGTGAACGGCTCCATGCCAACTGGCCAGCCACCCTTCACACACATGTCCGTGGCCACCAGGGACCTGCTCCACAGCCCTTCCAGGCGGGGCCCGGAGTTGGCCCCAATCCTTCCTCAGGCCCAGTGTGAAAAACAGAGACTCACTCGGGGCACCTCAGCCTGCAGCTTCATTGTGAGAGCACCGAGGAGGGACACGGAGGACGGCCGGGCTGGGAGCGCGGGGAGGACCCGGTCGGCTCAGTCCCACCAGCAGCCGCAGAACCGAGACTGCCAGGCCCGCCTGTGTCCCCCACGTCTCTAGATTTTCTCGTCACCCAGCCTCAAAAATATATATGTCTGTAACCCTCAGTCTCTCTGCCGCTTCTTGATTCCTTTCCAAACCTCGGCCGGGGGCCTGGCCTCAGCGCCCCGTCCCTGAGTCTGTTCCTCTTCAGAGCTGCTGCTGCCAGCTCCTCCATCCTCGGCGCCAGGCCCTGGGTCCTCAGACGCATCACTATCCTCAGCATCCGAGGGCAGCCTGGGGGGGGAGGGGAGCACATTCCCAAATGATGTCCCCCCCTGGCTACCGGAGGCGACCTCATCCACAAAAAGCCCTGGGCCGAGGACACATTCCTTTTTTGTTTGTTTTGAGACGGCGTCTTTGCTCTGTCAGCCAGGCTGGAGTGCAGTCGCACAACCTCCACCTCCTGGGTTCAAACAATTCTTCTGTCTCAGCCTACTGAGTAGTTGGGACTACAGGCACGAGCCACCACGCCCGGCTAATTTTTCTGTTTTTAGTAGAGACAGGGTTTCACTGCGTTGGCCAGGCTGGTCTTTAACGCCCGACCTCATGATCCGTGCACCTCATCCTCCCGAAGCGCTGGGATGACAGATTCCTGTCACTCCCTGTGCTCTCGACCCAAGCCCTGCAATGCGATGTCTGCTCAGGTTTTCTAGTCAGAAGACCCCACCCCACGCAGCAGGACGGCTCAGGCTGCAGGTAGAGGAGGGCCCTAGGTCTGAGTGATCTGGAAATTAAGAAAACCAAGGACCTACCGGGTGCTGGCCACAGGCCTGTTGGGGTTTCCAAACTCTCTCCCGGAATCCACATCAAAGGGATCTGAATGAGAGAGGCAAGTGGCCTCTGAGCTCAGGGCAGGACCAGGCCTCCCATCGCCCAGGCTTTGGAGGGCCTTGCTCCCACCCGCCAGGCCTCACCGATCTCCTCCTCCTGGAGGTTTTCCTTGGCGCTGGCCAGGAACTCCTGTTCTGCCTGCAACACCTCCTCCGGGCCACGGCAGGCCGCGTACTTGTCCAAGAGCTGGCGGTTAAGATCCAAGAAACCTTTGCCCCATTTAAACTTCCGCAGCAAAATGACAGCGAGGTCCGGAAAGCCTGATGGTGTGGGACACGGGAAACCCAAAGAAGTCGCTGGTCCCCTGGGGTGTGGCCCCATCACCCTGCTGCCGGATGGCGGCGCTGTCCCAGGAACTGCAGGGTCCCCACCAAACACCAGCGCCCAGTCCTGAGAGCCGGTGCTGCCCCAAGTCCACACCTCTGCAGCCAACCCCATCCCCCTCCTTTGCTGTGAGACCCAAGCATTCGCACCAAGACTGCCCCATGAGTCATCTGGGCCTCTTTAGATCAGCAATTCTGTAAGGAGGACGTGGAGGATGAGGACTCTCAGGGCAGTGCTGCCATGTTCATGAATGGTGCCCCACATGCCAGCCCTTGTAGAGCAGCCATCCCATTCTTCTCTACGGAAACTCCACAGTGGGATCGAAACCCTGGTCTGTCTGAACAGCTTCCCTGCCTGTCCCGGGGTCTGCCGGTACTACGCACGGTGCCAGGACCACAGCAGGAACACCAGGCTGACAGACGGGCCTGCTGTGGGGCCTCCAGACTCACCTACAATGCAGAAGGTGGCAGCAAAAGCTTCCAAGCAGGAAAGTCTGTAGGGCCGGCCATAGTTCACAGGGTTGGCGGCCACCAGGTAGGGCAGCAGGCGCAAATGGCTGCCTCGCATCTTCCCAAACGGCGTCTCATCCAGTCTGGCCCAGGAGCAGTCGATGACGGCGACCCCAGACTGTGCCACCAGCTGTCTGCCAGGGACAGCATGGGGTAAGTTCAGGAGCTGGCACTGCTCAAGGTGAAGTATGTCCCTGGAAAATGGCCTCGCTAGCGATTCAGGGACAACATTCCTCTATTCCCAGACGCCCTCAAAGGGACTTCATGAGCAAGCTTTTGAGGCAGCTGCTTGGGGTACCTAGAGCATGTGTTTATTCACTCAACAAACGTTTATCCCAAAACCTTCTACATCCTAGGCTCTGGGCTGTGGAATGGAGGCAAACTGGACAGACGGCGCCAGCCCACGTGGATGCGGGTGCGGGCGTGTGTATGACATTCAAGTCCCAGTACACGAGCCCGGAAGGGAACCACGCGCTGGACAGTAAGACGAGCTAGGGCAGGACCCAGCGCCTACCTGTCTTCAGGAGACACGTACTGCTTGCCCACGGGGCTGAGCACCAGGCCGCCGAACCTCTGGCCCAGGCGCAGGCAGCGCACCAGACCCAGGCGGGCCAGCTTGCGGCCGGTGCAGCGCCGGGGGTCGCAGTGGCCCAGCTCCCACATGGCCAGGGCGCAGGGCAGCGTCGCCGGGCCCGGGTCGCCCTCGCCTTCGGCCACCTCTGGCTCCACTGACGCTGCACGAGAGAGAGAGGGGTACTCGGCCTCAGCACGGGACCCCCGCGCCGGCCCTCGATCCCCGACCCGCTCTCCCCATCACGCCTCGTTCACCTCGCAGGGCGGCGCCGACCTCCTCGGCGAAGGCCTCCAGGGAGCGGCTCGGGAGGCGCCGAGCCCGGCCGCCTTCCGCCCCCGGCCCGCGGGCCGCCCTCTTGCGGCCCATGGAGCCGATCTGGGGCACCGGAGACCCCCACGGCCACGCCCCCCAACCTCCCGAAGGGCAGTGCGGCTGCTTGCGCATGCGCCGGGAGCCACTTCCTTTCCCGCGGTCACGTGGCCGCCAACCCACGTGACCTCACGGCCGCCGCAGCGCGATGGCGGCGGAGCTGGCGGGCCTCTTGCTGCTCCTCGGGCTCTCTGCGCGTGGTGAGTGGCCCGGCCGCCCGCGTCCCCAGGCCCCCCGCGCGCTCAGCACCTCGGCCTCCCCGCTCACTGTCTCTTTCCCCGTAGGGCCCGCGCCAGCAGGTGCCGCGAAGATGAAGGTGGTGGAGGAGCCCAACACGTTCGGGTGAGCACCCTCGCTGGCAGGCGGTCCGTTGTGGGCGGCGGGCGGCCTGGGCCGGTTCCCCGCTGACCTCGCCGCCTCCCGTAGGGTGAACAACCCGTTCTTGCCCCAGGCCAGTCGTCTCCAGGCCAAGAGGGATCCTTCCCCCGTGTCTGGTGAGTGAGGGGCGCTGTCCGCGGGCGTGGGGGTGGCCGCGGGGAGCAGGGGGCCGTCCCGGGTGCCGACCGCGGTGGCTGGGTTAGCGCTTGGAGCCTGCGCGAGGGACTGGCGAAAGCTCTCTAGTTGTCAGGTAAAGCGTTAGCAAAGGAAAATGCATGAGGGACCCTGAGAGTTATGGCCTGGAGTCTCAAGCATTGGTTCGTCAACCTTCTAAAATTAATGTTGAAGTGCGAGAGAATCTACCAGACGTTCTTCTACCGAATTCAGTTACTTCCAAGCCGGGCGCAGTGGCTCGAGCCTGTAATCCCAGCGCTTTGGGAGGCCTAGGCGGGCGGATTACAAGGTCAGGAGTTCGAGAGCAGCCTGGCCCATATAGTGAAACCCCGTCTCTACTAAAAATACAAAAAAAAAAAAAATTGGCCGGGCGTGGTAGTGGGCGCCCGTAGTCCCAGCTGTTTGGGACGCCGAGGCAGGAGAATCGCCTGAGCCTGGGAGGCAGAGGTTGCAGTGAGCCGAGATCGCAACATGCCAGTGCACTCCAACCTAGGTAACAGAGTGAGACTCTTGTCTCAAAAAAAAAAAACACAAAAAACAAAAACAGCTCTTCCGGGGACGTTGTGTGCAGGCACTCAGAATGGTCCAGCGTTTGACATACCGGCGTAGGCTTTCCTGCAATACCGCCTCTAACAAAACTAGGCTGTCCCGGACCCCTGCTAATAGAATTGTTTACCTATATACCAAGAAGGTTGGGAAAGCACCAAAATCTTCATGTGGCGTGTGCCCAGGCAGGCTTCGAGGGGTTCATGCTGTAAGACCTAAAGTTTTTATGAGATTGTCCAAAACAAACAAACATGTCAGCAGGGCCTGTGGTGGTTCCTTGTGTGCTAAATGTGTTCGTGACAGGATCAAGCGTGCTTTCCTTATCGAGGAGCAGAAAATAGTTGTGAAAGTGTTGAAGGCGCAAGCACAGAGTCAGAAAGCTAAATAAAAAATGAAACTTAGAGTAATGAAAAGACTGAAAAAAAAAAAAAAAGGTTATCTTTAGACTTAGTCCTTCCTTTCCAAGAGGTTATTGCTGTTCATGGTTTGGTGACTTTGCAGACACGTTTCTGTGCTTTTACATGCATACATAGGCAACTGGAAAATGTGTTGTTTTTTGGTAATCTTTGTCGTTTTAAAAACTAATACTGCGTATTTGGCTGATTCGTCATCACTCGCTGTATGTCTTGGGACTTTTCATGGTAGTGATATAGGTCTTCATTCTTTGGTGCCCAGTACAAAATAGGATAGCACTGCATTTCCTGATGGGCAACTATTGTATTTAGATTGTTTCCTTTTTTTTTTTTTTTTTTTTGACATTAGAAATAGTGCTGTGGAGAACATGTGGATGCCTTTGTTCGCTCTCGCGTGAGTGGTTTCCCAAGGCAGTGTTTCAGAAGGAAATTCGTTGGGTCCCGAGTATGTGATGCCTTTTAAACACTGAATGAGGCTGGGTGCAGTGGCTCACGCCTGTAATCCCAGCAGTTTGGGAGGCCCAGGCAGACAGATTACAAGGTCAGGAGTTTGGGACCAGCCTGGCCAATATGGTGAAACTGCGTCTCTACTGAAAATACAAAAATCGGCTGGGCATGGTGGTGGGTGCGTGTAGTCCCAGCTACTCAGGAGGCTGAGGCAGGAGAATCTCTTGAACCTGGGAGGCAGCA
Organism: Saimiri boliviensis; assembly: GCF_048565385.1. Classification (NCBI taxonomy): domain Eukaryota; kingdom Metazoa; phylum Chordata; class Mammalia; order Primates; family Cebidae; genus Saimiri; species Saimiri boliviensis. Next base: position 10,517,575 of record NC_133460.1, on the reverse strand, counting down.
GTTGCAGGGAGCCGAGATCACACCACTGCACTCCAGCCTGGGTGACATAGTGAGACTCCACCAAAGAAAAAATAAATAGTATGCTCGATGATGAAAAATGCCACGTGGATATGTGAGGCATGGGAGGGAGGGAGTGTGTTATTGTTTTGGAAATTGCTTTTATTATTTTATTTTTTGTGACAGTCTTGCTCTGTCGCTAGGCTGTATTGCAGTGGTGCAATCTCAGCTCACTGCATCCTCCACCTCCTGGGCTCAAGCCATTCTCCTGCCTCAGTCTCCCAAGTAGCTGGGACTACAGGCGCGCGCCACCACACCCAGCGAATTTTTTTTTTTCTTTTGTATTTTTAGTAGAGATGGGGTTTCACCATTTTGGCCAGGATGGTCTCAATCTCTTGACCTTATGATCCGCCCACCTCAGCCTCCCAAAGTGCTGGGATTACAGGCCTAAGTCACTGTGCCTGGCCTTATTCTTATTTTTTTAGAGATGGGGTCTTGCTCTCTCACTTGGGCTGGAGTGCAGTAGTGCACCCCTTGAACTCCTGGGCTGGGGCAGTCCACCCACCTCAGTTTTCTGAGTAGCTGGGACTACAGGTGCATACCACCATGCCCTGCAAATGTTAAGTGTTTTTGTAGAGAAGGAAGTCTCACTGTGTTGCCCTGGCTGGTCCCAAACTCCCGGCCTCAAGCGATCCTCTTGCCTTGGCTGGGGATTGCTTTTAAATTGGGCAGTCAGGAAAAGTAAGAAGTGACACTTCAAACAAAAGCTAAAGGAGAAAAAGGAGTGAAGCTGTCGCTGTTTGGGGAAAGGGATCCAGGACAGGGAGTGGCCGAGGGCCGTGAGCAGAGAAGCCAGGGCCACAGGAGATTCAGCTGGGGTAGATAGAGATCAGGAGGTAAAGAGGATCAGATGATGCTCAACCTTGTTTGTAGGTTTCACAGGCTTTCACTCCAAAGAAATCTTGTTAAGGTTTTTGTTGTGTGGCTGGATGTGATGGTGCACATGGGGTCAGGCTCCCTTCTCTGCGGCTAAGCAGCCATGGGATGGTGGCTTCCGCGGAGCCTGAAGTGCTGGAGTTGGAACACTACCTGTCCCAAGGAGCTAGGAAGGAGGGCAGGCCACTGAGTAAGAACGCAGTAACCCACCGAACCCCTTCAGGAGGAGAGGAGCACTCCTTGGGTAAGGCCCCCCACCACCACTAAAACAAAAAAAAATTAGCCAGGCATGGTGGTGAGCACCTTGTACTCCCAGCTACTTGGGAGGCTGAGGAACCCACCAGGTAGTAAAGGTTGCAGTGAGCTGAGTTCACACAACTGCACTCCAGTCTGGGCAACAGAATGAGAACTTGTCCCCAAAAAAAAAAAAAAAAAAGTAAAAAAGAGTGCTTTTATTTATAGTGTTCCTGACTCCCACCCCCAGATCAGGGCATCAGGGCTTACACGTGCGTTTGGTCCATTAAGCCTCGTTAGTGTTTTAATCTGGAAGTTCTCTCCCCGCCTTTGGATGTGAGTGGCACGTTTACTTCCCAGTCTTTTGTTTTGTTGATGGTGCTCTTCTCCAGATCATCTTTTCGTGCATCTGTGGAGTCAGGCGTGTTTATTCGAAGCGTTTTTTCTCCCTTAGACATAACGCTCCTTCAGCATAAGCAGAAAGATCATCATGGTGAGAAACTCAGGGACTGTGGTCATGGCGGCCTAGGGCTCAGGATGTCCCAGCAGAAGAGCCTCTGCCACATAAGAGGAAGGGGTGGGCTTGCCAGGGCTGATGCTGGTGGGGCTGGGCCGGGCCTCCACCAGATGAGTCGGGAGCCACAGGAAGGGCAGACATTGGTTAGGTCTGTGATTTGGAGCAGGTGTCCTGCCGTGGCATGGAGCGGGTTGGGCGCGGCCAGTGTGATGGTTCTGCCAGAGTCCAGGACACCATCCAGGAGGGTTCTCTGGTGGTGGGAGGGAGCGGCCAGCTGGCTGGAATCCCGGGGCTCTGGCAGGGCCCTGGATCTGGGGAGGAGAGGAGTGGCCCCAGGATCGTGGCTAGAGAAGCTATAGAAAGTGGGTCTCCCACCAGGCTGGGAAGCCCAGGGCCCAGCTGAGTTGCGAGAGGCAGGCTGGATCTATGAGGCACTTCTGAGGCTTGGAGAGGGGTCATTGTGGGCACAAGACTCATCAGTGGAGGTGGGTGAACCCCAAGGGTGAGGGTGAGGTCCCTGGTAAAGCTCTTGGTGGGGTGGGGTGTGGGGGTTGTGGAAGTCGGCAGGGCATTGGGGTCAGGCCAGGGAGCAGCATGGGAGGGAGGACCACCCTCAAGACGGGATTGTCACCAAGAGATGCAGTGCGGGGGTGTGGGGGCGTGCCTCCCTGCCTGCCTTGGCTTGACCAGGGAAGAGGGGCAATGAGGAGGTCCGGGCCCAGCCGAGCTGATGGGGCCTCGAGGCGCGGTGGCCCTGGGCGCAGGGGCAGCTGGCGATACAGCCACCTGGGTGCGCAGGAGCCGAGGGCGCCGCTGACTGTCCTGGTCGTGCAGGCTGTGAGCACAGAGCCTGCAGGTGGCGTGAAGGTGAATACAGAGCAGAGGGGGGACCCGTCGGCAGGGGTGGAGGCTCCAGCCTGAGTCTGGCTGTCTCTGGCTCTAGAGGAGTATACAGCGGATGCCTGCGGGAGGGGCCGGCCTCCACCAGTCTCCGGAGGGCAGGCTGCTGGGGCCTGAGGGCCGGGCGGAGGGGATGGGCTGTGGCCGGGGTTCTGGTGCAGGCCAGGAGCCAAGGACCTGGGGCACCGCTGCTCTTGGGGGCTTGTGGTTACCGTCCTCTGCAGGAGGGTGCACCCCGGCCAGCGGGAGCACCCTGAAGCTGTGGACAACACCCAGGCAGAGGCCTCCTCCCAGCTGGGGAGCTGGGCCAGGCTCCGCCGCCCTCACACCGTCCTGAGTGGTGGCCCTGTGAGTGCAGAGCCCATGGCCCTCCAGGGGTGTCTCCAAGCAGTGTCCGCCAGGGGCAGGCCTGGGAACATGAGTTCCTGACGGACGCAGGCTCTTGACCCGCCATCCCCCCAGTGGAACTGTGTGAGTGGCAGACCGGGAAAGGGTGCATCAGGGTTTCTGGGATGGCTCCAAAGGCTGCTGTGTGCCTCATGGGCAGGAGCCTGGGGCCAGACTGGACAGGGCCAAGCCCACACATCGCATACTGTAGGTCAGCAGGCATGCCAGGGCTAAGTTGGTCCTAGCCCTTGGGCTGGGAGGATGGCAGCGAGCGCGGGAGTAGGGGCCACCCAGATGGCAGTTGATGAGGAAGGACCAGGACCTTCCTGTACCCACAGCCGTCATCCCCCGAGCAGGGCAGCGTGGCCATCTTGGTCTCCCTCTGTCTTGGAAGGGGACAGCCCCAGGGATGAGTCAAATGTCAGGGAACAGAAGTCCAGGCTGGGCCAGCACCCTGGGGGCCTCAGTGGCATTAGCCTCTGCCCTCTCGGAGAGAGGGCCAGACTGAGGGTGGCCCCAGCGTGGCATCTGGCTCCCGGCCCAGCCAGATTCCCAGGGACTGGTCATCCAGCGCCTCGTGTGTGTTTCAGCTTTATTGTTAATACAGTAAAACTGAATAGAGCTGAAAAACAGCCTCACTGATGCATCAGCACTAGAGCAGCGCACCTGCTGCTTCAGCGCAGACCCTTTGGGGGCCCGGCGCCAGGTCTCCTCCCTGCTCCAGTCTCCCCAGAGCCAGTCTCGGCAGGCGGCACGTCACAGGCGGTGCATCCAGCCAGCCAGGAGCCGACTCGTCAGCGTGCTGGAGGAACAGGGGTTCTGGTTGAGCAGGAAATGCCCGCGTCCTGCTGTGGCTGTGGCTGCAGTGGCTTCCTTTACTCACAAGTGGCTGCTGGCCTTGCTTTATACCCACCCCCACCCTAGCGCTGCCTGTGGCCGGTCTGGCTGGGGGATGAGAGGCTGCTCACACCTTCCCTCCTCCCCCAGGGCTGGGTGCGTTGCGGCCTCAGCTCCATGGCCCCTGTGCTGCTTTTTAACATATATTTCACCACAAGAAAAAGTAAAGCATAACTATGTCACGTCGGCCATCAGTCATGCATGGTTCTGCAGCTTTACACTGCCCTGGTAGCCGTCAGCACCATCCAACTCCAGAAACTGTCATCACAAACTGACCCTCTGTCCCCTTCAAACGGCCCCCCAGCTGCCCCACTCCCCGGCCCCTGCACTCACCGCTCTGCTTTCTGTCTCTGAACATGGCTGTTGGAGAGACGTCACATAAGTGACTCATACTGGGTGCAGCTTTTGTATCTGATTCTCTCCTCTGAGCGCAGCATCCCCAGGGTCCGTCTAGGGTGGACCTGTGTCCGTGCTTCCTTCCTTTTAAGGCTCAGGACGGTCCCGTTGCAAGGACGGAGCATCCATTACCTGCCTACCATCGTTCATGGACACGGTGGGGGGCTTCCACCCTTCAGCTGTGAGGCGGCTGCCGTGAACATGTGCATAGGTGTTTGAGTCGCTGCTTCCAATTTCCAAGAGGAGGTTTTCAGAGTCTTGTAAGAATGCCATGTTTAGCTTGTTAAGGGGCCCCAGACTGTTCCCATCGTGGCTGTCCCATTCCCCAGCCAACATCGCATGAGGGTTTGAATTTTTATTCATTCTCACCGATGCTGTTTTTGCTAACAGCCATCCTAATGGGTGTGAAGTGGTACCTTAGGGTTGTTTTAATTTGTATTCCCTAATGATCGGTGACGTAGCATCTTTTCGTTGCTTATGGTCGGTTTCTAAGTGGTCTTTGGAAAAGTGTCTGTTCAATCCTTTGCTTTTTTTTTTGGTCATGGAGTCTTGCTCTGTCACCAAGGCTGGGGTGCAGTGGTGCAGTCATGGCTCACTACAGCCTCTGCCTCCCAGGCTCAAGAGATTCTCCTTGCCGGGCGCACTGGCTCAAGCCTGTAATCCCAGCACTTTGGGAGGCTGAGGTGGGTGGATCACGAGGTCAAGAGATCGAGACCATCCTGGTCAACATGGTGAAACCCCATCTCTACTAAAAATACAAAAAAAAAATTAGCTGGGCATGGTGGCATGTGCCTGTAATCCCAGTTACTCAGGAGGCTGAGGCAGGAGAATTGCCTGAACCCAGGAGGCAGAGGTTGCGGTGAGCCGAGATTGTGCCATTGCACTCCAGCCTGGGTAATGAGCGAAACTCCGTCTCAAAAAAAGAAAAAAAAAAAAAAAAAAGAGATTCTCCTGCCTCAGCCTCCCAAGGAACTGGGACTGCAGACATGCACCACCATGCCTGGCTAATTTTTATTTAGTAGAGATGGGTTTCACCACGTTGGCCAGGCTGATCTCGAACTCCTGAGCTCATGTGACCTACCCGTCTCGGCCTCCCAGAGCACTGGGATGCGGCGTGAACCACCATACCTGGCCAGTGAGGTCTTTTGATACACGGATGCTTTTTTAATTTTTTTTTATATTTATTTATTTATTTATTTTAGACAGAGTTTCGCTCTTGTTACCCAGGCTGGAGTGCAATGGCGCGATCTCGGCTCACTGCAACCTCCGCCTCCTGGGTTCAGGCAATTCTCCTGCCTCAGCCTCCTGAGTAGCTGGGATTACAGGCACGCGCCACCATGGATGCTTTTTATTTTGAAGTCTATGTTTTTCTTTTGTTGCCTGGGCTTTTGCTGTGAGCTGCGAGCAATCACTGCCAAGTCCAGCGTTAAGGAGAGGGAAGAGTTTTATAGTTTTAGCTCATGTTTAGGTCTTAGATCCATTTGGAGCTTCTTCTACGTGGCGTAAAGGGAGGGTCCACCTGCAGTCTCCGCCTGAGCATACAGTTACCCCAGCACTCTGCTGAAAAGCTTGTCCTTTGCATATCAAAGGGTCTGAGCACCCTTGTTACACCATTTCACCGTCTGTCCAGGTTTTTTTCCCAGGCCATCTGCCGTTTTCCACCAAGTTTCTGTGCCAGCCTTTACACCAGGACCACACTGTTTTGATCATGACAGCTTTGAAGTAATTTTTGAACTCAGTATGTATCAGTCCTTCGACTTTGTTCTTTTTCCAGGTTGTTCCATTGTTTGGGGTCCTCTGAGGCTCCGTGTGAATTTTAGGATGTTTTTTTCTATTTCTGCAAAAACTGTCACAGGGATTTTGACAGGAATCGCATTGAACTTGCAGATCACTTTGGGTGATACGGTCAGCATAAAACATTAGCTCTTTCCGGAGTGAGGCTCCGTCTGATAACCCATGTTTACGGATTGAAAGATTTAATATATGTGAGACAGAGTCTCGCTTATCACCCAGGCTGGAGTGCAGTGGTGAGACATCCGCTCACTGCAACCTCTGCCTCCCGGGTTCAAGTGATGGTCCAGCCTCAGCCTCCCAAGTAGCTGGAACTAGGTGCGCACCACCACGCCCAGCTGATTTCTGAATTTTTAGTCGAGACAGGGTTTCGCCATGTTAGCCAGGATGGTCTGGATCTCCTGACCTCATGATCTGCCTGCCTGGGCCTCCCAAAATGCTGGGATGACAGGCGTGAGCCACCGTGCCCAGACCATGTTTCCAGCCTGTTTATAGCTGTGAACTTCCATTTCATCACGGGCTTTGCCTATCATGTAAGTTTCCTGTAAATACGGTGGCTTTTCATTTTTATGTCTCAAGGTACTTTCTAATTCACACTGTGATTTCCTCTTTGACCACTGTTTAAGACTGACTGAGCAAGGTGCAGTGGCTCACGCCTGTAATCCCAGAACTTTGGGAGGCCGAGGTGGGAGGATCACCTGAGGTCAGGAGTTCGAGACTTGGCCAACACAGTGAAAACTCATCTCTATTAATAATAGAAAAATTAGCCAGCTACCGCAGTGCCAGCTACTCAGAAGGCAGAGACAGGAGAATCACTTGAACCCAGGAGGTGGAGGTTGCAGTGAGCCAAGATCACGCCATTGCACTCCAGCCTGGGCGACAGAACAAGACTCTGACTTATTTAATTTCCACGTGTGAATTTTCCATTTGCTCTTCTATTAATTTCCAGTTTCACTCCTTTGTGATAAAAAGATAATTTTTCAAGACCAGTTTTGAGGCTGAGTGCAGTGCCATGCCTGTAATCCCAGCACTTTGGGGGGCCGAGGTGGGCGGATCTCCTCAGGCCGGGAGTTCAAAACCAGCCTGGCCAACTTGGTGAAACCCGTTTCTACAAAAATTAGTTGGGTGGGATGGTGGGTGCCTGCAATCCCAGCTACTCAGGAAGCTGAGGCTGCAGTGAGCCGAGATTGAGCCACTGCACTCCAGCCTGGGCAAAAATAAGACTCGGTCTCCAGAGGGGAAAAAAAAAAAAAAAAAAGACCAAATTTGTGATGTAACACGTGGTCTCTCCTTGAAAAAAAAATTCCATGTGATGTGCACCTAAAAAGTGTGTCTTCGCTATTGTGTGGAGTGTTCTGTGAGGCTTGTTGGGTTATAGGGCTGTGGGAGGCCTGTTTCCTCATGGATCTTCCCTTTGCTGGTTCTATCACGTTAGAAATCAGGTATCAGGCTGGGCGCAGTGGCTCACGCCTGTAATTCCAGCGCTTTGGGAGGCTGAGGCAGGTGGATCACATGAGGCCAGGAATTCAAGATCAGCCTGACCAACATGGTGAAAACTCTTCTCTACAAAAATAAGGTGGGCATGATGGCGGGTGCTTGTAAGCCTGGCTACTGGAGAGGCTGAGGCAGGAGAATCACTTGAACCTGGGAGGTGGAGGTTACGGTGAGCTGAGATTGCACCACTGCACTCCAGCCTGGGCGACAGAGCCAGACTCTGTCTCAGAAACACAAAAAAAGAAGTGGGGTATCACTGTCTCCTGTCCGTGTTGCCGCCACGCGGTTGGTGGCACGTGCATGAGTAATTGTGTATCTTGGCACACTGACCCTTGTATCATTATGGAACATCTTTGTCTCTCGTAATCGTTTCAGCTACTCCAGCTCTTTGGCTGTTTATGTGGATATTTTTCCATACCTTCACTTGCAACCTGTTTATGTCTTTAAAGTTGGTCTTTCAGGCCGGACACAGTGGCTCATGCCAGTAACCCCAGCACCTGGGAGCTGGGAGGCCAAGGCGGGTAGATCACTTGAGGTCAAGAGTTAGCCACCAGCCTGGCCAACACAGTGAAACTCTGTCTCTTCTAAAAATATAAAAGTTAGCTGGGCATGGTGGCTGACACCTGAAATCCCAGCTACTTGGGAGGCTGAGGCAGGAGAATCACTTGAACCCAGGAGGTGGAGGTCACAGTCAGCCAAGATGGTGCCATTACACTCCAGCCTGGGGTGAGAGTTAGACTGTCTCAAAATATCATCATCATCATCTAATGCCTGATGATCTGAGCTGGAGGTTTCCTCCCTAAACCTCGCACCCCGCAGTCCTGGGTGGTGGCAAACTGCCTTCCATGAAACCAGTTCCTGGTGCCAAAAAGGTGGGGGACTGCTGCGTTCAGACCTGCAGGTTTACAGACCACAGCTAGGAGGAGAATGGCCTTTAACTGACCCACGCACTTCGCTGTTCCAGGGCCTTCTGTCTCCTCCAGATGGGCTGCTGTCTGCTCACTTTCCTGGGTGGCACACAGGACTGCCGCTGACTAGCTCCTGAAGCTTTTATTTATCTGGGCGTGTCCGCTCTTTTTTGGAGACAGGGCCTTGCTCTGTTGCCCAGGCTGGAGTGCAGCGGTGCAATCATAGTTCACTGCAGCCTCCGCACCTCCTCGGCTCAAGGGAAGCCTCCCACCTCAGCCTCCCAAGTAGCTGGGTTTACAGGTGCTCACCTCTACACCCAGCTAATTGTGTGTGTGTGTTTGTGTAGACACGGGGTCTCGAAATATGTTGCCCAGGCTGCTCTCATACTCCTGGCCTCAAGCGATCCCTCCACCTTGGCCTCCCAAAGTGCTGGGATTACAAATGTGAGCCACGGCACCAAGCATTCACTCTTTTTTGAAGGGCTACTTTCCTGAATATAGAATTCTGTTTGCCAGTTTCTTCCATTGAATGGGACCCCCTTTTACTGTGTATTTGAATGTCTTGTGTTTTTTGTTGGTAACTGGTCCTTTGAAAACAGTCCTCTCGGTCAGTCTTTGCTCACGGGTTCTGTGCTTGAGCCTGGGGATCAGTGTGTGAGGTCAAAGCGGAAGGTCTTCAGTCTTGTCTCGGCCTGCCGTTGCGATTCCCAGGTTCCTATGTGCGCAGCTGCCGCAGAATGCCTTCATTTCTGGGAGTCCTGCCTCAGGCATCTGTGGGTCTGCCGTCCCTGCCGCCCTCTCCTGGGTGACTGGCCCTCCTGACATCTGAGTGGGGCAGAGCAAGGCCGGTCCTCTGGGCAGCCCCGGCCAGGCCAGGGTGCTGTGCCAAGGCCCTCTCGGTGCCATGCGTGGGTCTACTGCCTGGAAGGTTGCTCTGTACTGATGGGGTGACCCCTCCCATGAGGTGAGCTCAGTTGGCTGGAGGTTCTCTTCTTCACGGAGAAAGAATCTGAGAGCTTCCTGGTCTGGCGTTTGCTGCCATTGCGTGAGCTCCGGTTCGAGTCTCGGTTTTCGTGCCCCGCAGCTCTTTCCCTCCGGTGGCCCCAGCTCTGCTCCGGCCACTCTCACAGCTCGCGTCTCTTCCAGGGCCCGAGCATCTCTCCCAACTGTCCGGCAAGTGCTTCAGCCTGGTGGAGTCCACGTGAGTGCAGCGTGGGTGCAAGGGTGGGCTGGGCTGGGCACGGCCTGGGGACCTCCCTTAGGCCACCTGTGCCCCCAGGTACAAGTACGAGTTCTGTCCATTCCACAACGTGACCCAGCACGAGCAGACCTTCCGCTGGAACGCCTACAGCGGGATCCTTGGGTGAGCACGGCTGGGCCAGGGGTCCGCAGCAGTCTAGCTCCCCGCCCGGCCTCACGCACTGCGCCATGTCCCCCCAGCATCTGGCACGAGTGGGAGATCGCCAACAACACCTTCACGGGCATGTGGATGAGGGACGGCGACGCCTGCCGCTCCCGGAGCCGGCAGAGCAAGGTGAGGCCTCAGGATACTGGAAGAGGGGCCCTGGCCTCCCCAGCCCACCCACCCAACTTCCCTCCCCAGGTGGAGCTGAAGTGTGGAAAAACCAACCGGCTGGCCCACGTGTCCGAGCCTAGCACCTGCGTGTATGCGCTGACGTTCGAGACCCCCCTTGTCTGCCACCCCCACTCCTTGCTAGGTAGGGGTGCGGGCACAGCTGAGCCCAGTTGGGTCACCCTCTTACCCGGCCCTGCTGCAGTGGAACCAGGTTGGGGTGGCCAGGGTTGGGACACAAGGTGCAGCTCAGCCTGGCTTCTCTTGGGTCCTCAGTGTACCCGGCTCTGCCAGAGGCCCTGCAGCGGCGGTGGGACCAGGTGGAACAGGACCTGGCGGACGAGCTGATCACCCTCCAGGTGAGGGGGCACTCAGGACAGCCCCAGGCGGGCCTGGATGAGAGCTGGGTGCTGCCCCTGTGTCCTCCACCTTCAGGGCCATGAGAAGTTGCTGCAGACACTTTTTGAGGATGCCGGCTACTTAAGGAGCCCAGAAGAAAATGAAGCCCCCAAGCTGGAGGGAGGTCCTGATGGCTTGGGGTTTGAGACCCTGGAAAACTGCAGGAAGGTACAGTCTTGGGGACAGGGGGCAGCATGCAACAGCCTCCCCCACGTGGCCTGGCCTTGCCCTTCCCCTCGTTTTGCTGTAGGCTCACAAAGAACTGTTGAAGGAGATGAAGAGGCTGAAAGGTCTGCTCACCCAGCATGGCATCCCCCACGCAGAGCCCACGGGTGAGTCCTGCCTGTGGGGAGGGGCCAGGCCCACCCCAGCACTCGCCGCCTTTGAGTCCAGATCAGGACCTGCCAGCTGCTGTTTTGACAGAAACCTCCAACTTGGAACACTTCCGCCATCAGATGCCCAGACCGGGGCCTCCAGAGCAGCTGCGGGGCGACCCTGGCCTGCGTGGGAGCTTATGAGAAACCGGCCTGTGGGAACTCCCAGGGACCAGGCGGCCAGGCTTGTGCTCAGAGAAGCAGACAAACAAAACAAAGGTTCAAGGTTTTAATTAATTCCCATACTGATAAAAATAATTCCATGAATTCTGTAAACCATTGCATAAATGCTATAGTGTAAAAAACTTAAGTGTTACCTTTAAACAATCACTACAAGTAAATGATTATGCATTATAAATACTACCTTCTGGGTTAAGAAAATTCCATTCAATTAACATTCTCATCTAAATAGATCAAGGCTTCCATAAATTAAACCACGTGACGCGTCCACATGGAACGAGGTCTGCTGACCACAGTTACACACACGTCGTGACGCCATTGTATCACGACTACTATTGAACACTAGAGTTACAGGCAACAAGACCATGGCGGGACCAGCCACCACCCGGCTCCCACACGCAGGGCCCGCCTGGCCACAGGTGGGAGCCACCAGGCCTGCCTCCAGCTCAGCACCATCCACCACTGCTGTGCACCTCGACCACTCACGATCCGTACCTGAGGCCTCAACCCTCAAGAGCAGGGTCGGGTGACAAAGGGCCCAGGACCCTGCCTCCATTTCCAACCCCGGCGGTGCCTGTGTGCCCCGGCCACTCTTTGGTCTTCCCACCCCACACCTGTCTTCGGAGCCAGTACTCATCTGGGGAGGAGGTACCCCCCCGTCTCCCAGCCGTCCCCCAGCACTACCACCTGGAAGCTGAGCCCTGGAGGTGCCTGAGGGGCAACCGCCACCTCGTTCCCAGAAAGAGCAGAGCGGCGCGGACAAGGGCTCAGCTGCCCCTGACGGCTGACAACCAGGGGACCCCTGGGCAGGCACCACATATCCCACAAAAGACCAGAGGCCCGAAGTGGGATCCAAGTGCATAAATAGTAATGAAAACAAAGGATTTTAAACACTGATGACAGGAGCACAGAATCGACGCAACTTCTAGATACTGACCTAATAAGTCATCACTATCATTAAAAACAGAACAGTCACTAAAACCAAGTCAACAGTTACCTGTAGTAGCGGACTAGCTGCAGAACGTCACGGATCCACTTCCTTTAAAATGACAGAACGTGGCTATCAGTTTGTCTTACGTTAAAAAGTTCTTAAACCTCCTACTGTATTAAATACATTCTAATTTGGTCACTGATAAAATTTTTACTGAGCATTTTGCACTTTTAAAAAATGCGATTGAAAGTCTTTGGCAAAGCCACGGGCCGGGAGAAATGCCGTGGTGCCTCCCGCCCCCTCACAGCCCGTGGGGCCTCGCGAAGAGCCAGGTGCCGTCACCTGGACACCTACACCCGCTCAACTCCCAGGGACAGTCCCAGGCCTGAGCAAAGAAGGTCAGCTCATCCCGGGGACGTGTTCTTAGTCGCGTTTCTGCTACGGCCAGAAGCCACGCTGTCACTCCAGGGCAGACGGGCACAGGACTGCAGCAGAGCCGGGACTGTGCAGGCCGCAGGCCGCTTCCCACACATGCTCCAGGCTGCCGAGGGGCTGGGTCCTCTGTATGACCTCACTGGCCACACGGATGAGCTTCGGTAATACCTGGCAGTACAGGGCAGGTGACTGTCACACACACCCAGCGCCCTGGACTCTGGCACACCACGGCTCGAGCGTCTCCTACGCGAGCAGGACCGGGGGAGGTCACAGGTGCCAGGAAGGCAATTCTCCAAGGAGTTACAAAGCACCATTGCCTATGACACAGCCAAGTCATCAGAAGACAACTGCTTTTTTCTGGGACGGAGTCCCGCTCTGTACCAGGCTGAAGTGCAGTGGCAAGATACCAGTTCACTGCAATCTCCACCTCCTGGGTTCAAGCCATTCTCCTGCCTCAGCCTCCCCAGTAGCTGAGGCTACAGGTGCCTGCCACCCCAGCCAGCTACGCTTTGTATTTTCAGTAGAGACGGAGTTTCACCTTGTTGGCCAGGCTGGTCTTGAACTCCTGATGTTAGGTGAGCCTCCTGGCTCGCCTCCCAAAGTGCTAGGATTACAGGCGTGAGCCACCATGCCCAACCAGAAAACAGCTTCTTAAAATAAGTAATTATAAAATCTCTGATGTCTGGTCCCTCTGCTGCATTTTTCGTTAGTATCAAACTGTCTTTCAGAGGTTCAAGGGAGGAAATAGAACCAGTGATGTTCCTTCACTTGTTTTCAAGGCACAGGCACTTAGAAAACGTGGCCACGGATCACAGAAATGCCGGCCTGGGCTCTCCTGTCCCCACACCACGAGGGTGGAATACAGACTCCAGTTCCATGCACACACGCATGGGCTTAGGAAAACTAGCTCCTTCCATAAAGTTAATCTCTCTCAGTAATCACTCTGCTTATAAATACTATTTGCACTTAATTGGAAAATGTAAAAATCCTAGGTCTTGCTACTAGAGAAACGCTCATTTCATAAGTACTAGTTTCAGAATATGAAATCTAGAATATTTAGCATACTATGAATTAACAACGAATAGGAAATGTTTAAGTTCACAGTACACATATAAAGCTTCATATTATCGCATATTAAAAAACATGAATGTAGAAAGCAGCTTAGAGCAATTTAGAACCTCTACCTAAATTCCTCAGTCTACAAAGTGCTTCGACACCCCAGCTCCCAATGACCCAGTCACAGCAGCGTCAGGACCACAGAGCACCCACGCAGACCCCTGAGGCACCAGGCCCCGTGAGGACAGGCAAGTGGGTTCTGTGGGTTTGCTTTTAAGGTTTTTGAGGAAAATACCTTGGAACCGTCGCTGGACCTAGAGAGGTGATCATGTATGGGAGGGCCACCAGGCCGAGCGTGGGCGGGAGCTCCCAGCCTTGGTCCTCGCTTCGGGGGCACCAGCAGTGACAACGTGGCTGTGGTCACAAGGAGCACTGGAGCCAGGGTGCCCACCAGGAGGCAGCTGTCCCTGCTGAGGTCACCACCGCAGGGGCTGGCCCTCGCAGTAGGGGCACTCAGGTGCGCTGGCCGCACAGGGCTCACACAGGACACGGTGCTGGCAGGACCGCAGGATGGCACCGTGGGCTCGTTCCCGGCAGGCCACACACTGCTTGGTGCGCAGCTGGAAGATCACCTGCAGGGCCAGAACAAGAGTGGGGTCAGGAGGCCCCTGCCCAGACCGGGCCAGCTGGGGAGCCCGAGGGCCTTCTGAGCAGGACCCAACATCTCAGGCCATCCAGCCACCAGCCACAGAGACAGGGTCAGGGAGATGCCCCGGCCAATGCCACCTCAGAGAGAAGGGCAGCTGTGAGATGAGATATTCTCTCTCGAGAGCTGTGGGCAGAGGATGGCCTCCTGGGGCCACCAGACATGGCAGTGACCGGACAGGACAGGACAGGCCCGAGGGCCCTGGCAGCTGGGCACCCAGGATGTGGGCTAATCAGGACCCTCTAGCCCAGAGCAGCCAGGCCAAGAGCCCACCCTTGGGAGTTGAGGTGAAGAGGGGCATGGTTGAGGGCTGCAGCTGTGAGCAGGGAGGGATGGGCCACCTTCCCCGTGGAGGGTGCAGCCTGGCATTCACTGGCAAGAGGGAGGGGTGAAAAGGGCAAACGTGGAGCATTCCAGAAAGGAAGGACAAGGGCCAGCCTGACAAGAGAGGCAGCTCCCAGGGAGACAAGCAAGGAGGTCGACGGGGGAGCTGTGCTGAAGGTAGGGCTGTGCTGAGGCAAGGCACTGTCCCCTCCACAGACCCAGAGCAGACCCGAGGGGAACGGGGAGGCGGAGGGAGGGAACACCGCACCAGCCAGAGCTCTCCCTGACAGGGACAGGAGCTCCTCACAGGCCCCCCCAACCGGGACTCACGCCGTCCACCGCCTCCAGGTCCAGTCGCAACTGACTCTGCAGCGAATGCAGCTTCTGCAGGGGAATGGCGCCGATGTCGCCGCAGCCACGCAGCCCCGGCAGCGCGGAGGCCACGCCCAGGCCCTCCAGCTCCTCCTGCAGCTGCTTCACCTGCGCCTCCACCTCTTCCTTCTTCTGCAGCGCCAGCTGCCGGTCGCTGTCCGCCACACGGGCACGCTCCTTGGCCTCCTGTGCCTCCCGCTGCCACGCGTCGCAGGCCTGAAACCCAGGGCCCACCTCAGCCCCTTCCACCTCGCCTGTGTCCCCTGCGTTCCTCCCCCGACCCACCGAGTCCTGTGCCGCCCGCCCTCCTCTTCACCTGTCACCCACACACGCTCACCTGCTTCACCTGCTGCCAGGACTCCTCCCACTGCCGGATCTTCCTCTTGGCCTCATCCAGCTGCCGCCTGACCCGGGCCAGCTCTGCTCCGTTTGGACTTGCACCCGAAGAGGACGAGGG
The DNA here is from genome assembly GCF_048565385.1 of Saimiri boliviensis. Taxonomy (NCBI): domain Eukaryota; kingdom Metazoa; phylum Chordata; class Mammalia; order Primates; family Cebidae; genus Saimiri; species Saimiri boliviensis. The sequence continues at coordinate 10,502,311 of NC_133460.1, read as the reverse complement.
GCCGGAGCTCAGGATGGGGGATGGGCTGGGGGAGAAGCTGCCGGAAACAAAGTCCCAGATGCTCCCAGGGACACCGTTCAAACCTGAGTGTGAAAGGGGCAATGACAGCCCCGTGGTGCTGGTGGCCGGGTGCGACTGGTGGGTGCTATTCCCGGGAGCACCCTCCAGGACCCACCTGCCGTGACTGCATGGGTGTGGCCACGACAGCCCCTTCCCCACTCCTGGACCCCACCTGGCTCAGGAAGAGGTGGGGTGCTGACAGTGACACCTGCCCTGGTCTCCCCACCAGATTTATGCCTTCCTGGCCACCTGAGGAGTCTCGACAGAGAGGAATTCAATTCGAGTTCCTGCGACCACATCACGAAGTGGGAGGGCCAGTGGTTCTCAGACTCCACTCCCAGGAACCCCTCACACACAGAGACTCTCAAGGACTCCAACGAGCTGTGTCCATGTGGTGACATCTGTCAACGTGTATGCAGCTTTAGACGCTGTGACCGAGCCATTTTAAATGCTACTTTAAAACAAAACTGGGCAGGCAGGGTGGCTCACGCCTGTAATCCCAGCACTCTGGGAGGCCGAGGCGGGCGGATCACTTGAGCTCAGGAGTTCGAGACCAGCCCGGCCAACATGGCGAAACCTGGTCTCTACTAAAAATACAAAAACTAGCTTGGCATGGTGGCGGGCACCTGTGCTATTTGGGAGGCTGAGGCAGGAGAATCACTTGAACCCAGGAGGTGGAGGCTGCTGCAGTGGGCCAAGATAACAGGAGCCTGGGCAACAGAGTGAGACTTTGTCTTAAAAAAACAGAAATATTTTAAATTTGGTATTGTTTCTAGGCAGGAATCTCACTGTGTTACCGAGGCTGCTCCTGAATCCCTGGCCTCAAGTGATCCACCCCGCCTCGGCCTCGCTGGGATTACAGGTGTGAGCCACCATGTTGGCCAAAAGTGTTAAGAGTTTTGGTTTGGTTTGGTTTTAGATGTAGTTTTGCTCTTGTTGCCCAGGCTGGAGTGCAATGACATGACCCCCCAGCTCCCCACAACCTCCGCCTCCCAGGTCCTAGCGATTCTCCTGCCTCACCCTCCAGAGTGGTTGGGATCACAGGCAGGTGCCACCAGTCCCGGCTCATTTTGTATTTTCAGTGGAGATGGAGCTTCACCATGTTGGCCAGGCTGGTCTCGAATTCCTGGCCTCAGGTGATCTGCCCACCTCGGCCTTCCAAAGTGCTGGGATTACAGGTGTAAGCCACCGTGCCTGGCCAAGTGTTGGTTCTTTTAAACCGCGTGTTTAAACCAAGTGTTGGGCCAGGCGCGGTGGCTCAAGCCTGTAATCCCAGCACTTTGGGAGGCCAAGGTGGGTGGATCACGAGGTCGAGAGATCGAGACCATCCTGGTCAACATGGTGAAACCCCGTGTCTACTAAAAACACAAAAAACTAGCTGAGCGTGGTGGCGCGTGCCTGTAATTCCAGCTACTTAGGAGGCTGAGGCAGGAGAATTGCCTGAGCCCGGGAAGCGGAGGTTGCGGTGAGCCGAGATCGCGCCATTGCACTCCAGCCTGGGTAACGAGAGCGAAACTCCGTCTCAAAAAAAAAAAAATTTAACAAATAGCCAGGCAGATCACAAGGTCAAGACATCGAGACCGGCCTGGCCAACATGGTGAAGGCTGGAACCTTCACCTCTACCTGGAACCCCACCTCTACTAAAAATACAAAAATTAGCCGGGCATGGTGGTGTACAGCTGTAATCCCAGCTACTCGGGAGGCTGAGGCAAGACACTCACTTGAGCCCGGGAGGTGGAGACTGTGGTGGGCCAGGGGGGATCAACCCACTGCACTCCCGCCTGGGCAACAGAGCGAGGAGACTCCACCTCCGGAAGGGCAGGGGGCGGGGGAGCATGGTAAAGTCTTTTAATGGAAAGATGCCGTGAGCATGTGCCATGTGGTTTCCCTCCGGGGATCAGGTGCGGAGGGAATCCCTCCAGGGGATCCCTGCGGAGCCCTTCACTCAGGAGGGCATCTGGGCGGGAATGCTCGCGGAGGGCGCCGGCACTCACCTAAGGAGCTGTAGGAGGCGGCTGTGGAGCCCAGTGCCCCCGGCTCGGAGCGCAGCGGCGGCGGCTGCTGGGGGGGCGTCATGGCTGAGGAGCCCGAGGGCCCCGGCAGGGGCTGGGACAGCGAGCTGAGCGGCGAGGTGGACGCAGAGGACGGCGAGTGCAGTGACGGTGCTCGGGGCAGGGAGCCGGGGATGGCGACAGGCGCAGAGCCAGCCAGCAACCTGGGACCTGGCGGGGGTGGCCCAGTGAGTCAAGGGAGTAAGGCCAGGCCTCTGCCCAAACATCCGCCCATGGGCCGGGGGCAGCCATGGAAGACGGACCCTGTAAGGCAGTGGTGGTGGGGACTCAGGGGTGGGGAGGTAGGGGTGATGGCAGGGCCAGGCCAGCAGCCGCCATCCATGGGTGTGGAGCCACAGAGCTCCAGGTAACCACATCCCTCACAGCCGGGGAAGCTACAGCCTCAAAGGGATTCTAACCAGAGGTGGGGACACAGGCATTCAATGTGGGCCCCAGAGAGGCCGGACACCCACCAGGCCCTGCCAGCCAACTCAGCCATTGGCACAGCCCTCCCAGCACTGGTCCAGGCCCCCCGAAATGGTTTTTCTTCTTTTAAAGTCAGAAAAAGATAAACTTTTAGGCTGAAGGATGGGAATCTTGTGTGTAAGATGTTAGAATACGTTAAGATACATTTGCATCGGCCGGTTGCAGTGGCTCACATCCGTAATCCCAGTACTATGGGAGACTGAGGCAGGTGGATCACGAGGTCAAGAGACGGAGACCATCCTGGCCAAGACCCGTCTCTGCTAAACATACATAAATTAGTTGGGCCTGGTGGCACGGGCCTGGAGTCCCAGCTTCTTGGGAGACTGAGGCTGGAGAATCACTTGAACTCGGGAGGTGGAGGTTGCAGTGAGCCGAGATTGCCCCACTGCACTCCAGCCTGGCCAAAGAACGAGACACTGTCTCAAAAAAAAAAAAAAAAAGATACATCTATACTGGTGTGGATCACTTGTCTACAATGTTAATGTATTTTGTATACAAAGTAAATGTTTGTCCTCAGGGGACCTTCACAACCTTCCTCAGGAAAAGCCCTACCTGTCTCTGCAGGGCCACTTTGCTGGGACAAAGGGGACCTGGGAAAGGAGAGAGAGGCGCTGAGGAGTCCACATGCAGGGGAGAGGAGTGGAAGTGAGGGAGAGGTACTGCCAGAAGGGGACCCTCCCACCCCAAAACCAGAGATGAAGTCTTGCCCTGTGACCCAGGCAGCAGTACAATGGTGCAATCTCGGCTCACTGTAGCCCTGACCTCCCGAGCTCAAGCGATCCTCCTGCAAAGCGCTCAGGAGTTCAGCAGCTGGAGGAGCAGGGCCTCAGGTCCTCCACACCCTCACCTGCTGGTCCCAGGTCGTGGCCGTCTTGCTCTTCCAGATCCTTCTCTAGGGATGCAATATTCACGTCACTAAGATGTAGATCTAACGCAGAACCTGTCAACAGAGGCCGCCATCATCCACAGGCCCCCAGGTGCTGCAGAGCTCAGAAGCCTAGCTGAGGACGACGACCGTCCTCCTGAGCTTCGAGACCCAGGGCAGGAGGCATGGAAGTTGCTTGAGGAGCCTTGGAAGGACACCCCCACCCCATCTGTGCAGCCCCCAGCAGGCAGCAGGAGGCTTGGCTCTACCAGTGGCAGAAAGCATGTGCTCAGACAGACGCCAGGCACTGCACCCCAGCAGCTGGGCCCTTGCCTCCCACACGCTGCTGCTGCTGCTGCCCCTCACAGTCTAAATACCTAAGCACGTGTTAGCCTCTGACCAAGTGCACACTTGACTGTGTAAAAAACTTGCTGGGAGGCTGATTTCATGTGCAGTTTCATGCAGAGCACTGAGACTCAGATCCCACCGCTCAAGATGGAGTGGGCCTACCTGGCCAGCCCTGCCTCCCTCTGCTGTCCCCACCTGTCCCTGCAGGCCGTGGGGCTGCCTTCCCTCCCAAGTCCCCACCCCTCACCCCAAGCAGCGGGAAGCAGTGACCCCAGTGCCCCTTCCTATAATTAGGAAGCCGTCTTGGGGAGGCTGAGCTCAGGCCACCAGCCCTGAAGCCACAGCTCTTCTTGAAATTGCGCAGCCTCCGCACAGAAGTTGACTTATGGGGTGGGGTATGGCTGGAGGGCCTGGGATCTGAGAACCCTCAAGCCCCGTGGAGCAGCCAGGGCACTGCTGCAGCTGCAGGAGTTCCGGGACACACCCTGTGGGACAGCACCGCCTCCCAAACCCAGTGTAGCGGCCAGCACCAAAGGACACCTCAGCAGCACAAGCCTCCACAATGGTGCCCTCCGCCCGCCAGCCCACCTTTGCGTCCACCCTCCCACATGCGCTGTGTGGGGTCTCTCTGGGGGGCCCTGCCCTGTCACCCCTGCTGGTTTCAGGTTCTTGGACCCCAACTAATGCCTGGTACTGGACTGTGTGCTGCTGAGTCCTGCACTGAGACAGGCAGAGCCACCCCTGCCTATCCCTGAAGGGCCCCAGACCCCTGTCCTCCTGTCCTCACCTGGGACAGGTGGTCCCTCCGTGGCCCCAGGCAACTGTACCCCAGGGGGATGCTGTCAGACCCGACTGTGGGGATCAGTGTACCGGGAACCCCCAGCCTGGCCAGCTGCTGCCTGGTGCTGGGTTCAGACCAGGTGGGGCCCAGAGGGAACAGAGAGGCGGTCACTGCCCCCCACCTACCCAGCATCCAGTCCTGCCCTCACAGGGCTCTTGCAGCCTCACTCCCCCACCCCACCCCACCCCACCAGGGCTGGGACTCCCGGGACCTGATCCTGGTGCCCATGTCAGGGTGACAGCAGGTTCGCCACACCGGGGGTGTCCCGGCAAACAGCTGGACAAACAAGGACTCGGCGGCTGAGGGACAAAACCCACTCTGCCAGGGAAGAGGGCTGGGACCCTTCCAGACAGTGCCAGCGTCATCGTCACGAAGGACAGGAGGGATGCCTTCCGAAGAAGGACGAGGCCCCAGCCACACGGGAGACTGGTGGGGAACGCAGTGTGGGGCCCAGCCTCAGCATGTGGCCTGTACCCCACTCTCCATCCAGGCTTCCCCCTGGAACCAGCCAGCATCAGTCAGCGCCACGGGGACCACATTAGCAAGCGCAGGGAGGCCGCTTGCCCGAGGCCTGGTGCTCGGTGGCAACACGCTCCAAGCTCCCCCTGCAGTCAGGACACCCTCGTGCCTCGGTGGTGGCCCGGCAGTACACGACCCATCGCGCACAGGCTGGCGTGGATATGGCACTGCCTGGCAGGTCCGGGACTCTTCACCCCGAATCTGGACCCCCTCAGCAGCCACACTGCGCCAAGACAGCACTCCACCACCCAGAGCAGCAGATGGGAGGAATCTGGCTCAGGGTGGACGCGGGACTCCAGAGGCCACAAAGCAGAGGCCACCCCCACCCCACTCCACAGCACCACCCCAGACCACAGCCAACCCTCAGCCACACACCAGCATCGAGGGAATTTCCAAGCTACAGAGCTACCTGGCAATGCGGTCCTTCCCCATCCCGTCACACAGAGGCAGCAGCAGAACCCGATCCCCCGGCCATCCGACAGGGCACACAGTGCATGGGACAGCCATCTCCACTCCCAAGGAGACACCGTTGAAATGAAACTTTTAGGAACTTCTGAAGGTCTTATCCAGAAACTAGAGGAATAGGTTGGGGGTGCAAGAAGCCAGGCCAAGACCCCCTGGGGACCAGGAACCCACAACAGCAGCCGCGAAGGCCTTGGCCCTCGAGGCTGTTCATCAGTGGAGCCAAAGGCAGGCCCCCGGCTGGCAGCACCCACAGCCATGCAGTCTTCTTCCCATTCGCGACACCCACCGTGGCCTGCAGGATGGCCAGCCCTGCTGGTCCCTGTTACCCGGCTGATGCCCTTGACCATTGCGGAAGCAGGCGTGACATCAAAGCCTGACTGAAACCGTGCTGAGCAGCACAGAGCCGAGACGCTGGAGACAGCAACAGAGGACCAGGCACTGAACAGCCTCACACAGGCGGCTCCAAGGCCCGGAGTCTCAGACACACAGTCGGCAGGGCCGCCTCCCTCTTCCCTCCTCCTTCCTCCCTCCAGGGCCTGGGGTGCTCCTCCTCCTCCTCCTGGCGTCCATCCTCCTTCATGGCTGGCAGCCCCATGGATCCAGTGCCTGCCTCTGTTCTGTGGGTTATCTCTTCAGAGTGTCTGTGTGCAAGTTTCTTCTTATAAGGAGACTGGTCACTGGCTTAGGGTCCCACCCTACCGGACTCACTGTAAGCTGATTACGAGGACCCTGCAGTAGCACCCCCAAATTTGTAACGGGGGGATACATTCCAAGACCCCCGTGGACACCTGATGTGGCAGACAGCATGAGACCCCCTATATACCAGGTTTTTTCCTATACGAACATCCCCATTTGTGTATCAGGCCCAATAAGAGATTAACAAGATTAACTAGTAACATAGACGGATTTCAGCCTTGCATAGTAATAAAAGTTACGTGAACGACAAAATGTCCTCCTGTATTGTACCACCCTGAATTCAGACCTCACACCAGTAACCGAGACCATGGACAGCCAACCCTGGGAACAGGACCTGACGTGTTTCCACATAACATCACGTTCCCAGGCAAGGGGCCTGCAGCTCAGATGCATCTCCAGCCCACGCACCCCTCCCCCCCCAAAGAATCTTGCTCTGTTGCCAGGCTGGAGTGTAGTGGGGCAATCTCAACTCACTATGACCTCTGCCTTTCGGGTCCGGCGATTCTCCTGCCTCAGTCTTCCGAGTAACTGGGATTACAGGCACGCGCCACCATGCCTGGCTAATTTTTGTGTTCTCAGTAGGTGTGAGGTTTTACCATGTGAGCCAGGCTGGTCTCACCTTGACCTTGTGATCTGCCTGCCTCAGCCTCCCAAAGTGCTGGGATTGCAGACATAAGCCACCATACCTGGCCTCAGATGCATCTTTTAGGGTACATAATTCAACCCAGGACATGGAGGCCACCTGAGATGCCCCTGCTGGTCCTGCCTGTCCTCCACAGGGACCCCAGGCCCCTCAGACTCTGGACCAACAGATCTGCCCCCTGATGTACACAGTCCTCCCTCCCTGAGCCCTCCCTCAGGGAGGAGACCCCCACCTCTGACCAGCCTGCACTCCCCCTGCAGTTGTTTCTGGGGCCTCCTCACAACTTGTTCAGCCTAACACCACCGGGGCCCTTCCCTCCAGCCCTGCACCTGGTGCCCTGAATTGCCTCTGGTCACAGCACCAGCCTCCCCCCAGGCCCAACCCCATGCTCACCCTCCTCCCTGGGGGCTGGCAGCCTCTCCTGTGATCTGGACCCATCCAACAGTGGCTCTGCAACCCGAGCCCAGATGTCTTGGACGTCCCTCAGAGGGCGGCCACAGCCCTCCCTCCTCTCTGGCAAAGGATCCCTCTATTACGCGGCCTTCACAGACACCGTGTGTGCAGGCGCCTCCAGGAAGCTGGCACTGCAGGATCCCCTCCTCAGGGGCTGCTTGCTGGCCAGGCCCTGATAGGAACACTGAGCTCCTCCTCCTTCAGCCCACACTCACTGAGGCCCATGCCCAGTCTTCATGCGTCACAGGAGTGACCTTCCTTCTATAAAAACCTCATTGAGGCCCGAGTCCTGGCCTGCAAGAAAGAAGGGAGCTTGTACCCTCACGTATGCCAGTAAACCATACCAGGGCTCTAGACAAACTAACCCACTGAGGACAGGCACCAACCCCCTACCGCAGGCCTGCCCCACAGCCCCCTGGTGCTCCCATGCTGGGACTAGATGACGGGGAGGGCTGAGCCATCTGTGCCCGGTCAGCTCAGCTAGGCTTAGGAACCTGGACTTGCCCTCTGCACCCAAGTCCCAGAATCAGGATGAGGCAGACCCTTGAGAGCTCACCGTTCCTCACACCTGGAGAGATCCAGAAACTCATCATGAAAAGCAAAGATACAAAGGAGCTGGGAGGGACAGGATCAGAGGCACCTTTTCGCCCCTGGAAGTGAGTTAATTACCCCAGGACCTGTGAGTAAACTCGGCACCAAGGCACCCCCGACCAGGTGTGAAGGGCGCAGCACACGAGGGACTGCCTTCACTGCGCACCTGACAAACTGCGGCTCCCACTCAGCTGAGGGTGGCAGCCACCACCTAACTCAGCCAAATCACTTGCACTGGAGCCCGGGAAGCCACCTGGAGAAGGGGATGTTTGGGAAGCATCTGACAGCCCCCAAGACACTCTGGCCCTGCTTCAGAGCCAGGTACCCCTAATCCAAAGAGGGCCCCAGGGAGGGTCCCAGGAGGCTCCACCATCCTTAGGGGCTCACTCCCTGATAGCTGGCGGGGAGCCAGCTGCTGCACCGTGCTGACCCAGTTTCCAGCCTCCCCCACCTCACCTCACTGTTCCAAGGTCAGACCCAAATCTTCTGAAACATCTGCAAACAAAGAGCTGACCCTTGTGCAGAGGCAAAATTTAGGTGACGCTGGTTACCTAAGCGAGAACAGCTGGGCCAAGCACCTGACCCAGAACCAGTCCCGCCAGGCCAGGCTGTCTCAGCTCCCAGAGTTAGTTAGGAAACCCCGGCCCCCGCTGAGTCACGGCCACACAGCCGGGCTCCGCCGTGACACAGCACATTCAAGGCGCTGCGGTCCCCCGGGGTCAGGGACACCCGAGGACAAGCTACAGACCACTCGGAACTCGGGCCAGGGCGGGGACTGCCCCAATGCCAGCGAGCAGAGTGCAGGCTGGGCACGGCCAGGACGCAGATTTCAGCCCTCTCCTGCCCGGCTCCCCGGAACTCTCCTGCCCGGCTCCCCTGCCCTCTCCTTGCCCGCCCCTGCCTCCCTTGCCAGCCTCTGCTTCCCCTCCCGTCCCCTGGGCCCGGCCCCACCCCGACCCCGCCTCGGTAGGGGACGCAAGAGGCCCGGACCAGCGCTGACAAGCGGCGAGTGCCCGGCAGAGACAAGTTCCGAGGTGGCGGCGCCTTCGCCTCGCTCCGGGCCTCTAGAGAAGCTCGGACCCACCCCGCGGCGGTCACACCCGGCTCCGGGACGCGGGGACGCACCTGGGGGGCGCACCTGGGGGACGGCCGGCTCCTGAGCGCCGAGTAGAGAGACTCACACCTTGACGGCGCAGGGCTGCCTAGCACCCGGGCCGCCGCCGATGCTGACTCACGATCTGCGGCCGCCCCGCACCGCCGCCGGGGATTCAAACCCGGCCCGCGCCCCGCCCTCGCCGCGCTGGCACCGCCCCGCAGCGCGCCGGCCACGCCCACCCGTCCGCCCCGCCCTCCCCGCGCTGGCACCGCCCCGCAGCGCGCCGGCCACGCCCACCCGTCCGCCCCGCCCTCGCCGCTCCGGCCCCGCCCCCCGCTCCGGCCCCGCCCCGCCGCACTGGCCCCCGCCCCCCGCACCGCCCTCCCCCAACTTTACACCCTACCCGGGCGTACCCTGCCCCCGCGGCTCCTGGCCCCGAGCCGGGCGGGCTGGCGGATGGGCGCGGACAGCGAAGGACAGGGGTCTTCAGGCGAATCGCCCCAGAGCCGCTCCACTGCCCAGCCCTTCCTGCCCTGCCCACCTGCACCTGCGGCGGCTCCTGGCGGACTCAAGTAGAACACGCTGGACCCAACACAAGCGCTCGCGGGGGCGGCGTGACCTGGACCCGTTGCCTCCCCTGCAGAACTCCCCTCCCTCCCAAGTCCGCGTGCCCGCCCAGCTCCATCTAAACGCGGGATAATGAGCTCACAGGTCACTGTTAGAATCTGAAACCTGTTCCTACAAAGTGGAAGGTGAAGGAAAATGGAACCTATCGGATGACCCTGAAATGACTCCACTCAATCCCTTAAATACAGAATCCGCTCACTCTTCTACTCCAGGCTTCAGTCATAGCACAACCTGAAGGAAATTCCACTATTAACACAAGGAAAAAACGACCCAGTCTACACCTGCTTCGCCTAACACCCTCTGCAACAGCTAATAAAATGCGCAGCAGGTAGGTAGGTAGGCAGGCAGGCAGGCAGGCAGGCAGGCAGGCAGGCAGGCAGGCCTACACCTGGGGCCAGGCAGGCCTGAGCGCCGTGGGCGGGGAATCCCTGAGCCTGGGGTCAGCGGGCAGCTCTGGGGACACTGCCTCCTGTACCTGCGGCTCCTGCAGGGCTGTAACTTCACAGCGATGCCACGGGCATGGACAGAAGAAAAAAATCAGGCTGCCATTGGGTGGCAAAGCTCACAATTTCAGCTGCAGCAGCAACAATACATTGCCTGTAACTAAGGCAGTGTCAATCCCGAAAAAAAAAAATCCACCTGTTCACCTCTGAGTAGTTGGTTCAGGAATTTTTTTTTTATTTTCTTAGAGACTCTGTCACCCAAGCTGGAGTGCAGTGGCATGATCTCAGCTCACTGCAACCTCCACCTCTCTGGTCCAAACAATTCTGGTGCCTCAACCACCTGAATGTCTGGGATTACAGGCATGCACCACCAGGCCCAGCTAATGTTTGTATCTTTAGTGGAGACAGTGTCTCACAATATTGGCCAGGCTAGTCTTGAACTTCTAACCTCAGGTGATCTGCCTGCCTCGGCCTCCCGAAGTGCTGCAATTACAGGTGTTAAGCCACTGCTCAGGACTCAGGAAATATTTAAGTCAATGAAAGTTAATATGCTTCAAGATCGAGAGTTACATCCTGAAACAGTTGAAAATGTGCCTCAGATATTAAAGAATGGCAGGAAAAATTACTACAAATGTGCAAAGTCCAGTCTATCTGAAGGTGTGCTATGCATGGGCAGCCAGGCCTCTGTCAAGCACACACACCTGGTTCTGTTTTCCACCTGAGTGGGCAGAGTGGAAAGAGGGTCTCACTTATTTGAGATTTAATTTTCCTAAATATTTTTGTTGTGCTGGAATTCTACCATTACTACTTTTAGGTTGGGGAAGAGAAACTTTATTTAAAAAACAATGTTTTTGTTTAAAAAAAATAAATCAATCCTGGCCAGGCATGTTGGCTCACGCCTGTAATCCCACCACTTTGGGTGGCCAAGGCAGCAGATCACCTCAGGTCAGAAGTTCGAGACCAGTCTGGCCAACACAGTGACACCCGTCTCTACTAAAAATACAAAAATTCGCCGGGTGTGGTGGCTGGTGCCTGTAATCCCAGCTACTCGGGAGGCTGAGGCAGAACTGCTTGAACCCTGGAGGCGGAGGTTGCAGTAAGGTGAGATTGCACTGCAGCCTGGGCAACAGAACTAGAAGGGGAAAAAAAAAAAAAACCTGCTCAGAGGCCAGACCCTCATGGGGCTTTGGCCACTGTGTGACCTCTAAGTTTCTGAGGGGATGGGTGAATTTCAGGGTGTGATTTAGCAAGATCCATGGCCCTGGGTTACACAGCAATGTCAGATTGAAACCAGCATGTTCTAGCTGGGCCCGGCTGCAGCTATACGCGGGAGACTAATGCAGGAGGGTGGCCTGCGCCCGGGGTTTGAGGCTGCAGCGAGCTGCCTGCACCACTGCACTCCTGCCCGGGCCACAGAGTGAGACCCTGACTCAAAACGTAAAACCCCAAAACGCACAAAACAAACTCAGGGAAGGCCGTCACCTGTGCTGGCCTCCAAGTTCTCTACCCCTGGGCTGCCTGGAACGGGATGGGGGTGGGGACCGCAGCATATTCAATTCATGAGACCTCTCTGGTTCAAGAGAACACCACGGATGCCCCAGTTTCAAGCTGTAATAAAACATGTGCACTTGTTTCTGCACGAGAGAAACATAACACAGCGATACCACCCGTGAAGTTTTACAGCGTTAAAAACACCCTTTAAGGTGAAGCCCCAACAGGACTCATCTCACATCCCGTACTTCCTCCTCCAAAGGCCCCAAAAGAAGAAGGTAATTTTCAAAACAGACCGCAAGGCGGAATTTCAGTTGTGTCCTCAAACAGGTGAGGCCGCCAGGCTGAGGCAGAAGTGAGGAGCCCTTCCCGGGCAGGGCAGCCCAGGGCTCCCAGCCAGTGAGGAGGAAACACAGGCAAACACTGCCCGCGCCTGTGCCCCCGCCCCGACAGAGCCCAGCACCAGTGCTGCGGCCATCCACGATTCCCGCTCTCCCCAGGGCCTTCTGAGGGAGGGAGAGGCCTGGATTCAGCAGGCCTGTGTTCTCTGGAAGACACGCAATGGAGCCCACAAAACACCAGGGCTGTGAAGGGGAGATTCTCAAGGCCACAGAAGGTCCCGGTGTTTGGGCAAGTGACCCTTTAAAAAATGCAGGCCAGGTTCACACCTGTAACCCCAGCACTTTGGGATGCCCAGATGGGTGGATCACGAGGTCAGGAGTTGAGACCAGCCTGGCCAACATGGTGAAACTCCATCTCTACTAAAAACACAAAAACTAGTCAGCCATGGTGGCGCATGCCTGTAATCTCAGTTACTCAGGAGGCTGAGGCAGGAGAATGACTTGAACCCAGGAGGTGGAGGTTGCAGTGAGCTGAGATCACACCACTGCACTCCACTCCGGATGAAAGAGCGAGACTCCATCGCAAAAAACAAAAAATGCACACACACGGAAGAAAACCGCAAAGGCCTCGGCTCAGCCCCAAGCGAATGCAGGGGCGGGAAGGCCCAGCAGCAACACAGGCTAAGAGCTGTGTCCAAAAGATGCACCTGGGTGGCAGAGGTGCTGAGCGCAGGGCCTTGGGGGCCCGAGGGCCGTCGTGGGGCCTCAGGAGCTGCACCTGGCTTTCCTCGCCGACACCACTCAGGATGAGACTGCTCTAGTGTCCTGCTAAGGTGCCATCTGTGGCCTAAGTGGCCCCTGGGAAGAGTCTCTCCTCGAAGCTGGCGGCGTCCAGGCCTTCATGGGTGGAGCTGCCGGGGGCCTGCAGCTGGGCCCGAGCAGGTCCGTGCAGGGCAATGACCAGCAGCTGTGGCTGTCAGGCAGAAGTCTCTGCAGATCTGGCCACCCAGCCACCTCATGCACTGACGTGGGCCCTGACAGTGCTGAGGTCCCACTCCGAGACCCAGAGTGTGCCCGTGCAGGCACTGTAGCAAGGGCCCACCATGTGGCCCTGCCAGCCGTGTCCTCCTAGTCCCACGCCCAGCTCCCACGACTCCCAACATCTCTCAGCAGCCTCCCTGTTCTCAGTCCCTGGGCCGGGCGGCACCCACTCTGCCTGGCTCCTGGAAAGCTCTTCGTCCCCAGGGCCCGTGGCACCCAGGCTGGGAGCCTCTCTGAGCCAAGGCTTGTTTTCAGAACCACAAGTGCAACACGACCAAAGTGACAGACGATGGAAAACATGCATCTGGTTTCTCTACAAAACGATTCTGCAACATGTCCTGAAATGGAGGCACTGTTGCTGAAAAGCTACAGCCTGGGCACAGAAGGAGGTCAGGGAGAAAGGAGGAGGGCACCAGACTTACCGAGGACGGCCTCCACGGTGCTGCCGGGGCCGAGCGGGAGGGTGCGGGCGGAGGGCACGGGCAGCGCGGTGGGGGAGGAGCTGCCGGAGCCGGCGCTGGACGCCAGGCTGGACGCCACACTGGAGCTCACGCTGGGGGTCGGCGGGTGGACCGCTGCAAACACAGCCAGGTGGTTCTGTTCAAAGACACAAACACCATGAGCAAGCGCCCCTGCGTGGAGGAGGCGTGCGACGTCAGCACCCTGCAGAAAGCACTGCAGGACGCCGCAGACTTCCACACCTGAGTGAGGCCCAGGGAGAGCTTCCCCGGGCCTGGAGGGACGCTGACAGCACCGAGGAGCGACACCAGGGCAGGCAGAACAGGGGCTACAGCGTACCAGAGATAGGCACAGGCACCTCTGGGAAGCATCTCATGAGTTTTTCTGCAGACAAGGTTTCAGGAGTAGACATTTGCCAGTAAAATGAATCCGGCAGGTGCAGAAAGATGTGTCACAGGCCAGGGGCCTGCCAGCCCCAGGGATAAGCCCTGCAGTCTGCCTGCCCTTCTCCCTACTTCCTGGGTGCCCCTGCCCCGGCTCTCGGCCAGGACTGGCTCCTGGGCACCTTGGGGCTCCCAGAGACACGTCCTCCCGGGGACTTCAGTAGAGACCCAGCACCACTTCCAAAAACATCCATAGTGTGGTCCTGTGACCTTGTTACCGGGGAAAGTAAAACATGGGGCAGTTCACAAGATCTACATTTGGAGAATAACAGATCAAAAGAAAAAGAACAAGCACACAGAGCAGTGGTGAATAAAAACCCAGTAACAGGAGGACGCTGGAAGCAGGAAACACCCAATACAAACGACCCACCACGGAGCTGCAAAGCCAGATGTCACATCACACAGTGGCTGGAGTGTCTAGAGAGCTATCTAGGAGGTCGCTGCAAAATACAGTCACGGGGAGGGCACTGAACACAAGAAAACACCAGACACAAATGACCCAGAGCGATTACCTATGAGGTCACTACAAACAAAATCAAGCACCAAAAGCTGGATTAGAGTAAGTTTCTGGCCAGGCGTGGTGGCTCATGACTGTAATCCCAGCACTTTGGGATGCCAAGATGGGCAGATTACTGGAGGCCTGGAGTTCGAGACCAGCCTAGCCAACATGCAGAAACTCTGTCTCTACTAAAAAATACAAAAAAACGTAGCCAGGGCCAAGCATGGTGGCTCATGCCTATAATCCCAGCACTTTGGGAGGCCAAGGCAGGCGGATCACCTGACTTCAGGAATTCAAGACCAGCCTGACCAACATGGTAAAACCCCATCTCTACTAAAAATACAAAAAATTAGCTGGGCATGGTGACATGCGCCTGTAACACCAGCTACTCGGGAGGCTGAGGCAGGAGAATCACTTGAACCTTGGAGGTGGAAGTTGCAATGACCTGAGATCACACACTATACTTCAGCCTAGCAACAAAGTAAGACTCCATCTCAAAAAAATAAATAGCCAGGCACTGTGGCTCATGCCTGTAATCCCAGCTTTTAGGGAGCCAGAGGCAGAAGGACAGCTTGAGCCCAGAAGTTCAAGACCTGCCTGGGCAATACAGCCAGACCCCGTTCTCCATAAAATGGAAAAAATAAATAAATAAGAACAAAAATAAATAAAATAAAAGTAGCCGGGCTTAGTGTCAGGCGCCCGTAATCTCAGCTACTCGGGAGGCTGAGGCAGGAGAATCGCTTAAACCCGGGAAGCGCAGGTTTCAGTGAGCCGAGATCACACCACTGCACTCCGGCTTGGGGGACAGAAAGTCTCTGTTTCCAAAAAATGTGAATTGCATACCGACGTATTACAGCTGAAATGGTATGATATCTGGGTTTTGCTGAAAAGTAACGCAGGCGAAGTTAACCTTGGAAGGTATGATTTTACTAGTTTGTCTGCTTAAGTAAAACTATCCGTAATAAGGAAATTTAATGTGCATTTCCAAGGGTCAGAAATCGTCCACAGACTCGTCCCCGACAAGAATGGTCCTGGCTCCAGGCTCCTGTGACCGTGGGGTCCCGCCGCCTGCACTGGCTTCCTTCTGGGTTAACAGATTTGCTCCTCAGCCCCTGGCACAGGAGGCGTGCAGAGCCCCCAGGACTGACTCAGAAAACACTCGCCTCTGGCTGCAGAGTCTGGGGACGGCCGCCAGAGCTCCCTGCACAGGGCGAGACAGGGTCTGCCCCTTCGTCCATAATCCACTTGACCTGACAGGCCCAGAGACCACTTTCCCTCAAGCCATGAAAGAAGGGACCACAGGCCACCCTGTGGGCATCAGGGACGGTAGTAACTCCTGCACCCAACACTGGTGACCCTCCCAGCCGTGCATGGCGCTGCCGACACCTCCCCCTCATCAAGCCCCCATGGTGAGCCTGTAACAGGGTTGCTGGAAGCCTCACGTTCTCCAGCAAGCAACCCAGAAACACAATGGATGGTGAGGGGCCTGGGGCCATCTCAGTGGCAACCTGCCACCACCACCCCAACAACCCTGCAGCGCTTCCTGTCCCTGCTCCAGAGCCTGAGTGTGGCCCCAGGAAGGCTGGCAGGGGCCCCCCGACAGGCATCCCGGTGACACAGCACCCAGGAGCAAAGCAGATGCCTGGGAGCTCCTTGTGCTCAGATGGCTTGGACTGGGAGAGGACTGACCTTCTCTACCAGCAAAGGACAGGGCTACCCAGGCTGTGGCCACCAGTGAGGGGCAAGTGGCATGGGGCAGTCCACCAAGGTCACTGCATCCAAGAGCTGTGACTCAGAACCAAAAGCTCAGTGCCAGCAATGCACTGCCTTCCAGAGTATGAACACCACACAGTGGCACAGCCACACAGCCTGCAGAAGCTCTCTCCCACCCCTCCCTCTCCCATCTCCTGGCAGCCCACCCCATGTCCCGGGGTCTGCGTTCTGGGCACAGTCCCTACACAAAAGCTGCCCCTGCTGAGTCAGGCTGAGGTCCACCTCATCCTGGCCCACCAGTCACCAAGAGGCCACCGCCTGGGTCACAGTAACCCCTGTGGATACCCTCCCCAGCTCCAAGAACCCTGCGGGCATCTCAGTCCTTGCCTGAACCCAAATCCAGGGCCTCACCCAGTCCCAGAGGCCACCTCCCAAATAAAGGAGAGCTGAGGGAGTCTTCCCTGGAAAGGCTCCGGGCCAACCACAAAGCCACGGACAACACTGGGGTGTGCAGGGCAGGCTGGCCCTGCCCTGGGTGGCACGGGGAGCCTGTGCCCAGCATCTGTGTCTGCACAGAGCCGAGGAATGCAGAAAGCCAAGAGGCACCACCGTGTAGGCACTACGTGTGCCCCCACAGCAACACTGGTCTGAAGGCTGTGCACAGGCTGACCCTTGGCTGAGACAGGGCCTCAGGCTCCCAGAGCACTGCCCAGCCCAGGATGAGTGCAGCGGCCTGAGACGCCAATGCCGCCTCCTTCCCGGGTGTCTGCAGGAGTGGACTCTGCCCTAGGGGCCTTCCTCTCAGCCCACAGGAGGCCATAAACCCAGAGGGACTGGAGAGGAAGCCTGAACCCTGAGTGATTCCCAAACCTTGTGCTGACTCTGCCCAGGAGCCAGCCAGGGTGATGCACATACTGTGACCTCAGTCCAAACGATGACCTGAAAATCATCCACATCCATGTCAGTCCTTGTCCTCCAAGGCATAATGACCACAGACCAGCCTGGTGTGGGGGCCCATCCACAGGAGGGCTGGACATGGTGAGAGAAGCCCGGAAAGCCCCGTGGGGACGCCGCGTCTCCACTAACACCTGCACCGCCTGCCCCATGAGGACACCGTGCCTCCACTAACCCCCACACCGCCCGCCCCGTGAGGACAGCACACTCTGGGCCACCACTGGTACTGCCTGCCTGGTTTTTTCATCACAGTGAAACATACTATAAATTGACTATGGTGACCACGTTTCAGTGTAGTCAGGGGCATGAATTCCACCCACACTACTGTGCAGCCATCACAGCACCCACCTCCAGAACTCCTCACCTCCCAGCCGGAAGCTCTGACCCAGTGGAACACTTGCCCCCTCTTCCCCCAAGCCCCCACCAAGCTACCTCCTGTGTCTGTGTATCTGACTCCACTAGAGGCCTCTGTGAGTGGAGTCACACAGGATTTTCTGTGTCTGTGAGTCTGACACGGCTAAAGGCCTCTGTGGGTGGAGTCACATGGGATTTTCTGTGTGAGTCTGACCACGCTAGAGGCCTCTGTAACTGGAGTCACGCAGGAATTTCTGTGTCTGTGAGTCTGACACCGCTAGAGGCCTCTGTGGGTGGAGTCACGTGGGATTTTCTGTGTCTGCGAGTCTGACCCCGCTAGAGACCTCTGTGGGTGGAGTCACGCAGGATTTGTCTTTCGGTGACTGGCTGTTTCAGTCAACAGTGTCTTTGTTATGCACCAAACATGTCCCCCAAATTCCTACACGGAAGCCACGACCCCTACTGTGACTAAATTTGGAGACAGGGCCTGTGAGGCATAATTAAGGTGAAATGAGTTTCTAAGCCAGGCGTGGAGGATCACACCTGTAATCCCAACACTGTTTGAGCCCAGAAGCTCAAGACCAGTCTGGGCAACATAGTAAGACCCCGTTTCTACAAAATACACAAAGATTAGCCAAGCATGGTGGTGTGTGCCTGGGGTCCTAGCTACTCTGGAGGCTGAGGTGGGAGGACTGCTTAAAGCCGGGGAGTCCCAGGCTGCAGTGAGCTGGGACTGGGCCACTGCACCCCAGCCTGGATGACAGAGCAAGACCCGGTCTCAAAAAATTTAACCAACTGTGAAAAACAATAGCAACAATGAAATGAGGTGTTAGGGGTGGGGCCCTACACGGCTGCCATTCACAGGGAGTGACCGCACGGATGCCCACGCACAGAAGGGTGACCCAGAGGACACAGGGGGAGGCAGCATCCGCACACCCAGGGGGGGCCTCAGGAGGAGCCAGCCCTGGACATCTCAAGCTCAGACTCAGTGCCCAGAACTGAGAGAATAAAGTGCTGCTGCTTTTGGTTTTTGGATTTCATTTTGAGACAGGGCCTCACTGTCACGCAGGCTGAAGTGCAGTGGCGCAATCTTGGCTCAATGCAACTTCTGCCCTCTACCTCCTGGGCTCAAGCAATTCTCCTGCCTCAGCCTCCCAAAGGTTCCAGCCTCCCTGGAACCACAGGTGTGAGCTACTGTGCCCAACCAAAACTACCTCATTCATTCATTCATTCATTTTGAGACTGAGACAGGGTCTTGCTCTGTCACCCAGGCTGGAGTACAACGGCACGATCTCAGCTCACTGCAACCTCCGCCTCCCAGGTTCAAGCAATTCTTTTGCCTCAGCCTCCCAAGCAGCTGGGACTACAGGCACGCACCACCATGCCTGGCTAATTTTTTATTTTTAGTAAAGACAGGGTTTCACCACACTGGCCAGGATGGTCTCAATCTCCTGACCTTGTGATCTGCCCACCTTGGCCTCCCAATGTGCTGGGATTCCAGGCGTGAGCCACTGCGCCCAGCCAGTTCTGCTGTTTGAACATGCCCACCTTCATCCTTCCCTCATAGCCCAAGGAAAGTAACACAGATGGGCTCTGGCGGGCCCCTCTCATTCCCCTGAGCAGAAAACGGCAGGAGGTTTTGGCTTTGTTGCTTCCAAGGTGTAATACCAATGTTTCAAACAGACAGACGTGGGGTAGAAGGAGAGAGAATTCCGTGACCAGTGGATGTTAACCAGATGGCTCTGTGAGCCGAGAGTGAGCGGAACCAAGGACGCACTAGTTCAGCCCTAGCACAATGCCGCGCCGTCAGCCACGAGGGCCGCGGGAAGCCTGGGGGGCTGTACCTGCTTGCTGTCCTGCTCACTGGCCTTCGGGCCACCCTCGGCTGGCAAGTCTCTCCGCTTGGCCTGCAACAGAAAAAAAGAGTCATATGGAGAAAAAGCAGGGAGAGGCCGGGCACGGTGGCAGATGCCTGTAACCCCAGCACTTTGGGAGGCCAAGGCAGGCAGCTCACAAGGTCAGGAGATCGAGACCATCCTGGCCAACACCATGAAACCCCACTTCTACTAAAAATACAAAAACGTAGCTGGGTGTGGTGGCGCGTGCCTATAGTCTCAGCTACTTGGGAGGCTGAGGCTGGAGAATCGTCTGAATCCGGGAGGTGGAGGTTGCACTGAGCCGAGATCACATTACTACACTGCACTCCAGTCTGCGCGACAGAGCGAGACTCACAGACACAACCTCTGCTCAGAATTTACAAATATGCTCATTTTCTTTTTTTTTTTTTTTGAGACAGGATCTCACTCTGTCTCCCAGGCTGGAGTGCAGTGGCACGACCTCCCTGGCGCACCCTATTCTCCTACCTCAGCCTCCCAGGCAGAAACACAGGTACTTGAAAAATTAGCACCCGGCTAATTTTTCAAAGCTTTTTGGAGAGATGGTCTCCCAAAAGACCATGTTGCCCAAGTGGGTCTTGAACTCCCAACCTGAAGCGATCGTCCGACCTCAGCCTCCCAAAGTGCTGGGTTTATGGTCATGAGCCACCAAAACCGGCCGAAGACACTAGATGTTGAAGGTCCCATGAAACAGAAGAGACGCCTGAATCTTCTGGCTCCCCGTCGGTTATCCTGAGTTCCATTTCTTTTTCTTTTTTTTTTTTTTTTTGAGAGGAAGTCTCGCTCTGTCACCCAGGATGGAGTGCAGTGGTGCGATCTCAACCCAATGCAACATTGGCCTACCAGGTTCAAGCAGTTATCCTGCCCCAGACTCCCAATTAGCTGGGGTTACAGGTGCGTGCCACCACACCCAGCTAATTTTTCTATTTTTAGTAGAGACGAGTTTTCTTTTTTTTTTTTTTTTTTTTTAATGAGACGGAGTTTCACTCTTGTTACCCAGGCTGGAGTGCAATGGCGTGATCTCGGCTCACCGCAACCTCCGCCTCCTGGGTTCAGGCAATTCTCCTGCCTCAGCCTCCTGAGTAGCTGGGATTACAGGCATGCGCCACCATGCCCAGCTAATTTTTTGTATTTTTGGTAGAGACGGGGTTTCACCATGTTGACCAGGATGGTCTCGATCTCTTGACCTCGTGATCCACCCGCCTCGGCCTCCCAAAGTGCTGGGATTACAGGCTTGAGCCACCGCGCCCGGCAGAGACGAGTTTTCAACATGTTGGCCAGGCTGGTCTCGAACTCCCAACCTCAGGCGATCCACCCACCTTAGCCTCCCAAAGTGCTGGGATTACAGGCGTAAGCAACTCTGCCCGGCCTGAGTTCCATTTCTTACACTTGAATGGGGCTCTCTGACTCTGGGCTGGTCTGTGTGACGGCAAGGTGCAAGCTCTGCACTCCCTGCACCAACCACAGCATTAAACCCCAAATGAAGCCATTCACCTAAGGCAGAGGCTCAGGTGAAACGGTGAGAAATAGACGAAGGGGGTCAGAGTGTGCCACCTCCAAAACATGCCACTCTTTGACAAAAAGATTATTTTGAGTTGAAGGCAGCAGACGCCGGAACAGCCCTCTGCCTTCCCTTCCTGCCCTGAAGCCGGGCGTGAATTTCCTTTGTAAAGGTACCTTCTCCCATCTCCATACCAGGAGGAGAGGCTGCAGACGGAGCCTGTGTAAACCAAACTCACTGAAGTTACTCTCGTCTTCCATCAGTTTCCCCGACAGCTTTACCTTCCTAGGAGCCCAACCCCCTTTTCTCTTTTTCTCTTTTGAAATGGAGTCTCGCTCTGTCACTCAGGCCAGAGTGCAGTGTCGAGATCTCAGCTCACTGCAACCTCCGCCTCCTGGGTTCTAGTGGTTCTCCTGCCTCAGCCTTCCGAGTAGCTGGGATTACAGGCACATGCCACCATGCCCGGCTCATTTTTGTATTTTTAGTAGAGATGGATTTCACCATGTTGGCCAGGCTGGTCTCAAACTCCTGACCTCAGGTGATCCGCCCGCCTCAGTCTCCCAAAATACTAGGATTATAGGTGTGAGCCACTGCACTCAGCCTAGTGGCAAGGATTTTTCTCGACTCTTCTAGAAGAGCTGCAAACTCCACAGACTGCCTTCGACCACACTACTGAGAAGTCATAACCATCCACATCCCTAACAGTTCCATTAAACCAAAGAACACTGGGCATCACCCTGGGAACACCGTTCACTTACGTTACCCGGCTGGCTGCTGCCGGTGGAGGCGGGACTCCCGGGGTGGAGATCGCGGCAGCCCCAGTCATTCATGATCCCCAGGCTCTCTGCAAGGACAGGGGAGCAGCGGGCTCTGAGGGCGGCTAGTGGGCGACAGTGACACGAAGAAGTCTCCACACTACATGTGAGGGTCAAGCGAATGCGGCCTTCTCACAATCACCCCTCGGGGGTGTGGCAAGAGGACGGCAGGGCTGACAGGAGACGCTGGGGCAACGGGACCCTTGGGCCTCAGCCTTAAGGTGTTCATGTGTTTAACACTAAACGCAACATTTACAATGTGAACAAGAACAGCGGCCCTCCTCACTAAAATGAAAAGCAGAAGGGAAATCTGAGCTAGTGACCACACTCACAAAAGCTGGAACCCATACCCTAGGGCTAACAGGAAGAACCCATTGGAACATGGGGGAAGGCCGAGTGGGTTCCCACTGGGGCTTGCTTCTGCTGCTGGGAACTGTTTATGGACCATGTAACCCCCAAGGCTAAGCCACATCCTCCAGACAGCTAACACGGGCTCTGGAAAGCACGCTGGCCCTGAGGCCGCCTGAGCAGCCGTTGCTCGAGGGTCTCTGCTGTCTCCTCTGCCTGGGGTGCACAGACCCCGTCACTCCACAAAGGCAGTGCTCCTGGGTGGGCGCCCAGCAGGACAGCAGGCTCAGGACAAGGCCCAGGCAGCGGTGGCAGAAGGACCCAGCTTGGAAGCCTGGGAGGCAGGTGGAGGCACCAGCCGGCTCACGCCAGGACTCAGCCTCGAGGCTCAGGGCCCCCGCGCACCTGGAGACAGCATCCCACACAGGCTCCACCAGGACTGGCCCACACCTGCGTAGAGGAAGCCCAACCTCAGGCGGCACAAACACCCTCCCACCCCAGGGGGCCTCCACGGGCAAGTCGGGGGCTCCCAGGCCCCCACCATGGTGCTGAGCTCCCACCCGCCTTCCAGGTCCACGTGGCCAGCTCCGGGTCACCAGTGACTCCAGTGAGAGTCTGCAGAGCTGCTGAGCCCGCCAAGGTGAACCTGCCACAGGGACGGCCACTCACTCTCCACGTGTGCAAAGGCGCAGAAGGGGCCGCGCGGGCAGTACCCGGTTTGGCGAATGTCGTTGCATTTCGTAGATTTGTAGATCTGGGAGGAAAATGAAATGAAGAGGCTGGATTGGAAACAGGATTCTGTGGGACGATCACAGCTGGTGTTACCCCACGGTGGAGAATTAAGCTCCAAATCGTGAAAGAGGCCCCTGAATAGAGGGGTGTGGGCCCTGCCCTCCTCCACTTGGTTCCCACATCCCTCCTCTCTGCAGAGCCGAACCACAGGAAACATGCACAGGTGTGAGGCCGTTCCCCCAGCACCTACCCTCACGTCACAGGCAAAGCCATTTCCCTGATTGGTATTTTCCGAAAGATGCACCAAATACAGAGTCTGGTATGCAGCAGACGGCTAATAAGTGACTATTAAAGGAACACATGTCTGTTCCATAGCCAGACCGTCTGCCACTTCACCCAGCGTGACAGACACTCTCAAGAGGTCAACACCACATAAGACCCGGGAAGGGACAGACCAGCCTGGAAGCACCCAGTCTGCCCTAGGAGGGCCTGGCCCAGCCCCTCCTGCTCCGCAGTTCTCAGGGAAGGACATGGCGACTGGCACAGCTGGCCCCCAGTGCCCACACCTGCCAGGAAGCCTCTCCTGACATCCAGCCTGGCCCCACCCGCTACGGCCCTCCCACCACTCAAGACACCCAGTGGGGGCTCGTTTGCTCGTTCATTTTGTTTTTTGAGACGGACTCTCATTCTTGTTACCCAGGCTGGAGTGCAGTGGCACAATCTCGGTTCTCTGCCACCTCTGCCTCCTGAGTTCAAGTGATTCTCCTGCCTCAGGCTCTCAAGTAGCTGGGACTACAGGCACGTGCCACCAACCCGGCTAATTTTTCTATTTTTAGGAGAGATGGGATTTTGCCATGTTGTCCAGGCTGATCTCAAACTCCTGACCTCACGCAATCTGCCCGCCTCAGCCTCCCAAAGTGCTGGGACAGCAGGCATGAGCCCTCTCTCCCAGCTTGTTTTTTTTTTTGTTTTTTTTTTTTTCTTTTGAGACGGAGTTTCGCTCTTGTTACCCAGGCTGTAGTGCAATGGCGCGATCTCGGCTCACCACAACCTCTGCCTCCTGGGTTCAGGCAATTCTCCTGCCTCAGCCTCTTGAGTAGCTGGGATTACAGGCACAGGCCACCATGCCCAGCTAATTTTTTGTATTTTTTTTTTTTGAGACGGAGTTTCGCTCTTGTTACCCAGGCTGGAGTGCAATGGCGCGATCTCGGCTCACCGCAACCTCTGCCTCCTGGGTTCAGGCAATTCTCCTGCCTCAGCCTCCTGAGTAGCTGGGATTATAGGCACATGCCACCATGCCCAGCTAATGTTTTGTATTTTTAGTAGAGACGGGGTTTCACCATGTTGACCAGGTTGGTCTCGATCTCTCGACCTCGTGATCCACCCGCCTCGGCCTCCCAAAGTGCTGGGATTACAGGCTTGAGCCACCGCACCCGGCCCTAATTTTTTGTATTTTTAGTAGAGACGGGGTTTCACCATGTTGACCAGGATGGTCTCGATCTCTTGACCTCGTGATCCACCCGCCTCGGCCTCCCAAAGTGCTGGGATTACAGGTGTGAGCCACCGCGCCCGGCCTTGTTTTGTTTTTAATACAAATCTGAGTATGCTCCCTTGGGAGCTACGTGGCCAGGCATGAACACAGCAGCCCTGTGCCATCCAAGGAAGCACAGGCCTGGGCCCAGCCCAGGCTACCCCCTTTTGCCCCAGGAACATCTCGCCTGGGAAGAGTTGTTGTTTACCTGGGACGGGGGCCAGGCGGGAGGGTTTATCTCACTCAGGATTTATGGTACAGCTATGGGCCACGTGGTACCAGCTCTGCTCAGGGGGTGCTGGAGACCAGGGTCCACTGCAAGGACAGGCAGCCAGGCCTGTGTTACCAAACCCAGAAAAGGCCCCGGATACTGGGCTCCCGGCAGGCCCCTGGTGGCACTGCGGTGTGTGTGGTCACCAACACCCAGAATGCATGAGGCGAATCTGGGACCCTCCCCTGGGATGGACGGTGGGAAGCAGCGCCTGGGCCTCCCAGCCCACATGCCTTCCCCTCAGCTGAGGTTTTACTTTTTTCAGACAGAATCTTGCTCTGTCACCCAGGTTGGAGAGCAGTGACGCGATCTCAGCTCACTGTGACCTCTGCCTCCCGGGTTCAAGTGATCCTGGTGCCTCAGCCTCCTGAGTAGCTGGGATTACAGGTGCAAATTACCACACCCAGCTGATTTTTGTATTTTTAGTAGAGTCGGGGTTTCACCACATCAGCCAGGCTGGACTCAAACTCCTGACCTCAGGTGATCTGCCCACGCTGGTGTCCCAAAGTGCTGGCATTGACTGGCGTGAGCCCCCACACCCGGCCTGAATACGTGTTTCCACTGACATTTTCTCCCTGCTTTTTTCCCATGTGACTGTTTTTTCTGTTGCAGGCCAAGCAGAGAGACGTGCCAGCTGCGGGGGGCCCAAAGGCCAGCAAGCTGGTACAGCCCCACAGGTTCCCCACAGCCCTCCTGCCAGCCCTCCGCCAATGATAACCCTGTTCTTTCTGTGTGATGAACCACACTGCGAACACAATGGCTTCCCCTAGGCCTTCCAGCAACCCACGCCCGGGGTGGTGGGAGGGACGTACCTCGGGGTGGAACTGCTGCTCTGTGCGGGAGTGGCAATACTGGCAGCTGTCACCGCCGTCGCAGCGCGAGGGCTCCCCCCACTCATCCCCGTGCTTCACGCTGGGGCAGGGCGTGGACCTGGGGAGGAGGATGTGTCAGGGGACACTGAAGTACACAGCCACGGGGGGCCCAGGGGTATCTTGCCTCCCACCAGGAGGGGCCTTGGGCACAGGGCCCTGGAGTGACCGGTGACCCAGCTCTTCACTTATGAACATGCAGGCCGGGCCGGTGCCAGGACAGGGTCAGGAGCCCCAGGGATGCTCTTCACAGAATTTAACTTGAGTCTGGGATAGAGCCACCCTCACAGATGGAGAGCGAGGGGAAGAAACAGCCGAACCTCCCGGGGGCAGTGAGGCTAGGCGCCCAGACAGCGCAGAGCTGTCTGCTGGCCAACTTTCTATAAAATGGAAGAGAGATTTTGATCCCACAATCTGAAAATCCTCACCAATTTCAAATGCCCAATGCTCCCACTGCAATAAGCAGGGACTGCACCGCTGCACTCCAGCCTGGGCGACAGAGGGAGACTGTCTTATAAAAAACGAAACCCTCTCCTCTTGTGCAATTTCTAGCAGCTTTACTGTAACTTACGTGGATTTATGGAAGCACAATGCCTGTCGGAGAAAAGGATTTTCCTTTCCTTTCCATGACGGGCGATGACAAGAACCTGGAGACTAATGTGTGCTTTGTTCTACAGCCATTCAAGTCCCTCAACTCTGAAGCCACTTGGACAGAGAATGAATTTAAAGTGGTAAAACACGGAGGAAAGGAGGCATCCTTCCCACGGGGGGCACAGGGGCTCTCCAGGGCATTCGAGGCAGCACCAGGTCATTAAAAAGAGGAGGGTGGGCTGGGCACGATGGCTCACGCCTGTAATCCCAGCACCTTGGGAAGCCGAGTCAGGTGGATCATGAGGTCAGGAGTTCAAGACCAGACTGGACAACATGGTGAAACCCTGTCTCTACTAAAAAATATAAAAATTAGCTAGGCGTGGTGGCTCGTGCCTGTAATCCCAGCTACTTTGGAGCATGAGGTAGAACTGCTTGAACCAGGACACAGGAGGCAGAGGTTGCAGTGAGCTGAGATCACGCCACTGCACTCCAGCCTGGACTACAGAGTGAGACTCCATCTCGAACAAAAAAAAAGAGGAGGGCAGGCTATCTGCTCAAAGGAAGAGCTGGACACAGGGCTGCAGGGAGGCCAAGACCACGGCCCAGGCATCCAGACACCCTGTGGGGTCTGCCCCCTCTCCTTCCCCCAGGTGCACACTGCAGGCAGGAGGCAGGCGGGGCCAGGCACACCCAGAAGGCGGGGCTGGAGTGAGGAGGGGAGGCTTCGGAGGCAAGCAGGCTGCACGGCCCCAAACCCGGCCCCAAACCCGCGGGCCAGGCCCAGGGGATGGTCAAGGCTTAGGTGGTGGAGGAAGGTCCTGCGTGTACCCTGGGCAGGGCGACCCTTGGGGTGCAGGCCCCGGGATTCAGCCTAAGAACTGGGTGCCCTGGCCGCCAGCTATTACGAAGAGATCAATCCCAGGCGATGAGAACACCAGAGTACCTGACAGCTGGGGTGAGGAGATGGCACGCAGCCCACAGCTTGGAGAGCGAGGCTGCAACCAGAGGCATGAGTGGGGCACACGGGGGTCCCAGCTGGGCTCGGGGTCCCTCCTGCTGCGCTCCAGCCCCCTGCCTGGCAGAGGGGCCCTGGCAGGGGACTGCATGGGTGCCACTGAGCTTGGGTGGGGAGGCCAGTCCCAGGACAGGCTAGGGCCTCCACGGTGCCTCCCACAGCCGGTATGCTGGGAGACGCCTGCCCTCCCGGGAGTGACGGGGCCACAAGGCAGCCCTCCCATGAGAACCCAGGGGGAGAGCAATGCAGGCCACGGGGCGGAAAGGACACCCCCTAGCTGGGATCCTGCAGGCTCACCTGTACTGGAAGGTCCGGGGGTTGCGCCGCCTGTCCCTGCTGTTGTGGTAGTGCGGGCACGCGTAGCCCTGGCGGCACAGGCGTGGTGGCTTCGGGCACTGCTCCGTCTTGTAGCTGCCCAGCACAAAGTTGGCGTCTGAAAAACGGGCCACACAGTGCCTGTGCAGTATCACTTAGGGCAACACTGGGCACAGAAGCCCAAAGGTGGAAGGCCCGGCTGTCCCCAACAGACAGAGCCATAGGAGGACTCAGGGAACACAGACACGCACTGTGGCACACGCGGACTTCAAAAGACTCACGCTCCACGAGGGAAGCTGGGCCCAAAGGCCACGCTGTGTGGTTCTGCCCACATGACAACTGCCCAGAACTGGAGAACCCACAGAGAGGGAGCAGAACAGAGACCACCAGGGGTCGGGGGGAGTCCTACTGGGGGTGGGCGCTTCCTTTTTGGAAGATAAAAATGTTTTCCAACTAGGTAAGAGACGTTGGTTGCACAGCTTTTTGAATATGCTAAAACCACAGAAAATGCCACACGTGAAGCCTCATGTACGCCAGAGCCTCCAGGTGACAAGCACCTCACGGCGGGTTCCCTGTTTGTAACAAGAGTACCTCACAGTGCAGGAGGGTCACCGCAGGGGAGACTGAAGGGCAGGGGTGTTTGGGAAATCTCTATTTTCTCCCCTCAGTTTTGCTGTGAACCAAAAATTGCTCCAAAAAATAGTCTTTTTTTTCTTGAGACAGATTCTGGCTTTGTCGCCCAGGCTGGAGTGCAATGGCGCGATCTCAGCTCACTGCAACCTCTGCCTCCCAGGTTCAAGCAATTCTCCTGCCTCAGCCTCCCAAGTAGCTGGGATTACAGGTTTCGTGCACCACCATGCCCAGCTAACTTCTTCTATCTTTAGTAGAGATGGGGTTTCAGCATGTTGGCCGGGCTGGTCTCCAACTCTTGACCTCAAGTGATCCACCTGCCTCAGCCTCCCAAAATGCTGGGATGACAGGTGTCGTGCGGCCACCACATGCAGCCCAGTAAAGTCTCTCTTTAAAAGTCATTCGCTGTATTTCACATAAATTTTATCTCAAGTTGAAAAACAAGCCACGGGTCGTTTAAAAACAGTAAATAATGGGCAAAGATTCCTAAAAATCATATCCTTTCTTGAGCTAATAGTTCACACCTTATTGATACATGCTGTTCTTTACTGCACCTGCTCAGTGTGGCTGGGCAGCCAGCAAGGGACACAGCCAAGAGCATCAGCCCCTAAGTGCCAGTAGAATGCCAGACATACTTCCAAGATCAAACCTGACATCCTGATACCATCGTGCACACCAGATTCAATTCGAATAGCTTTTCTTTTCCTTTTTTTTTTGAAACACACTCTCACTCTGTCACCCAGGCTAGAGTGTAGTGGCACGATCTCAGCTCCCTGAAACTTCTGCCTTCTGGGTTCAAGCAATTCTCCTGTGTCAGCCTCCAGAATAGCTGGGATTACAGGCGTGTGCTACCACACCCAGCTACTTTCCTAAGTTTAGTAGAGATGGGGTTTCATCATGCTGCCCAAACTGTTCTCAAACTCCTAAGCTCAGGTGATCCACCACCATAGCGCCTGAAGTGCTGGCATTACAGTAGTGAGCCACCATGTCTGGCGCCCAAACTGCTTCTTATTTTCTAAACGGAGTTGTGCTCTTATCATCCCAGGCTGGAGTGCAATGGCACAATCTCAGCTCACTGCAACCTCCGCCTCCCGGGTTCAAATCATTCCCTTGCTTCAGCCTCCTGAGCAGCTGGGATTACAGGCGCCTGCAACCATGCCCAGCTAATTTTTAAATTTTTAGAAGAGATGGGATTTCACCATGTTGACCAGACTGGTCTGAAATTCCAGACCTCAGGTGATCCACCTGCCTCAGCCTCCCAAAGTGTTGGGATTACAGGAGTGAGCCACCACACCCAGTCAGTATTATTATTATACTATTATATTATTCAGCCCTAAAAGAAGTGAGAGCCGGCACAGTGGCTCACGCCTGTAAGGCCAGCACTTTGGGAGGCCAAGGTACAAGAATCGCTTGAGCCCACGAGTTCAAGACCAGCCTGGGCAACACAGTGAGACCCCCATCTGTACTAAAAATATTAAAAGTTAGCTGGGCATTGGTGGTGTGTGCCTGTAGTCACAGCTACATGGGTGGTTGACGTGGGAGGATCGCTTGAGCCTGGAAGGTCAACACTGCAGCAATTTGTGATTGCACCACTGCATTCCAGTCTGAGCAAGAGAACAAGGTCCTGTCTCAAAAACAAAAAGAAGGAGGGGCGAAAGGGTGGCTCCCACCTGTCATCCCAGCACTTTGAGAGGCTGAGGCAGGTGGAACACCTGAGGTCAGGAGTTTTGAGACCAGCCTGACTAATATGGTGAAACCCCATTTCTACTAAAAATACAAAAATGAGCCTGGCATGGGGGTGCCCACCTGAAATCCCAGCTACTTGGGAGGCTGAGGCAGGAGTGGAGGTTGCAGTGAGCCTAGACCGCATCCCTGCCCTGAAGCCTGGGTGACAGAGTAAGACTACGTCTCTAAGAAAAAAAAAAAAAAAAAAAGATGCATTTTTTTGGTTATGTGTATTTTGTCACTTTTTTTT
Source organism: Saimiri boliviensis (assembly GCF_048565385.1). Taxonomy (NCBI): domain Eukaryota; kingdom Metazoa; phylum Chordata; class Mammalia; order Primates; family Cebidae; genus Saimiri; species Saimiri boliviensis. The sequence goes on along the minus strand of NC_133460.1, from coordinate 10,472,344 downwards.
TTCTTTTGAGATGGAGTCTCAGTCTGTCACCCAGGCTGGAGTGCAGTAGCAAGATCTCAGCTCACTGCAACCTTCACTTCCCGGGTTCAAGTGATTCTCCTGCCTCAGCCTCCAGAGTAGCTGGGATTACAGGCATGCGCCAAGACAGCTGGCTCATTTTTGTATTTTTAGTAGAGATGGTCTTCACCATGTTGGCCAGGGTGGCCTCGAACTCCTGACCTCAGCATATCCACCCACCTCAGCCTCCCAAAGTGCTGGGATTACAGGCGTGAGCCACTGCGCCCTGCCTTAGTACATTTTTTTGGAATCAACTCACCCCTGTTATCACCTCATCTGTGTGCTGGCCAGGAATGCAGGTCCCCAGCCCCGAGGAAATGCCCCCAGGGCTGTGCATTCTGACCACGCCCAAGGATCTCAAAGCTGCTTTCTGGAGCACGCCCCAGAGGCACAGGGCTGGGGATTCTGCTGTACACCACGGGTGGGTGCATGGTGGTGCCCTGGCTCCAGGACAGGACACCCCGCAGGTTGCCGCAGGAGTTGCAGACTCCCTCAGCTGAGCACTTGGTCAATGGCTGACCCCACTGAGACACCAGCAGGTGAAGAGGTACAGAGCAGACGCGGGGGAGGCACCTGGCCCAAATCCCACTCAGCACCCACCCCCTGTGGGAGAGGGGTTGCTAATCAACTCCATGAGCCTCGGTTTCCCCATCTGATCACCTTGCACATAAACTAAGACAGGCTGTCCCCAGGCTGTCCCCACACTGTCCCCACCACGCTCAGCTGCGGCCGTGGAGTTACCTTGCCATCGGGGGTCTTCACTCAGGATCTTCTCAATCATGGCCTGGCTGGCCAAAACCCCAGGCTGCAGATCCGGGACACCGTCCCCGCTGCCCAGCTGGCCGTTCTGCAAGGCTTCCTGGGCCTGCAGCTCCCTGCGAGCCGAGGACACAGTGGTCACGGCTCTGCCTGCAGAGCCTCCGAAGCTGAAAGGAGGTCACTGGAGTACACGCTCCCCTCCCACCACTACACAGACACGCTGCCACCCGAAGGGCTCAGGTGTGTGGGGCACTCCTCTGCCCTGGCACACAGTCCTGATCCAAATCCCAACCACTTAATTTTGTATTTTCTTTAAGACAGGGTCTGGCTCTGTCCCCCAGGCTAGAGTGCAGTGGCGCAATCACAGCTGATTGCAGCCTCCACTTCCTGGGCTCAAGCAATCCTCCCACTTTGGCCTCCCAGAGCACTGGGATTACAGGTGTGAGCCACTACGCTCGGCCACAACCACGTAAGAGCAGAACTTTCTTGAGGCAGAATTTGCCTTCCTGCAGCCCTGGACTGTGCGCTGAGTTCATTCTCCTGCAAAGCAGTGCCTCATGGCCTCAAACCCTCCAGACTCGGGGAAAGAAACACCCAGTGAGAAGAGGTGAGAGATCATCTCATCAGAAACAACATCCAGGCCTGCTACTCACCTGACGTCACACACGGGGGGCCGCAGGTCCAGGGGGCCGTGTGCAAAGGCACAGTGCAGCCCGTTCTTCACGCAGTGGCCCCTCGCGTCCGTCTCGTGGATGCAGGTTCCTGTCTTATAGTAGCGCAGGTGGTACTTGCGCTCCGTGTCCCCCGTCGTCCGGTGCAGGTAGGGACACCTGGGAAGCAGAGGGGCACACGATGCCTGGTTCTCACGGACCCAGAGGCAGCCCTAAGCTCGCACAATGCCTGGTTCTCACGCACCAGAGGCAGCCCTAAGCTCCCTGGGTCCACACCCCAACAGCGCCTGGCAAGCAGTGAATTCCTTTCCCTTCTCCGAGCTTCCTGTTCTGATCGGAAGGACTGACATCATCAAACGCAGCGTGTGCTCCAGAATGTGGAACCACTCAGGTACACAGACCACCACAAACCCCCAACCAAACACAGCTGGAAAACACAACGCCGAATTTCCACAAAGCTCATCCTTCCTAACAAACGCCAAAACCAGTATGGGAAGTAAAATCCGTGCCCTGCACATAGGCTGCACCTCCTTCCTCACCAGTCACTGTCAGAAAGTGGGGGCCCTCCCGTCCAGTGTGCTGCTGCTCTCAGGGACCCTAGGAGGGAGGCAGGGGAGGGGAGAAGCACAGCGTCCTGGACGCTGCTTGGAGGGGATGGGCAGGAGAGGAAGCCAACAGCATGGTGGGGAGCATAGGTGAGGTAGCATCATCATCACATAGGATACCTGCAGGCTGGGAGCAATGCTCCTAGGGAGTCACAGGCAGTCCTGGAGCAGGATGGGATACAGGGGAAAGGGGAGCAGCCGCCAAGGCTTGGGCAGCATCAACAGAGACAGGGAGACAACGCGAACCTCCAGAGGGAGGTGAGGGAATGCCCAGAGGACACCGAGTCGTCAATGGTGCCGAGCCCTGGCTGGTGATGGAATCACTGAGTGGCCTGACGGCCAAGGCAGAGGATGACGGGGCCCTCACTGCAGGTCCCCACATGTAAGGACTCAAACCTTCATCTCCAGCTCCAGCCAGGGAGCTTCGTGAGAGTCCCACCCGCCTTGCTGTGGATGGGACTGGAGCTCCCGCCAGGGATGGCTGGGAACCAAGAGCGACCCAGCAACCACCAGGTCTAGCCCCATTCTCTAAGGTAAAGGAACACAGACGCAGAGTTCAGAGAGCCCCACCCAGGCTTCACTGGGCACTTGTGGTGTGCCAGACACTGAAAGCTGAGGGTGCACAGAGGCTGAAGAAGGGGTGCCCAGGCCAACTCAGGGTCCCGGGAGCCAGCCAAGCAAAAGTCAAATGAGAACGCCACCCTGGGACCCAGCGATCCCGCCCAAGTTCACATCCCAGAAACCCAAAGGCACGGTTCTAAGCAGACACCTGCACACACACGTTCACAGTGCATCATGCACAGGAGCAGAGAGGTGGAAACCACCCAAATAGGCACCGACAGAGGAGTCCATGAGCATAATGTGGTCTTCCACCCACACTACGGGACAGCGTTCAGCCACGGAAGGAGGGTCGGGCACACTGGCTCACATCTGTCATCCCAGCACTTTGGGAGGCAGAGATGAGAGGACTGTGTGAAGCCAGGGGTTCAAGACCAGCCTGGGCAACATGTGAGTCCCCATCAAAACTTCAAAATTAGCTGGGCATCGTGCACACCTGTGGCCCCAGCTACTTGGGAGGCTGAGATGGGAGGATCACTTGAGCCCAAAAGGCCAAGGCTACAGTGAGCTGTGACTGGGCCACTGCACTCCAGCCTGGACAACAGAGCAAAACCATGTCTCAAAAAAAAAAAACAATGGAGGAGGAGGAAGGGAAGGAAGGGAAGGGAAGGGGAAGGGTGGAGAGAGGGAGGGAAGAAGGGACGGAGGGAAGGATAAAAAAAGAGAAACAGAAAGAGAAAGGAAGGAAGGAAGGAAGCAGAAGCAAGCTGGAGCGTGGTGGCTCACGCCCGTAATCCCAGCACTTTGGGAGGCTGAAGCAGATGGATCACCGGAGGTCAGAAGATCAAAACCAGCCTGGCCACCACGGTGAAACTTCCTCATCTATACTAAAAATACACTAGCCAGGTGTAGTGGTGCATGCCTGTAATCCCAGCTACTTGGGAGGCTGAGGCAGGAGAATTGCTTGAACCTGGGAGGTGGAGGCTGCAGTGAGACGAGATCGTGCCACTGCATTCCAGCCTGGGTGACAGAGGGACACTCCATCTTAAAAGAAAAAAAAGGAAATAAAGAAAAAGATTAGACTTGGTATCTGCCAATACAAGTAGCAACAGTAACTCTCAGACGTGGATATTTGGAAGTCTCTCTTCCCATCAGTTCCTCACGGAATGCATAGTAGAGACCCAGTAAGCCACACCCTGGATCCACTCAAATCCAAGTTGCACACTGCCTGAGAACAGGGGCCAGAGGAGGCCCCACAGGGCAAATGGGAAATGCCAGGCCTGCCAGGTGATACTGCCAAACAGAGCTCTGAAAAGAAGACAGAGACCGGGAGTAGCAGCTCACACCTGTAATCCCAGCACTTTGGGAGAGGAGGTGGGCAGATTACTTGAGCCCAGGAGTTCAAAACAAGCAAGACCCCGTTCCCACAAAACCTCAGCTGGACTTGGTGGTGTGCACCTCTGTTCCCAGGTACTCTGGAAGCTAAGGTACAAGGATCACTTGAGCTCAGGAGGTTGAGGCTGCAGTGAACAAATTTGTGTGTCAACCTGGAAAAGCTGCACCACAAGAATAAGGTGAGCCTATTTTTTCCTGAGAACAAAAGACCCAGGGTAGCTGCAGGGCCACAGTGCAAAGGGCTGGTAAGGATGGCCTCTGTTCTGTCGCTGCACTGAAAATGGGCCTAGAGGCTGGGCATGGCGGCTCATGCTTGTAATCCCCAGACTCTGGGAGGCCAAGGCAGGTGGATCGCTTGAGTCCAGAAGTTCGAGTCCAGCCTGTGCAACACAGCTGGGCTCGAACCCATCTCTACTAAAAATACACACACACACACACACACACACAAATCAGCTGAGCATGGTGGTGCACCTGTGGTCCCTGATACTCTGGAGGCTGAGGTGAGAGGATCAGGTGAGCCCGAGGTTGCAGTGAGCCGAGATCACACCACTGCACTCCAGGCTGGGAAACAGAGCCAGATCCTGGCTCAAAAGAAAAAAGAAAATAGACCATAGACCCTGGAGAGGCCCGGGATCCCATGATGCGCCTTTTCCGCCTTTTCCGTTTTTTTTTTTTTGGCCTTTCCTGTTTCTTTACCAGAATCTGTCTGAAAAGAAAAGCGCCTGGTCCCTCAGCAATAGCCCCGCGGCCTCAAAGCCACGCCCCAACAGGAGCCGCCCCGCCCCCAAGTCCACACCGGTTCCCACGGGGGCGGGGCTTCGCACATGACCTGGGGCGGCCAATCGCGGGTGTGCAGGGGAGGGGCGTGTCCCGCAGAACAAAGGGCCTTTCCCGAGCGGGGCGGGGCGGGGCCGGGATCCCCACGAAGCCCGCAGGACGGACAAGGCGTGGGGTACAGCGAGGGGCGGCCACCCATTTAGGAAAGGAGGCACTGTGGGGGCGCCCACGGGGGCAGGCACCGGAGGGGGTGCCCACAGGGGATAGGGGAGTAACCCAAGAAGTGACCTGGGAGACCACAGGAGGCGGCAGAGAGATGACAGCAGGGGCTGGGGGACGGCACCCACCACTGGGTGAGGGGGTAAAAGCAGAGGTACCCCAGGAGCTGGTGACGCTGGGGCTGTCCCCAGGAGGGGCTGACACTGAGATAGCAACTGAGCAGGCAGGGGTGGAGTGAGGCGTTAGCCTGCCCAGGAAAGGAGGCACCAGCAGCGGAGGTGGGGGGGCCCTCCTGCGGTCCCAGTCCTGCTCTGCCCCACAGCTCAGCCCCAGCGCCTCCAGCCAGAACCAAGAGTGACGCCTGACACTGGCTAAGGGTGTCTGCCCTCTGATACAGATTCATGTGTAAAGTTGGTAGTATCAACGCCCAAAACAGAAATTTCAAAAACCAATGAACTAAAGAAAGGGAAGACCCTGCCCTTGATCTGAACGTTCATCTATTTACAAAATCCAAGGCAACCCTTAGTGAGAAGCAGAACGGGTAATTCAACAGGACGAATTGGCTATGCCTTTTGTGCAGTGATGAGAAAGTCCCACTGCAGTAGAATGAAGGGTAATTATGGAGGAGAAATTCCCAGAGGAAACAGCCTGTCAGATACTTCCTAAAAGGCCAGCTGAAGCAAACATGCTACAAACAAAATCTTAAGATGATTTCCTTGTTGTGTGTGGATTTACCCAGGATGCATCCAAAACAAAACACCCAACAGGCATCTGAGCCCCACTTACCACCCTCAATCATAAACTGCAAGCCATTTAGACAGCAGGCTAATATTTCTGTAATGCATAATCACTTGTTACGCAACTGCTACGTGAACACAGCTTGAAATGACCACCCGGGGACAGGCGCTCATGGCAGCACTCTCTGTCCCTGTGAGAACTGGACACCACCCTGTGCCTAGCACTGGGGCTGAGTCCACAGCAGGACACCCAGACTCCAGAACCTAAACAGTTATGAAGCTGGGCGCGGTGGCTCACGCATGTAATCCCAGCACTTTGGGAAGCTGAGGAGAGCAGATCACCTCAAATCAGGAGTTCAAGACCAGCCTGGTCAACATGTCGAAACCCATCTCTACTAAAAATACAAAAATTAGCCAGGCATGATGGCACACGCCTGTAATCCCAGCTACTCAGGAGGCTGAGGCAGGAGAATCGCTTGAACCCAGGAGGCAGAGGTTACAGTGAGCCAAGATCATGCCACTGCACTCAAGCCTGGGAGACAGAGACTCCATCTACAAAAAAACCCAAAAAACAGTTATGAAAAGATGCCTTCTTGCCAGGTGCAGGAACGCACACCTGTAACCCCAGCACTTTGGGCAGCTGAAGTGGGAGAACTGCTTAAGCTTGGGAGGTCGAGGCTGCACTGAGCTGTGACGGCACCACTGCACTCCAGCCTGGGCAACAGAGCAAGACCCTAGCTCCAAAAAAAAAAAAAAAGAGGGCTGGGCGAGGTGGCTCATGCCTGTAATCCCAGCACTTTGGGAGGCCAAGGCAGGTGGATCATGAGGTCAGGAGTTTGAGACCAGCCTGGCCAACATGGTGAAACTTCATCTCTACTAAAAATACAAAAAATTAGCTGGGTGTGGTGATGGGTGCCTGTAATCCCAGCTACTCGGGAGGCTGAGACAGGAGAATTGCTTGAACCCGGGGGACGGAGGTTACACTGAGCCAAGATCATGTCCCTGCACTCCAGCCTGGCGACGGAGCGCTGCCAGTCAATCAGTCCCCCATGTTCAATGGAGTGGGGTCAGACAGGCTGGGTGCTGGTCTCCACACGGCCAGGACCCCCACCTCAGAGTTAGGCAGCAGTGGCCCCACTTGCAACTCATGCTCACAGGTCTGGGCAGATGATGGGCTTAACCAAGGGAAATGAGAGGCTGAGCTCAGACATCAACTCAACAAACACCTGCCTTTGAAAGCCCCCATGTGCAGATAACAGTGGCTCAAAAAGCAGTTCAATTATGCACTTTCAGAACTGCCTAGAAGTACATCACCATCCTAACCAAAACGGGCTGGCTACATTATTTCACGTTGAGGCACCAACCTGCCTTAACAACAATACTAGGGCCGGGTGTGGTGGGCTGCACTTACAATCCCTGCAGTTTGGGGAGGCCAAGGCAGGAGGACTGCTTGAAGCTGGGTGACATAGTGAGACTCTGTCTCTACAAAAAAAAAAATAAAGACTGAGCCAGAGGTGTGTGGTGGCTCACACCTGTAATCCTAGCACTCTGGGAGGCTGAGGTAGGAGGATCACTTGAGTCCAGGAGTTCAAGACCAGACTGGACAACACAGGAAAACCCATCTCTACTAAAAATACAAAAATATCTGCCAGGCGTGGTATAGAGAGTCTGTAGTCCCAGCTACTCTAGAGGCTGAAGTGGGAGAATCACCTGAGCCCAGGACGTAGAGGCTGCAGTGGGCTGAGCAGTACCAACGCACTCCAGCCTGGGCGACCAGAGTGAGACCTGGTGTAAGTGACAGAGCACTCCTGTGGTTCCAACTGCTCAGAAGGCTGAAGCAAGATCACTTGAGCACTGGAGGTTCAAGCTGCAGTTGGCAGTGTTTGCGACCCTGTACTCCAGCCCAGGCCACAGACCAAGACCGTGTCTCATAAAACAAAAACAGCCAGGCAGTTCTGACAATACCACTGCCTCTGGAAAAAAATAAAAAATAAAAACAGCCAGGCAGGTGGCTCACCTGAGGTCGGGAGTTCAAGACCAGTCTGACTAACAAGGTGAGACCCTGTCTTTGCTAAAAATACAAAAATTAGTGAGGCCTGGTGGCGCATGTCTGTAATCTCAGCTACTCGGGATGGTAAGGCAGGAGAATCACTTGAACCCAGGAGACGGAGGTTGTAATGAGCAGAGACTGTACAACTGCACTCCAGCCTGCGTGACAGAGAAAGACTCCATCTCAAAACAACGAAAACAAAATAAACACTATTTAACCAATGAGCAACTAATAACATTTCAGTATTTAAAGTGTATTAACACCTCTAAAAAAAAATTAGAAAAATTTATCCCTTGGGCTAAGCATTGTTGAAAAAATAAACGAAAAAGGACTTCAATTCACAGGGGTCTCCACGCTGAAAGCAGCCTTCAACGGGAAGGTCCCTGGAGAATCAGCTCCTTCCAAAAGATAATGGAATGGAGACATCAAGACCGCAAGTGCCATCTCTCCCCTAGGCAGGAAAAGACCACCCTCCGCCCTCTGCGAGCAACCCACAGGAAGAAAGCGAACAGAACCTGACACCACCTCCCGCCGGTCTGTGACTATACAATCTGACTTGGATTTTCCCTGCTTTACCATTTTACATATTTCAAAATAAAGACATCTGTTCATAACACTATTAGGAAACTTGTAAAATAAAATCAACCAAAACAAAACCTTGATTTTGCAACTTTAAAAGTGCTACAGGAGAGAGATCCAAGATGGCTGATCACTAGCAGCTCGGGATTGTAGCTCCCAGTGAAAACGCAAAGAACGAGGGGACGTCACACCTTCACATGAATTCTTGTTGCTCACGCACCAGGAGATTCCCAGCAGAGGAGCCCCACGGGTCGCCAGCGCGACTCTTGTGACCGGCGAGGCGGTTTTGCCGGCGCCTCGGAGCGTCGGTTCTTGGTGCAGAGTCAGAAAAGCACCATCAATCTTAACGCCGCTGATTTAGTCGGCGCAGTGGGTTGCTCAGATTTCGGCGCTGAGAATCAATAAGTTGGACGTCCACTCAGAAACCCAATTACAAAGACGGTAATTATAAAGACCACAGATGGATAAATCTACAACGAAGGGAAGAAAACAGTCAAAAAAGGCTGAGAATACCCAAGATCAGAATGCCTCTCCCTCAGCAGGGGATCCCAGTTCCTCATCAGCAACGAAACAAGGCTTGATGGAGAACAAGTGTGTTCCAATTACAGAAGCAGGCTTCAAAATGTGGATAATAAGAAACTTCTGTGAATTAAAAGAACTTGTTCTAACCCAATCCAAAGAAACTAAGAACTTTGAAAAAAGATTTGACGAAATGTCAACAAGAATACAAAATTTAGAGAGGAAAATAAGTGAATTGATGGAGCTGAAAAACACAATACGAGAACTACGTGAAGTATGCACAAGTTTTTACAGCCGAATTGATCAAGTAGAAGAAAGGATATCAGAGGTCGAAGACCAACTCAATGAAATAAAACTAGAAGACAAGATTAGAGAAAAAAGGACAAAAAGGAACGAGCAAAGTCTCCAAGAAATACGGGACTATGTGAAAAGACCTAATCTACGCTCGATAGGTGTACCTGAATGTGACGAAGAGAATGAATCCAAGCTGGAAAATATGCTTCAGGACATTAATCAGGAAAATTTTCCCAACCTAGTAAGGCAGGATAATATTCAACTCCAGGTAATACAGAGAACACCACAAAGATATTCCTCAAGAAGAGCAACTCCAAGGCACATAATCGTCAGATTCACCAGGGTTGAAATGAAGGAGAAAATACTAAGGGCAGCCAGAGAGAAAGGTCAGGTTACCCACAAGGGGAAGCCTATCAGACTTACAGCAGATCTCTCAGCAGAAACCCTACAAGCCAGAAGAGAGTGGGGACCAATATTCAACATCCTTAAAGAAAAGAACTTTCAACCAAGAATTTCACATCCAGCCAAACTAAGCTTCATAAGTGAAAGAAAAATAAAGTTTTTTGTGAACAAGCAAGCACTCAGAGATTTCATCACCACCAGGCCTGCTTTATAAGAGCTTCTGAAAGGAACCACTACACATAGAAAGGAACAAACAGTATCAGCCTTTCTAAAAAATACCAAAAAGTAAAGAACATCAATATAATGAAGAATTTACATCAACTAATGGGCAAAATAGCCAGTTAATATTAAATGGCAGTATTAAACTCACATATATCATTATTAATTCTAAATTTAAATTGACTAAATTCCCCAATTCAAAGACAGGCAGGCAATTTGGACAAAAAACTAAAACCCATCGGTATGCTGCATCCAGACCCATCTCACATTCAAGGATACACAAAGACTCAAAACAAGGGATGGAGAGAGACTTACCAACCAAACAGAGAACAAAAATAAATAAATAAAAAGCAGAAGTTACAATTTTTGCCTCTGATGAAAGAGTCTTTAAAGCAACAAAGATCAAAAGAAGCAAAGAAGGACATTATATAATGATAAAAGAATCAACGCAACAACAAGAAGAGCTAAAGATCCTAAATATATACGCACCCAATACAGGAATACCCAGACATACAAGACTTATAAAGAGACTTAGACTTCCACACAATAATAGTGGGAGACTTCAACATTAATATTAGACAGATCAATGAGACAGAAAATTAACGATATCCAGGACTTGAACTCAGATCTGTAACAAGTAAACATAATTAACATTTATAGAACTCTCCACTTTACACAAAATATACACTCTTATCAGTACCACATCATATCAACTTAGAAGTTTAAACGAAATGTTGGTTGGCTCCTTGTTTGCTATTCTCTTCCCTCATTTTCTTTCATGTCTCCATTATTAAGGACAATTATAGGCATACCCATATTTAGACTGCATTCTAGCCTGGGCAATAAAGCAATACCCCCATTCTCTCTCCCTCTTCCTCTGTCTTCCTCTTCTTTATTCTTTATTATTATTTTTTCTTACAAAATAAATAAATAAATAAAAATAAAATAAAATAAAAGTGCTACAGAGGCCTGGCGAAGTGGCTCCCGCCTGTAATCACAGCACTTTGGGAGGCCAAGGTAGATGGATCACGAGGTCAGGAGATAGAGACTATCTAACACGGTAAAACTCCCTCTCTACTAAAAAGACAAAAACAATTAGTGGAGTATGGTGGTTTGCACCTGTAATCCTAACTACTCAGGAGGTTGAGGCAAGAGAATCACTTAAACCTGGGAGGCAGAGGTTGCAGTGAGCCAAGATCCCACCACTGCACTCCAGCCTGGGCCACGGAGAGTGAGACTCCATCTCAAAAAAAAAAAAAAAAAAAAAAAAAAAAAAAAAGTGCTACATAAATGAGCCTGCACATAAAATAACTTTACTACCTTTTTTTTTTAATTAAAATGAATATGTAAACATCAAGAAAGGAAACATGGGCACAGTGGCTCATGCCTGTGATCCTAGCACTTTGGGAGGCCGAGGCAGGAGAATCATGAGGTCAGGAGATCAAGACCATCCTGGCTAACAGGGTGAAACCCTGTCTCTACTTAAAAAAAAAAATACAAAAAATTAGCCAGGTGTGGTGGTGTGCGCCTGTAATCCCGGCTACTCAGGAGGCTGAGGCAGAAGAATCGCTTCAACCAGGCAGGCGGAGGTTGCAGTGAGTTAAGATGGTGCCGTTACACTCCAGCCTGGGTGACAGAGCAAGACTCCACCTCAAAAAATACATGAACAAACATCCTGGATGTACTCCACAGTGTGAATATTCTAACAAGCTCTCTGCATGGAAAGCATCTGACCACCGCAAAATGCTCCCAAACGTGGCCAGGCACAGTGGATCCTGCCTGGAATCCCAGCACTTCGGGAGGCCAAGGCGGGAGGATCACTGTGCCCAGGAGTCTGAAACCAGACTGGGCTACAGCAAGAACCCTGTCTCTACAGAAACACAAAACAACACACTTGGTCAGAGGTAGGTTCTGATGTAGGAACTGTGTCACATCAAGACAGGGAAACAGCTGGCCACAGCGGCTCACCCATGGAATCCCAGCACTTTGGGAGGCTGAGGCACGAGGATCACTTGAGCCCAGAAGTTCAAGACCAACCTGGACAACGTGGTGAGACCGCATCCCTACAAAAATTATACAAAACTAGCTGGGGTGGCATGAGCCTGTAGTCCCAACTACTTGGGAGGCTGAGGGAAAATCACATGAGCCTGGGAGTTGGTGGCTGCAGTGAGCTGTGTCCCATCATTGTACTCCAGCCCTGGTGACAAAGCAAGACCCTATCTGGAAAAAAAAAAAAAAGCAGGAGATGAAACAAAACTGGACTGAGTCACACAAGCATTACCCCTAAAACACACACAATCTCTCGGAAAGTGGCCTGAAAATAGTAACTGTCTCACCACCATCCCTGGTCACTGGAAAACTTCAGAGAATAATTACCACTCCCTCTACAGCGGCCAAGCATGGACACCAGGTGTCCACGGAGGGTCCAGTCCTTGTCCCCGGGTGGACGCCCCCTCCTGTGCCCTTGCTGAGGGTACAGGCCCCGTCCCCGGGTGGAGGCCCCCATGCCCCCTGGCTGAGGGTCCAGACCCCATCCCCGGGTGGAGGCCCCCTCCTGCACCCTGGCTGAGGGTCCAGGCCCCATACCCAGGTGGATGCCCCCTTCTGTCCCCTGGCTGAGGGTCCAGGCCCCGATCCTGGGTGGAGGCCTCCTCCTGCGCCCTGGCTGAGGGTCCAGGCCCCATCCCCGGGTGGACGCCCCCTTCTGTCCCCTGGCTGAGGGTCCAGGCCCCAATCCTGGGTGGAGGCCCCCTCCTGTGCCCTGGCTGAGGGTCCAGGCCCCGACCCCGGGTGGACGCCCCCTCCTGCGCCCTGGCTGAGGGTCCAGGCCCCGACCCCGGGTGGAGGCCCCCTCCTGCGCCCTGGCTGAGGGTCCAGGCCCCGACCCCGGGTGGAGGCCCCCTCCTGCGCCCTGGCTGAGGGTCTAGGCCCCGTCCCTGGGTGGAGGCCCCCACGCCCCCTGGATGAGGGTCCAGGCCCCGTCCCCAGGTGGACGCCCCCTCCTACGCCCTGGCTGAGGGTCCAGACCCCGACCCCGAGTGGACGCTCCCTCCTGCGCCCTTGCTGAGGGTCCAGGCCCTGTCCCCGGGTGGAGACCCCCACGCCCCCTGGCTGAGGGTCCAGGCTCCGTCCCCAGGTGGACACCCCCTCCTGTGCCCTGGCTGAGGGTCCAGGCCCCGACCCCGGGTGGACGCTCCCTCCTGCACCCTTGCTGAGGGTCCAGGCCCCGACCCCGGGTGGAGGCCCCCACGCCCCCTGGCTGAGGGTCCAGGCCTCGTCCCCGGGTGGAGGCCCCCACGCTCCCTGGCTGAGGGTCCAGGCCCCGTCCCCAGGTGGACGCCCCCTCCTGCGCCCTGGCTGAGGGTCCAGGCCCCGACCCCGGGTGGACGTTCCCTCCTGCGCCCTTGCTGAGGGTCCAGGCCCCGACCCAGGGTGGAGGCCCCCTCCTGCGCCCTGGCTGAGGGTCCAGGCCTCGTCCCCGGGTGGAGGCCCCCACGCCCCCCGGCCGCTTACTCGTCGCCGTCGGGGCACACGCCAGTGGCCTCGTTGTACTTGGAGCAGTACACGTCGGGGCTGTAGTTGAAGGTGCCGTCGCGCCTGCGGAGGGGCCTGCGGCGCCGCTGGTTGAGGAAGTGCCAGTGGAAGCAGGTGAATGGCCTGTGCTGCGCGCACTTGTGCTGTGAAAACAGGGGGCACTGCTCCGTCCTGAACTCCTTCAGGTACCTAAAAACAGACAGCGCCGCGCTCGCTTCCGTCGGGCGGCCCCGGGGACTCGGGGGCGGAGGGACCCACCGGCCTCAGCTGCCCCAACCCCGGGCTGGACCCCCACTCCGACTCCTCACGGGCCCCAGGCGCCGCCCCCCATCCCGACTCCAGACGCGACCGTCCCCGCACCTCAGAGCCCAGGAGCCCCTCGGACCCCGGCGACCGCGGTGAGCTCAGGCGGCGGTCGCCGGAGCGGAGGGTCCCGGTCCCGAGCCCGCGCGCAGCCCCTGACCCCTGACCCCCGACCCCCGATCCCCGACACCGGGCGGTTCCTCCTTCCCCAGCGGCGCGACGACCCCGGAGCCCAGGCGCCGCCCCACACCCTGGGCACCGCGCTCCGACCTCCGGCGGCGGCGGCCGGAGCGGAGAGGGTCGCGGCCCCCCAGCTCGGGCGCGGCGCGGAGGCCGGGGGCGCGCGGGGGCGGCGAAGGGGCGGCGCAGGCAGCGCGGGCCCGGGCGGGAGGCGGCAGGCGGGACCAGGGCGGGCTGGGGGCGCGGGCCGGGTGGGCGCTGACCTGTAGTGGGTCGGCTTCTCAGTCTGCGGGGGGGACCCGCTCAGCGCCGCCGCCGCCGCCGCCGCCGCCGCTTTCGAAACCGACGGCATTTTCAGTCAAAACAATGCAGCGCGCATGCGCCGCGCCGGCGCCCCCGCCCCCGGATCTCCCCCACCCCCCGCGGCCACGCCCCCGGCCCGAGACCCCGGCCACGCCCCCAGCCCCGCGCCCGGCCCCGCCCCGCCCGCCCCGGCCCTACAGCCCCCGGCCCCGGCTCGCCGGTGGGTGGGACGGGGCCCTCCCTGCCTGGGGGCTCGCGTGGGACCCGCGATGGTCGGTCCCTGCTGGGACACGACCCGACATCACCGAGTAATTTCCGTGAATTAATCACGGGAGTTGTATCTGAATACAGCGGCTCTTCCACAAACCAACCGAGAGGCTGATGTCAAGGGAGCCGCGCACACGGGTCCCCAACGGGGCGGGAGGGCGAAGGGGTCCTGGCCTCTGTAAAAAGGAATTTGTCCCTTTTCGAGCACTGACCTCAAACACTTATTGGAGCATTTATGTACAAAGGTAATTATCGCAGTTATTTAACAAAACACTTGAGCCCCGCCCCCATAACAGCCTAGTAGCGGGATAAAAGGAAAACTCTCAAGTGTTATGCGCGATTTGATAGAAACAATGTTTCCTAAGAATTTTTAGTGACCGGAGGTCAGCCGCGGTGGTTCATGCCAGCACTTTGGGAGGCAGAGGCAGGTGGATCACCTGAAATCACGAGTTCAAGACCAGCCTGGCCAACATAGTGATCCCTCCCCATTAAAAATAAAAATAAAATAAAAAATTAGCAAGGTATGGTGGCACACGCCTGTAATCCCAGCTACTCGGGAGGGTAACGCAGGAGAATCGCTTGAACCCGGGAGGTGCAGTCAGCCAACATTGCGTCACTGCACTCCACCCTGGGCGACAGAGTGACACCCTGTCTCAAAAAAAAAAAAAGAAAAGAAAATTTTTATTGGTATGAAAAATGTGCCCATTTAGGTTAAAAGCAAACCACTTCCTATAGATTTGTTCCAAGTATACCAGGTTTTTTAAAAAATATATTAATAGTATAAAGACACAAAAGCAATCATTTGCTGGTAGGACGAATTTCTTCTGGAGACAGAGTTTCACTCTTCTTGCCAAGGATGGAGTGCAATGGTGCGATCTCGGCTTATGGCACCCCGTGCCTCCTAGGTTCAAGTGAGTCTCCTGCCTCACCCTCCCAAGTACCTAGGATTACAGGCACACACCACCACATCCGACTAATTTTGTATTTTTAGTAGAGCCAGGGTTTCTCCATGTTGGTGAGGCTGCTCTTGAACTCCCAACCTCAGGTGATCTACTTACTCACAGTGGCCTCCCAAAGTACTGGGACTACAGGCATGAGCCACCACACCCGGCCAGGTTCACATTTTCCAAATGAATTATTACCTCTACAAATATGACATTTACATCTTAAAGTGTTAATGAAGAACATGCTATTTTCAAGTTAAGTCAAGCAGGAAGGACAGGGCCTGTGAATTCTTCAGACAGGAATAAACAGATCTTGAAGACTCCCCCGGTGCTGGAAATGGTAAAGGATTCCAGGATGACGCCCAGGTCTCCAGCTTGCAGGGATACAGACCAGGGGAGAAGAAACAGGTTTGGCAGAGATGAATTCCATTTTGTGAGGGTAACACACCCCAGTGGCACCAAGGAAGGAGAACTGTGCAGACCCCAGGCACAGTTAGTCTCTGAAGCATAACTCAGTGCTTACTATATCTAGCTTATATATATATTCATACTTAGTCCCATATAACCTTTCTATTTTTTTTTTTTTTTTTTTTTGAGACAGAGTTCCGCTGTTGTTACCCAGGCTGGAGTGCAATGGCGCAATCTCGGCTCACCGCAACCTCCACCTCCTGGGTTCAGGCAATTCTCCTGCCTCAGCCTCCTGAGTAACTGGGATTACAGGCACGTGCCACCATGCCCAGCTAATTTTTTTTTTTTGTATTTTTAGTAGAGACGGGGTTTCACCATGTTGACCAGGATGGTCTCGATCTCTCGACCTCGTGATCCACCCGCCTTGGCCTCCCAAAGTGCTGGGATTACAGGCTTGAGCCACCACGCCCGGCCATAACCTTTCTATATAATCATACAGGTATTGTAGTCGGAGCTGTACCGACACATTTAGTGCTGACTTATAGAATCCTTCTATACAACCATATAGTAGTTTGTAGTAGGAGGACGCCTAGAGCAGTCACAGAACAGAAGCAGTACATGGGAAAACAGCCAGACCGGGACAAGAACCAAAGACCCAGGCAGTGGCGTCCCTGTCTGAAAGGGCATATGCTGTATGCATTGGAGCAAGAGCTGCTCCTCCTGATAAAGGAGTTGTAGCATCTCGCATCCAGTTCCTGTGGAAAGTCGGCCTCAGGCCTGAGATCCTGGAAGTAACCGAGGGAGAAGAACCCCTCTGGTGTGACCAGTCACGTGGCTGTACACCCTGTCAGTCTTTTCTCGTTTCTGTGCCAGCTCAAATCATCCTCCCATAAATATCTTAAGAGCACAAGTCTGTCAGCTCCCATTGCATTGGCTTATAGTATCCTTCTATTAGAAATCCTTTGAAGGCCAGGCACTGTGGCTCATGCCTGTAATCCTAGCACTTTGGGAGGTCGAGGTGGGTGGATCACCTGAGGTCAGGAGTTCAAGACCAGCCTGGCCATAATGGTGAAACCACATCTTAAAAAAAAGAAAAAAAAAAAAAAAAAAAAAAGAAATCCTTTGAAGTCTCCAGCCCCCATATAAGAAGTGTTGCATATGACACCTGTTGCACACAGCCCACCTCCTTGCCTCAGTGACCTAATGGGGGTGGACCCCTTTTCTGTACACGACCTTCTACTGCACACAGCACGGCCCCCTACTGAGCACAGTCCACCTATCTGCGCACGTGACCTGATGGGGTAGCCCCCGTGCTTGTGACTCACGTGACTATGTATGCCCTATCACTAAGCCTATAGATGATGACCTCACTCATGACCCTGCCCGCTGCTTGTACCTAATACAGATGCTTCTTGCATTTGGGCTCTCGCCAATCTCTACTCACAGGTGGCGTGGCACCCGAGTCCAGATGGTCTTCACGAGTTCTGCAGTGTCCTGTCCCTTTACTTCTTGGCCCCTGCACTTCAGCACGGCATAAGGGACACCCCACGGCCCTGTGGGGCCCAGCAGCCCTAAAATTTTGGAGTTTAAGGAGCCTGTGAGCTGTCCAGCAGGGATGTCTATGGGGCCTGGTAATCCTAGGAAAAGGATTTGAGGACTCAGGGCCTAGGAATTGGGGGATTTTTGCTGTAGAGATGTGACTGAAGATGCCTGCTGTTCCTCTTCACCCTGGGGGCTTCGGGACTTCTTTCTTGAAGATGTCAAAGGAAACTGATGTAAGACTTAACAATTAGGCCGGGCGCAGTGGCTCAAGCCTGTAATCCCAGCACTTGGGAGGCTGAGGCGGGTGGATCACGAGGTTGAGAGATCGAGACCATCCTGGTCAACATGGTGAAACCCCGTCTCTACTAAAGATACAAAACATTAGCTGGGCATGGTGGCGCGTGCCTGTAATCCCAGCTACTCAGGAGGCTGAGGCAGGAGAATTGCCTGAACCCAGGAGGCGGAGGTTGCGGTGAGCCGAGATCGCGCCATTGCACTCCAGCCTGGGTAACAAGAGCGAAACTCCATCTCAAAAAAAAAAAAAAAAAAAAAGACTTAACAATTACCATCCAGGTCAACATGGTGAAACCCAGTCTCTACTAAAAATACAAAAAATTAGCTGGGCATGGTGGCATGTGCCTGTAATCCCAGCTACTCAGGAGGCTGAGGTAGGAGAATTGCCTGAACCCAGGAGTCGGAAGTTGTGGTGAGCCGAGATCACGCCATTGCACTCCAGCCTGGGTAACAAGAGCAAAACTCCGTCTTAAAAAAAAAAAAGACTTAACGATTGAAAGTATCATTTTTTTCATGCTTTGGAAGAAATGTTCTTTAAAATCTAGGGTGGTACCAGACATGTATAAAATAACCCCAGGCTTTCCAGTGTGAATGTAGAAGTATTTCACCTTTCTTGGGAACAAAACAGACACCACTGGCAGGACTTCTAAGACACTTCATCGGCTTAGATGTGACCAACTGGTTAATATCTTCCTTGAAAGAATTTTTGTTTTAACACAATTTCTGCCTGGGCAAGGCGGTGGCTCTTGCCTGTAATCCTAGCAATTCGAGAGGCCGAGGCAGGTGGATTACTTGAGGTCAGGAGTTCAGGAACAGCCTGGCCAACATGGTGAAACCCCATCTCTACTGAAAATACAAAAAAATTAGCCAGGTACAGTGGTGCACACCTGTAACCCCAGTTACTCGGGAGGCTGAGATAGGAGAATCGCTTGAACTTGGGAGGCAGTGATTGCGGTGAGCCAAGACCACACCACTGCACTCTAGCCTGGCCACAGAGCTAAACTTCGTCTCAAAAAAAAAAAAAAAAAAAAAAAAATTCCTCTTCCTGCCCAGCCATTTGTCATTTTAGGAATCAGCAGCTGCTAGGTGCAGTGGCATGTGCCTGTAGTCCCAGCTACTCGGGAGCCTGAGGTGGGAGGATCACTTGAGTCCAGGAGTTCTGGGCTGTAGTGTTCTATGCCGACCAGGTGTCCGCACTAAGTTTGGCATCAATATGGTGACCTCCCGGGAGCGCGGGATCACCAGGTTGCCTAAGGGATCACCAGGTGAGCCAGCCCAGGTCAGAAACAGAGCAGGTCAAAACTCCCGGCCGGGCGCGGTGGCTCAAGCCTGTAATCCCAGCACTTTGGGAGGCCGAGGCGGGTGGATCACGAGGTCGAGAGATCGAGACCATCCTGGTCAACATGGTGAAACCCCGTCTCTACTAAAAATACAAAAAATTAGCTGGGCATGGTGGCACGTGCCTGTAATCCCAGCTACTCAGGAGGCTGAGGCAGGAGAATTGCATGAACCCAGGAGGCGGAGGTTGCGGTGAGCCGAGATCGCGCCATTGCACTCCAGCCTGGGTAACAAGAGAGAAACTCCGTCTCAAAAAAAAAAAAAAAAAAAAAACTCCCGTGCTGATCAGTAGAGGGATCTCACCTGTGAATAGCCACTGCACTCTAGCCTGGGCAACAGAGCAAGAACCCATCTCTTAAAAAAAAAAAAAAAGAAGCCGGACGCGGTGGCTCAAGCCTGTAATCCCAGCACTTTGGGAGGCCGAGGCGGGTGGATCACGAGGTCAAGAGATCAAGACCATCCTGGTCAACATGGTGAAACCCCGTCTCTACTAAAAATACAAAAAGTTAGCTGGGCATGGTGGCGCGTGCCTGTAATCCCAGCTACTCAGGAGGCTGAGGCAGGAGGAATGCCTGAACCCAGGAGGCGGAGGTTGCGGTGAGCCGAGATCGCGCCATTGCACTCCAGCCTGGGTAACAAGAGCGAAACTCCGTCTCAAAAAAAAAAAAAAAAAGAAAGAAAGAAATCGCTGCAGCTGCATCTGTCCTAGCATGCTAACAATTGTCTCCCTCTCAAATGCTTATCTGGGGAGGTCAGTGTGCCATGTACCCTGGGGAAAATAAAAGCTATAGCCCAACTGGGGAAACAGAACAAACACACTATAAAACTAGTTAAATACGGCCAGGCTTGGTGGCTCCTGCCTGTAATCCCAGCACTTTGGAAGGCCGAGGTGGTCAGATTGCCTGATGTCAGGAGTTTGAGACCAGCCTGACCAAAATGGCAAAAGCCCATCTCTACTGAAAATACAAAAATTAGCCAGGCATGGTGGCATGTGCCTGTAATACCAGCTACTTAGAGGCTGGGGCAGGAGAATTGCTTGATCCCAGGAGGCTGAGGTTGCAGTGAGCTGAGATCACACCACTGCACTCCAGCCTGGGTGACAGAGTGAGACTCTGTCTCAAAATAATAATGATAATAAATACTAACTGTACTGAATTAGCTGTTCACCTATCAACCTGCTCTATTGCCATCCTTTGAAAACTCCAAGTATAGGGAAGATATGCCCACTGTCCCCAGCTGGTCTGTCCATAGCACAAGTGTGAGTTCAGCAACTGGAAAAGCCCTCCCAGATCTGCCCTGGAGACACTTGGAATCTGCTGCGTGTGGGATGTCTCATCAAAAAACAATGTGACTATCCTGCTGTGTCTTTGAAATAGGTATATGTATATATATGTATGAAAACAATCAACCAGGCACAGTGGCTCACGCCTGTAATCCCAGCACTTTGAGAGGCCAAGGCGGGCGGATCACTTGAGGTCAGGAGTTCGAGACCAGCCTGGCCAACATGGTGAAATCCTGTCTCTACTAAAAATACAAAAATTAGACAGGCATGGTGGTGCATGCCTGTAATCCCAGCTACCCGGGAGGCTGAGACAGGAGAATTGCTTGAACCCAGGAGGCAGAAGTTGCAGTGAGCCGAGACCGCCCCACTGCACTCCAACCTAGGTGACAGAGCAAGGCTCCATCTCAAAAAAACGAAGAAAACGATCTAGGGCCTGGTGTAGTGGCTCCTGCCTGTAATCCCAGCACTTTGGGAGGCCTAGGCAGGTGGATCACCTAAGGTCAGGAGTTCAAGTTCAGACTGGCCAACATGCCAAACGCCATCTCTACTAAAAATATAAAAATTAGCCGGGCATGGTGGTACAAGCGTGTAATTTCAGCTACTTCGGAAGCTGAGGCAGAAGAATCATTTGAACCCAGGAGGCAGAGATAGCAGTGAGCCAAAATTGCGCCACTGCACTCCAGCCTGGGTAACAGAATGAGACTCTGTCTCAAACACACACACACACACACACACACACACAGAGTATCACTCAGGTAACCCAAAATAGTGCGCATCATTAAAAAAAATAAATAAATAAAACTCATTAGTTGTACTCTACTCAGAAAATTGTTGCCTTGCTTAAAAAGTTTTGCAGAAAACTGAAGAAGTTCCTAATTTCTGGTACTATCTGGTAATATATATGTAGGTTTCTTTCCTCAGTTTCCACTCTGGAAAAAAGAAAAGAAAACTTTCAAAAATAGCTGCTGGTACAACTTACACACTGTGGTAAATAAGAAAAAAATTAGGCTCGGCGAGATGGCTCACAACTGTAATCCCAGCACTTTGGGAGGCCGAAGCGGGCAGATCACCTGAGGTTGGGAGTTTGAGACCAATCTGACCAACATGGAGAAACCCCATCTCTACTAAAAATACAAAATTAACCAGGCGTGGTGGCGGGTACCTGTAATCTCACCTACCCGGGAGGCTGAAGCAGGAGAATCGCTTGAACCCGGGAGGCGAAGTTGAAGTCAGAGGAGATAGTGCCATTGCACTCCAGCCTGGGCAACAAGGGCAAGACTCTGTCTCAAAAAAATAAAATACGATAAAGTGACAGCTAAAATACCCTCTTTTAAAAAACTAGATGCAAAAAAAGGGAATCATCTAATCCCATATCATAAAATTAAAATTTATTTTCGATTTGTTATTATGCAAAACTAACATGGAAAAGTGTTATTTATACAGGCCAGAGCACGTAAGAAAGTTTAACACTTCTGCTAGATAATTCTATCTCAGAAAGCAAATTACCTGCAAACTAACACTGAATGACAAGTGTCACCAGAACTGCTCTGCAAACATGATTATGTTATACAAAGACATCACAAATCCAACACCACACAGTGCAACTGAAACCTTTCCTAAGGATCGCAAAAGTCTTGTGGATGGAATCTTGGACACCAAGCCCCAGGCAAGAGCAGGTTCCGATCTGCTGGGATTCTGCTCCGCCTCCACGCCGATCAGCATAGCCAATTCTCCATCCACCATCCAAGTCCTTCAGTGCTGAGGACGCAGGCATAGCCAGGACAGTTAAGGTCGAATCGGCAAGGGCGGCTGCTGGCTCACTTCCTGCCAGCCCCAGCGGCCACTCTGTCACGTTCTCGCTCCGGAGGCAGCTGGAGTTTCAGGCCCCTCAGAACGACCACTGGGCTCTGGCACCTCTTCTCCCAACACCCGTCTCAACCACTGGTCGGTCTCGGTCTCCTCCCTCAGGAAGCACCAGATGACCAGAGCCATGATGGACAAGCTGATGGGCAGCACCTGCCACCAGGGCCGCTGATATCCGTCTCCCATGGAATTGCCAACCGTCCAGAGGCGCGGGTTAGCTTTGCTGGAGGAAAACTTAATGGGGCGGTCAGGGTCGTCGTCTTCCTCGGCGGCGGGTTGGGCCCGATCCCGGGAACCGGGCAGTGGATGAAGGCTTCGGGAAACCCAACCCATGAACCTCAGCGCCCTGACGGCCCTGGAAAAGAAATAACAGTAAGCGCTCCGCCCGCCCGCCGGTGCCTGCCCTCGGCCCTCGGAAACCTTGAGCAGCTCACCCGGCCGCCGGTGCACACAGAACCCGGCTCATCGCTGCCTAGACTCCGCGCTCGGCGCCGTGATTGCGTCACCTCCGTCGCCCGAACCGGAAACCGGAAACCGGACGCCATACCAGGCCGGCGCTCACGACTACAGAACGTGAGTCCAGTAGCGCGGCGGAAATGACGTTTGTCTGCGGAGCGCACTTTCCGTCGCAGACTCTAGTGTCCCTGGAGGGCGCGAGGGCATGCCGGGAACTGTAGTTATCTGTCCCTTTCGGCTAGGACCCAGACCCGGGTCCCTGGTCGCCCAGGAGAGGCGGGGCGCCGCGGGGCGGGCATCGTCCTTAGAGAATTAGGTCTGAGTTCGCCTCAGAGTAGTCTCAACCCGCCTGAAGATGCGCCGGACCTGAGTGGGGGTCCGCGCCCTCAGCCCTGCCTGCTTTTTAGTAGAGATGGGGTTTCATCGTGTTGATCAGGATGGTCTCGATCTCTTGACCTCGTGATCCACCCGTCTCGGCCTCCCAAAGTGCTAGGATTACAGGCTTGAGCCACCGCGCCCGGCAAGTGTAAACCCTTTCTTTTCTTGAGACAGGGACTCGCTCCGTCGCCCAGGCTGGAGTGCAGTGACGCGATCTCACATCAGTGCGGTCTCGGAAACCTCCTTTGCAAAAATTATAACTGAGGACGTGATGACAGGGAAGGAGATCAAACCTAAGGGGCTCCGTCCTGCTTCTAACTCTTAAGCTGTCCTTGTTCATTCCTAGGCTTAGGCAGAACTATGGGAAGGATTTCAGTTCATGGCTTGACTCAAACAAAATTGGTAAGATTCCTTTCCAGAAAAGACCTCCTTGACTGAGGACCAGTCTGCTTTTACAGGACTAATACCTTTGCTATAAAATTAGAAATTGGCTGGGCGCAGTAGCTCATGCCTGTACTCCCAGCACTTTGGGAGGCCGAAACGGGCGGATCACGAAATCACGAGTTTGAGACCAGCCTGGCCAACATGGTGAAACCACGTCTCTTACTGAAAGTACAAAAATCAGCCAGGCGTGGTGTTGGGCACCTGTAATCCCAGCTACTCGGGAGGATGAGGAGGGAGAATTGCTGAGGCAGGAGGTGGAAGTTGCAGTGAGCTGAGATCATGCCACTGCACTCCAGCCTGAGTGACAGAACAAGACTCGGTCTCAAAAAAAATAAAAATAAAAATGAGAAGTTATGGTTTAGGGGTCATGCAGCCTCTGACCTCTTGACGGAACCTCCTCTGCACATTGCCGCTAGGGATAACGTTGTGAAGCCTAAGATCAGTGTCTGAGATATTTCGCAGATGCCACTGGACGGATCGGCTTGGCCCACCCAGACCCGTAATCTGGCCCAACCAGTTCTGCCATCCCACGCAGGAAGAAAAGACAGCAAGGAAAACTCCCTTCCATCCCCTGTGATGCATCTCCAACGTGAGCAATCAGAACTTCCCACTTCTCAAGCCTCTGCCCACCAAGTTATCTTTAAAAACTCCTGTCTTCAGGCTGGGGGCAGTGGCTGACACCTGTAATCCCAGCACTTTGGGAGGCCAAGGCGGGTGGATCACGAGATCAGGAGATTGAGGCCATCCTGGTCAACATGGTGAAACCCCGTCTACACTAAAAATACAAAAATTAGCTGGGCGTGGTGGCGCGTGCCTGTAGTCCCAGCTACTTGGGAGGCTGAGGCAGGAGAATTGCTTGAACCCGGGAGGCGGAGGTTGCAGTGAGCCACTATCACACCACTGCACTCCAGCCTGGCGACAGAGACTCCATCTCAAAAAAAAAAAAAAAAAAAAAAAAAAAAAAAAAAGCCGGGTGCGGTGGCTCAAGCCTGTAATCCCAGCACTTTGGGAGGCCGAGGCGGGTGGATCACAAGGTCAAGAGATCGAGATCATCCTGGTCAACATGGTGAAACCCCGTCTCTACTAAAAATACAAAAAAGTAGCTGGGCATGGTGGCGCGTGCCTGTAATCCCAGCTACTCAGGAGGCTGAGGCAGGAGAATTGCCTGAACCCAGGAGGCGGAGGTTGCGGTGAGCCGAGATCGCGCCATTGCACTCCAGCCTGGGTAACAAGAGCGAAACGCTGTCTCAAAAAAAAAAAAAACAAAACAAAAAACAAAAAACAAAAAACTCCTATCTCCAAATGCTAAGGGAGACTCACCTGAGTAATAATAAAACTCCCATCTCCTTCATAGCCAGCTCGGTGTGAATTCGTTTCTCTATTGCTCTGTCTAAGCAGCAGGCAAGGTGAACCCACTGGGCGGTTATTTCTACCTCCCAGGCTCAAGTGCTTCTCCCACCTCAGCTTCCTTAGTAGCTGACCCCAGGTGCATGCCACCACACCTGGCTAATTTTTGTATTTTTTGTGGAGATGGGGTCTTGCCATGTTGCCCAGGCTGGTCTTGATCCCCTGGGCCCAAACGATCTTAAGGCCTCAGCCTCCCAAAGTGTACAAATTCCAGGTGTAAGTTACCACCATACATGGTGGGCCCGCGTGAAGCCCTCCATGCCCTCCCCAGACCACAAAAAAGGACCCACTAATGAAAGCGCCTTTGTGAAATTATGACAGTGAGAGAAAGCTGACGTGGCTGACTCCACCTTGCTTCCAGCCATACAGGCTGTCTTCCTGCATTCCTGAGTGAATTTCTCTCTCTCAGACCTTTTTTTAATTTTTTTGAGCCTTCGTCACCCAGACTGGTGTGCAGTGGCATGATCTCTCAGCTCACTGCAACCTCCGTCTCCCGGGTTCAAACGATTCTCCTGCCTCAGCCTCCCGCGTAGCTGGGACTACAGTCAGGTAGCACCAAACCTGGCTAATTTTTGTATTTTTAGTAGAGACGGGGTTTTGCCATATTGGTCAGGCTGGTCTCAAACTCCTGACCTCAAGTGATCCACCTGCCTCGGCCTCCCAGAAGGCTGGGATTACAGGCATGCGCTACCAGGCCCCCTCTCCGTCTTGGGAGAGACTCTAACTCCCCTAAATTGAGCCTCTAACCCAATCCCGTTCTTTACCCAGGACCCACCACTTACCCAGAGTAGTCCAATCAGTGCTGCTATTTCCTTTAGGTCTGGGGGTCTCCTCAGTATCATCCTTTCAGGGCTCAGCAGAAAGATGTTACAGGATCCCAACCTTTACCAAAGTTAGCCGTTGCGAAGAGGGTTTCCACACTACAGTCCCTTCTGTGGTTCACCAGAATGTGTTACAGGGAAGGGGTCCTGGTCCAGACCTCGAGAGAGGATTCTCGGATCTCCCTCGAGAAAGAATCAGGGCGAGTCCAGAGGGTAAAGTGAGAGCAAGTTTATTAGGAAGGTAAAAGAGGAAGAGAATGGCTATTCCAGGGCGTGGTGGGCGCTGGTCGTCCCAGTTGCTAGGGAGGCTGAGGCAGGAGGATTGTTTGAACCTGGGAGGCGGAGGTTGCAATGAGCTGAGATCACACCACTGCACTCCAGCCTGGGCAACAGAACAAGACACCATTTCAGAAAAAAACAATAAAATGAAACATGTCATTTCTTTGTGTGTGTGTGTGTGTGTGTGTGTGTGTGTGTGTGTGTTTTCATCTATTTTTTTTTTTTTTTTTTTTTTTTTTTTGAGACGGAGTTTCACTCTCGTTACCCAGGCTGGAGTGCAATGGCGCAATCTCAGCTCACTGCAACCTCCGCCTCCTGGGTTCAGGCAATTCTCCTGCCTCAGCCCCCTGAGTAGCTGGGATTACAGGCACGCGCCACCATGCCCAGCTAATTTTTTTTGTATTTTTAGTAGAGACGGGGTTTCACCATATTGACCAGGATGGTCTCGATCTCTTGACCTTGTGATCCACCCGCCTCGGCCTCCCAAAGTGCTGGGATTAGAGGCTTGAGCCACCGCGCCCGGCTATTTTTTAATTTTAAATTTTTTTTAGGAGGAGTCTTGCTCTGTCACCACACTGGAGTGCGGTGGCGTGATCTCAGCTCACTGCAACCTCTGCCTCCAGGGTTCAAGTGATTCTTCTGTCTCAGCCTCTTAAGTAACTGGGACTACAGGCATGCGCCATTCCGCCGAGCTAATTTTTGTGTTTTTAGCAGACACGGGCTTTGACCATGCTGGCTAGGCTGGTCTCAAACTCCTGACCTCGTGATCCGCCCACCTCAGCCTCCCACAGTGCTGGGATTACAGGCGTGAGCCACTACACCCAGGCCCATCTTTTTATTATTTTTATTTTATTTATTTATTTATTATTATTATTATTATTATTATTATTATTATTTTGAGACAGTTTCGCTCTTGTTATCCAGGCTGGAGTGCCATGGCACGATCTTGGCTCAATGCAACCTCCGCCTCCTGGGTTCAGGCAATTCTCCTGCCTCAGCCTCCCAAGTAGCTGGGATTACAGGCACGCGCCACCATGCCCAGCTAATTTTTTGTATTTTTAGTAGAGACGGGGTTTCACCATGTTGACCAGGATGGTCTCAATCTCTTGACCTCGTGATCCACTCGCCTCGGCCTCCCAAAGTGCTGGGATTACAGGCTTGAGCCACCCTGCCCGGCTATTTATTATTTTTTTATATATAAAGACGGGGTTTCACCATGTTGGTTAGGCTGGTCTTGAACTCCCAACCTCAGGTGATCCACCTGCCTTGGCCTCCAAAGTGCTTGAATTATAGGCGTGAGCCACCACACCTGGCCTTATTTTTTATTTTTGCAATATGTTTACACAACAAAACCATATCATTTCATATGCCTAGAGTCTGAGAGGAATTCAAACCCATTCCCACTGTGAGATTAGCTGGAAGCCTGGACGTACCTACAGAGAAGGTGGGGGGCTTCTTTCCTCTCAGGATGGCTCCGGAGTGGGAGGGCGTGCCCCTGATGGCTGGTACAGCTCAGTCTGCCTGTTGCCCGGGTGGTGGAGGGGACCTCTGCCCGTCGGCTGCAGTGTGTGTAGCTGGGTGGTCCTGGACAAGCCCCTTCCCCTGAGCCAGAATCTGCTCACCTCTGGATCACCAGCTCCTGCCCCTGGTTCCCAGCAGAAGCAGCGCCGGATCAGGGACCAGCTCTGTTCCCCCAGGAGCTCTTGGCATCAAGGCCAGGAAGCAGGGCTGGAGGTGTCTCAAGCGTAGCAACACCTGGGCAGCCTGAGCCCAGACGTGTTTGGGGCTGCTGTGTCAACAGAGGCACCTGTTTGCCCGGGTCATCCTCACCAGGCCCTGCCCCACCTGTTCTACCTCAGAACCCCACCTGGAATCACTGTCAAACCAATCCCCCTGTGGCAACCTGGGAGCATCCACTGTGTGGGAGGAGGGAGCTCGATGTGTGGCTGGGGAGGACTGCTCAGCTTCATCCCAGTGTGCAGCCTGGGGGGGCTTCCTGGAGGAGGTGGAAATCAAAGGGCCCTGCGGTTAGGCCTGGAGCCTTTGGGCCAGACTGGTGCAGCTGCTTGGTTGGGGTGTTTTGGGGCAGTTAAGCACGAGCTGCCCCGGGACAGCAGAGTAAAGGGCAGAGCAGGAGCTGCGGCTTCACCCGGGGGACAGGCCAGCCTCTGAGGGGTCACCAAGCTCATCTCAGTCTCAAACAGAAATGAGACACCTGGGAAGGGTGGCTTCCTCCAAGTGGAAAATGGGCGTCCCCCATCCCACTCGGCCCCCTGTGGGAACTGGAAGACGCCACCCTGGGTTCAACAGACCCCAAATTTATGATCCCTCGGAACACAAGAGCTTGACCTTGTCTGGAAACAGGTTCTTTGCCAACGTGATTAGTCAGGATGGGGCCCTTCTGGACTAGGGTGGACCCTAAATCTACAAGGAGGGGAGAGGAGGCCCGTCGTGGAGGCTCACACCTTCCTCTGCAGCCCAGGCACACTCAGGACTGCTGGTAAGCACAGGGGAGGGAGACAGGCGTGGAACGGAGGCTTCCCGGAGCGCTCGGAGGGAGCAGGGTGCTGCTGACATCTTCGCTTTGGACCTGCGGCCTCTGGAACCCTGAGGAAACGCAGTGTGTCTGCTTGGTCGTTGAGGTCCCAGGACACTAACACAGCTGCCCAACCAAAGGGGCCCCACTCCTGACAGATGCCACTCCAGAGGACACCTGCACCCCCCCTGGTGACATCTCAGCTCACTGCAACCTCTGCTTCCAGGCTAAAGCGATTCTCCTGCTGGGAATAGCTGGGATTACAGGCACATGCCACCATGCCCAGCTAATTTTTGTATTTTTAGTAGAGATGGGGTTTCATCATGCTGGCCAGGTCGGTCTCGAACCCCCGACCTCAGGTTATGCACCCACCTTGGACTCCCACAGTGCTGGGATTACAGGCGGGAGCCACCGTGCCGCCCATGTTTTTTTATTTTTTGGGGAGACAGTCTTCCTGTGTTGCTCAGGCCGGGCTCAAACTCCTGGGCCCAGTGGCTCCTCCCACTTCGGAGGAGCTGGGACTCCAGGCTGAGCACCGCACCCTGCTCCCGAGGTGCCCATCTGCCCCCAGGGGGCTTTGGCTGGTGGGCACGGATGTCTCCCCCTCCCCCCTCCCCTCCGCCCCGAATGCTGTGTGTTTGCTTGACCCCGGCTGGGAACACAGCGGATGTGCCGGGCACCCGTGTCCCTGCGGCCGTGCCCTCCCTGGCCAGTCCATGTGGCGTGGGTGCTGGCACTGCCTGGGTGGCTGCTCTCGTCCCCCCCTTTCCCTCCCCAGGGACGGAAACCCACTATCTGAAAGCACACAGACACATTTCTCGGGAGGCCCAACATCCCGCTCCTGCACGGCCGAGGCTGCGGCCGTCGCGTGCCTCACGCGGGGACTAGCCCCAGGGCCTGTTGAGAGCCGGCATATTGGAGCTATTGATTTTCTCCGGAACGATCAATATGGGGTGAGTGGGCACAGCAGGCCTGCTGCACTCGGAAGGGCAGCGCCTTCCTCCCGGGCCTGAAGCCCGACAGCAGGGGTGGGAGCCCGGGCGGGCACGTGGGCAGGGAGCTCAGTTGGCCCGACGCCGCCCCCGTGAGAGGCATGGTGGCTGCAGATGCTGGAAGTTGCTTGGGCCCAGCCCCACTGCAGGGGCCTCCTGCGCTCCTCGCTCCTCGGCCTGGCCCCGACCGCCCGTCCAACCCCAGGAGGGACACAGGTGGTGTGGGACCTGTGTCTTTCCACCATCCCCGATGCCCCAGAGGCTGCCGCCCCACCCAGCCTCACCAGAAACCACAGTCACCTCCCGCCAGGCCTCCCGAGTCTACCTCAGGACTTAGGGGTACAAGGCTGATAGTGACGAGTCCCCCCCATCCCGCCCTCGCCCTCCAGGCCACCCCTGGGTTTCCCTTCGCTGCCTGCTGGGCACCGACGGCCTTGGGCCCTGGCTCAGGCAGCTCCCTGGGTGTCCACACTGGCCCCACACAGCGCCACCCCAGCGCCTCCTCCCAAATGCCTGTCTGCTCCAGTCTGTGCTCGCTCCAGCATTTTCCGTCCCAGACTGGGGTTTTCTCCATGGTTCCTTGTGAGGCAGAGACAAGCATCCAGATGGCTCCGAGCCCTGTGGGGTCACAGGCAGGCCCCCCGCGCCCGAATCAGGGTGCTGAGGCGGGAGCAGCGTGCGGCCTTTCCGGGGGAGCCAGGTCACCTCAGCAGCCACGGCTCCCGCCCCTCCAGCTTCCAGGGGCTCCGGCATCCCAGCTCCTGGCCACCTCCTCTAGCTCCGAAGCCAGCAGTGTCGCCTCTTCCAGCCTCTCTGACTCAGCCTCCTGCCTCCGTCTGACAGTCTGACGGGGACCCCGCGCTAATGTTCGGCCGTGGAAGTGCTGGGCATCAGGCACGGGTGTTCTGGGGCCTTCACAGGGCCGGGTGTGTCCAGGCTGTCCGCTGGGCAGGAACCCCTTCGCTTCCCGCAGCTTGCCTTCCGAGCCCCGACACCCGCCTCCTTCGTGAGGGGCTGGGTCTCGTGTCCTTGCCCTCAGTGTCCAGGACAGCATCCAACACGGACGAGGCTGGTCACTGAGCGAGCTGGTGACTACCTGTGCCCGAAGCCTGGGCTGCCCTCCCCTGCCTCCCGTGCCGTTCAGGGCAGAACACGGGGCCCAGGGGTCCTTCTGGGTCCTCCACTGACTCCATCCCTGCTGAGACCGGCGAGGCAGAGGCCTGCAGTGCCCGGACACCAGGCCGGTCGGCTCCCAGCCCTTCCTCCGCAGGCCCCAGCCACTCCACTGTGCGCGGCAGAGGGCGCTGCGGCCATGGCCAGGAGCAGCATGACCCCCACCCTCTGCAGGTCTGGCCTGGGGGTTCTAGCAGACCAGGGCGGGTGCACCCAGGGCCCCAGGCCTGGAGCTCCTCGGGTCAGTAGGGGCAGTGGCTCTATCTGGGGAGCTGGGGGCCTAGGGCCCTCCCTGAGCCTGGGCAGCTGCAGGTCCTCGCTGACACATCAGAGGGAGTCTGGGGAGGCTGGCGAAGCCCCCCACAGCCAGGGCCTGGCCAAGCATCACCAGACCCTTGAGTCTCAGGGCGGCCCCCATGAGGCCTGGGACAGAGATCCCCACACTGTTTGCATGCTCAGGGCTGAGTATGGCCAGGTACACCTCATCCCAGGGCACAGGCTCACTGGGCTGTGGGGTCACCTGGATTGTGGGGTCACCTGGGCTGTGGGGTCACCAGGGCTGTGGGTCACCTGGAGTGTGGGGTCACCAGGGCTGTGGGGTCACCTGGGATGTTGGTCACCTGGAGTGTGGGGTCACCTGGGATGTGGGGTCACTGGGGCTGTGGGGTCAGCCGGGCTGTGGGGTCACCAGGAGTGTAGGGTCACCAGGGCTGTGGGGTCACCCGGGCTGTGGGTCACCTGGGCTGTGGGGTCACCTGGGCTGTGGGGTCACCTGGAGTGTGGGGTAACCTGGGCTGTGCAGTCACCGGGGCTGTAGGGTCACCTGGGATGTGGGTCACCTGGGCTGTGGGGTCACCTGGAGTGTAGGGTCACCTGGGCTGTGGGGTCACCCGGGCTGTGGGGTCACCGGGGCTGTGGGGTCACCTGGAGTGTGGGGTAACCTGGGCTGTGCGGTCACCGGGGCTGTAGGGTCACCTGGGCTGTGGGTCACCTGGGATGTGGGGTCACCGGGGCTGTGGGGTCACCTGGGATGTGGGTCACCGGGGCTGTGGGGTCACCTGGGATGTGGGTCACCTGGGCTGTGGGGTTACCGGGGCTGTGGGGTCACCTGGAGTGTGGGATCACCGGGGCTGTAGGGTCACCTGGGCTGTGGGTCACCTGGCGTGGGCTTGGCTCCTGCCTGTGAAGGAGCGGTTAAAGAGAAGCCGTAACTGGCATCCGTGCCATGCTGTCCATGCCATGCTCCCATGGCCTCTCCTGGGACTGGACCTCTGCAGGTGGCCCCACCCCTCAGCATGAGACTCGGGAAGCTTCCTAGACCCTTTGTGGTGGTCACCAGCCGGCCTTTGCAGGGCTCACTCTTTTTCTTTTTCTTTTTTTTTTTTTTTTTGAGACAAGAGTTTCACTCTTGTTACCCAGGCTGGAGTGCAATGGCGCCATCTCGGCTCACCGCAACCTCCGCCTCCTGGGTTCAGGCAATTCTCCTGCCTCAGCCTCCTGAGTTGCTGGGATTACAGACACACACCACCATATCCAGCTAATTTTTTGTATTTTTAGTAGAGACGGGGTTTCACCATGTTGACCAGGATGGTCTCGATCTCTTGACCTCATGATCCACCCATCTCGGCCTCCAAAAGTTCTGGGATTACAGGCATGAGCCACCGTGCCAGGTCCCAGGGCTCACTCTTAAAGCTAAACTTTTTATTTCCTGCCCTTTCCTTCGAAGCCGGGGGTCCTGAGTGCAGCTGCAGACGATGGGTAGTCTCAGAGGCCTCCTGAAGTCTCCTGGGATCTCCTGCCTTCTGGGTGCCTGAGAAATTGGGGCAGGTCAGCTGGGACCCCCGGGTGCAGGGAAGGGCTGGGCTCATTGCTCAAATCCCTGTGTACTGGATGCAACAGGGTGGGAGGGGCTCGTCTCCCATCTGACTGGGGAACACCTGGAGTGCCGGGGTAAGGACCCAGGGTGGCGGTCACCCGGGTCCCTGGAAGGTGAAGGCCCAGGAGCTGGGGGCTTGGGACAGGGAGTGTCAGGGCCAGGCCAGGCTGGGGGCTGCTATCCCGTCCTCAGAGCTGGAGTCCCTAGGAAGGGCACTGTGGAGTCCTCCCAACCTGGGCCACTGGGGGCTGCTCTGGAGAGCACTGTGCCAAGTGGGGGGCACACCTGGTGAATGCCAAGGCCAGGGACAGTCACATGTGGATGGCACCTGTCCTGGGATGAGCCAAGTCCCCACAATGCATGTGCACGCCAGGTCTGAATGGGACCTCATTTGGAAATGGTGGGGCCGCCCTGCATGTGTAACTGGTGAAGCTGAGGGCACACTGGGTAGGCACGGGCCCCAAATCCAGGGACGGGGTACCCCTAGGAGGGCAGAGGACACTCCGGGAGAAGACCCTGTAAGGACAGAGGCAGAGACTGGAGAGACACAATCACGGGGCAAGGAGCCAGCCACTCCTGGCGAGCTCTGCCCAGGACCTCAGCCTCTGGACCTGTGTTCCAGGCCACCGGGGTTGTGCTTATTGTCACAGCAGCCTCAGGAAGCTAACACGGCCCCCACAGTGGACCAGCTGGGGCCACCCAGGAGGAGCTGGGAGTCAGTGGGAGCCACAGAGGCCCTTGGGGTGCTTCTGGGGGAGGCTTTCCTGGGAGTAATAGGCGAGGGGAGGGTCCCCAGCTCCCCACTCCTACCCCAGGGGTGGCTGCAGCAGAGAAAGGCAGGCCCAGGGAAGCAGGGGGTTCCTCCATTAATGATCAGTTGCAAACACCTCTGAGCTCTGGGCAGGTGGGCGGCGGTGGTCCCAGCAGGCGTCCCAGTCACAGCTGGGCCAGTGGAGACGGTCCCCGCTGGCCAGGAGGGCCCGATGGCTGGGGGGAGCTGGGCAGGCGCTCCAGGACCCTCCCTGCAGCCCACATGCTGGGCTCTGGCTGGAGGACCCTGGGACTTGGCCCTCTTCCCTACCCCTATCCCCAGGGCCCTCCTGCACCCAGGAGTGGCGTTCACCCCACTGGCTGCAGAGACAGGATGTCCTCTAGAGAGGCCTACTCCAGAACTCAAAATAGCATGAAATTTAATTTTCCGCCTATTTGACAAGGCTGGGTCCGGGCCCCAGTGAGCAGCAGAGATAAGGGTCCCGGGGGCCCGGGGGCGAGCCAGCTGCGCCCACACAAACACTCCACGGTCCCCGGGCAGACCGCGTGCAGGTGAGGCCGGGGTGTGCTCCCCCCTTGGGGCCCTGGTTGCTGGGCGCTAAAGCAAACGGGCTCTATTTGCCCAGTCTGCAATGACAATGCTGTCGCCAAATATTTACCAGCCCCTGGCGGCTGCAGAGCCCGGCTATAAATGCTTGTCCAGGTGGAGGTGCGCCTTCGGAGCAAGAGCTGCGGGCCCTGACCAGGTAGGAGCCAGGGTCTGGGGGGCGGGGGCTGCTGGGGACCGCCACAGCCGTGGACACTGTGAGTCTGTGAGTCCTTCTGTCCAGGGCTTTGGGTGAGTCCCCCAGAGCGTTGGGCTGGCCCAGGGCTGGGCAGGCATCGGGGCAGGTGGTCACGGGAGGGTGCCTGCGTCTGGACAGTCTGTGAGCAGCCAGCCCCAAAGTCTAGAGGTCAGCCCACTGCACGCCTCCCAGGACAGGGACGCCAGCACTTGAGTGAGATTAGGACCATGGTGTGGCCAGCCATGTCTGGGGGCCTCAAAGCTCACCTCCCTGACAGCCAGCGGGGAAACATCCTGACCCAGAGGAACCCCTGTCCCAGTGCTCTGGCTGCTCCCTGCAGCCCTCGCCCCTCTGCGCAGCCGCTCTCCCTCCCGCAGACGTCCTCCCTCCCCGCAGCCCTCCTCCCTCCCTCCCTGCAGCCCTCCTCCCTCCCTCTGCCCCTCTGCCCTAGGCTCCAGACAAGACAGGCTCAGGCTACCTGGCCCCGGGACACCTCGAGGAGGGGCTGGGTGGCCCTGGTCTCTGTGGTGGGCCCTGCCTGGCAGCTGGCCCAGAGCGGTGAGTGGACCCATCCCACAGTCACCACCCAGACACCCTCCTGCCAGGCTCCTCACCCCAGTGCTTCCCTTCAGTGGTCCCGGCCAAGTGCAGCGACCCCCAAAGCCCACCCCTTTAGGGACCTCCCACCTCAGCTGCCTCCATCATCACAGAGTTAGGACCACTGGGGTGCTGCCTCCTGTTCTCATGGGACTGCGATGGCCCCAAAGAACCCCACAGCGGCTGCACGAGCTCTGGGCCCAGTATGGCCGATGTCCCCACTTTCATTAAGAACCATGGAGCCCCTGGGTCTGATGCCACAGCAGCCCCAGACTGGGACCCAGCTCCGGCTCAGCAGCCCCCGTCCCCCTGCCCTGCGAGGGTCCCTGGCCACCTGCCTGGCTTCTCCAGGCCCAGTCCCCAGGGCCTCCCCTCTTCCACCCAATGTGCTCCCCTGTCCAGTGACCACAATTCTAGTGACGCCATCCCCGTGCCCCACCCGACTGCCCCCCACAACAGGACCCCACGGCTCCTGCCAGTGGCCATCCTGAGTTCAGCAGGCCTCAGCCCCAGCTGACCATGCCATCATGCCCCAGCCACGCGGCCACAGTGCCCACCCTGTCTCTCCCCACACCTCACTCCTGTGGTGACCCATGCCCTCAACAAGCACAACTGGGGGCCCGGGACCTCCAGGGAGCTGAGGAGCTGAGGAAGTTCTCCAGGGGAGGCCACAGACCTGGGGGCTCCGAGTGCAGCGGTCGTGGGTGGCCGGGGCATGGCCAGGCCTCACAGGGAACCCGCCCCTCGGTCTCCCTCCCCAGCCAGTGCCTGCTGCCCCGGAGGTCCCCGAAGTGTGGGAGAGCACGGAGATGGCCGCTGGCGTGATCCGGCCCCTGTGTGACTTCCGGCTGCCCCTGCTGCGCCACCACCCTGTCGCGCCCTCAGATCCGGAGCCCCCAGAGACTTCGGAGGAGGACGAGGAGGAGGAGGATGAGGAGGAGTTGGAGAGCGAGGGGCCGGGGGGCTGCAGCCCGATCCTCCCGGGCTCAGGCCGGGCAGAGGCCCCCTCGGAGGCAGCCCCTCAGGGTCCCAGCAGCCCCGAGCCACCGCTGCAGCTGCTGCGTTTCTCAGAGCTCATCAGCGACGACATCCAGCGGTACTTTGGCCGCAAGGACAAGGGGCAGGACCCAGATGCCTGCGACATCTATGCCGACAGCCGCCCGGCCAGCATCACCGCCCGGGAGCTCTACTACGCAGACCTGGTGCACCTGGCCCGCGGCGGGGCCCTGGAGGATGAGGACACCCCAGAGCCCAGGGTCCCTCAGGGGCAGGTGCGCAGGCCGGGCCTCAGTGGGGACGGGCCACAGCCCCTGGGACCCCTGGCCGAGCTCTTCGACTATGGGCTGCGGCGGTACTGGGGGCCCAGGGCGGCAGCCAGCTGGAGCCTGAGGCTGGAGCGGAAGTATGGCCATATCACCCCCATGGCCCAGAGGAAGCTGCCCCCGTCCTTCTGGAAGGAGCCGACCCCCAGCCCCCTGGGTCTGCTGCACCCTGGCACGCCGGACTTCAGCGACCTGCTGGCCAGCTGGTCAGCCGAGGGCTGTCCTGAGCTGCCTGGTGGGGGAACCCCAGCCCTGGAAGGGGCACAGCCAGCTGAGGCCTAGCGAGGGGTCGGGGTCGGAGTGAGCTGGCCGCAGCGGGGCTGCCTACTGAGGCAAAAGACTCTCCTCCCGTCCTCCTGGGAAGAGCCTCCTCCATCCCTCTTGGCCACCACAGGGCAAACCCAGACGCCACTAGGGCTGGACTGCGGTGGGAGCAGCAAGAGCAGTGCCCAGACCTGGCCATGCCCTGGCCTTCAGCCCCAGCAGAGCCCTGGAGGGGCACAGGGACCCCCAGAGCCCTGCCCACAGACTGAGGGGGCTCCACCCACCAGCGGCCCCCAGGGGAGGCTGAGGGGCCAGCCCCAGAGATTCCAGGTCAGCGGCAAGGGACAGTGGAGGACAGAGCCCCCTGGGCCGGCCCTCCCGCTGCCTGCTCGCCCTTGGGCTGGGTGGCCTGGGCCCCCCCGCACATGGTGGCAGGGTTGGCAACCACAGGAGGAGCGAGGGCTTTCCTGGAGAGGCAGGAAGAGGGCCACTGCCTGACCAAAAGAGCAAACAAGGGCTGTTTTCCTCCCCAGATGTTGGAAGGCGCTTCCCTGCAGGGGCGCCGGGTTGGAGGGGCTGCGAGGCAGAGCAGGGAGTCTGAGGCAGGCCAGGCAGCTTCCCCGGGTCCTCTCACAACCCAGGCAGGGGCAGCTCATGGCGGGTTCTGGCGGAGACTGGCCTGGGTGCTTCTGTGCAGGCCCCAGCCCAGCCCCTTCCACCCCGGGGGGCTCTGGCAGCCCTAGGGGGCCCGGCAGGGAGGGAGAGGGGCTGGGGTGCCATGAAAAGCAAAGGCCTGCAGCCAGGCCGGGCCTGTCAGGACAGGAAGAGTCGTGGGGATCAAGGGACTGGGCCCCTCCAGGCTCGGGCAGCCCACTGTCTGGGGCCTCCTCACCACCCCTCTCAGCACCGCAGACCCTGGGGAGCCCCCCACCCCCAGCAGGCATCAGGGAACCTCAGCTCTAATGAGAACAAGGCCAGCACGTTTACTTCTGGATAAAGAGCGAGGGTGGGAGCCGCTGCACCTGCTCCCGGCCATGGGGCTTCTCTGGGACCCCTCCTGGCCTCTGACGGGCCCTGAGCTTTGTGAGAGACACCTTCCACTGCAGCCACCTGTCCAGAGACGTGGCACGTGGCCCCTGCACTCCTGCCCCACTCTCCTTGGGCCCCTCCAACCCCGCACCCTGACCCAAAGGTACAGGAGGCTGCTCGGGAATCCCTGCTGCCCACCTCACAGCCTGGTACACGCCCCAGCAGTTCACAGGCGCCACCTCGCCGGGCGCCACATCCTTGATGAAGACCCGCTGCCTCGCCAGGGATGGGAGCGCCTTGCTGCCCAGCGGCGCCCGAGGGCCCTTCTCACTCCACAGCCGCAGCACGGTCTCCCGCAGGGCGGCCATCTCCTGCGTGCGCTGTGGGACGGGGATGCCAGCGTCACCCAGGAGCCAGACCCCAGGGCAGGAGACGGCAAACAGGGGGCTTATCTCCCACCTGGAGCCCAGAAGCCATGGTCTTCAGGGAAACACTGCCCAGCGCCAGACACTCAGACAGACAGATGTGGGAAGGCGGCAGGGCTGAGGGAGTGGGGGGGTGCCGGGTGCTGGCAGCCCAGGGCCTCCTCACCAGCCGGGCCTCGCTGTTGAACTTGAGGTTCTGGATGGTCTTGTTGGCCTGGATACAGCTTTCCAGCTTCATTATTTGGTTCTGAAACTAAACACGGCCCCCATTTGGGCACAGACGGGGCCGGTCTGTCGGGGTCCTGCCGTCCGCACGGACGTCCCCACTCCTGCTGTTGACTGCTTGGAGTTTGGGCAGGGGCCACCTGCCCACACACTGGCCCTTGCCCCACTTCAGGGCCTGGGACAAGCTCTGCTGAGGAAGGGGTGGCTGGAGAGCGGCCCCGCAGGGACCCGGCGAGGGCTCAGGGCTGCTCCCGCCCTCGTGGCCACAGACGCCCCAGTGTGGGAGCTCCAAGCAGGGGCCTCCACTTGGAACTTCCAGAGGCTGAGACAAGCCAGCACAGCTTTTTTTTGAGACGGAGTCCCCGCTCCAGTGGCACAATTTCGGCTCACTGCAACCTCCTCCGTCCAGGTTCAAGTGATTCTCCTGCCTCAGCCTCCGAAGTAGCTGAGATTACAGGCATGCTCCACCACACCTGGCTAATTTTAGCATTTTTAGTAGAGATGGGGTTTCTCTACGTTGGTCAGGCTGGTCTAAACCTCCCGACCTTGGCCTCCCAGAGTGCTGGGACTCCAGGCGTGAGCTACTGCACCCAGCCTCAGATAGCTGTTTTTCTGAGCCTCTCCTTAGGCTGGGGGTCCTGCCCGCATGGCTGTCCCGTCTGACCCCGATGGCTCCCCTTCTACTCCAGCCGGGCAGGGGCAGCCCCGGGATTACCGTGGCCAGCTTGCCCTGCATCTCCGCAATCTTCCGCCCGGGGCTGTCTTCCTTCAGCAGCTGCACAGATGACAGCAGCGTGGCCAGCTCCTGCCGCAGGGCCCCCACCTCGAACTCCCTGTGGCACCAGATGCCGGGGCCGGCTGTGGTGTGTGCTCAGGGGTAGGGCCGGGACCAGGGATATGGGCTGCTCCCACAGCCACCATAGGGCTAAGGAGGCTTGAGGGGGATCAGCTCTGTCACCCCTCCAGTGAGGAAGGTGGAGGTCCCCAGCAGACAGCAGAGGGAGGGCTTGAGGCTCCTGAGAGCAGCACCAGGGTGGCGAGGTGAGCACGTCTGTCACGGCACTGGGGGGCTTGTGGAGAGCAGCGAGCATGGGGACTGGCCCAGCCCAGTGATGGTCAGTAGGGCCCCTGCCCGCGTCCCAGGGCCCCGGAGGCTGCACCTGGCCTTGCCTTCAGCAGAAATCCTGAGATCCGAGTCGCTCTTGTGAAGCAGGCACTTGTCTGAGACGCCCTCTATCTGAAGAGAGCCGGGAGCAGCGGGCGGCCCCAGGGCCCAGTCTAGCACCAGCTTCGGCCTCAGCCCCCGGGACAGGGAGAAGAGGAGAGGACAGGGAGGGGAGGGGTCCCACACCACCGCCAAGGCTAAATGCACCAGGCTGGGTGTGCCTTCGCCCACCATCTGGGGGAGGCCGTCCAGCTTCTCCCGCACACCCCGTAGGGGCTGGCTGTGCCTTCGCCCACCTTCTGGGGGAGGCCGTCCAGCTTCTCCTGCACCCCCCGCAGGTATGCGGCCACTTCCTTCTGCCATCTGGCCAGGTCCTCCAGGGACTTCCTCTCTGCACCTTCCCATTTAGTCTTTGCCTGGGGTACAGACACCCAGTGAGGGACAGAGCCCACATTGGGAGGACAGAGAGAGGGATGGATGGACAGACGGACAGAGAGCTCCGGGGGGCAGGCGGTCCCACGTGCACTTCCAACTCTGAGACATGTGTGCACCGGTCTGCAGACAGCTGGGATGGCCCAGCCAGGCACGCTCTGGGGACACACATGCCATGGGGGCTCGGGCAGTCAACGGACTGTGGAGCTGTTCTGACCACACAGGTGCCCAAGGGAGGCAGGGCCGGCCCCAATGGGATTCAGCCCTGAATCACAGGCTGTCCTGACGTCTGTCCGTGGATGAGCGGGAACCTGGGGGCAGTGTCCACGCAAGGCGCATTACAAAGCGGTGGAAGGGATAAAGCTCTGTGCATGAGCCAAGGAGTGGGGAACAGGACGCCCATGGGTGTCCCTGACAAAGCGGCTGCATGGTGCATGGCTCTGTTTCCTGAAAATGTCCAGAACAGGCTGGGCTGGGAGACAGGGAGGGGACCGAGTGGCCAGGGGGCGGGGGATGGGAATGAGCGAGGACGGGGCTGGGATTCTTTCTGGGGATGAACGCTGTGAAATTGTGGGCATGATGGCCGGCCCTGTGAACAGACTAAACACGGAACCGCGTGCATTCACGGGTGAGTTGCGTGGGAGAGAATCCTTCTCAATAGAGCCGTGAAAAAGTGAACATGCACACGCTGGTGGGGGCCGCTTGTCTGCCCCTCTGCGAGCGGCCCGACGCGTAGCTGGGCCGTAGGTCAAGGTTCCAACTCAGGCCTCAGGGGCTGCAGGTGCTGGACCGAGGCCCTCAGGGGCTGTCCTGCCCCACACAGGAGTCTCTGGGACTCGGAGTCCCCCAGGCCCTGGGGACAGTTGTTGGGTGGGATGGGAAGCTTGCGACAGGCCTGTCGGGCCTCTACCCTGGGGGTAGTGGTGGGCTGAGAGCCGAGCGGTGGGGACTCCCCCCAGCCTGCCTGCCCCCCACCGCCTAGCGCACCTCGGACAGCCTGAGGCCCAGCATCTGCTCCTGCAGGTCGAGCCGGCTGCTCAGGGCTGGGAGGCGGTCACTCAGCTCCTTTACCCGCCCGGCCAGCTGCACCACTGACACCTCCAGAGCCTGGCTCTTCTCTCGGAGCTGCGGGGGACAGGTGGGTGCGGGGAGGCCCAGCTAAGGGCCCATCCTGTGTGCAGGGGGGACCCCGTGGGGGCCGTGATGCGCTGCCCCCCCTCACCAGTGCCAGCTCGCCATGTATCTCCTGCCGGGCCAGCTTCCCGGCCAGCTGGGCAGCCTCCAGGTTCTCCTGCACATAGGTGGCCAGCTCCCCGGCCCGGCTGTCCTCCAAGCGCCCCTTGGCATCCCTAGGGGTTGGGGACACATAGACGCCCTCAGCGGGTCCTGCCCACCCCTCAGCACTGGGCCCGGGAGGGAAGCTTGGCTGCTGGCTCTGGAACCTCCCAAGAGATCCTGGGATCGTTAGATGGGGTACAGTCACAGTGCCACCAAGATAGGGCTTCACTGCTGACTGCCACAGCTGAGCACCCCAGGGAGGGCAGGCTGGAGTCCCCATGGGAGGAGTGGCTGCACAGCTGCCCCGTCTGAACCTGGCTGCACCTCTGGGGTCAAGCACTCTGCTGGGAGAGGCAAGGTCATTCTCTGCTGCGTCGGCCACCGTGGCCCCTTCAGAGTGGTACATTAGGGTTCCCCCAGCCTGACAGCACCTGAGGCCCCAGGATACCCACCAGGCCTTCTCCTCGGCCAGCAGGACACGGTTCAGCGACGCCTGGTTCTGCTGCACAAACTTGGTGAGCTGGGCCACAGCCGCATCCAGGCCCTGGCACTGCTCCAGGAGGTGGCTCTCCTGCTGCAGAGTAGAGGCTGCCCTGAGACCCGAACCCCAGCCCTGGCCCTGCCCGCCCCGCTGCTGCCCACCCAGCCCACCTCACTCTGCCCCTGCAGGGCCCGCAGGCGCTCCTCCATCAGTCCCTGCAGCTTCTCCCACCGGCTCTCCAGCTCGCCCCGCAGGCTGCCCTCCAGCCTCAGCCTGGAGCTCTCCGAGGCCCTCATTCTCTGCGGGGAGACCCCACCATCCACTGCAGGTCTGCCTCTGGGAAGGGGACGTGGGGCAGGCCGGCCGCAGGCAGGCTCCCACCTTCTCGAGGGCCAGGAAGCTCTTCTGCAGGAAGCCGCACAGCTTGGCCTCCCTCTTCAGGAAGCGCAGGCTCACCTCTTCGCCGAGCCTGGTCATCTGGGCCTGGAGCAGGGGCACATTGTCCCGTGGGCAGCCTCTGCCAGACACCCGGCCGGTCCCGCTTCTGCCCATGGTCTCCAGCAGAGTTGGAGTCCCCTGCTGTCCCCCAGCCCAGCAGAGCAGGGCCTGCCACGCCCTCGGCTGGAAGAAAGCCAGGACGGGCAGGAGCACTCTGTACGCAGATACCGACCAGGCACGGGTGTGAGAAGGAAGCGCCTGAAGGCCACGTTCATGTGAGGTCCAGACACGCTTGGCATCCACCACCAATGCCACCCAGGGAAGGCCGCCCAGCTGCCACTATGCCCCGGCAGGGAAGCAGGAATGCCGTGTGGGCATCCCCATGCAGGGGAAGCCAGGCAGGCTGACCAGAGCCTTGGGGCCCTGTCTCCACCCCAACGGCTGCTTTCCTGCTGCACTGAGGGTCTGAAGGGGACGGGAAAGCGGATATGCCACCGGCCCTGTACCTGCATCTCACACACCCAAAGGGCAGGCAGGTGGCACAGGCCCTTCGCCAGCCACAGAGAGAGCACCTCCCGGGAACCTTCCCCTCTGCCCAAGCCCCTGTTGGCCCCCTGGCCCCCAGGAGTCCCCCTTAGAGCAGATATTTTTTTGTAAAAAGCCAGATGGTACACGTTCCAACCTCGTGGGGTCTCTGTTGTAACCCTCTCAGCGCGGCGGTTACAGCCCCCAGAGCAGATGTTGATAATGTGTAAAAAAATGTTTGTGTGTGCCAATAAAACTCTATTTACAAAAACAAGCAGTGGCTGACGCCTGTAATCCCAGCACTTTGGGAGGCCAAGGTGGGCGGATTACCTGAGGTCAGGAGTTCGAGACCAGCCTGGCCAACATGGTGAAACCCCGTCTCTACTAAAAGTACAAAAATTAGCTGGGCAATGTGGCGGGTGCCTGTCATTCCAGCTACTCTGGAGGAGGCTGAGGGAGACTCGCTTGAACCCGGGATATGGAGGTTGCAGGGAACCGAGACTGTCCCACTGCATTCCAGCCTGGGCAACAGAACCAGACTCTTTTTTTTTTTTTCCCTCCTCTCCACTACCAAGACTGTCTCAAAAGAAAGAAAAAGCTTTTTGGGAGGTCGAGGTAGGAGGATCACTTGAGCCCTGGAGTTTGAGACCAGCCTGGGCAATGCAGTGAGACCTCGTCTCTACAAAACATAAAAAAATGACCCAGGCAGGGTGCATGTGCCCACAGTCCCAGCTACTTGGGAGGCCGAGGCAGGAGAATCACTTGAGCCTGGGAGGTCGAGGCTGCAGTGAGCTGTGACTGTACCACTGCACTCCAGTCTGAGCAAACGAGCAATACCCTGTCTTAAAATAAGAAACAAGTGGTGGCCTGGCTTTGCTGTCTCTGGCCCTAGAGATCACTCAGCCACCTGTGCTCAGGGAAAGGCGGACACCCTCATAAGCGGCAGCTCCCCCCACACCTGGCACCTCGGGAATCCTCAGCCCAGCACCTCTGCCTGCTCCACACAGCCACTCAATAGCTTCCCAAAGGGCAGCAGAGCTATGCGGGTGGCAGCTGGGGCGCCCCAGCCGTCCTGGCCCCACACCAGGCATGCAACCTGGCGTGCACCGAAACCTGCTACAGTCCCCAGTCTCTCTTTGTGGAGCTCAGGCCTGGGCTGCAGAAATGTGCAGCTGCCCGGTCCCCTCCCCAGCCATTGCGGGGGCCCCTGCTAAGGCAACAGTGGGAGGGGGAGCTGCTCTGGCCCAGTGGACAGGACCCTGGGTTCTAGGAACTCGTGTCCCCAGAAAGGCGACTCCCGCTTTGTGTGCAGGGAGAGGCAAAGCCTCAAAGTGGCTGTGGAAGGGGCTTCGGGGCTGAGAACTGTTGGTCCGGGCAGGCGCCAGCTGTGTGGGGAGGGCCACAGGGGCAGGACACAGCCTGGGGCGAAGCGCGCCTGGACCTATAGCTGCCGGCCTCACATGGCCACTGAATGTTTTGTTTTTTTTGAGATGGGGTCTTGCTGTGCTGCCCAAGCTGGTCTTGACTTCCCAGGCTCCAGTGATCCTCCTGCTTCCACCTCTCAAAGTGCTGGGATTACGGGCATAAGCCACTGCACATGGCCTCAGCCGTTGCAACGGGCACGTCTGACTGAGGAATTTCACTTTA
The DNA here is from genome assembly GCF_048565385.1 of Saimiri boliviensis. Taxonomy (NCBI): domain Eukaryota; kingdom Metazoa; phylum Chordata; class Mammalia; order Primates; family Cebidae; genus Saimiri; species Saimiri boliviensis. The sequence continues at coordinate 10,428,499 of NC_133460.1, read as the reverse complement.
AATCATCTACAATCGTAGCTGATTTCAAGGGACACAGCTACGTGGCGAGCGGCCGCCACATTGGATGGCACTGGCCAGGAGGAGTGTCTCCTCCTCGCCCTCCAGCTGGACCCGGACCGGCCCCCTGAAGGCTGGGCCTGGCCCAGTGGTACCTCCATCCTGGCCACCTCCAGGTCCATCCTCCGGCTGCTGTCCTCCTGGTCCTTCCGCAGGGCGCTGCAGGCCACCTCCCGGCCCTCCTCCTCCTGCCGCAGCAAGTCGGTCAGCTTGGCCAGCCTAGAGACATCGGCTGCGGTCACAGCAGGGTAAGGCTGATCCACAGCCCGGCCACGCAGCAGGTGGACGCCCGCCCACTGCAGGGAAACAGAGGAGCCAGAAACACGGCAGGGCCGGGGTGAATCTTGCCCACGGAGGGTCCTCGGCGGGCCCAGGCTCTCCAGCACGCTCAGCACCCAGTGCGGGTGCCCCTCTGGCTTACTGGGGATGCATGGCAGGGAGACCCACGTCTTGGCTCAGACAGGGACTCTCAAATGAGCCAGCCCCGGGTGGCGGGTGCCCACCTGAGGCCGGCCTCCTGCTCGGCGCCCTTCCGCTCCGCCTCCAGCTGTGCCTGCCTCCTCCTGAGTTGGCTCAAGGCTTCCCGGATCTCCACCAGCCTGGCACACAACCAAATCGCTCCCGAGAGGCCCAGGTGGACTGAGCAGCCTCTGGGGGCTGGGGTCCAGCTGAGGGGCCCCTGTGGCCACCTCCCACGGCTTTCCCGGGTCTCTGCGGGCTGGCCAGGGGTGTACAAACCCGGCCCTTTCTAGGTGGACCTGGATGTGTATCCCTTACTCCAGGACACCCCACAGGGGAAGTGGACCCCCCACCAGACCTGCCACTGCTCTCCTGCTGTGGCCTCCCCATCCTGGGCCTATGCCTTTGGGTGTGTGGGGCTTACCTTTTGTCCAGGGCCTGCATCTGGTTCTGCAGGCCAGAGAACTGATAGGAGGAAGGAGGAGGAGGCAGTGGCAGCGGCGGCTGAGGGCTGGGCCCAGACCCGGGCCTCGCACCTGCCCTTAGAGTCTACCCAGCTCCAGCACCGCCAGCCCGTGGGAGCTCTGGGCCTGGGCAGCAGGGGTGAGCTGGGCTCCAGGCGCAGAAGCAGCTGCCCCTAACACCCAGGAAGGGGCAGCCGGACCTGTGGGTTTGGGGTGCCGCTCACCTCCTGTGCCTCCTTCTCGGGGGCCTGGGCCGCCGGCCACACCTCCTGCCTCAGCTGCCTCAGCTCCGAGCCCTGCAGCTCCAGGCGGGCCCGCACCTGCAGCAGGGCGCCCAGCAGGCTCCGCGTGGCGCGCTCACAACGCCGCCTGTGCTCCCGCAGACGGGCCCCCTCGGCCTGCAGCTCCACCACCCTGGCCGGGGCGAGAGTGGGTGAGTCTGGAGGTGCCCCCAGCGGACGCAGAGGTCCTCCCTCCCCAGAGCCCCCAACAGGGCTCACCACTGCTCCAGCTGTCTCCAGCGCTTGGCCGCGTCCTGCTCTGGGACGGAGGCCGTGGATGTTGGGTGGCTGGACTCATACCTCTCCGAGAGCTCTTCCAGGCTCGAGGGCTCGGGGCTGGCCAGGTCTCCAGCCAGGAGGGGCCCCAGGTCTTCCAGGGTGACGGTGCTCGGCTGGGAAGGGGCCGATGGCCCTGAGGGGCTGTTGTCAGCCGGTTCTGCAAGGAGGCATCTTAGGAGTTCACTCCTCGGGGCCCGGCTCCCACTGGAGCTTACAGGAACAGGGACCCAAATCCCTGCAGGACCCTCGCCCACCACCCAGAGCCCAACGAGTCTCCCTGAGTCATACAGGATCCCGATGGGCTCAGCTCAGAGAAGTCCAGGGCCTGAAGACACACAGCACTGGGGGGCAGCGGCATGGTGGCACCCCACCCAGCCAGCTCCAGAGGGAGCCCCAGGGTCAGCAGCAGAGCTGCCTCCACCTCCGCCCCCACGGCAGGCCCTCCCTGGGCCCCCAAACCTGTGCTCCCCGCCCTCGGCTCTGGCTCACCTGACATGGCTGCCTGGGCTGCACCAGCCACTCTGCCCGATGCTGTGACCCACGCCTGGGGCCTCTCAGGCCAGGGCAGCAGGGGCCAGAGGGAGGAAGTCCCGGGAAGACTCCAGGCCTCGGTGTCGAGGGATGAGCTGCTGCACTAGTCCAGATGCCTTCCCAGGGGCCGCGAGGAGGCAGGTGTTGGGGGCCAGCAGGGCTGTTCTGGAACCTTCCTTCTCTCCCCAGAACCTCGTGGCTTCACAGCCCAACTGCCAGTAGCCCTGGAGCCCTCAGCTCCCCCACTCCCACAGGCCCCCAACTGACTGCTCCCCGATGGATCAGGGGCCCATTCCCCAGGGGGTACAGACACCTATCCTCTGGCAAAAGGGGCTTCCTTCAGCTGCTGGGGGAGGGGCGGGAAGGCGGGACCTGAAAGTCCCAGGACAGTAGACCCAGCCAGGCCCCAGCTGAGCAGAGCCCGAGGCCTGGGCAGCGCCGATAGGGTGGGAGGGGCAGCCAGGCTCCGGGTAACCTCAGCCTTGCTTAGCAGCCCCATTCAAAAACAGAGGCCATGTGAATCCTAACAGTTTGTTTTATTTAACCTAATATTCCAAAATATTATCACTTCCAGGTATTCAGCACAGAACCACCGTGAAGGAACCCCGCCCCAAGCTCCTGGTGCCGCCACAGAGGCCGGGAGCTTTCCTCCTTGCTTCAGTGCAGTTCAGGTCCCCGCGGCATCGCCCCTGCCCGACCTCCACCGGGAGCACCTCGGCCTCATCCCCAGACCTGCCAGCCAGAGGCCCGCAGGAGGCAGGCTGAGGGGTGGGGATGAGGAAGAGGGTGAGGCTGGTGCCCCAGGTGAGGCAGGCACTTCCTGTCCTGTCGGCCCCGGTGGCTGCGGCGACTTTCACGCCTCTCCTTCTACCCAGCACCCCAACCCGAGCCCTGAAAGTCCCAGGCTGTTACAAGTGGTCCGGGCGGGTGGCAGGGGCGATACTGGATTTATTTATTTCACATATTCAGACCCGACACAGATACTTTGGGGCCCTGTAAGGGCTAAGCAGGGGGTGCGGCGTTAGCTCCTGGGGAGGCCCCACTCCCTGGGAAGGAAATACATGGCAGGGCGCCGCATCCAGCACCCCCCACGGAGGGACCAGTGTTGCTCTAACAGGGACACTGAGGTTGCTTCTAATGCCCTGTGAGAAAGGGCCCTGTGGTGACCGCAGACCCAGCCCAGCCAGGCAGGAAGGGAGCCTTCGAGGAGCCCTCAGGTGGGCAGGTGGGGGGCTTCTCAGCCCCGGTGCCCACCAGTCCTTCTAGCCACCTGGGCTGGGCCTGATGTCTTCCCAGGCCAGGAGGAGGCTGACTCCTGCTGCATTTGCACTTGGTGGCTGGCAGGGGTGGGGCAGGGCAGGGAGGCGTAAGATACCTGCCCACTGCAGGGAAACAGAGGAGCTGTAGCCAGGGTCCCCACACGCAAGACCTCCTTCCCAGCCAGTTCCACAGGGCAGCACCTCCAAGCTCTGAGGCTCGGGGACTAAGGCAGGGGTGGGCATGGGCTCAGACTCCAAGTTCCAGGGGTCGGGGGACCGAGACAGGGCTGGGCATGGGCTCAGGGCCTCGATGGTTTTGCTCAGCTCTCAACACTGCAGCATGGGGCCTGTCACCCCAGTTCTCCGGGCCTGTGTCCTCAAGTCAGACGCCGGCTGGGGAGTGCACATGGGGCTCCCCCTGTGGCGACGATGCCGTGAGGCTGCTCTCAGGGCTGTCCCACTCTCCATACCCCGGCGTGACAAGTCTATGGCTCAAGCTCAGGAACCACAGGCCGTCTGCTCACAGGGGAAAACAAGGTCAAGCCTGTGGTTGTAGGCCAGGCCGGGTCACATCTGGAAGTCCGCTGGTGTGGAGGCAAGAGAAGCCCTTCTGCAGCAGGACGGCCCTCGGGGCAGCAGCGGGGTAGGGCTCTGTCTCAGGCTCAAGAGGCCAAGCGCCTAGAAGGGGGCCACACACACACACAGAGGACCCCTAGAGGCGAAGGAACCTAGGCGACGAGGGTGGCGGCTGGGCCTGCGCAGGGAGGCGCCAAGGGTGGAGACCACAACAGGGTCAGTCCCACGAGAGTCCATCCCGGGCCTGCCGCCCCCGGCCCAGTGGCAGGGTGCGCGCCATTGCCGCTGCTGGGGAGCGTGGTTTGGGCCGAGAGAGCAGTGACTCTGGGAGGAGGTGCGGAGGGGCCCAGGGTGCCAGCGCTGGTGCCCACCATGGGCGGCGCTGGGCCTCACGTCTGGGCCAGCGAGAGCTCCTCCAAGCCTCCCTTTCCCAGGCGGTACCTGGCGAGGTCCTTCCTGGTCACCAGCCCAACAACCTGCAGGACAAGGCCAGGCCACAGTGACCCATGGGTAAGCCCCTGCCTGCCGGTGGAGGCCCCTGGGCAGCACAGCCGAGGAGCCCCGAGGGCTTCAGCATAGCCCCTGAGCTGAGCACAGGGCTGGGAAGGGGTGCGGTCCTGGGGCATGGGCCGTGGTGCGGGTCCCCAGCAGGGGGCTGAGATGAGCCTACGTAGGAGGCAGAGGGCCCTGCACATCCCAGCGCATCCCCGCCCCGGCTCACCTGGTTTCGGTTGTCCACCACCACCAGGTGCCGCAGGCCCAGGGCCCGGAACAGCTTGAACACACGCGGGAGTGACGCCTCCTGCAGCGAGACGCAGCTGTCAGCATCCGCTCACATGCCAGAGGCAGGCAGGACCTCCCGCTGGCTCCCAGCACCCACTCCACAGTGTCTAGGCACGTCCTGGGCCCCCATGCCCGTCTGGTCAGCCTGTTCGGCCGGACTTTGGCTCTATGACCCAAACCCTCAATCCCTGCTGCTGCCCAGGGATCCTGGAAACCCTGCCAGGCCTCCTTCCCGGGAGACAGAGTCATCGAGTCCCAGCTGCTTCTCGCCTTCCCCTGGGCCCCTGGCCACCCGTCCAGGGGGCTCTGGATCACAAGGCCCACTGTTTGGCCTGGAGCCCCTGTGCCTCCACTCCGCACGTGCCTGGGGCACTGTGTAGGGGGAGGGGTTCATGAACTCGGAGAGGTCCATGGTGCACTCGCGCTCGTCCTGGGACACGTGGATGGACTGGATGGGCGGGAAGCGCGGGTAGGCGTCTCGGAAGTCCTTCAGCCTCAGGCGCCGCTGCACCAGGCCCATGTTGGAGCGCTCGACAAACACCTGCGGGCAGCAGATCCCTGATCAGTCACTGTTGCAGCCTCCCAGGGGCTCCCACCGCCGGCGCTCCAGAGCCTGGCGCGTACCTTGTGCTTCAGGAGGACGATGAGCTGGGAGCGCAGGATCAGGCCCTGGAGCCGGTTCGGCTGCAAGAGACGCCCACTGTCAGAGCCACGGTGCCCGAGGTGGGGCTGCGCTGGGATGCTGTGCCGGGCCCCAGCTCCGACCCTGCTCTAGCCCAGTGCCCCATCTGGGTGTGGGCGCTGTGTCAACGGCCATCTGCTCACATCAGCCTCGCCGTGGCATTCCACGTGCACAATGCCACGGGTTCCCAAGGATCAGTGACAGGGCAGCGGGTCTGACCGCACACAGCAGAAAGCCAGGGGCCCAGGGAATGGGGCTCTGCTGCAGGGCAGATGCAGCTCCATTGTGCCCAATAAAAGCCACCCCCAAACCCCCAGTGTCCACGTCCAAGGGGTGCACGGCCGTGGCCCAGCTGCGTGTCCCGTCAGGGCCTCCTGATGAAGTCCTGGTCCCCAGCACCATGGCTATGCCTAGCCCGGGTGCTGACCTCAAGGCCCTGACGAGCCACAACCCCACCCAGCCTCGGCACCCACATGGCCCCACATGGCCCCACACTCAGCTCCCAGTGCTCCTGGAACCGACAGTGCACCCGAATGCGCTGCCTCCCATCCTGCCAACCTCCCCGTGTGCTTCCCACCGCTGGGCTGGACAGAGGGGGCGTGAGTGAGACCTGGTCTGTGGGGTGCCCGGTACCTGGCTGTCATCTGCATGCTCCACCACGGGGAAGCCATTGTGATTGGAAGCCGTGTCGCTCAGCACGTCCACGATGACGCCGACCTTCTCTCGCCGCCTCAGGCAGGTCACCGGTGTGCTCATCACCTCCCTGCCGGAGGAGCCCGGCCACACACGCCCGTCATGCGCCACCAACTCCCACGGTCACCCCCACAGGCTGCTGGGGTGCAAAGCTGCTGGGCGGAAACGCGGAGCCGCCTGGAGCCCGCGAGCCGCACATCCCACATCCCGCGCTGTGCAACAAGAGCCACCGCACACCCTCCCCGCCCACAGCTGCCACGTGCCATACCTGGCAGTGAGCGAGTGCGAGGTGACCGGGGCCTCCCAGTGCAGGAAGGGCACGCTCTGCAGCTGAATGTGCATGTCGTACAGGCCCTGCAGGTGGACGGGACACAGGGCTGGAGGCCACGTCCACCCATTGGGACAGGCTGTTTGGAGGCTGGCTCTCAGAGAACCCTCCCCCACAGCCGCCCCCACACTCTCAGGGCGAGGCTTTGAGGCCCGGCGCACCTCGATGAAGACGTCGCCCACGATCTTGGCGGTCATGAGCACCAGCATGATGGGGAAGCCGTAGGTCACGTTGCTGGTGGCCTCCATCATGATGACCGTCAGGCTCAGGGTCATCCGCACGATCCCACCTGCCGGAGCAGTGATAAGCCCCAGCACATCCATGCTCCCAGCTCAGGGTCACATGGACACCGCCTTTTCTGTGCAGCCCACGGTCCGTCTGCCCCAGGCCTGAGCCCCGCAAGGATGGCCACGGCCCCCTCCTGACCCTGCGGAGGCCCCCCGCCCACCAGGCAAGAGCCAGGACCTACCCAGCTGGGCGGCAGCTCCCATCAGGGCGTATTTCCCGGGGTCTGCCCAGATCTGCGGGAGGTGACACAGAGGTGTCAGTGTGGTGGCAGGCCCCTGCCCAAACTCACCGACATGGAAGGTCCTGCCCCAGAGCCCCATGCCCGGGAGCGAACCCCATGGCGGCAGACACACGTGCAGAACGACTGAACACGGGATGGCCTGCTGCGGACGCCGCGCCCTCTGCCTGGACCCGGCATTCAGTGCCTGAGCAACAGGGTAGCGACAGGAATGCGGGGTGCAAAGGCCACAGTCACCCACGCAGCATGCCCAGGCCGACTGGGGAGCACCACCCAGCCTGAGGAGCGGAACTCCAGCACACAGGACACAGAGAGCCCTGGGAACATGAGGCTCAGTCACAGAACCCATGCACGGAAGGCCACTGACGGTGACTCCACGTAGAGGCAATGTCGGGGGCAGGCAGAGCCAGAGTCCGGAGGACCCCAGTGGCTGCCGGGGCTGGGGGCCGGGAAAGCGTGGCATGAGTGCTGGTGGGCGCAGGGTTTCCGCTCTGGGATGGAACGTTCCAGAAGTGGTAGTGACAAACTGCCTCATGAATGTGAGAAACGCTGCTAAATTGTCCACTTTAAAAGGGTGAACTTTATAACACGTGAATCATGTTTCCATTTTAAAAGTCAAACCAAACCAAACATGTAGAGGTGGAGCACAAGGGCCTGGGGAGCGGGATGGGGGCTTCCAGTCGGGGCCTCTTACAGGCTTTCAGTGTCACTTAAATGACTGAAATGAGAAATGGAGGACACACGAAGGAACCCAGCCCCAGCGGAGACAGGCGGAGGAGGCAGGCCTGCAGGGGCCGAGGTCTAGCGGGCAGCGGATGCTGCTCTGGCCCCAGCCTCCCCAAGAGCAGCCCTGGTGGGGTATCTACCCCGTGCAGTCTAGAAGCCCCTCTGCAGCAGCACAGAATCACCCCTGCTTTTCATCACATTCTCACCAATGAGGACAGGAGCCTCCGCCCCAGCCTCGGCCGGGTCCACACCCCGCGGGGGCTGTGCTGCCGCAGGGAACCTGCTTCCCCCACGGTGGGACAACCACCACCACCTGTGAACCACACAAGGCGCAACGCTTTCCTCACCCGACCCCGGGACCCCAGCTCACCGCTGCCCCCGTGAGGTACGACAGGGAGATGCCAAAGAGCCGGCCCCAGGCGGCCCCGATGAGCAAGGAGGGGATGAAGACCCCGGCAGACACCGTGAGCCCGTAGGTCCAGCAGGCCAGGAAGAAGTAGACCAGCGTGAACAGGCCGAGGGTCAGGGGGTTGTAGGAGCCTAGGAAAGAAGAGGGGCTGACGGGGCCTCCACAGGACTCACGCCCGAGGCCGGACGGCCCTGCCCGCTGCCCAGTCTCAGGACTCGCAGTCACCTTCCGGGAGCCTAGCAATCTGAACCCCCAGGCCCCGTGGTTCCCAGAAGCCTCCCTGTTCTCAGCCTCCCGGGGAAGCAGAAAGGCTGGAGGATCCCATGGGGAAGGCACGGGGAAGGAGGCTCCGCAGGGCCCTGATGCCGGCAGCAGCAGGAGCCGGGTCCAGACTCCATGGGCGGGCGCCACGGTGCAGCTCGCAGCCTGGCTCTGGGAAGGGGGCGCCCTCCACAGCCTGGAGGTCCCTTCCTGGGGCAGGCGGCATTGCGCTAGGTGTGGGGCAAGCGGGGCCACTGGGAGACGCAATTGCAGGGGTACAAAGCAGGTGCTCCAAAGCCGTGGTCTGGCTTCCATGAAAAACTGTGGTCGGGCAAGGCCCGACCCTGCACGGTTTGAGGGTTCACCATCTCTCAAAAAAGAGAAGACCAGGCTGGGTTTTCTTCTCTTTGAGAGAGGGTCTCGCTCTGTCACCCAGGCTGGTGTGCAGTGGTGTAATCACGACTCACTGTGGCCTCAACCTCCTGGGCTCAAGCGATCCTCCCGCCCCAGCCTCCTGAGTAGATAATCTTGCTTTTTTGGTAAAGATAGAGTCTTGCTGTGCTGCCCAGGCTGGTCTTGACCTGGGCTCAAGCGATCCTCCTGCCTTGGTCTCCCAAAGTGCTGGGATTACAGGAGTGAGCCACTGCTCTAACCCGTGCTGGGAATGATCCCCCAGCCCAGGGCTGCAACTGCAGCCCACAGGGGACAGTCAGCCAGAAGTCATCACCCATGCCCTGATCCAAGCACCTGCCCGGCGGCACTGCCCACACACACCTGGAGGGTCGTGGAAGAGGCTCACTACGCTCTTCTCCGGGGTGTTGAAGAAGGCCGCGGCCATGGAGTTGTACTCGCCATCCGCACAGAAGAGCTGTGAGGTCGGGAGAGAGCACGTGTTGGGAGGGGAGACAGGCTGGTACGCTGCAGGCAGCCTTGGTGTCGCCACGTGCAGCCGTGCACACTGCCTGGCCAGTATCGGTGAGAGACCACGCGACCCTGCCACTGGGTCAGGGCCACAGTCACAGAGGGGAAGGAGGACACACGGCCCACGCCCAGGTCCAGACCCAGCAGCGGCTGCAGAGCCACGTCCAGCCTGGGGTGGGTCAGCAGGCCCCTGGGCTGGGAGGCCGTCCGTCCCTGGAGCCAGGGGAAGGTGGGCCCAGACGCTCATGTTAGCTCCCAGAGGAGGCTGCTCTGGGCTCCAGCAGCACTGGGGGTGCTGTCCACGGATGGGAGTGGAGTGCAGCAAGGCTGGTCAGCCCCACAGCCTGGGCCTCCCACACTTCTGACTGTTCACGCCCCTCCCGTCAGCGCCCCCCACATCCTGCCTGCCCCTGCCCTGGCCCTCACTGGTCTGCTGGGCCTGTGACTTTCCCTGTTCTGGGTGTTTCGTATTAACAGAGCTACATCATGTGGCCTCCTGTGTGGCTCCTGAGCATGGTGTGTTCCAGGGCAACCATGTCACCGTGCAGGACACATGGGCTATGGTGAGCCGTGAGCACCAGGCACAGGCTGGGGTGTGGACGGAGCTTTGCATTTCTCCTGGGTCCACATCTATAGGGCCCCGGGCTCCGAGGCTCTCCCCGTCAGGCTGCCATTCCGGGAAGAGGACTGGGAGAGCCTTTGGCCCCCACACCACCGCCTGCTCCCAACACCTCAGCAGACATCGGGCCTGCTCTGAGATCTGGGCGGATGGCGCTAGCCCTCCGAGACATGCCAGCCAGTGCGCTTCTAGAACTCTGTGCGGCGAGCAGCCCCCTCCTGAGGCCTCACCAAGGCTCCTGGAGGCAGCCCTGTGGCTGCGCTGCCTGCTGGACCCCGCCCGGCCAGGGCTCCTACCTGCAGTGGGTAGGACATGGAGCTCCCCTGCAAGGGCTGGCAGTCCCGAGATGAGTAAATCAGCACGAAGGCGACCGTGGCTGTGACGGCGGCCACCAGCATGGCCTCGATCACCTGCAGGCAGGGCCGGTGGATGTACCTGGAACCAAGAGTCAGGCTGCACCACGGCGACATGGCGGCATGGCCCCTCAGTATTTGCCAGGAACCTGTGTCCCTGATTGAGGACACTGGGCCTGTGTTTCAGCAGCAGTCAGGCACCCCAATGTCCTGGGGTCGTCCTGGGGCAAGGACTCCCGAAGCAACTCCTCCTGACGAGTGGGAGGCGGCCCTGCCAGTGCTCCTGCTGTGCCCGGCAGTACTGAAACCGGCACGGACCAAGAAGGAATAAGCCAGGAGCCCCCGGTGTCCCAGGACAGCTCCGGCTGCTACCAGGCAGAGCCGGGCAAAGGCCAGGCGTGCCTCCCCAGGCCAGACCCTGCACCCACAGCGGCCTCGCTTCCTCCCCAGGGGCCGTCCTCCAGGAGCCCGCGCTCTCCCAGGCTGGGGCTTGCCTGTGCCCTCCAGGGTCCAGGACATGTGTCTGAGCAGCTCTAGCGGGGAAGCCATCAGGGTGGGAACTGAGCACACAGCCTTTCTTCCAGACGTGGCCAAAGGGCATAAACCCCAGGCACGTCTGTTTTTTTTTTTTGAGAGGGAGTCTCGCTTTGTCACCCAGGCTGGAGTGCAGTGGCATGATCTCAGCTTACTGTAACCTTTGCTTCCCAGATTCAAATGATTCTCTTGCCTCGGCCTCCCAAGTAGCTGGGATTACACTCACCCACCACCACCAAGATGGTCTTGATCTCCTGAACTCATGATCTGCCCACCTCAGCCTCCCAAAGTGCTGGGATTACAGGTGTGAGCCACCGAGCCCTGCCTACCACATCTGCTTTCAAAGGGCCTGTGTGGCCACGCCTGCCAGCGCAGTATGCAATGCAGTTTCTCCCTCACCTGATTCGAAACATGGTCAGCCAGTAGTTCAAGGCATTGAACACAGCTCCGAGCACACCGCCTGCGGCCAGAGGAAAACCCAGTCAGCTACACAGGAGGGAAGGTGCAGGCCTCCGCCCGCTCGTTCCCAGAAGGCGGGGAAGCTCCAGGGTTTACAGAGGGAAGGGGACGGCAGGGGGTGAGGTCGGGGAGTCCCGGTAAGATGCTTCCTCCGCATCGTCACAGGGCTGGGGGGCTGTTTCTCAAAGGCTCTGCCTTCCTTCCAGGGAAAGGGTGCGATAAACGCTGTTAGGACCAATCCTACCTCCTGGAGGAAAACCCATCCACCCTGCGCCCTGCGCCCTGCGCCCTGCGGTTTTGCCCACAGAGAAGAAATCAACAGGAAGCATGGAAGCAAAGCTTTTTGGGTGTGCTGCCCGTGGACGCATCTGGAGGGAGCAGGCCCCCGTTGGCCCTGGGATGGGGGCAGGCTCGAAGCTGGCGTGGCCTCCAGTCCTCGCCTCTCTGGCTGTGTCACGGCTGAGCTCGGCCCACGGGCCGGCCTGCAGCGCTGGGGGAGCCCTTACCTACCACACCCATGGCGATGAAGACGGGGATCTCGTGGATGGTGTAGGCCATTTTCTGTGGAGAGAAGGAGAAGGCAGAAGAGCGGAGGGACAGGACCCCCAGCTCCTCTCTGCCGAAACTCAGGACCACCATCGTGAGAGCTGTCCCCACATGGAGCCTTCCCGCACTTCCACGTAGGCCGCCGAAGTCCACGGGACGGAAACGCGCTGGGTGTTTGGAATAGGCCTGGCCCTACACGCCTCTGCCACTTCCTGCCACCCTCAGCACCCGCGCAGGGAGGGTCCCATGCTCAGGTCCGTGAGCCCCAGGTTTCCCGCACACAGAGCGGTCCTGCAGGGCGTCCATAACCCGCCCCATCAACAGCATGGAGAAGCCGCAGCCCAAGCCCCAGGCTGCTCTGTAAACAAGCCCCAGCCCACCGGCCCCCACAACAGCTGCTGCACGTGCCCCCAGGCCCCAGGAGGTCCCACGCACGCCGAAGCTGTGTGACATGTGCACACGGCACCGGACCCCAGAGGCAGCTTGGGGTGCCGTCCTGCAGCCCCTCAAGCCCTGGAGCTCACACAAGAGCTCAGCTCCACAGCGACGAGACAGTTTCACAACCGAATTCTCAGTCTGGCCTTAAGCAAACGGGGTCCTGGCCCAGGACTGGAGGGGGTGAGGCGGGCAGGGGGTGAGGAGGGCAAGGCGGGCAGCTTACCTCCGAGTCGAACCTTCCGAAGTTGATGAGGCCCGGGCTAGACAGGTCCCACATGTTCCCGTGGTAAATGCTCAGAACAAAATTCAGGGTGAACGTGGAGATCATGGAAGCAAAGAACTGCAGTGGAGAGAAGAAAACAGGTGCCCTCAGAGCCTCGCCCAGCCCAGGGCCCAAGGACCAGCAGGGACCACCGCCCCGCTTGTCAGCTGGGGGCCAGGAGTCTGCAGACCCCACCCCAGGAAGAAGGGAAGGGGCTGGAGCCAGGGGCGGGACTCGCCAGTGGAGGGCAAGAGGGGACGGTGGGGCACGGTCTGGGTTCCCGGCTGTTTGATCCCCCGTCTGGAGCTGGCAGTGGTGCCCAAGACCCAGGGTGAACTGGGCAGCAAAGGCACGACCACCGCTTGAGGCAGGGCTGGGGCCTGACGGACCCACAGGGGGTCCAGCTCCAGCTGCAGCTCGATGGGCGGCCCCAGGATGGGGACTGGGAGCGTGGCACCCACCCTGACAGGGCAGCAGCCATCAGCAGGCACTCACGATTCTCCAGGTCAGGAACTGGTTCCAGAATGATGCGCCCTCCTCCAGGCTGAACAGCACCCCACCTGGAAGGCAGGGCCGACTCAGGTGCCAGCTGGACACAGGGCACCATGCCGACCACCAGCTCCTGCCCGTAGGCCGCAGGGAGCCCAGACCACGTCAGAAGGAAGCTACTGGGGTGGGCCCCAGCCACGCAGAGAGGGACCCCGAAGGAGGTCTGAGGGCCGGGCCCCTGTACACTGACGCCTACCGCCTGCCACTTCCAAATCCCCCGGCTGTGACTCCGAGCTTCTCTCTGCCCACCCTCAGCAGGCATTAGGCCTGCAGACAGGAGACTTCCTCCAACACACCGCGTGAGCACAGCTTCCCAGACCCAGCCGGCCATGAGGCTCCCAAGGGCAAAGCTTTGGACCAGGCATGGCCCTCCTCACCCACGGGGGCTCCAAACGCCGCTGACACTCCGGCTGCGGCCCCTGCGGAAACGAAGTCCCGCTTCTCTGTGTCTCTGCGGAAGTACTCGAAGATCTGCAACAGTGACAGACACAGGGTTGGGGTAGGTTCCTTAAGGCACGGCTCTCAGAAAAAGAGTGGCCGAGGGTGGCCCAGACAGGGGCTGTGCAGGGAAAGGGGCTTTCGGGACAACTAAGTCACCAGCTCTGATTCGAGAGGAGCACCGCGCTACAGACCACGGCAAGAGACAGCAGGGTCAGCACCGCCACCAGCAGCCCAGAGAAACACAGAAAGACCCAGCCAGGAACTCAACTTCCCAGGACACGCAAGATTCCGAAAATCTCCACCCTCTACCGAAAACCGCACGGATGGAAACCTAGCCTTGCTGTTGACGTTTGTACCACGAGAACATTGCCTGCCTCTAAATGCACACATGGCTGGGCATGGTGGCTCACAACTGTAATCCCAGCACGTTGGGAGGCTGAGACGGGCGGATCACCTGAGGTCAGGAGTTCGAGACCAGAGTGGCCAAAGTGAAGAAACCTCGCCTCTACTAAAAATTAAAAAAAATTAGCCGGGTGTGGTGGCATCCGCTGTAATCCCAGCTACTTGGGAGGCTGAGGCAGGAGAATCGCTTGAACCCAGGAGGTAGAGGCTGCAGTGAGCCAAGATTGCACCACCACACTCCAGCCTAGGTGACAGAAACTCTACTTCAAAAAAAAAAAAAGAAAGAAAAATAAATTCACACACAAATGCAGCTCAATCCCCATCAACATGCTGGTGACATTTTTGGGAAAAAAACTGTTCCAAAGTGTATCCTGAGAAATGAGCATTAGGTGGACACCCTCGGTCTCCAGTTCTGTGCTCCTCTGACAAGCTGCGTGGAGCCACAGACCGCATAGGAAACGCACACGCGTGTGTGGCAGGGGCTCCAGGAGGGAAGCGTGGAGCACTGGAGACGGCCTGCGGGCAGGGACTGTGACCAGCGGCTCTGGGAGCCACAGCCAGGCTGTCCTCAGAGGGGCTGGGGTTCTTGGCCAGGGGTGCTGAGAACAGCCCATCTCCCTGAGTGGCGCCCGCGCCCACGCTCACGCCCATGGCATCTACAGCCAACCCCCGCAAGGCAGAGCGTGGAACTCACCTTGAAATCTCGCTTGAGTGACGTTGACCTTCCTTGAGAGATCCCAGCGGCAATCACTGAGCCTGAGTGGATCATCGGCCCTTCCTGGAAGACCAGAAGCACCGGCACTCAGACACGCAGGCACGGCGTCCCTCTCGGCCTGAGCTGGGTGACCACGTGCACTGCTACCTTTCCCACGGCCAGGCCCCCGACCACGGACAGGATCACACCGGACACTTTGATCACCAGCGTCTGAAACACAGGAAAACATGTGGCCTCTGATGAAAGGGCAGGCGCTGTCCTTGGACCTGAGCTGTAAAACTGCACACACAGCTCTGATTGGGCAGGGCGGCCAGGACACGGGGCCTCCGGGATGGCAGCCCCACGGCTGGGTCTCCCCACGGCCACAGTGGATGCTACCCAGCAACCAAGCATCCCCGCACACGCTGGGGGGTCCCGCCTCTGTGGGCCTCAGCATTCGGCAGGGAAGGAGCGCTTTCCTCTTCCTTGTTCCTGAGGCAGTGCTGGGCTGCCCACCCCATCCTACAGGCGTAGGGGAGAAGTTCCCGCCAGCCCGGCCAGGCCCAGTGCGGCCCCTCACAGACCCCATGCACAGGAGGAGTGGCCACTTGCAGCTTCACAATGCCCCCTAGCCACTCCCCACCCCTGGGACCTCATCCTCTCCACCTGAGGGGGTGTGTAAGGTGTTAGCCATCAGCCTCCCTGCCCCAGGCCAGAAGCCATGAGGCCGCGGACCCCAAACAGAAGGGCACTCTGAGTTGTGGGGTTGGCTTATGTTAAAGATGCTGAGGAAAGCAATCTCAACTCTCAGCCAACAAAAGACATGCAGCAATATCCTAGAAGGCTCCAGCCAGCCTGGCATGGGTTACAGGCCGGCCACCATTCCCAGCTGCTTCAGGGAAACCGATCTCCCACCACAGGGCAAGGGCACCCCAAGGTCACCCGGGAGCTTTCGCCAGACGGGACACACCGGCCCCAGAAACACTCTCAGGGGGCAGCTGCCGCACTGCCCACTCCTCCTCAGATGGGACGGCGCTCCAGCCAAGTCTCAGGCCACAGAATGCGGGCGGTACACACAGAAGCAACCACAGCAGAACCGGGCCAGGGCTCCCAGCGCCCCCAGAACCAGAGGCTCTGCATGACGCCAGGAGTAAGTGAGCACCGGCAGCTGTAAATGGGAAATACCACTAACACCCACCACCCCAACAGCTTCCACCATGTACCAGTCACTGCCACGCAGCCCGCAGTCACAGACACACGGCACAGCTGTGGCAGTACATGCAACACGCGGCATTTCTCCATGACCTATTCATTTTTTACATGACTTAGTATGTGCAAATACCAGTTTTTACCACTTAAAAAAAGAGCTGACCCCTTTACTCCCAGCCAGCCCGTCTGCTCTCAGTGTAACCAGCACACAAGGTGGCCAAGGCCGGCTCTGGAAGGCGGGCAGACAAAAAAAGCTGTTCCCGACCCGGTGAAGAGCTTGCACCCACCCACGGCCAGCCAGGCCTGCTGCGCCCGCACCTTGAGCCGCACCACGTGGGGGATCTTCACCCCATTGAGGAAGCACTTGATCTGCGGGATTCCGCTGCCGGCCGCCACTGGCTGAAACAGGAAGCACAGGTGAGTGGGTCACAGCCAGGCTGAGCCAGAGCCCCACAGCCCCAGGAGCCAGGGAGCTCAGCACACACGTCAGGGTCGCACGTCAGGGCTCAGCTGCTCTCACTCTTCCCAGCCCAGACACAGTGGGAGTGGAGGTAGAGATGGAAGGAGGGTAGGGCAGGGTGAGGAGGCTGCAGGAGGGAGGGAGGTGGGGTGTCCGGGCCTGTGCTGCTGGGTCAGGAGCAGTGCCCCAGGGCTCTGAGCGTGAAGAGGCCCTGGTGTGTCTGCTCCTCCTGAGGTCCATGTCATTCTACAAAGTTGCCAGCCAATGGGACAGTGGGAGCAGCTGAGCTCCAGGGGTTCCCACCCGTTCACCCACACCCCCAATCCCACATGGGGTCCAACAGCCTGGGGGCACCCTGCCATGTACCTCTATGAAGGCCACGATCACGGAGCCCACCAGCACGAAGGCAGCGTTCAGTGTGGCCCACAGCAACAGGGAGAAGGACAGCCCGCCCTTCTCCGTGAACTTGTCGATATCTGGGGCTCATCAAGGAGGGTCTGCAGCTTCCCTGTCAGGACCATCCACCCTGGACCCCAGCCCTGCCCCATGGCCCAGCCTAGCAGATGCCACCCTGCTCAGCGGAGCCATGACACTCACTGGACATCCCAGAAACATCTCAGGGCCCAAACATGACAGGGACATGGCCAGCACAGCCAGGTCACCTCCACCTGCCCTGGAACGCACCAGGCTCAGGACTTCTGCCCGGGACTGAGCCCAGGCCGCACCCCCCCAGCCGCCCCCATCTGCGCCCGCAGCGCTGGGAAGGATACTGCCCTTGATGACCCTGTACTTCAGGCCGGCCAGGTTCTCCACCACGATGTCGATGAAGCAGGCCACAAGGCCCGTGAGGATCCCGATGAGGGCACAGATGACCCAGCGCTTGATCTCCACCGTCCGGAAGGCCTGCGGGCGCACGGGCAGGGCGAGGGGCAGGGCAGGGCCCTGACTCAGGTCGCTCTGGCAGCAGCAGGACCGCCCCGGCCGCCTGCAGGCTCCGGGATTCTGAAGGCCCTGGTGCGGTGAGTCCCCCAAAAGGCAGTTTCTGGCTAACATCTGAGCAACCGGGGGCACCCGGGGCCTGAGGGTGACTCCCCACAGATTCACAACCAGTGCTTGCTATGCTGGACACCACATCTGCCGGCCGTAAGAGCAGCCTTCTCGGGAACGGTGACCATGACTCTCCCACCAGCTCCAGAAACCAGAGGAACCCGCGGGCCTCGGAGGCTGGGGGTCGGAGGAGGACAGGGAGGGATGCATCCCCAGGTCCCGCACCGTGGGCCCTGCAGGGAGTCCATCCAGCTCACCGTGTGGTTGATTCGCCGCTCCTCCTCCAGGAACAGCTGGTTCTCACTGTTGTCGTAGTCCAGGCTCTGCAGGTCGGGACAGCAGGGCCAGCGCTCAGCACCCACCCGACGCTCCGGGGGTGGGCACAGGAGACCGGGAGTGGGCTTGGCGGGGCAGAGGCCAGGTCTCAGGGCTGGGGGGGCAGGGGGCGCCCACCTCATACTTGAGGGACAGGAGCTTCTCATTGTGGGGGATCTCCTTGGGGAAGGGATGCGGAGGGTCCATATCCTGCGGCAGAAAAAGGCAAAGAAAAGGCCACAGGTGAAAAGGCCACCCACAAGGAACAAGGCACAGGCGAGGGGCGCCCCTCAGCGCACTCACGAGGCAGTATCACCCCGACACCAAGGACAAGGGCATGGCAAGACAACCACAGGCCAGCGCGGAGGCTCGCTCCTGGAATTCCGGCACTTTGGAAGGCCGAGGTGCGCAGGTCACCTGAGGTCAGGAGATCCAGGCCAGCCTGGCCGACAAGGTGAAACCACGTCTCTGCCAAAAATACAAAAATTAAGGCCGGGCGCAGTGGCTCACGCCTGTAATCCAAGCACTTTGGGAGGCCGAGCTGGGTGGATCACAGGTCAGGAGATCAAGACCACTTTTTAAAAATTTTTTTTTTTTTTTTTTTTTTGAGACAGAGTTTCACTCTCGTTACCCAGGCTGGAGTGCAATGGCGCAATCTCGGCTCACCGCAACCTCCGCCTCCTGGGTTCAGGCAATTCTCCTGCCTCAGCCTCCTGAGTAGCTGGGATTACAAACATGCGCCACCATGCCCAGCTAATTTTTTGTATTTTTAGTAGAGACGGGGTTTCACCATGTTGACCAGTATGGTCTCGATCTCTTGACCTCGTGATCCACCCGCCTCGGCCTCCCAAAGTGCTGGGATTACAGGCTTGAGCCACCGCGCCCGGCCTAAAATTTTTTTTAACAAAAAAATGATAATAATAAAAATACAAAAATTAGCCGAGCTTGGTGGCGGGCATCTGTAATCCCAGCTACTCGGAGGCTGAGATGGGAGAATCATGTGAACCCAGGAGACACAGGTTGCAGTGAGCCAAGATCGCACCAGTGCACCGCAGCCTGGGTGACAAAGCAAGAATCCATCTCAAAAATGGCCGGGCGCGGTGGCTCAAGCCTGTAATCCCAGCACTTTGGGAGGCCGAGGCGGGTGGATCACAAGGTCAAGAGATCGAGACTATCCTGGTCAACATGGTGAAACCCCGTCTCTACTAAAAATCCAAAAAATTAGCTGGGCATGGTGGCACGTGCCTGTGATCCCAGCTACTCAGGAGGCTGAGGCAGGAGAACTGCCTGAACCCAGGAGGCGGAGGTTGCGGTGAGCCGAGATCGCGCCATTGCACTCCAGCCTGGGTAACAAGAGCGAAACTCCGTCTCAAAAAAAAAAAAAAAAAAAAAAAAAAAAAAAATATATATATATATATATATATATACAGAACTACAGACCAACACCCCCACAAACACAGATGCAAAGATCTTTGGTAAGACATAAGCAAAAGGATTCCAGCAATGCCAGGGGCAAAGTGGATTCAGCCTAGGAAAACAGGGTAGTTTAACAACCAAAATCAATCCATGAGGCCAGGTGTGGTGGCTCACACCTGTAATCCCAGCACCGTGGGAGGTGGGGGCAAGAAGATCAGCTGAAGCCGGGAGTTCAAGACCAGCCTGGGCAACAGAGCAGGACCCTCATCTTTTTTTTTTTTTTTAAGAGACTGAGTCGCTCTGTTGCCCAGGCTGGAGTGCAATTGCTCGATCTGGGCTCACTGCAATCTCCATAGGTTCAAGCCATTCTCCTGCCTCAGCCTCCCAAAAAGCTGGGATTACAGGTGTGCGCCATCACACCTGGCGAATTTTTGTATTTTTAGTAGAGACGGGGTTTCACCATATTGGCCAGGCTGGTCTCAAACACCTGACCTCAAGTGATCCACCCAGCCTGGGCAACACAGTGAGACCCCAATTCTAAAAAAAAAGGGGCAGCATGGTACTGGCAGAAGGATGACATTCAGAGGAACAGCACAGAGCCGAGAGTCCACACAGAAATCCAAACATGTACGGTCCACTGATTTTCCACAATGGCATCAAAACAATTCAGTGGAGAGAGGCAGTGTTTTCAACCCCTGTTCAGACCCCTGGCGCCCTGCACTCCAACCTGAGACACTCCGCCCGTCTGCTAGTCCAGCTGCCTCTGCGCACTCGGCCTCAGGGACCATGTCCCCCCCCAGCCCCCCCAAAGCCTTTCCTGAGCCCCTGGCTCTGCGGCCCCACGGCCATCCCTGCCGTTCTGCCCCTGGCCATCCCTGCCACCCTGCACTACGACGCAGCTCCACAGGAGGACAGGTGGCACCCCCACTCACCGGGTCCAGAAGCTCATCATCCAGCTCCACGTTGCTCATCTGTCCGATTCGGAAAAGCGAAGAACGAGGCGACTAAAAACAGAAGAGAAATCATGAGGGCGCTCAGGCATCACATGGTCCGCACTGTGGGTTCTCATTCCCGCTGCCACACCCCGACCTCGCCTGACCCTGCCCGGGAGCTCAGGAATGGGCCGGGATGGGCCTCCCTGGGTGCCGGAAGCAGGAGGCTGTCCCTCCAGGTGCCCCTTGAGGAGTCAACGAAACGTCCAGCCCCTGAGCCCAGGGCGCTCTAGACTGCAGGGAAGGCACCAGCCGCCCACCTGGAAAGAAGGGCTGGAGAGCACCACTGTGTCCCAGGCCACTCCACCTACCCCTGCTCCTAAGGCCCTGCTCAGCCACCTGCCACCTCCACAAAGTCCCCTCCACTGAGGCCTTTCTGGGTCCTGAGACACAAACGGTCTGCAGTGCTCACACTGCCCTCCCCACAGGACGGCCGGCTGTCGGGCAGAGCCAGGCGGGGTCTCAGCCATCCAAGGCTTTGCAGCCGTCCCAGCTCAGGGCAGGCACAGGGCAGCGGGCCCCAGGTGGTGTGGTGCATGTGTGACTTACAGAGCTCCCGCCCCAGTCTCCGGCTCCTCACTAGAGCCAAGGCGCTGAGGCCAGGCTGGGAAGAGCCAAGACCTCAGCCTCCTTTCCCCAAAGAGGTCCGTTGGAGATGGCTCCAAATTCCACTATCTCCTGAACCTTTACCAACATTTAGGGGTGTGAAGGGAAGAAGGGCTGCCTCCCAGGCTGAGGGGCCATGTGCCCAGGGCGCCTGCTATCTGCATCAGAAAGCCCATGTGTCCAGGAGGAAAGCGTCAGCAGCGGAAGAGGCCAGTGGCCGGAGCTGGCCCTGCGAAGACTGCCCCAAGGCTGCCGCTCGCCTTCCCTCGGCAAACGCCCTCCTGGCCCCCAACACCGTCCCCCTCCTCATCCCCCTCTCTCTCCCTCCACTGTCCCTGGCTCAGCCTCCCTCGTGAGGTTTCAGGAGGGCCTGTAAGTGCTTCTTGGAGACAGAATTGCAGGTGACAACGCCGGGAGCCCACTGGGCTGAGGTTCGGACAGGGAGAGGCATGAATCGGCCTGCACTGGGGCCCAATTCTTCAACCTGTGCCTACCCACAGGGATCACCATCACCACAGACAGGTAAGGACAGGGATGCAGAGAAGGTGGGGCTGGGATTTGAGGTCGCTGCGGGTCAGGGAGGGGGTCCTGCTCCCTCTGAATGCCCACCCCCGAGGGACACGGGCTCCCCAAACTGCCATCCCAATGAGCCTTCAGAACCTGACCTTCCCAGCTGGGCGTGACGGCTCATGCCTATAATCGCAGCACTTTGGGAGGCCCAGGTAGGCGGATCACTTGACGCCAGGAGTTTGAGACCAGCCTAGCCAACATGGTGAAACCCCAATCTCTACTAAAAATACAAAAATTAGCCGGGCTACTTGGGACGCTGAGGCACAATCGTATGAACCCAGAAGGTGGAGGGTGCACCACTTCACTCCAGCCTGAGCGACAGAGCGAGACTCCATCTCAAAAAAAAACAAGAACCTGACCTTCCAGCCCACTGCCCTTCAGGAACTCCTTCCCCCACCATCCTCCCGTTGTCCTCAGTGTGCATCGCCCCCCATCCCCGTGATGATGAGCCAGTGAGTGGTCCTGGCAGGGGGACGTGGGCATGGGCTACTGGCCCTTGGCAGACACCAGTCAGACCCTCCTCCTCTCCCCAGGCAAGGAGCACCCCCAGGCCATTCCCCTCGGAAGCCAGGATCAGAAGCCAGCCAGACAGATCCACCGGTGCCCGCCATGCCACCTCCATGCCCAGGGGAGCATGTGGGAGGGGCTGGACTGTACGGGTCCTGCTGGACAGAGCCCTGAGTCACAGGGCACCACCCCTCCACTGCCCCCAGCCTTATCACACGCCAGTGGCTCTCCCTGAGCCCTCAGTCACCGGCAAAACTCACAGCGTGACTCTCCTACCACACGGGCTGACAGGATGGGAGGAGGAAGGGACCATGCTCCAGGGGTGATGGAAGGGGTGGCCTGGCTAGCTGCCCCCTCCCACCCATTCCTGCTCACATCGAAGCCCAGGGACTCCAGGTCTCACCACCAGAAAACAGCCCTGGGCCAGCGCTGGGCCTCTGACCCCCAGCTCCCAGGTGGACAGCTGCCCCAGGGACCTTGGAACCCAAAAGAACTATTTCACTGTGAGGGACCCCATGTCCAAATGGGCACCTGACGGGACACGCTCTGCCCACAGGGCCACTCTCCGCAACACTCAAGAGATGCACGTCTCTAACGCCACTGTGTGGTCCGCTGTGCTTCTGAGGCTGCTCCTTGGTGGAAATCATGGCTCATTCTGCCTGGGAGCGGTGGCTAAGCCTGTCATCCCAGCATTTTGGGAGGCCGCGGCAAGGGAATCGCTTGACCCTGGAGTTCAAAGCCAACCCAGGCAACACAGTGAAACGCCATCTCCACAAAAAAAGGCCTGTACCTGTGGTCCAAACGACCCAGGAGGCTGAGGAAGAGGATCGCTTGAGCCTGGGAAGTCAAGGCTACACGGGGCTGTGACTGCACCACAGCTCTCTAGCCTGGGGGACTCAGCAGGAGTGTGGGACCAGCTCTTCTCTAAAATTAAAGCTTATTTTTTAAAAAACGCGAAACAGCCACAGCCACACGTCCTGGGCACCAGGTCCCAGAGGCCCTGAGGTGGGGCACGGTCTACACCACAGCAGCACCACCCCGCAAGGGCAGGCAGAGCTGTGCAGGAGTCAGGCGGAGGCGGAGGCCGACGGTGGGGCAGGTGAGCAGCGGGCCACCCCCCCCCCACCTTCCCTTCTCAGCATCTCTTTCCTTAACCCAGGACTTTGAGAAGGCACCTTTCATAATGGAAAAACATCACGTTTACTTCAAGTTGAGTGAAGCATTCAGCGCTGTTACGTTCTTCTTTAAACGAGTTATTATAAATTAAACATCAGCTGCCATTCCTCACACTCCCGAGCACACGGCCATCTGCGTGGTCCCAAGAGCTGGACGCTGATTGGAAACACGCACGCCCAGGGGACACATGCTGCTAATGATCCTGAGTGGGGGGATGCGGGCTGGAGGCGGCAACGTCGTCAGGGTTGGGGGTGGGAGGGACTAGATAGGGGGCTGAGAACGGCCTCCGTCTCCTTCCTGGTCCTGACGGGCACCTACACACGTTGTATCAATGACAATCTCCGCGTTTTGGTGCCGTGCTGTTTGTTACAGAAAGGTAAACGCTGGGGAAACTCGGTGAAGGGGACACAAGCCACCGTGCAACCTTGCAGCTTCCTGTGGATCCAGAGTCA
Organism: Saimiri boliviensis; assembly: GCF_048565385.1. Classification (NCBI taxonomy): domain Eukaryota; kingdom Metazoa; phylum Chordata; class Mammalia; order Primates; family Cebidae; genus Saimiri; species Saimiri boliviensis. The sequence goes on along the minus strand of NC_133460.1, from coordinate 10,405,217 downwards.
CTTAAAAGTCAAAAAAGGGCTGCGTGCGGTGGCTCACGTCTGTCATCTCAGCACTTTGCGAGGCCCAGGAGGGCGCACCACTTGAGGTCGGGACCTTGAGACCAGCCTCGTCAATGTGACAAAACCCTGTCTCTATTAAAAATACAAAAATTAGCTGGTTATGGTGGTAGGTGCCTGTAATCCCAGCTACTTGGGAGACTGAGGCATGACAATTGCTTGAACCCGGGAGGCAGAGGTTGCAGTGAACAGAGATCACACCACTGCACTCCAGCCTGGGCGACAGAGCAAGACCCCTTTTCAAAAACAAATAAATGAAAGTAAAAAAAAGTATAGACAAGGAGAACTACATAAAACTTTAAAACGTCTGTACAATGCCGGGCATGGTGGCTCGAGCCTGTAATCCCAGCACTTTGGGAGGCCGAGGCGGGTGGATCACGAGGTCAAGAGATCGAGACCATCCTGGTCAACATGGTGAAACCTCGTCTCTACTAAAAATACAAAAAATTAGCTGGGCATGGTGGCGCGTGCCTGTAATCCCAGCTACTCAGGAGGCTGAGACAGGAGAATTGCCTGAACCCAGGAGGTGGAGGTTGCGGTGAGCCGAGATCGTGCCATTGCACTCCAGCCTGGGTAACAAGAACGAAACTCTGTCTCAAAAAAAAAAAAAAAAAGAAGTCTGTACATCAAAGAAAACAAAGGAAAAAGACAACCTACAAAATCAGAAAACATCTGGGTTAATATTCAGAATCCATGAAAACTCAGGGCCAGTTGAGGCGGCTCATGTCCGTAATCTCAGCACTTTGGGAGGCCGAGGTGGGTGGATCACTTGAGGTCAGGAGATCGAGACCAGCCTGGCCAACATAGTGAAACTCCGTCTCTACTGAAAACACAAACATTAGCTGGGTGTGAGGGCGTGTGTCTATAATCCCAGCTACTCAGCAGGCTGAGACAGGAGAAGCATCTGAACCTGGGAGGCGGAGGTTGCGGTGAGCCGAGATCGTACCACTGCACTCCAGCCTTGGTGACAGAGTGAGCCTCCATCTCAAAAAAAAAAAAAAAAACGAAAAACAAAGCAGTGACGGAAGGTCACATTTGTACACCATGTTCACAGCAGCACCGCTCACAATAACCAGAATGCAGAAGCAGCTGGCGTCCACATATGGACGAGTGGATGAAGGCCACGTGGCCTCTCCCTGCAGTGGAATAATCCAGCCACGAAGAGGAATGACGCACTGACCTGTGCTGCAGCACCACGGCCCCCAAGGACACGATGCTCTGTGAAAGAAGCCCGTCACAGAAACACAGCTCCTGCGGGGTTCCACTGGTACGAGGTCCCCCGAGCCGTCAGGTCCGCAGAGGCAGGTGGCGGCGTGGGGGCTGGGCAGCAGGAGGAAAGGAGAGTGCTGAGGGGGCGAGGTTTCAGTTCTGCATGGGATGCTTGCCCAACATTACGGGCGTGCTCCATCCTACCGGCTGCGCACTCACGAATGATTACATACTAATTAAAAACAATCCAGAGACAGGGTCTTGCTATGTTGCCCAGGCTGGCCTCAAACTCCTGGACTCAAGCAATCTTCCCACCTCGGCCTCCTAAGTAGCTGGCAGGACAGATGGCCGCCACCACACATGGCTTAAAACGGTAAATTTATGGTTTCTTTTACCACAATATTTTAAAAACTTAAAACATATTAAAGGTTTTAATATGTTTAAAGTTTATTTGCTGCCGTGCCAGGCCTGCGCTGCGTTCTAACATTTACCACGCCTCTGCCAGGGGCAGGCTCCACGCCAGGCACAGAGGATGCCACGTTTGCCCCAAGGGGGTGGGGGTTACAGGCAAAGGAAACAAAGGCCTGAGACCAAGGAGAGGCTTTTGCTGTCCACGCGGAGCCACATGACATTAAGCCAGAGACCTAAGGCAAGACAGGCACAGAACGGTGGTGCTGGAGGGCAGGGAGGGACAGAGGACAGGAGGGAACCGTCCCGGCAGGCAGGAGACTTCCTGGAGGCCAGAAAAGAACCAAGAGGCGCTTCCTCAAGTACAGCAGAGCTTCAGGGGCCACTGGGGACGACCCCAGACCCTCACCCGTGGCCTCACTGCGCTCACAGGCCTCTCTCAGGCTGTGTCCAGGTTCCTAGGTGGGACACAGTCCCACACCCATCCAGACCCCTGCCCTGCTGGGGTCTTAGTGGGGCGTCCCAACATGAGTTCCCAGGGATGTCCTGCAAATTCCCACCGCCCCACAAGACCCAAGTGTTCCTGGCTCAAGCCGCTCTCCCTTCTCCGTTCTCAAGGAGCTCCGCTTCCTGCTGCCCACACACAGCCAGGGCTGGCTGACCTCACCCTCACCCTGTCCCAACACCAGATGAGCCGTGACTGGCTTGGTCAGCCCCCCACTACCCCACACAAAGCAAGACAGACCTGAGAAAAGGAACAGCGACCCACAGGCGGCTCTGAAGGGCCTGTACTTTCAGCTGGCGCCCAGCCTCCAGTGAGCCACCTCGCAGCTTGCCCTGCCCAGGGCAGCCACCTCAGAGCGTGTGGACAGCTGTGCTCATCCTGACGTGGCAACGCCGCCACCAGCCAACCTGAAAATCCTGCAACAAAGAGCCTGGAGGCAGCTAGGGCACATTCTCACGCTCAGTTCACTGAACACTGCAGTAAGCAGTTGATGGCCTGGGTGGATATTTTAGCTCTAAACAGCCCCGGAGACCTTGAACCCGAGAGGAGCTTACAGAACCCTGTCTGCGGCCACATTGGGGTGCCCGAGCCTGTGAACAGTGCCCACCAGTTGGAGCAGACCCTCCCCCAGAAAAACAGCAGCAATTAATCCAGCAGCTGCTAAGGAAGTCACGCAGGACAGCCACACTGGGAGCCAAATCCCTCGTGACGCTGGTATAACACTACGGGGCAGGCCTCGTGTTTCTTCAGAGCATGCCTTCTGACAGGTGCCGTGCTCTGCACTGTGCCTGCGTTCACTTTCTCACAGACGGGAAAACTGGGCACAGGGAGCTACAGATTTTGCAGAAACCAGCAGCGAGTCCAGGGCTCAGAGCACAGAGGCCTCCGAGGACGCCAGCCTCCAGTCTCCACCTGTCCAGTCTGTCCCCACAGGGAGGCTGAGGATCCTCCAGGCATGGAGACCCCAGTTTCCAGCTTCCCACGGGCTCCCCCAGATGTGAGCCAAACTCAAAGCCTGATCATGTGTGCAGCAAGGCTGACTTCCACGCTCCACAGTGTGTCCCAAACACACACTCTCTCTGTCCTTTCCCATCCGTCCGCCTGACTCAGGAGCTTGCGCTCTTCAAGGCCAAGCCTTGTGACGGCTCCTGCCCCCGGGCCCTGCAGAACATCCGCACAGGGCACTGGGCCTGTCTCCAGCAGGAAGGAAGTAGCTTTAGGCACCGGTGTCTCAGGCAGCCACCGAGCAAGCACACAATCAATTCTTATTATTTGAGACACAGTCTTCCTCTGTTGCCCAGGCTAGAGTGCAACAGCACAGTCTCGGCTCACCGCAACCTCCGCCTCCTGGGTTCAAGTGATTCTCCTGCCTCAGCCTCCCGAATAGCTGGGATTACAGGCACGCGCCAACACGCCTGGCTAAATTTTGTATTTTTAGGACAGACAGGGATTCTCCATGTCGGCCAGGCTGGTCTCAAACTCCTGACCTCAGGTGATCCGCCTGCCTCAGCCTCCCAAAGTGCTAGGATTAAAGGTATGAGCCACTGCACCAGGCTCAATTATTCTTTTAATTGCTTATGAGCAGGGGATCCACTGTTTAATGCAAACAAACAAGCTTGCAATGACTTTTAAGGGAATTTTTTTTTTTTTTTAAGATGGAGTCTTGCTCTGTCACCCAGGTTGGAGTGCAGCGGCATGATCTCAGCTCACTGCAACCTCTACCTTGCAGGTTCAAGGGATTCTCCTGCCTCAGCCTCCCAAGCAGCTGGGATTACAGGCGTCTACAATTTTTGTATTTTTAGTACAGACAAGGTTTCATCATGTTGTCCAGGCTGTTCTTGAACTCCTGACCTCAGGTGATCCACCCACCTTGGCCTCCCAAAGTGCTGGGATTACAGGCATGAGCCACCATGCCTGGTCAGGAATACTTTCTTTTCTTCTTTTTTTTTCTGTGCTTGCTAAAACACAATACTTTCTAAGGTTAAAGATTAACAGGTTAGCCAGGCGCGGTGGCTCACGCCTGTAATCCCAGCACTTTGGGAGGCCGAGGCGGGTGGACCACGAGGTCAAGAGATTGAGACCATCCTGGTCAACATGGTGAAACCCCGTCTCTACTAAAAATACAAAAATTAGCTGGGCATGGTGGCACGTGCCTGTAATCCCAGCTACTCAGGAGGCTGAGGCAGGAGAATTGCCTGAGCCCAGGAGGCGGAGGTTGCGGTGAGCCGAGATCGCGCCATTGCACTCCAGCCTGGGTAACAAGAGCGAAACTCCGTCTCAAAAAAAAAAAAAAAAAAAAAAAAAAAAAAAGATTAACAGGTTATTTCCCAAAAAATCAACTCCTATTTGCAAAGAGAAACAAGAAACCCCAAACATATTCTGTCCCAAAAGAAACTCAAATTCAACCTCCATCAAGGTTTCCAATCTCTTTACCTGTCATCCCTTAAAGCTGGTTTATTCCTACTACCTTGTGAACTCCAGATTAATTTTTTTAATTAAAATAAAATTTTTTGAGGTAGGTTCTCACACTGTAGCCTGGGCAAAAGTGAGAACCTATCTCAAAAAAATAGTGGCTCATCACAGCTTTGACTGCCTCAGCTCAAGCTACTCTTCCACCTCACCATCTCAACTCAGCTGGGACTACAGGTGCACATCACCACAACTGGCTAATTTTTTCTTTTTCTTTTTTTTTAGAGACAGGGTTTCACTATTTTGCCCAGGCTGGTCTTGAACTTCTGGGCTCAAGTGATCCTCCCCCAGCTCGGCCTCCCAAAGTGCTGGGATTACTGAAATGAGCCACTGCACCTGGCCTTGCTTTCTTTTAAAACAGAAACAGAAGCCGGGCACGGTAGCTCACACCTGTAATCCCAGCACTTTGGGAGGCCGAGGTGGGCGAATCACAAGGTCAAGAGATCAAGACCTTCCTGGCCAACGTGGTGAAACCCCGTCTCTACTAAAAATACAAAAATAGCTCGACATGGTGGTGCATGCCTGTAGTCCCAGCTATTCAGGAGGCTGAGGCAGGAGAATCGCTTGAACCTGGGAGGCAGAGGTTGCAGTGAGCCCAGATCGCACCACTGCACTCCAGCCTGGCAACAAAGCGAGACTCCATCTCGAAAAAAAAAAAAGAAAAAAGAAAAAAAGAAACAGATGAAAGAGCATGCACACACACACACACACACACACAACTAATCACCCATGGCCCCACCACTTCAAATTAACCCCTTGATCACTTTTCATGCAGATTACAGCAGGGAGAGCAGAAGATGCCACTTCAAAGGGAGCTGAGCTTCTGCTTCATATCAGCAAAAAGCGTACTCTGACCTTCGCCGGTGCGCTTCTAAGGGACTGGGAAAACCTAAATGTAAGTTCTATGGAAACAACCTAATTTTGGTACCCTTCCTAACCTTTAAGCACAAGACAAGTGTTTAAAGAACTCTAGACCGAAGGAGAAAAGGTGAAGAATGACTGCAAAGCAGATTAAAACCAATACACTGACAAAACGGCTCATTAACCCAAAACCAACGCAATACACAGCCAGCGAAACACATGTAATTGTCACAGTTCTCCAGACCTTAACACTGTCTAGACGCAAACTGCAGGGTGACATGCTGAACGCATTCCACCCTCTCACTTGCAGCTCGTGTTTGCCCGCACATTCCAAATACAATTCGGAGCCAAGGGAGACTGAGTACAAATACCTGTCACACCCAGGATCACCTGAAAGCCGGGACTGATCACCACACAGAAAGATGGTAGATAAAGGCGCCCAGTCATTCTCACTGAAAGAGAACCGGCGGCGGTCTTAACTGTGACCATCTCCCAGGGGGTCAAAGGTAATCAAGTGAAATTAGTTGCTACTGTAGTAGGACAATTTTTAAAAGTCGCCTGAGGCTGGGCGAGGTGGCTCACGCCTGTAATCCCAGCACTTTGGGAGGCCCAGGCGGGCGGATCAGGAGGTCAGGAGTTCCACACCATCCTGTCTAACAGTGAAACCCCGTCTCTACTAAAAATACAAAAAAAATTAGCCGGGCGTACTGGCGCAGCGCGTAGTCCCAGCTGCTCAGGAGGCTGAGGCGGAGGTTGCAGCGAGCCGAGGTCGCGCCACTGCGCTCCAGCCTGGGCGACAGAGGGAGACTCCATCTCAAAAAAAAAAAAAAAAAAAAAAAGTCGCCTGAACAGAAAGCCTTATGCACCCCCTTAAGGGCACTCTAGGGGACACCGAAGGGAATGGACGTACGCCACAGCTGCCCCGGCGCCCCTCAGCGCCCCACGTTCAGCGGGGTCCGGCCAGCTCCGCCCGCTCCCCCCGCCCTCCAGGCCTCCGCGCCCGGCGCTGCCTCTGAAGACTGCGGCCCCAGGCCCCGCCGAGGAGCCCCGGGGCGCGTTCCCGAGTCCACCGCGCCTCGGTCGCCTCCAGGACCCGGACACGCGGCGCCGCCAGAAGGCTGACGAGGGTGTGGGCTGCGGAGCGCGCGAGGGCTCAGTTTCCCCGCTCGCGCCGTGCCCGACCTCACCTGGCGCGCGGCCCCAGGCCCGGCCCCGTTCAGCAGCGGCGTCCCCGCGCCGGGCCGCGCAGTCCTCCGCAGCAACGGCGCCGCCTCCTCGTCCTCCAGGTCCCGGCCGGACCACGACACCTTCTTAGAGACATTGGCCATGGCCCGCCGCCGAGCGACACCGGCCGGGAAGTGCCGGTCGCCCCCGTGTTTGTTCTCGTGACCCGCGCCGGCGGCCACGTGACAGGCCATGGCAGCCACATGATGCACGACAGCGACCACACGACGAGCGACGGCGACTACGTGACGCGCGACGGCGGCCGCCGAGGGCCAGGCGCGCGGGGGCTTCTGGGAGCCGCGCTCTCCGCAGGTGGTGGCGCCGCCCGCCCAAGACAATCGGCGGGGCCGGGAGGATCTGGTTCTGCACGCGCGACCGCAAAGGCGGCGCCGAGTTCTTGGGAGGCGAATGGGGCCACCTCCGGGACCCCGAGCCCGGGAGTCGGGGCGAGGGAGACGCCCCGAGGCTTGACGGCTGCAGCGGGCTGGAGGGGCCTGGGGAAGGGAGGAGGGGGCAGGGGGAGCCAGACCCTGCCTTGCCGTAGGCGGCCGCTGAAGACGGGAAGGAGGAAATCAGAAGTCCCCCCGGCAGGCATCCGGCGAGGGTCGGAGCGGGGACCTACTGCAAGCAGCCTCAGGGCCTTCCCGCCGCCTAACGAGAAAAGAACGGAAGGCGAGTGCTCGTCCACGATCAGGCCCCCAGAGATCGTTCGGGAGACAGCAGCCACGCTCTGCCCTCCCTGGGGCTGTCTGTGGTCCCCTCTGGAAACCGCAGTTTGAGTTCACCAGATAACGCCCCGCGGACCTTGTACCTGAACGGTGCACAGCCCATGGCTAGTCGATGGTATTTCCGTAAAGCAAAGAGAATTCGCGACAACTTTACATCAGCCCACACCCTTTCCCCACCTTATTTATTTTGAGACAGGGTCTCCCTCTGTCGCCCAGGCTGGAGGGTGGTGGTGCGGTCGCTGCTCAGTGCAGCCTTCACCTGGACTCAAACCATGTGGAGCTGTGACTGTGCTGCCCAGGCTGTTCTCAAACTCCTGACCTCAAATGATCCTTCCGCCTTAGCCTCTAGGGTTAGTTAAACGCTTTAAATTATATTTTGTTCCTCATCCTCTTCCTTTTAAAAGGTTGATATTCTGGCCGGGCTCGGTGGCTCACCCTTGTAATCCCAGCACTTTGGAAAGCCGAGGCGGGTGGATCATGAGGTCAGGAGTTCAAGACCAGCTTGGCCAACACAGTGAAACCCCGTCTCTACTAAAAATACAAAAATTGGCTGGGCGTGGTGGCAGGCACCTGTAATCGCAGCTACTTGGCAGGCTGAGGGAGGAGAATCGCTTGAAATCGGGAGGTGGAGTTGCAGTGAGCTGAAATCACACCACTGCACTCTAGCCTGGGCAACAGCCAGACTTTCTCAAACAAACAAACAAAAAAAAGAGTTGATATTTTTATTTTTGACACACAGTCTCACTTTGTCACCCAGGCTGAAGTACAATGGCAAGATCATAGCTCACTGCAGCCTCGACCTCTTGGGCTCAAGGGATCCTCCTGCCTCAGCTTCTTGAGGGGTTGGGACTACGTGTATGAGCCACCATTCCTGGCCAGAGTCGGTGTTTCTTTCTTTTTTTTTTTTTTTTTGAAACAGAGTTTCTTATCGCCCAGGCCTGGGGTGCATGGCGCCATCTTGGCTCGCTGCAACCTCCGCCTCCTGGGTTTAAGTGATTCTCCTGCCTCACTTTACCCAGTAACTGGGATTACAGGCGCCCACCACCACACCCAGCTAATTTTTGTACTTTTAGTAGAGACGGGGTTTCACCAAGTTGGCCAGGCTGGTCTCAAACTTCTGATCTCAGGTGATTCACCCACCTCGACCTCCCAGAGTGCTAGGATTGCAGGCGTGAGCCACTGTGCCGGCCCAGGGTTGGCATTTCTTAATGGTGAAGGGGAAAAAGAAACGTAGCAGATGCTACCTGAACCAGGCAACCCAGCTCAGCATGGCTGGTGATGGCATAAGGTGGTGGTGTGTGCCTCCTGATGCATGCAGCAGCAAGGACACAGCGTCCCTTCTGTGGCATTCCTGCAAAACATGCTCACCCCAAGTCTACTCATAAAGGGGAAACACCAGATAGTCCCAAATTAAGGGACACCCTGCTGAACATCTAGGCAATCTTCTTCCACGATTTCAGTGTCATGAAAGAGACAGAGAGGCTGAGGAGTCAACCACAAGGCACCACGTGGGTCCGGCATGATTGAGACAACTAGCAGAGATTGGGCATTCACCGTATTAGCTAACAGTATCGTCCCAACAGCGAACCTCCCACGTGTGATCATTGCAGTGGGGTGACATCAGGAAAGCTCCTTGATCTTTGGAGATACATACTTAAATACTTGGCAGTTTGTATTGTGATATGATATCTGCGGCTCACTCTTGGACAATTCAGAATCTGACACTAATCATAACGTGTAGCAACCTACTGAGAGAGGGAAGATGGAAGCATTAATGCCTGGCCTCTGGCTCTGCAGCACCATGTGGCTGGCAAAGATGAGCGACTTACAAGGGTGGCAGGAAGGGAGCTATTGGAAATAGATGTTGGAAACAGATGCTCGGTGCCACAAAGAAAAATCGGCACTGAGACAAAGGATCTTTGGGCAACGCGATTTTTACTTCCTGGACTGCAGGAAGGGTACTCTGGCTAGCCATTGTGCCCTGAGGGTACGATGAACAAAGGAAAGCAGACATATTTATCCCTTAACGCATTTGGGGTTTTCCTTACTGCTGTATCTGATCTCTGTTGGCTGCAGCCAGACCTCACAATCTAAGCTAAAACCCGATTGGCTAACAACTTGAAACTTTTCTAAACAGGTAAAAGCAATGGAGAGGTGGGACATGCCTGTGAGCACGTCCAGCACGTCCAGCCCAGATATCCTGGTTAAAGTACAAGGACATAGAATGTACTACGTGCCTGTAAGCATAGCGTGTGTCTACCAGCTATATAGGATAGGGCTTCTAGCAAAAAGGCAAGAAGGCTTTTGAAGAAAGTGTTTAAAACAAATGATTATTTCTTTCTTTCTTTCTTTCTTTTCTTTTTTTTCCTTTTTTTACTTACATTAAATACGTTGGTAAATCAGCAGTCGCATTCTGTTACCACGATTGTTATGTTGGGAGAGGAAGAAAGGCAAATACTTTCTCAGAAGCAAAACAAAAACAAAACCCACAACACCCCCCCCTTAAAAAAACTGACCAGAAGGAAAAAATGAGCTGGGAAATTAAAAAAAAAACAAAACCCTAAGATCCCCAAGCCCAACAGAGCTCAAAGGAAGGCAGAAGAGCTGGTAGGAAGTAGAGGGAAGGCAGCCGGTAGGCCCAGAAGCTAAGGCCAAATCCTGTTCCTATGGGGGTGGGGGAGGGAGAAGCCTGGAAAAATGGTTTCCCAGCCCCAAGACAATGAGACATCTTTGCTCCTACTCCGTGGGGGAAAGCTGCAGAGAGAAAGAACTTCATTTCTAGGAGACTTCAGAAAGCCAACCTAGTTCTTCCACTTATAAAAAGGATGCACTGGGTGCTTTGGGGGGCCAGTGGCTTCTGGGAAAGGAAGGGAGAAATGTGTGTGTTTCAGGGCCATGGAAACTAAGGCTGCCCCTGGAAAAGGAAGGGAATTGAGGCCTAAGTGGAAGAACCTAAGCTGGGTCCTTCAGAATCTCAGCTTCATAGATTTCTCAGCTGTTCTGGGATAGAAGGCAGTCTGCAAACCAAAAGGGCAGAAAGGTTCCAATCCTAGGTCACTGTGACCTTTCCTTTCTTTCTTTCTGTCCCAAAACTCTGGGCTGGAACAAGGAACTTAAAGTTCTCTTTTGCCTTGATGGTTTCCCAGATACATCTTAAAACACCCAATGAGGGATATGAAGAGAGGCTAAAGATTTAGAAAGGACCACGGTCCTCTGATAATATGAGGCCAGTTGTAAGGCACCTTCGGTGCCAGTCATTCCCTGTCCACAGGAACAGGTGGTATGATATGAGGGCGCCACAAGGAGGCCTCTGTGGTACTAGCCCCTAGTGGTACATGGATTAAACCACTGGTTGCATGGTGGAAAGGAATGGGGAGATTAAGAATGGAGGGACTAAATTCAAGATATTAACAAAGGAAAAAGGAAACAGGGCCTGGTGGGAGGCAGAGGATAGAACAGACTGCACAGTAGGAATAAAGATCATATCTATTTACAGGGAAGTAGAAAAGACATGGTAGTGGATACCAAATTGAGTGTGAAACCTGGGAAAGGATAGAATAACTGCTCCCTTTTGCCTGACCTCCTTTTTACTCCCCTACCTTGGCCTACACTATCCTGAGACACTCCCCAATTGCTCAGTTAATTCACCAGGAAAGGCAGACCTATACTCAGTAGCTAGATGGGCAAGAATATAGGTTAAGAATTGAGTTGGAGGAAGCTAACAGTGGAGATTGGACTTAAATAGCTGCCACTGGTACTTTTATCTAATCTCTCCCAAAACCTCATATTAACCTCAGATGTCACTGAATTAAAAAGAAGGTGGGCGGGCAGGGAAATCAATCAAAACCTCCATAAAACAAGTACCCCAACTGAACTATCATCAATGAAAGTGCAAACTGCAGGGGCATATGGTAGTTGGGGCTGAGGCCATCTAAAGGCCAGAGGGAAAAAAAATGCAAATGTATAAATCAGAGGACGGGTATCAGAAACTGGTCCCTCCTCCAATTAGATCACAGCAGAGCCAAAGATGGAGGCAACCAGTGAAGATTCTTTGGAGGACTCTGGGGTCCAATCCCCATGACAGGGGAAATGCTACCTAAGAGGCTGCATGAGGGGAAACTGGGCCTTGGAAGAGTTACAGAGCCACGGATAACACTGTATCTCCACCTCTGCCCAGTTAGCTTACAGGACACCTCCTGCCTGGTGCCTGAGAGCTTGCCTCCCCATTCTCACCTCTACCTAGGAACATCCTCTACAAGGGCCAACTCATGGATACTACAATGTTTTCAAATATGAGAAACTCAAACCAAATAAAAACAAAAAGGAAATGTTTCCTTACTCCCTCCTGCTCTGAGCTGTATTCTCCCCCAGAGCCCTTAATGTAAATGAACTGGAAACCTCCTTCCTCAGCTCCTGGGTTTACTACCTTCCGCAACTTGGGGAGAGGAGAAAAGACGATCAAGAACAGAGATTGATCAAAAGCAGAAAGGGGAAGGGACAGGAGACAGAAGTGTTTTTTGAAATAATGGGGAGGAACACTAGGGAGGAGGAGAAAAGATAAGTAAGTTACTGTCTTGTACCTATAATACAAAGTGAAGAAAGTTTGTTTTGGAAGGTAAGTCCTGGGGGGAGTTGACCCCCCAAGCCCCAGAGTAGGGGGTAGGAGGCCAGTGGCAACAGCTGCCTGGTGTTGGTTGCTGAAGCATTAAAAAGTGCCATGACGCCGGGTGCGGTGGCTCACGCCTGTAATCCCAGCACTTTGGGAGGCCGAGGCGGGTGGATCACGAGGTCGAGAGATCGAGACCATCCTGGTCAACATGGTGAAACCCCGTCTCTACTAAAAATACAAAAATTAGCTGGGCATGGTGGCGCACGCCTGTAGTCCCAGCTACTCGGGAGGCTGAGGCAGGAGAATTGCTTGAACCCAGGAGGCGGAGGTTGTGGTGAGCTGAGATTGCACCATTGCACTCCAGCCTGGGTAACAAGAGCAAAACCCCATCTCAAAAAAAAAAAAAAAAAAAAATAGTGCCATGACGGAGCTGTCAGGAGGCAGCCCTTGGGAGCCAGGGCTCAGTGTGCTGTTACAGTAGGGACTGTGTGCTGAGGGGTGGGGATGGAGGTTATTTCTTAGCTCTCGTGCTAGCTCCATACTTGTTTGCTGCTAGCCACCCCCTCAGTTGCTACAACACTGGCTCTTGTTCTGCTGGGACTGTTCATGGAGATCCACACCCTGGCTTCGGCATGCTGCACCTCCCAGATTCTGGGGTTCACTCTTTGGCAACTTCTTAGCTATTGCCAGGAAGAGATCATTCACGTTCATAGCCGTCTTGGCTGAAGTCTCCATAAACAATAAGCTGTTGTCATCTGCATATGCCTGGGCCTCTTCATACTCCACCATACGCTTGTTGGCCAGGTCAGCTTTGTTCCCCGCTAGAGCAATAACGATGCTAGGACTCGCCTGTCGCTGTAGTTCCTTCACCCATGTCTTCGCTCGGGCAAAGGTTTCCTGATTAGTAATGTCGTAAACCACGATTGCAGCGTGGGCACCCCTGTAGTACATGGGGGCTAAGCTGTGGTATCGCTCCTGCCCAGCTGTATCCCAGATCTCAAACTTGACTGTTGTGTCATCTAGACAAACCGACTGGGTGAGGAAGGCCGCTCCAATGGTGCTCTCCTGGTACTCATGGAACTGCCCTTTGACAAAATGTAATACCAAGCTTGACTTTCCCACTGCAGATTCTCCCAGCAGGACCAATTTGAACTGGCATATTTTGCTGGCCTGGGGTTGCCCATTGGGCCTAGCTGTGCTTCTGCTAGTCATGGCCAGATTATGAAAGTAGGAAAGGGTGGAGGGAGGGGGATGCCGTAAAGGGAGGGGAGCAAGGGGAGGGAATTTCCAGGCTTCAACAGTCCTGGGGCTCCGTCTCCCCCGTCGGCCCCAAGCCTGTGTCGAACAAATGATTATTTCTAACACTTATAATTTTTCTTAAACAAGAAGGGAAACTTTGAAGAGGAACTTCTATTTCCCACAGGAGCCAAGAAGAAAGAGGTTGGTCCATTGTCAGAGAGACTGGCATGAGGCGAAGGTGCCAGCTGTGCTTGGCATAAGAAGTACAGAAAGCACAGCCAGTCGTAGTGGCTCACAACTGTCATCCCAACACTTTGGGAGGCTGAGGCGTGCGGATCATGAGGTCAGGAGATCAAGACCATCCTGGCCAACACGGTGAAACCTTGTCTCAAAAAAAAAAAAAAAAAAAAAAGAAAAAGAAAAAAGACGAAGAAGTATGGAAAACACCAGGCACAGGGAAACTTGGAGCCAAAATTGCACCTCGTGGCCTCAGGAGCCATGTTTTTGGAGTGAGTTCTGCTGATCTGCAGAATGAGGAAGCTGCATTGGGAAAATTCAAACGGATGAGTGAGGATGTTCGGTACAAAAACAGCCTGACCAGCTTTCATGGCATGAATCTTACCTGTGACCAAAAAAAAAAAAAAAGACCACAATTGAAGCTCATATGGCTGTCAAAACCACAGACGGTCATTTCCTCATCTGTTCTGTGCTGGTTTCCTGAAAGCAGTGCAGCAAGCAGATGGGGAAGACCTCTCGCAGGCAGGCCTGTCAAATCCAGAAAAGATGGTGGAAGTCATGGCTCAGGAGGTGCAGACAAATTACTCAAAAGAAGTGGTCCATAAATTGATGCCCGACAGCACTGGGAGACAGATAGAGAAGGCTCCCTAGTCTATCCAGTAATCCTCTCCAGGACGTCTTCCTTAGAAAAGTAAAAATGCTGGCCGGATGTGGTGGCTCACACCTGTAATCCCAGCACTGTGGTACTTTGGGAGGCCGAGGCAGGCGGATCAGGAGATCAAGAGACAGAGACCATCCTGGCCAACATGGTGAAACCCTGTGTCTACTAAAAATACCAAAAAAAAAAAAAAAAAAAAAAAAAAAAAAAAAAAAAAGCTGGGTTTAGTGGTGCACTTGTAGTCCCAGCTACTCAGGAGGCTAAGGCGGGAGAATCGCTTGAATCCAGGAAGTGGAGGTTGCAGTGAGCTGAGATCACGCCACTGCCCTCTAACCTGGCGACAGAGGGAGAATCCGTCAAAAAGAAAGAAAGGGAAAGAAAGAAAGAAAGAGAGAAAGAAAGAGAAAGAAAGAAGGGAAGGAGGAGGGAGGGGGAAAGGGGGAGAGAGAGGGGAGGGAAGATGCCGGAGAAGCCCAGACTTGCATTGGGAAAACTCCCGATTTGTGGTGAAGGTCACTGTCCTGGAAAAGCAACTGGTGATGAGATCAGTGCTAAATGTGAACAAGCTGATGGATATGAATCCCCAATAACCTGTTCAAATTTCATACTTGGAATGTTGACCACTAAACTAACATTTGATACAGCAATCCCCTTACTGGGTACATGCCCAAAGGAATGTGAATTATTCTATTGTTAAAACACATGCAGGCCGGGCGCGGTGGCTCACGCCTGTAATCCCAGCACTTTGGGAGGCCAAGGCAGGTAGAGCACTTGAGGTCAGGAGTTCGAGACCAGTCTGGCCAACATAGTGAAACCCCGTCTCTACTAAAAATACAAAAATTAGCCAGATGTGGTGGCGGGCACCTGTAATCCCAGCTACTGGGGATGCTGAGGCACGAGAATCACTTGAACCCGGGAGGTGGAGGTTGCAGAGAGCTGGGATTGTGCTGCTGCACTCCAGCCTGGGCAACAGAGCAAAACGCCATCTCAAAACAACACCAAACAAAATAACTACCAGGTACTCGGCTTAATACCTGAATGAGGAAATACTGTGTACAACAAACCCCCGTGACGTCAGTTTACCTGCATAAGAAACCCGTACATGCACCCCGAACCTAAAATAAAAGTTTAAGAATAAATAAATACAGCTAACACTTGAAGACTCTAGAATAAATCCGTAGGATGTGCAGTGCATTTGTCTGCAACTTTTTTAAGCTTGAAATTTTTCCAAATCAAAAGAGTTTAAAAGTTCCTTAGAGCCTCTACAGCTGAGAAGATAATGGAGCCCTCCCTCCCCGATCTCATTCAAAATAAAACCAAAACTAAGCCCACAATAAGAGGAAGGAAATCTAACAGGGTTTTGAATTTCCCCGTGATTACACTGCAATACTTTTCTGGAACACCATCAACAACAGCCTTTGAAAAAAGGTGTTTTTCTCGGGGGTGTGCCCTGGCTTTGCCCGTTGTTTTGTTGTTTAGACGGAGTCTCTCTCTGTCACCCAGGCTGGAGTGCAGTGGCACAGTCTCGGCTCACTGCAGCCTCTGCCTCCTGGGTTCAGATTTCTCCTACCTCAGCCAAGTGTCTGGGGATATAATCAGGGATTATAGGCACCCGCCACCATGCCTGGCTATTTTTTTGTATTTTTAGTAGTGACAGGGCTTCACCATGTTGGCCAGGCTGGTTTTGAACGCCTGACCTCAAGTGATCCACCCACCTCAGCCTCCCAAAGTGCTGGGATTACAGGCGTGAGCCACCGTGCCAGGACACCTTTGCCCTTTTGAGGGATGGTGACAAGGTCTTTCCACCCCCGTGTCATAGACAAGAGCATTAAAGATGAGAATGAAGGCCGGTGCAGTGGCTCACGCCTGCAATTCCAGCACTTTGGGAGGCTGAGGTGGCGGATTGCCTGAGGTCAGGAGTTTGAGACCAGCCTGGCCAACATGGAGAAACCCCGTCCCTACTAAAAAAAAATACAAAATTAGCCGGGCCTGGGGTCAGGTGCCTGTAATCCCAACTACTCCGGAGGCTGAGGCAGGAAAATCGCTTAAACCTGGCAAGTGGAGGTTCCAGCGAGCTGAGATTGTGCCATTGCACTCCAGCCTGGGTGACAAGAGAGAAACTCGGTCTCAAAAGAAAAAAAAAAAAAAAAAAAGATGAGAATGAAGCTGGCTTTTCCAAGGCTCCCCAAAAGCAGGCAGGACTTGAACCTGGGTTAGTTTGATTTCAAGACTCTTGCTCTCAAGTGGTTTGAGTCAAGGGCTAAGAGCAAGTCTCCCGACTCGGGGTTCAGAGGTGGGGCAGGCCCCTCCCAGGGCTCCTCAGAGGCAGGCGCCGTGCTGCCTGACACAGTAGGAGTGCAGCACATTATTGAATGAATTGAATAGATGTGCTTGGGTCTTGGGGATGAGGAGGGTTTGGAGGAAGACACCCAGGTGGGCAGAGAGCTGAGTGGAGTGCTGGGTCGGGGCGTGGTGGGACTGTTTGCAGAACCCACGAGAGCAGAGCTTGGGAGGAAGGGGTGATGGTGGGGATGGGGTGGGGGGGGACTCCTTATCAGGACCTGACTTCCCCAGCAAGATGAGGGCCCCGGGGGTGGGGGGTTTGCCTGTGTTTTGTGTCGTTTTGTCCTCCTCACCGAGAAATGTGACAGAGTTGGTGAAAGGTGGGATTTGGTGGCCATGGAGGTGGGTGTAGTCCACACCTCAAAATGCATGGGTGTGATTCTGCTGAGAAAGAGCAAAAATAAAATTAGAAAGGAAAATAAATGAGCAGATGGCTTTGCTACGGCTCCCAGTGGGGTTTGTGAGCCACGTGAGATGGATGCCCAGACCGTCCTGCTCCAAACCCCAGACAGGCTTCCCGAGTCCTGTTCACCCCAAATCCCCACATTCCCCAAACTCCCTCACAGCCCCCAAATCATCTTGGTCCCCCAGGGTGCTGGCAGCATGGGCAAGCAGCGGGGGGGGGGGGGGCGCTGGGCCTCCAGGTCCTGGAAGCTCCCGTCTGGCCCCGCCTCTGCTCGCCCCTCCCTTCTCGCCCCACCTCTGCTCCCGTCTGGGGGTCACTAGAGCCTTTGCCTCAAAGCCCTGCCCCAGTTCACCTCCTTGGGACCTTGGGCAAGACAACTGTGCTAAGGACATCGCGGTCACAAGAACTATTCATGACCCGGATGACCAATCTTTCCCAAAATGACGTTCTGTGGCTCCCTCCTCAAAGGCAGAGTGGGGTGGAGCAAGGGAGTTCCAGGAACGTCTGAGGAGGCTGGGGAAGGAAAGCCGCTGGGAAGGATCTGCTGTCCGTGGGGCTGGACACCGCTGTGCAGAAGCAGAACTCCGAAGGTGACTCAGGGAGTGGTCACGCCGGGGCCTCGGGGCTTTCCAGCTCTAAAATCCCATCTCCGACCTTGACTCACGCACAGTGGGTGTTGGGGAAGGTGGGCCGGGCTGATCTTGACCTGAAGGCCCGGAAATGCTGGGTCCACAGGCAGAGATGTTGCTAGGAGACTCAAGGGACTGATTTAGGGTCCCTTCCCCACAGAGCCAGCTGGGCAGGGCCCAGGCACCTCCAGGGCTGAAACCACTCACGAGCTGGGCAGAGGAGGGTCTCGGGCCCCTCCTGGATCTGTGAGTGAAGGCTGTGGGACTCTCTCCTCGGCCTCCTCACTTTTCAGATAGGAAGAGCAAGAACGGGAGGGACTGGTGAATTCTGAGAACCAGGCCTGTTCTCCTGGTCAGTGGTTTTGGGCCCCTTGCTGTGACTTCCCCACCCACGCCCCCCTTTCTACTGTTTGCACCACCTGACTTTCTGATTCTTGGAGATCTTGCATTTGGGTTTTTCTTGGGAATCTCCAATGTCATGATCAATGTACATCAGATACATGTCTGTTCAAATGGTCAATACAAGTGATGTTTTTTACCCTGCCATGGTTAAGAATTGAAAACAATTTTACAAATATCATCCAAATGGGAGACAGGCTGGGCCTGGTGGCTCATGCTTGTAATCGCAGCACTTTGGAAGGCTGAGGCGGGTGGATCACCTGAGGTCAGGAGTTCAAAACCAGCCTGGCCGACATGGTAAAACCCCATCTCTACTAAAAATACAAAAAATTAGCCAGGCATAGTGGCAGGTGCCTGTAATCCCAGCTACTTGGGAGGCTGAGGCAGGAGAATCGCTTGAACTTGGGAGGTGGAGGTTGCAGTGAGTCGAGATCGCACCATTGCACCCCAGCCTGGGCAATAAGAGTGAGACTGTCTCAAAAAGACAGACAAAACCAAATGTGGACAAGAATGTGGAGAAACGGGAACCTTCATAGATTGCTAGTGGGAATGAGAAATGATACAGCAGACCAGGGGTGGTGGTGGCTCACGTCTGCAATCCCAGCACTTTGGGAGGCTGAGGTGGGGGGGAATCACGAGATTACAAGGTTGAGACTACCTTGGCTAACATGGTGAAACCCCGTCTCTACTAAAAAAATGCAAAAAATTAGCCAGGCAAGGTGGTGGGCACCTGTAGTCCCAGCTACTCAGGAGGCTGAGGCAGGAGAATTGCTTGAACCCCTGAGGTGGGGGTTGCAGTGAGCCGAGATGGTGCCACTGCACTCCAGCCTGGGCAACAGAGCGAGACTCCATCTCAAAAAAAAAAAAAAAAAAAAAAGAAAAAGAAAAATGATACAGCTACTTTCGAAAATAGGTGGGCAGTTTTTTTGAAAGCCTAGACATGAATTTACCGTATGACCATCAATTCTACTCCTAGGTATCCACCTAAGCAAACAAACGTCCACACAAAGACTCACATGAGAGCGCTTAGAGCAACTTTATCCACAATAGCTCCGCTGGAAACACCCAAATGTCCACCCGCGTATGGATGGATAAACCACGTGTCCATTGTACAATGTGACGTGTGACACCAACACAAGTGAAACACTGACACACACCTCAGCAGGGACGAAGCTTGAACACTGTTGGAAACAGATGCTCCGTGCCACAAAGAAAAATCAGCACCGGGATAAAGGATCTTTCGGCAATGCGCAAGTTTTACTTCCTGGACTGCAGGAAGGGTACCCTCGCTGGCCATCTTGCCACAAAAGTACAGTGAACACAGGAAAACACACACATATATCCCTCACACATTTGGGGTCATCTGATCTCCGTTGGCTGGTGCCAGACCTCACAATCTAAACTACAACCCGATTGGCTAACTTAAAACTTTTAAAAACAGGTAAAAGCAATGGAGAGCTGGGACAGGCTGTGAGCACGTCCAGCACAGATATCCTGGTTAAAGTACAAGGACATAGAATGTACTACGTGCTTGTAAGCATGGTGTGTCTACCAGCTACGTAGGATAGGGCTTAACAAAGAGCTACCAGCACATTTACCTTCTAACAAGAAAGGCAACTTTGAAAAGGAACTTTTCTACTTCCCACAAAAACCTTGTGCTAATTGAAAGAATCGAGACACACATGGACGATTCACTGTGTGGTATTTATATGCAATATCCAGAACAGGCAAATGCACAGAGGTGGAAAGCAGATGTGTGGCTGCCCGAGGCTGGGGAGGGCATGGGTGGGGCCAGGAGCGATTGCAACAGACACAGGTTTTTGGGGAGGGAACAGAAATGTTCTAAAACTCGGTTGTGGTGATGGTTGCACAACTAGGTCAATTCACTGCAAATCTTCGAACTATGTGCTTGAAACGGGTGAATTTTATCATATGTAAATTTTCCTCAATAAAGTTTTGTTTTGCTTGGTTTTTTTTTTTTTTTTTCTGAGAAGGAGTTTTGCTCTTGTTGCCTAAGCTGGAGTGCAATGGTGTGATCTCAGTTCACTGCAACCCCCACCTCCCAGGTTCAAGCTATTCTCCTGCCTCAGCCTCCTGAGTAGCTGGTGTTACAGGCGTGCATCACCACGCCTGGCTAAATTTTTTTTTTTGTATTCTTAGTAGAAACTGGGTTTCAGCATGTTATCCAGGCTGATCTCAAACTCCTGAGCTCAGGTGATGCAGCAGCCTCGGCCTCCCAGTGTGCTGGGATTAGAAGTGTGAGCCACTGTACCCGGGATGCTTTGTTTTTTGAGACAGGGTCTCACTCCGGTTGCCCAGGCTGGAGTGCAGTGGCGCAGTCTCAGCTCACTGTAGCCTCAACCTTCCAGGCTCCAGTGATTCTCCCACCTCAGCTTCCCAAGCAGCTGGGACTGCAGGGACACACCACCATGCATGGCTAATTTCTTGTTTTTGTTTTTAGCGGGGACGGGGTTTCACCATGTTGACCAAACTGGTCTCAAACTCCTGGAGTCAAGCAATCCACCTACCTCATCCTCTCAAAGTGTTTGGATTACAGGCGTGAGCCACCAGGCCAAGCCAACAAAGTTGTTTTAAAAGCATTGCTTGGGCTGGGCACAGTGGCTCACGCCTGTAATCCCAGCACTTTGGGAGGCCAAGGCAGGTGGATCACTTGAAGTCATGAGTTCGAGACCAGCCTGACCAACATGGCAAAACCCCCTCTCTACAAAAAATACAAAAATTAGCTGGGCATGGTGGTGTGCACCTGTAGTCCCAGCTATTTGGGAGGCTAAGGCAGGAAAATTGCTTTATCCCAAAAGGTAGAGGTTACAGTGAGCTGAGATCGTGCCACTGGACTCCTGCCTGGTGACAGAATAAGACCCCGTCTCGGGGAGGGGGCGGGGAAGAAAAAATGTTCAGTCAGGTGTGGTAGTGTGTGCTGGTAGTCCCAGCCACTTAAGAGGCTGATGTGAGAGTATCAGCTGAGCCAGTGAGGTTGAGGCTGTAGTGAACTATGATTGTGCCACTGCACTCTAGCCTGGGTGACAGTGTAAGATTGTATCAGAAAGAAAGAGAAAGAGAAGAGAAAGAGAGAAAGAAGAAGAAGGAAGGAGAGGAAAGGAAAGGAAGAAGGAAGGGAGAAAGGAAGGGGCCGGGTGTGGTGGCTCATGCTGTAATCCCAGCACTTTGGGAGGCTGAGGCAGGAGGATCACTTGAGGTCAGGGGTTCAAGACCAGTCTGGCCAACATGCTGAAATCCCATCTCTACTAAAAATACAAGAATCAGCAGGGCATGGTGGCATGTGCCTGTAATCTCAGCTACCTGGGAGGCCGAGTCAGGAGAATAGTTTGAATCCGGGAGGCAGAGGTTGCAGTGAGCCAAGATCACGCCATTGCGCTCCGGCCTGGGAGTCAGGGGAGACTTTGTCTCAAAAAAAAAAAAAAAGAAAGGAAGGAAGTGCATTGGTAAGAAAAGAACGCTGTGCTGGTGGAAAGAACATGGCCTTGTGGGCCCCCGACCCCAGGCTCTCTCTGCCCCTGCTCGCTGTTTCCCTGTCTACCTCCCCACCCGCCCAGGAGGGAAGAGGCGCTGCTATGTGAGGGCACAGGTGTGCACCGCAGGACGGGTTTGGGTGGCCTCTGTGGAGTGTGCTGGGCGGGGCTGGCGGAACGTGGACGGGGCATGCTCCACTTGCTGGCCATAGCAGCGTGGCCTGTGCACGTGGCCTCACGGACAGAGCTCCGGGCAGGTGCAGCTGGTCCTCTGCACGGACTGGCCTGCCGATGCAGCATTGGCCAGCGTCAGGATGGCACCTGTCGGGAACTCTTTCCCAGTGGCAAGGTTTGCCACTTCTCCGGGAACCAGCACCCGATCCCAGATGCCCAAGCCAGCCATGCTCCCCACGAAGGCCTCAGAGCTATCAAACCCTCCCCCAACGCTGTCTTGTTCCTGGCCCAGCACGAGGGACCCTCCGGGAGGGATCTCGTAGCCCTCCCTGAAGCGGGAGCCAGTGGCCACCAGCCTGCGATCCACGTGGAGCCAGTACCTGCCCTGGGTGGATGTCCAGATGACACAGATGTGGTGCCATTGGCCGTCCAGCAGCGGCTGCAGGGGCAGCTCCCTGAAGGCCGGGTCTCCGATCACGAAGTGGATGGAGCCGGGCAGCATGGAGTCTCGGCCGTGCAGCACCAGCTTGTTGTCATTGTCCTCGGTGGCATAGGACAGGAGGGTGCCCAGGTGTCCGGAGGCGGTGCGGACCCAGCTGCAGAAGGATAGGGCTCGCAGGGCAGCGCCGAAGCTGGGTCTGAGGAAGACCACGTTCTCCGTGGAGGCATTGGGGAAAACCAGGGCGGAGCCCACGCTGCAAGCTAGAAACAGAGGAGGGAGGGTCAGCCCCGTGCAGAAAGCCGTGCAGAAGCGTCCAGAAGCACGAATGCCGTTTGGGTGCTGTCCCACCGCCAGCGTGGCGGCTCCAGCTCCCGGCAGCCACCCTTTGCGGAGCACTGACTGTGCAGCGCTGGCCCTGCCGACGGCTCCCCTGCCGCGTCTCTTTCCCTCTCTTGATGGGATCACCCCAATTTCACAGGCGGGAGATTGAGCATGAGGGCCGTTAGGGAGTGGTGGGGTCCCCCTGGGAGCCCCCGCTGTCTGCCCACACAGCTGAGCCAGCGCCCCTCACCGCCAGCAAGTCTCTGCGCGCAAATTTCATGACTCACAGGGCGCAGGTTTAGTGTGTCACGTTTCTGGAGGTCACAAGCCCAGCATGGTCTCCAGGGCCCAAATCGGCCCTGGGCAGGGCTGGCTCCTCTGGAGGCTCCAGGAGAAGCCATCTCCCGTCCTTTCCAGCTTCCAGGGGTGCCTCCCGCCCTTGGCGTGGGGCCCTGTCTGGGCATCCCGCAACCTCTGCCTCTGTCCTCAGGCCCTCCTCTCACTCTGTTCCTTCTGCGTCCCCTTATAAGGACCCCGTGATGACGGGGTCCACCCGGATGGCCCCAGATCCTCTCCCCGTTTCCAGGCCCCTAACTCCTCCCCTCTGAGAAGCCTTTTCCAGAGGGCCTGGTCTAAGGCGGAGCTGGAGGGAAGCCTGGCCGCTGATGGGGGCCTGCGTTACTTACCGTCTCCTGGTCCCTGCTGCGGAGGGCCTCTCAGGGCTGTGGCAGCCCCGCTGAGTACCCAATGGCTGCCTGGGGCTGGGGGCTCCCGCGTCCCCTGGAGAGGGGCGGAGGAGTCCTGCCGGGGGCCTCTGTGCTCGGCTGCAGCCCAGAGCTCCTGCCTGTCCCTCTGAAGCTTCAGGGAGCTCGGGCCCAGCTGCTCAGGCTGGGTTGGGGGTGGGACCAGGGCCGGCCCCGGGGTTGCAGTGCCAGGGTGGGCCACGGGCAGCCGCCCCTCCAGAGCTGCCAGCCTGGCGCCCTGGCTGTGGACAAGGCCCTCCAGGCGGGCCAGTGAGTCCTGCAGGGCGTCCCTCTGAGCCTTGTGCTCCTTCCTCTCCCGGGCCTGCTGCTGGCTCCTCTCGCCCAGGGTGAGGTCCAAGGCCCGCAGCCGCGTGTCTGCCTTGCGGCCTCGGCGCCACGCCTTTCTCACCCAGGCCCTGAGCTGCGCCAGCTCCTTCTGCACCGCGGCCTGCGACCGGTTGACCGCCTGAGCCACGGCCTGGCTCTCTTCCGCCAGGCTCTGGAACCGGACGTCCACGTTGTAGTTGCTGGCAATGCTCTGCAGGTGCGTCAAGGTCACCTCCTGGAACCTCCGGAACTGTAAAGAGGATGCAGCGATGATGGGCCGGGGCGGGCAGGGCCGGCCGGGCAAGACTGGGCCCCTCACGTTGGGAGCACCACCCGCGTGCCAGGCCCAGGGTTGGCACTGGTTGTCCGCCCACTGACTTGATCCCACTGCGATGCCATGAGATGTGGCGGATGCCAGGGACCAGCCCCGCGCTGTGCAGCTGCCCCACGTAGGGTGTGGACTGCAGGCCCACAGCCGGGGCTCTGATCCCTGCCCCAGCCCCCACAACCACCGGCAAGTCACTTCCCCCTGGGATCCCAGTTCCTGTCTGTGAGTGGGGACAGCAGGGTGGCCTCAGGAGTGCTTTATGAGTAAGCACCCAGCGTAGGTACGACAGGCATGGAGCATTCCAGAAGGGTCCGTCGACCTGGCGTGGGAGTCCGAGAGGCCGTCCACACCCTCTGCCTCAAGGTGGACCTGTGACCTCTCAGCTTCCACTCCCTGTGACACCGCCCGGACCCCATGGCCCCCAACTCCCCCGACTCCCTTCCAGATCCCCTCCTAGCTCTGGCCCCACCTGACCTCCACGTTATGAGGCTTATGTCTGGTGTGAGTGGAACCCAGCACACCTCTCCACTGGTGTCCAACTACAGGCGAAATAATCTTCACTATGGAAAGAACATCAGCCGTGTTCGTGTCCACCGAGCCCTGACGCTTACCACTCTGCTGCTGCAGCAGCGCCTTTCATCTGCTGCCAATCTAAAACACCGACCGCCCCACATCGGGTGTACTTGCCTGCTCCTCCAGTCTACGGAGCCTCTCAAAAAAGGGTTTCCTTGGCCCCGCTGGGGCGGCTTCCGGCAATGAAGCCCCATGTAGGTATATGGGCACAAAAACAAGGAAGAAGGACAAGGTCTTCCTCCACAAGCAACCCATCCGGAGGGACGGCGAGGCCCAGCAGTCTCCTTCCTGGCCGCGGGAGAGGGTGGAGGTGGCCCGGTACGTCCGTCTCATCCCACGCTCCTCCCAGCTCTCCTGCTGAGCGTTTTTCCTTCTTTGGCCCTGGCTGGACGTCAGGTTCTGCCTGTTGCCTCTGTGAAAGGCATCTGCCTTCAAGACAGTGGGCTCTGAGAATCACAGGTTCCCAAGGAGACGAGCTTCAAACAGATGCAAACACTTTATTTGGAGAATTGTTCAACTGGGTGCAAGCCCTCGTCCAGTTGGCTCCAAAGCGGACCGGAGGTGATAGCTTCACCAGGAGCACAGGGACTGGTGCTCAAGAGAAGTCGAAGCAGGATGCGAATTGCGCTGGGGCTGGGGAGCCAACAGAGCCAGGTCTGCACGGGCATCTGTCACTCGGGCCGTGCACCTGGGAGGCTCCATCTCTCTTGGTAAGGCAACGGAAATGTGACAGGGAGCCGCCTTAATTAATTAACTAATTAGTTTTTGAGATGGAGTCTCGTTCTGTCACCCAGGCTGGAGTGCAGTGGTGCAACCTCGGCTCACCTCAAGCTCCGCCTCCTGGGTTCAAGAGATTTTCCTGCCTCAGCCTCCCAAGTAGCTGGGATTACAGGTGTGCACCACCACGCCAGGCTAATTTTTGTATTTTTAGTAGAGACAGGGTTTTGCCTTTGGGCCAGGTTGATTTTTTTGGCTATGCCTTGTGCAGTGGCTTGAATAAGACCTCCCCAAAACACACGTAAGCCCTAGCCTGGCACCTGTGCACGTGGCCTGACGTGGAAAAGGGTCTCTGCGGATGTCATGAAGGATTTTGAGACGAGACCATCCTGGATGATCCAGGTGGCCCTGTAGCCGATGACAGCAGTCTTTATAAGAGAGAGAGGAGCCGGGCGCGGTGGCTCAAGCCTGTAATCCCAGCACTTTGGGAGGCCGAGGCTGGTGGATCACGAGGTCAAGAGATCGAGACCATCCTGGTCAACATGGTGAAACCCCATCTCTACTAAAAATACAAAAAATTAGCTGGGCATGGTGGCGCGTGCCTGTAATCCCAGCTACTCAGGAGGCTGAGGCAGGAGAATTTCCTGAACCCGGGAGGCGGAGGTTGCGGTGAGCCGAGATCGTGCCATTGCACTCCAGCCTGGGTAACAAGAGTGAAACTCCGTCTCCAAAAAAAAAAAAAAAAAAAAAAAAGAGACAGAGGAGGAGGAGGTACAGAGGACAGGGCCAGTGCAGATGGGGCAGAGACTGCAGTGACACTGCCATAAGGAGCACTTGGAGCCTCCGGAAGCTGGGAGGGGCGAGTGGGAGCCCCCTAGAACCTCTGAGGGAGTGTTCACCTTGATTTCAGACTTCCAGCCCCAGAACTGCGATAGGATACATTCCTGTTGTTTCAAGCCACCAGCTCACGGGAATAAGAGAATCCACGAAGCTGCCCAGTGAGGGCACACATCATTCCCAAGGTGGCATGAGCCCAGAGGGCACCAGGCCAGGGAACCATCAGTGGCTCTGGGGCTACCCTTGTCAAGTGTCAGAACGCCATGGACACGGAGAAGATGCAGAGAGCAGCTGAGATTAAATCCTGGGCACATGGACTGGGTTGGGGCCTCAGGCCACACAGAGAGCGGTAGACCTCACAGCTTCCAACTGAAAATGAGCTCCACTGATTGATACATTAATTTTATTTCAGCAGAGATGGGATCTTGCTGTGTTGCCAGGCTGGACTCAAACACGCATGGGCTCAAGCAATCCTCCTGCCTCAGCCTAGCCAAAGTGCTGGGTTTACTGGCATAAGCCACTGGACCTGGCTGATTTCCATGTAAAATCATGAGTGGAGGTAGGGCGTGGTGGCTCTCACCTGTAATCCTGGCACTTTGGGAGGCTGAGGTGGGCTGATCACTTGAGTCTAGGAGTTGGAGACCAGGCTGGGCCACATGGCAAAACCCAGTCTCCACTAAAAATACAGAAATTAGCCAGGCATGGTGGAGGGCACCTGTAGTCCCAGCTACTTGGGAGGCTGAGGTGGGAGGATCGCTTGAGCCTGGGAGGTGGAGGCTGTAGTGAGCTGAAATCGTGCCACTACACTCCAGCCTGGGTGACAGATCAAAAAATAAAGACATTTTCAGATACACAAAGGCTTTAGAAATTTGTCTTCCATGTACCCGCTGTTGGATGCGGGGCTTCAGGAAAAGAAGAAAACAGGGAACAACGAAGCCATGGCTGCTGGAGAGGGCAGGAACCCAGCGGCGGACGGGGGCGGGGAACAGAGTTTCCGGGATGGTGGGACCCCGGCACGCCCCGCACCCCGTCCATCAGCTCTGCCTCGAAAGACAGGCCCTGAGTTCAGCTGCTTGTCAACACTGGCTCTGCCCCAAGCCCATCTGCACCTCGGCCGCCTAGTCCCCAAGTCCGTGGTCGTCTCCTCTCCTAACTGCACCAGTGTGGAGCCATGTCTTCGCTGACCCCAGGGGCTGCCTGCCACGCAAAGAACATCTTCAGTCCCCACCAGGGCCTTCTGTGGCCCGGCCATGGCCTCTCTCCCTCCAGGCCTCGTCCCTCCATCTGCCTCCCTCGGCTCCACCACCCTGGCCACAGTTTCGGCCTCAGGTCTTCCTGCCAGGGAGACTCTTCCCCCAGGGCATCACCACGTTCTGGGCTCTGCTCTAGGGGCTCCTATTCAGAGCTCTCACCTCATTTATGATAACACCCACTGCTCTCTTGTGCCTATTTTCTCTTTCTTTCTTTCTTTTTTCTTTTTTTTTTTTTTGAGACGGAGTCTCGCTCTGTCACCAGGCTGGAGTGCAGTGGTGCGAATGGCTCATTGCAACCTCCGCCTCCTGGGTTCAAGTGATTTTCCTGCCTCAGCCTCCCAAGTAGCTGGGATTACCGGCGCGCGCGCCACCACACCTGGCTCATTTTTGTACGTTTTAAGTAGAGACGGGGTCTGGCTCTCATTTTCTTTTAATTTTGTTTTTGAGATGGATTCTCACTCTGTTGCCCAGGCTGGAGTGCAGTGGCAAAATCTTGGCTCACCGTAGCCTCCACCTCCCAGATTCAAGTGATTCTCCTGCCTCAGCCTTTCGAATAGCAGGGACTACAGCTGCGTGCCACCACACCCAGCTAATTTTTTGTATTTTTAGTAGAGATGTATGTTGGCCATGATGGTCTCAATCTCCTGACCTTGTGATCCGCCTGCCTCGGCCTCCCAAAGTGCTGGGATTACAGGAGTGAGTTACTGTGCCCGGCCATGGCTCTCATTTTCTTACCCTGCTGGCTCTTCCTTTCTTTCACTTATTTTTATTTTTATTTTTTGAGGTGGAGTCTTGCATTGTCGCCCAGGCTGTAGTGCAGTGGTGCAATCTCAGCTCACTACAATCTCTGCTTCCTGGGTTCAAGCAATTCTCCTGCCTCAGCCTCCCGAATATTTGGGACTATAGGCGTGCGCCAGCACACCCAGCTAATTTTTTTTTTTTTTTTTTTTTTTTTTTTTGAGACGGAGTTTCGCTCTTGTTGCCCAGGCTGGAGTGCAATGGCGCGATCTCGGCTCACCGCAACCTCCGCCTCCCGGGCTCAGGCAATTCTCCTGCCTCAGCCTCCTGAGTAGCTGGGATTACAGGCACGCGCCACCATGCCCAGCTAATTTTTTGTATTTTTAGTAGAGACGGGGTTTCACCATGTTGACCAGGATGGTCTCGATCTCTCGACCTCGTGATCCACCCGCCTCGGCCTCCCAAAGTGCTGGGATTACAGGCTTGAGCCACCGCGCCCGGCTCCCAGCTAATTTTTTTGTATTTTTAGTAGAGATGGGGTTTCACCATGTTGGCCAGGATGGTTTTGATCTCCTGACCTTGTCTTTCACTTATTTTTGGTTATTATTTTTTTTTTGAGATGGAATTCCGCTCTTGTTGCCCAGGCTAGAGTGCAATGGCGTGATCTCGCCTCTCAGGTTCAAGCAATTCTCCAGCCTCAGCCTCACGAGTAGCTGGGATTAGAGGTGTGTGCCACTACACCCAGCAATTTTTTTTTTTTTTTTTTTTGTATATTTAGGAGAGACGGGGTTTCACCATGCTGACCAGCCTGGTCTCAAACTCCTGACCTCAGGTGATCCACCCACCTCGGCCTCCCAAAGTGCTGGGATGACAGGCATGAGCCAGGGCACCCAGCCTCCTTTCTTTCATTTCCTTTCCCCCACCCCCATTTTTTTTTTTTGAGACCATGTCTTGCTCTGTTATTCACGCTATAGTGCAGCAGTAATGAACATGGCTCACTGCAGCCTCAATCCGCCCCCCCCACCCCGCACTCAAGCCATCCTCCCACCTCAGCCTTCTGAGTAGCTGGGACCATAGGCACATGACACTATGCCCAGCTAATTTTTAAATTTGTGTGGAGACAGGGTTTCACTATTTTGCCCAGTCCTGAACTTCTGTGCTCAAGCGATTCTCCCCTTAGCTTCCCAGTGTAGGAATTGCTGACGGGAGCCACCGGCCCCAGCCTCTGCCAATTTCTCTGCTCGGGACCTGTCATCTGGCATATTGCGTATGTAATTGATTTGTCCCCGATACGTGAGCAGGAACTTGGCATCCTCTGTTGCTCACAGGGCTTGCTGCACCAAGCAGGCATTTAATCGATGCTTGTCGAATGGATAAGTGGTTCCCAGCTTTTCCCACATCTATCAATCCGGAAATGGCGCCTCCTTAGCGTGTCTTTCCGGATTGCCCCCTCCCCAAAGGCAAAGCCCGCTCATATTCCAGTGTGGCTGACAGAAGGTGCTGCATGTTGGAATGTTCAGTGTCCGGCCACAGCCACAGGTAGTGCCTGGCCCTTGAGATGGTGTTAGTGCCACTAAGGAACTTCAGTTAACTTACAGAGCCCCATGCGTCTAGCGGTCACCCTACTGGTCTTTTTTTTTTTTTTTTTTTTGAGACGAAGTCTTGCTCTTGTCGCCCAGGCTGGAGTGCAGTGGCACAATCTAGGCTCACTGCAACCTCTGCCTCTTTGGTTCAAGCAATTCTCCTGCCTCAGCCTCCTGAGTAGCTGGGATTACAGGCCTGTGTCACCACGCCCAGCTAATTTTTGTATTTTTAGTAGAAACGCGGTTTGACCATGTTGGCCAGGCTGTTCTCGAACTCCCGACCTCAGGCGATCCACCGGCCTTGGCCTCCCGACGTGCTGGGATTACAGGCGTGAGGCACCGGCCCGGCCCTGGTCGCAGTCCTTATTCCATGACCCGGTCTCGTTTACAGGGCCGCATTCGTTCATATCTGACATGATCTGAATTGTTGCTCTACTTCCCTGTGTACCCTGCGTTCCTCTTACTGGCCTCTGACCCTTGGAAGCAGCGCCTTACCCTCGGGGAAGACGACAGGCCTGTCTTGGTAAACATCCGCAGCAGAGCGAACGGCCGGCGTTCTGGAGAGAATGTGGGACCCCAGGCGGAGGGAAGGGACGGCTTAAATCACTCCAGGGTAGGAGAAGCTAATGCGAGGACCAACCACCCCGGCGCATCGGACCGGCTCGCAGCCCCGCCCTCAGGCCGCACCCCATGCAAAGCCCCACCCACGTGTCAGGCCCCGCCCACCCACCGGACCCGCCCCGTCCCCAGGCTCCGCCCCCCTCCCACGCAGCGCAGGCGCACATGCGCCCTGTCGCCCGGCGTCCTCCGCAGATTCGCGCTGAGAGGCCGGCGGGGACCCACCGTAGAGGCTCCAAAAAACCCGCAGCAGCTCCGCCTGGGTCCAGGAACTCGTGCTCGGGGCCACCTGGCTGGGCTGTGATCGCGTTTCGTTCGGGGCCGCGGCGGCCGCGGCGAATCGGCGGCGGTGAATAGTTGGCACGGGGGTCTGAGTGCGCTGCAGTCACCCGCGATCCGGGTCCAGGTGGGGTCGCGGGTCGGGGGGTTGGGGGTTCGGGGGGTCGGGGGTCGGGTTGGGCTCCGGATCTGGTTGGGTCGGGTCCGGGTCGGGTAGGGGTCCGGCCGGGGTCGGGGTACAGGTCGGCGTCGGGGGCTGGGTCCACGTGCGGGTCCTCTGGCCCCCAAACCGTGTTCCCCGTACGCGGTTTCTGAGGGGCAGAGGAATGGCGACGGGAGCCACCGGTCACCGGGGGTCGGGAGGTCAGCAGCTCCCGTGGGCCGGGTTTCCCGTCTTGGGTGCGAGGACGCGTGGGGCCGCCCTGTGCCCGGTCAACACTCACCGGCATCCCTGGCCTCCACCTCCCTCTCGCGCCAGTGGCGCCCCCGTTGTGACAACTGAGAATGTCCCGTGGGCACAGTGGCCCGAGCTGAGAAGCCCTGCAGTGGCGGGTAGCGTGGGGGTCCCAGTGGAGGAACGAAGTCCGAGTGGAAACCGTCAGGCACTGCAGGGAAGGAGGCGGGACAGGAAGCCGCTGGGGACAGGTTTGGGTGGGACCCGGGACGAGGAGCATGGGGTCCCTGCGCGCTCACTGAGGGGCTTCCTGAGCGTGTGTGGATTAATTCCCTGCCCCAAGCTGAACCCCATGTCCACGCCACAGGTCGCCTTCCCGTGACGCCCAGGTCTGTCCTGCAGGATGGAGCCAGCACCCTCAAGGGTCCGACTCGCCGTCCGGGAAGCCATTCATGCCCTCTCGTCTTCGGAGGATGGCGACCACATCTTCTGCATCCTGGGGTCCCTGAAGCGGTATCTGAGTGAGACGGAGCCTCCAGCTCTCCCCGGGGAGAAGGAGGAGTTTGCCTCCGCCCACTTCTCGCCAGTCCTCAGATGTCTTGCCAGCAGGCTGAGCCTGGCCTGGCTGGAGTTGCTACCCGATGGCCGCCTGGAGGAGCTGTGGGCCAGCTTCTTCCTGGAGGGCCCCGCGGACCAAGCCTTCCTGGTGCTGATGGAAGCCATCGAGGGGGCCGCAGGGTAAGTGGGCTGGGCCCATCCTGGGGTTGCTGGTAGCCTCAGAAGTGATGAGAGTAGCTGAAAGGACTGGACCAGGAGTCCCTCTGAAGGGCCAGAGAGAGACCCTGCTCCTGGCTGAACCCCCAAACAGAGGAAGCGGTCTGTTCTAGCTCCTTTGCAATGGGAGGTACCTGCTGTCTCTCACAAAGTCCCTCCCTCGTTCCCTGTCCGGCTGTGTCAGAGAGGGATGGGGTGGGAGTGTTCCCGTCCCAGGTGGCAGAGGCAGCCAGTCAGCTTGGGATGTTCCAGGTTTTCCAGGGAAGCACAGAAGCATAGCTGTCACGACACGTGTCCCACGTGGACTCGCAGCCCCAGCCGGTTCCCAGGCTTAGCATCAGACCACACTGAGGTCCGTGCCAGGACGCTGTACCTTTGAGAAGCTGGGTTTTCAGAGGTTGCTGTGATCAAAGCAAGCGCCAAGTCACTGGTGTCAACAGCAGGGGAGGGGTGTCCAGTGAGACTCCAGGCTGGGGCGGCTTCTCAAGGCCCGGAAGTGACTGCAGTTATTTAGGAATGGATGAACGTATTTTCCCGTTTTGCTTGTGGTTTTGGACTTGGTGCTGGTTAAGCAGTTGGGGCTGCTGGTTCCTTGTGGCAGGAAAGGGGCCCCAAGGATGGGGGTTGGGGGCTTTGCCCAACACGCCCGTTGTCTTCAGCCCCAGCTTCCGGCTGATGAAGATGGCACAGCTGCTGGCCAGGTTCCTGCGAGAGGGCCGGCTGGCAGTGCTGATGGAAACGCAATGTCGGCAGGAGACGCAGCCCGGCTTCCCCCTTCTCCGGGAGACGCTGCTGGGCAAGGTGGTGGCCCTGCCCGATCACCTGGGCAACCGCCTGCAGCGCGAGAACTTGGCTGAGTTCTTACCCCAGAACTACTTCCGCCTGCTCGGCGAGGAGGTCGTCCGGGTGCTACAGGCCATCGTAGACTCTCTCCAAGGTGAGGCCCTGCCTTGGGGACACCCTTGTGACCCGTCTTCTTGGGCCATTGTCCCCTGCCAGCCTCCCTGGTGCCTCACGGCTTCCAGAAACTCTGAAGTCTCTGGCTCATGCCATCAGGCAGGTGGGGATGTCCCTGTCCCGGGCAGTAGTGACTGAAGGGCCTGTCCGCTATGGGCTGAAGTCCGCTGCCCTCCTCTACGCGAACTTCTCCTCCTGTCCCTGCAGCCACTGCTGGTTTCGGGGCCCAGTGTGCTGCAGCACGAGGTTGGGGGGACTCGAGGGTCTCAGGGCTGGTGGCAGATGCTGGTGGTGCCCAGAGAGTGGGCTGTATGGGGACAGCCTTGCCTACCACTGGGCTTCAGAGCCCCATGGGTGCCCATGCTCATTGTTTTCCCTGGGGTAGGGCATCAGAAGGTGGCCGCCGTGAGTGTGCATTTCAGTGGTGAGAAGGAGGCCGGGCGGGGGCCTGCAGGGCGCCGGAGCGTCAGCCTCTCCTGCAAGGTGACCCCTTGCTTTTCTCGCTTTTCCTGAGCTCCAGGCAACCGCTCAGACACAGGTCGAGCACGTGGGTCTGGCCTCCCCCTCCTGCTTCATGTGCTGCTGCACCTCGTTCTAAAACTCCCTCCTTCACTGGGGCCGGCACCTGGGGTCCTGGAGCAGGCCGGTGCCCCCTCGGAGCCCAGGAGGAAGCTGGGCCCCTCAAGTCCCTGTGTGGTGCCCACCTGGCCCAGTCCCCATCGCCTCACCTGGGGGTTCCTGCAGCGCCCTCCCAAGCCCCTCCTGTCTTTTCCAAACGTAGCCCTGGGTCGCAGCTGCTTCTCTACTTGGGCGGAGGGGTTAAGGAGGCTTTGGAAACATCTGGGACATGTGTGGGACGCCTGTCTTTCACACACTCGGGGTTGGACAGGGCCATTCCTGTCCCCATGCAGCTCTGCGCCTGCTGCTCCCCCGCATCCCAGCTCTTCTCTGGAGCTGGTTCGGCCCGGCCCCTCCGGGTTCCCCATGTTCCCTCTTGTGGATTCCTTCCCTGTGCATGGCCGTGCTGGTGGCGCTGCTCGTGTGTCTCAGGGATGGCTCAGGGCCCAGGCCTACCATGTGTGGCTGACCGAACTTGGCCGGGTCCTGCCCGTGCCTCCTCTCCCTCCTTGGCAATGTCATACCTGTCCTGACCTTCTAGGATCATCATGACAATTAACTGGGCTAAGATGGATGAAGGTGTTTTTTTTTTTTGTGATGGAGTCTCACTCTGTTGCTCAGGCTGGAGTACAGCGGCGTGATCTCGGCTCACTGCAACCTCTGCCTCCCAGGTTCAAGCAATTCTCCTGCCTCAGCCTCCCCAGTAGCTGAGACTACAGGCATGTGCCACCACGCCTGGCTAATTTTTGTATTTTTAGTAGAGGGGAAGTTTCACTGTGTTGTCCAGGCTGGCCCCGAACTCCTGATCTTGTGATCCACCCGCCTGGATCTCCCACAGTGTTGTGATTACAGGTGTGAGCCACCGTGCCCGGCTGCGTGAAGGTTTTGAAGGATTGCAATTGGCTGGTGAAGTTCTACACGCTCCTGTTGAGATTGGCTGGGATAGGCTGATTGGCAGCAGCTGGTGTTTTGAGTGAATTTTGCCTTCAGTTGGAGTCTGTCTGACCAAGGACAGCTCTCTCCACACTTACGTGTTCTTTTGTGCCCGTCCCCGGCCTCCTCAGCTGGTCTCTCTTTCTGTCCCAGGTGGCCTGGATTCCTCTGTGTCCTTTGTGTCCCAGGTCCTCGGGAAAGCTTGTATCCACGGGAGGCAGCGTGAGTAGAGCAGTGCCGTCCTGCCCACCTGCCCGACCCTTGCACCTTGTCAGCCATCTCCAGAAGGCCGAGAATCCCTCCCACCTGACCCTGGCCCTCTGTGGGGCTCCTCGCCCAGCCTGTTCTAGGACCCTGGGGTCTGGGGCTCGGCTGTGCCGACTGGGGAGCTGTGGGGATGTCCACGTCGGACCTGCACAGCCCCCAGATGCCCAGGCGGGTGCAGCTCCCGAAGCTCAGGGCCTCCATCTGTCCCCCCAGAGGAGATCCTGGGCGTGCTGGTGCCCCGGCTGGCGGAGCTCACCCAGGGCAGCTGCCTGCACCAGCGCGTCTGCTGGCGCCTGATGGAGCAAGTGCCGGACCGGGCCATGGAGGCGGTGCTGACCGGGCTGGTGGAGGCCGCGCAGGGGTAAGCAGTCAGCTCTCCTCCCGCGGACCTTGCTTCCTGGGTGGGGGTCTGGACCCTTGGGGCTGCCATTCCTTTACATGGCTTCTCCTGGGCGCCGTGCTGCGGCTGGCACCTCCACGTCCAATCTGTGGGGTATGGATGGTGCCTCCCAGCTTCCACATGTGCTGATGGTGACCTCTGCATCAGACGGTCCCTTTTTCTTAAGAAAATAGCATCAATGCTGTGAATACCCGCACCCTGCAGGCGCTTGCACCTTTGGCCACATACCCTGTCCTGTGCCTGTGGTCACTCCTCCATGATGGCCTCCTCGAACACTGGTGTGCCAGTGCCGGGCTCTGACATGGGGGGCGGGCAGTGGCTTGTGTCCCCATGTCTTTGTGCGCCTGTGTGGTAGAATCAAGGGTGCATTCCTGGAGGCAGGACTGCTGGCCATGGTGTAACCCTCACAAACCCTACCAGCTCACCTACCTTCTGACACCTCTGCTCCTCTCTGTTGGCCTTTTAACCCTGGAAAACCCTGCCAGCTCACCTACCTTCTGAAGCCTCTCCTCCCTGCTGAAGGTGTGATGCAGCGTCTGTCTCTCCCAAAGCATTTCCTCCTTGTTTTCCTTTTCTTTTCTTTTTTTTTTTTTTTTGAGACGGAGTTTCGCTCTTGTTACCCAGGCTGGAGTGCAATGGCGCCATCTCGGCTCACCGCAACCTCTGCCTCCTGGGTTCAGGCGATTCTCCTGCCTCAGCCTCCTGAGTAGCTGGGATCACAGGCACGCGCCACCATGCCCAGCTAATTTTTTGTATTTTAGTAGAGACGGGGTTTCACCATGTTGACCAGGATGGTCTCGATCTCTTGACCTCGTGATCCACCCACCTCGGCCTCCCAAAGTGCTGGGATTACAGGCTTCAGCCACCGCGCCCGGCGTTTTTCTTTTCTTTTCTTTTCTTTTTTGAGATGGATTCAGGCTCTGTCGCCCAGGCTGGAGTGCAGTGGCATGATCTTGGCTCACTGCAGCCTCCACCTCCTGGGTTCAAGCAATTCTCCTGCCTTATTGTCCAGAGTAGCTGAGATTATAGCACCCACCATCAAGCCCACCCAAGTATATTTTTAGTAGAGACAGGGTTTCGCCATGTTGACCAGGCTGGTCTTGAACTTTTGGCCTCAGGCGATCTACCCACTTTGGCTTCCCAAAGTGTTGGAATTATAGCCCTGAGCCACCGCACCCAGGTGATTGGCATTCTTGGTTCTGGGTGAGGGTGTGCATGTTTAAAGGATTTGTAATGTTTTCTCTGTGAGTTATATAAGCACATTCGGCTTCACAGTTTGTTTTGCGGGGAGGGCACTGTGTGTAGAGACAGGGTCTTGCTCTGTCTCCCAGGCTGGAGTGCGGTGGTGTGATTATAGCTCACTGCGGCCTCCACTGCCTGCACTCAGGCCACTTCCCCACCTCACCTCCAGAATAGCAGGCTCCTATATAGGCAGGTGCTATCATGCCCAGCTCTGTTTTAAACATTTTTTGTAGCAACAGGTCTCACTTTGTTGCCCAGGCTGGTCTCAAACTCCTGGCCTGAAGTGATCCTCCTTCCTTGGCCTCCGAAATCTTTTTTAAGCTGTTGTCTCTGTGTGGAATTTTAGGTGATGAGTAAGGGAGAAATCCAGCCGTATGTTTCCACGCTGGCTGGAGAGATATGGGGCCCTTTCTGGAGCCCGTGACCTTTCACTTACTGAGACGGCTCTCTCAGTCTAGGCCAGAGTCTGCAGGCCACTTGGACAGAGTTCAGCCCACTGCATGTTTTTGTAAACAAAGGTTTTTTGGCACCAGTTGTGTTCATCGGTTTATGTGTTTGGCTGCTTTCAGCCAGGGTGGCAGCGTGGAGTGGCTGTGACGTGACTCTGTGTTCCATAAATCTGGAACACTTAGGCTCCGGCCCTTTGCAGAAAAGGTTTCCGCCCTGCCCTATATGAGGCGCTGACCGTGGACCCGGTCAGAGCAGGGAAAGGAGACCACAGGTGTGGATCTGCCTTCGCCGTGGTGGGGGGCGCAGGCGCTCTCTGGGTTGTTGCATTTATGCCCCGGAGAAGGGAGGGTGGAGGCCCAGCGAGACTGTGAGAGGATGGGAGCAGAGGCGAGGCTGGGAAGTGGCAGGCCGAGGTCTGTGGGTGTCGGAGTCCATGCTCTCCCTCCTCCCTGCCTCCGAGGCCAGCCTGCGGCTCTGGCTTCTTGACGCTACCTTGCAGGCCTGAGGTCCTGTCGCGACTGCTGGGGAACCTGGTGGTGAAGAACAAGAAGGCCCAGTTTGTGATGACCCGGAAGCTTCTGTTCTTACAGTCCCGGCTCACGGTGAGGACGCTGGGGAGGCTGCAGGCTGTGCCGTCATAGCAAGAATCGCTGCAAAACATGGGGTGGAAGCCGGTGTCTGTTGGCTGGGAGACACTGCACATGATTCGGAGGTGGCACCAGGCGTCAGTGGGTAGTGGGTGTCCCCCTCCGCCCCTATGACGGGCCCTGCTGTGATGGGCGCTGAGTAAGGGTTTCTTCTAGCCCTTAATCCTGCAGACTCCTGAGAAGCCATGCTCCCCAGCTGCGTCCTGTGCCAGGGGTTTGAGGAGTGGGGTGGGGTGGGGTGGGTGGGGGATAGGTCAGGACACAGAGGAGTCCGTGTGCTTCTGGGACTTGTGACTCCTGTCCCCATGGCCTGGAGCCGCCCAGGGTAGGTGAGCCAGGGCCCCTGCCCCGTGGCTTTGTTTTCAGCAAGTGTCTGGGCGCACCCTGTGCCGAGCCTTTCTTGGGTGCTGGGTATCTGGCATGGACAGGAGAGTGACTATCCTCCCTCATGGCACCAGCTGCCCATGGACCAGGAGGCAGACACAGGGCTGAGAAGGGTGGCAGGGACCTTGCTGATGAGGCACTTGGGTGGAGTGTGGCAGGGCCTGGCCCAGAGGTGTGGGCAGGTGGCCTCCGAGCACTGGGTAGGAGTGGCTGGGCTGGCCTGAGTGGGTCGGGGCCTGTGCTGTGGTGAGCACGAGGGCAGGGAGGAGGTGTGAGGCCAGGGCAGCCATGTCCAGACAGCCTGAGGCCCCTTTGTGTGGCGAAGGGGCAGCCACAGGGTTTACCTAGAGGTGATTCAGCCTGGCTCCTGTGTGAGGTCAGAGGTGGAGGGTTCCGGGGTGAAATGGACTGATTGCTACCAGTCCACAGGGTAGTGAAGTACCCACAGCCTGAGGTGGGAGGGTGGAAGTCACTAGCTCTGGCCTCACACAGCCCAGCTGTGACTCGTCACTCAGGGTGGGGACAGGGAGAGATGGGGATGGGTGTCCCCAGCAGATGCCTGAGGAGAGGATCATGGAGGCCATCCTGTGCAAGTCTCTCAAGTTTCTGAGGCCTTGTCTT
Source organism: Saimiri boliviensis (assembly GCF_048565385.1). Lineage (NCBI taxonomy): Eukaryota > Metazoa > Chordata > Mammalia > Primates > Cebidae > Saimiri > Saimiri boliviensis. Next base: position 10,367,125 of record NC_133460.1, on the reverse strand, counting down.
GCTGTGCTGCCCAGACTGGAGTGCAGTGGTTTGATTGTGGCTCCCTGCAGTGTTGACCTCCCAGTTCCAGTGATCCTCCTGCCTCAGCCTCCCCAGTAGCTGGGACTACAGGCGCACACCACCACGTGCAGCTATTTTTTAAAATGTTCAGTGGAGAAGGGGGTCTTCCTATGTTGGCCAGGCTGGTCTGGAACTCCTGAGCGCCAGTGATCCACCTGCCTTGGCCTCCCACGTGCTGGGCTGACAGGTGTGAGCCACTGTGCCCCGCCTGATTCTCGGTCACAGCTTGCCTCACTGTCTTCTCCTTTGCTCACACGAGAACTTAAGATGGTGAGACCTCGCCTCACCACAGCAGCAGCTGCCTCCCACATTTTTATATGAAAGCGTTTTATCATGTTCAGTTCAAAGTGTGAGGCGGGTGGCTCGGTGAGCCCAGGGGCAGCTTGTGCAGGAGGGGAGGGACCCTGCATTCCAGGAGGCAGCAGGCCCTGTGCTCCTTGTCCGGCTGCTGCCCCTAGCCTGCTCCCAGTCCTGGCAGGGGTCTTGACCTTGGGAGCCCCAGGCTGGCCAGGCGGCGGTGCCAGCCCAGTGGATGGGACTTCTGCTTTTGTTGTAGACGCCCATGCTGCAGAGCCTGCTGGGCTACCTGGCCACGGACAGCCAGCGGCGCCCTCTCCTGCTGCAGGTAGGAGCCTCTGGCTCTCCGTCCTGCGAGGCCCTGGGAGAAGGCTGCGTGGGGATCACCCTGGGGGCGGGGCAGGGTGAGGCTGGCTGGGCTGGGGCCGAAGATCCCTCTGGGTGGCTGTGGGCCTGGCGGGGATGGCCTGGCCCCGAGCCCCAGGCAGTCCCGGGCTACCGTCTACCAGGTGCTGAAGGAGCTGCTGGAGACGTGGGGGAGCAGCAGCGCCGTCCGCCACACGCCTTTGCTGCAGCAGCGCCACGTCAGCAAGGCCATCCTCATCTGCCTGGTGCACCTCAGGGAGCCGGAGCTGCGGGACAGCCGGGATGGTAAGCAGGTGGTTCGGGCTCCCCCACCGGCCCCGGGCACCCCCTGGGGCTCAGGGGCCTATGCGGTGCTTGCAGAACTGCTGGCCAGCATGATGGCGGGTGTAAAGTGCCGCCTGGACAGCAGCCTGCCCTCCGTGCGACATCTGGGCATGATCGTTGCCGAGGTCATCAGTGCCCGGATCCACCCCGAGGGGCCTCCGCTGAAATTCCAGGTGAGCCGGCCGCCCCCTGCACATATCCGTGTGGCTGGTCCGGGTCTCCCGGGCGGCTGCCCTCCCACCCCAGGTTCACCCCCGCTTCCCGGGACCAGACTTTCGGAGTGTCCCTGTTGGCTTCTCACAGGGCTGAGGCTGGAAGCTGTGGCAGGCTCAGGCCTGGGCTCCTGGGGCCACACAGGGTCAGGGTGAGCACGTGTCCCCGGGGAGGTTTGCCAGGACACATTCACAGACTCTCTCCAGACGGGGGTGCGGCGGGGGCTGGGGTTAAGGGAGCTGCCCCTGCGGTTTGTCCGTCCCGGGCTACAGGGCAGCCACGTTGCTCCAGATCCGTGGCTGTGGGTGTTGGCCCCTCTGCTGCCCACTGCCTGGCGTGGGTGCCGCCTGTCTTCAGGCTGTGGAAGTGACGGCCTGTCCTCTTATCTGCTGAGACCCTGGGATCCTCTCAGGGGCACTGGCCTGGGTGGGGGGTCCCACCTCCTTTGGGAGGGGCCGTAGCCCCCCAGCTTTGAGCACACCCAGTGCTACTCTTTGCCTGAGGTGGCCTCTTGGAAAGTTGCTTTTCAAAAGACACCTGGCTGTCCCGGGCTAGAATCTACCACCAAGTGGTTCGGCTGCAAAAGAGGCCGCAGTGGAGAGTGGCTCCAGCAGCTCCATCTCGGGAGGGCGCTGCAGCCTGGGGGCACCTCTGAGCCTCCGTGCCCCTGCCCCTCTGCTGCAGTACGAAGATGATGAACTGAGCCTCGAGCTGCTGGCCCTGGCTTCCCACCAGCCTGCGGGTGACGGTGCCTCAGAGGCAGGGTGAGGGTCTCTGCGTCCTGGGACCCACCGCGTGCACTTCTTGTCGCTCTGGATTCTGCTGCTGGGACGGGAGGGGTGAGAGCCTTTCTTTCGGTCCCGCGAGTCCTGAGACCAGAGGCTGGAGGGGACCCTGAAGGATTTGTTCCTTGTTTCCTGAAAGCACGTCCCTCGCTGCAGCCACAGCAGAGTCCCCTGTAGAGACCCCTGCAGAGACTGTGGATGGTGGTGTCCCCCAGGCACGGCTGGCGGTCTCTGACTCGGAGCTGGACAGGTAAGGGCTCTCCCGGCCCAGTGGGCAGTGTGCAGGTGGCTGGGAGGCGAGCCCCTCGTCCTCCGAGCTGTGCCCGTGGGGCTCCCTGCCTGTTCCGCCCTTGTCCTCCGTCGCCATGTGGGCACCCACAGCTCCCAGCTCTGCAGGCACAGGGGCCTCACCACAGCTCCCAGCTCTGCAGGCACAGGGGCTGAGGCCAGCGCCACATCTCTGGGAGGAGGGAAGGGTTGGCTCTGCTGCTCAGCGCTTCCTCTCATGGGCTGTGGGCTGTTGCTGTCTGCTTTGCCTTCCCACAGCGATGATGAGTTTGTCCCCTATGACATGTCAGGAGACAGAGAGCTGAAGAGCAGCAAGGCTCCTGCCTATGTCCGTGACTGCGTGGAAGGTAGGCACGGGCCCTGGGTGCTGACTGTGCCGCGGGCTCTTGCCGGCTCAGAGTCAGCGTCGAGGCTGACCGAGACCTATCTGGGTTCCTTGCAGCCCTCACCACGTCTGAGGACATAGAGCGCTGGGAGGCGGCCCTGCGGGCCCTTGAGGGCCTGGTCTATAGGAATTCCACGGCCACTCAGGAGGTGAGTTGAGGCAGGAGTGGGTGGGAAGCCCAAGGTAGTAGCTCCCCCAACGCTGTCTGTGTTCTGGCCACTGAGGGTGACATCTGGCTCCCATGTGTGACTCAGGGCTGCTGCCTGTCCTGGAAGGCCTGCGGCCTGGGGCTTCTGCAGGGGTGGGTGGCTGAGCCGGCAGGTTTCCCAGACTTCACTCTTGTGTGCAGGTGAGCATGGAGCTGGCTAAGGTACTTCTGCATCTGGAGGAGAAGACCTGCGTGGTGGGATTTGAGCAGCTGCGCCAGAGAGCCCTGGTGGCTGTCACGGTCACAGACCCAGCCCGGGTGAGTCTTCACACTGGTGGCCCTGGCCAGTGCAGGTGCAGCAGGAAGTGTGGGGAGCTGCGGTGCCTGAGGCTGTGTCCCATGCTGGAGCTGGCTGTGCAGTGCCTGGAGGTCGCCCCAGCAGCCCCTTGGTCCCGGACCACAGCAGCCTCTGTCCTGCCCTCTTAGGTGGCTGACTATCTGACCTCGCAGTTCTATGCCCTGAACTACAGCCTGCGGCAGCGCATGGACATCCTGGACGTAAGTCCCTCCAGGCCCCTCGGTCCGCCTGGTCTGGCCCAAGGTGCCCTAAGCTGGGGTGAGGGCGGCTGCCAAAATCCGGGTCTGCTTGTCACTGGACCCGAGAGGCTCGTGCAGACCTGTGTGCTGCGTTCACGAGTGACCGTGAAGGACTCAGCAGCGGGGGAGTCAGGGCTTCCGTGGCCCAGTGTTTTGTTTCTTTAAAATCACAGCTTTACTGACAGAATCAACACACCGTAAAATTCACCACTTTAGGTAACATGTGTGCTGTGCAGGTAAGGGAACATTATTTAGCAATGAGAAAAAATATTTGAATCACAACACTGGGAGGCTGAGGTGGGAGGATCGCTTGAGCCCAGGAGTTCGAGACCAGCCTGGGCACCACATGAGACCCGATCTCTATTAGCTGAGTGTGGTGGCGTGAGGCTGTGGTCCCAGTTACTCAGGAGGCTGGGGTGGGAGGATCCCTTGAAGCCAGGAGGTCGAGGTTGCAGGGAGCTGTGTTAGAGACTGTCTCAAAGGTAATGAGACTACTGCGTGCTGCCCTGAGAATGTTTAGTTAAAGCAGCCCCAGAGCCCTCGTGTCATTCCGGCTCCCTCAAGTGCGCCGTCCAGAGGAGCCGGTTACGGAGAGCAGATGCGGCTGCCGCGGCCTGGGGATGGGATGCGGAGTGAGTGTTTCATGGGGGACAGAGCCTCCGTCTCGGGAGGGAAGGAGTTCTGGTGAGATGGCAGTGATGGCTGCCCAACGCAGATGTAATGTAGTTCCTGATGCTGTGGAGCTGTGCGCTTAGAAATGGTTAAAATGGGCTGGGCGCGGTGGCTCAAGCCTGTAATCCCAGCACTTTGGGAGGCCGAGGCGGGTGGATCATGAGGTCAGGAGATCGAGACCATCCTGGTCAACATAGTGAAACCCTGTCTCTACTAAAAATACAAAAAAATTAGCTGGGCATGGTGATGCGTGCCTGTAATCCCAGCTACTCAGGAGGCTGAGGCAGGAGAATTGCCTGAACCCAGGAGGCGGAGGTTGCGGTGAGCCGAGATCGCGCCATTGCACTCCAGTCTGGGTAACAAGGGCGAAACTCAGTCTCAAAAAAAAAAAAAAAAAAAAATGGGTGGGGCGTGGGGCTCATGCTTGTCATCCCAGTGCTGTGGGAGACCAAGGTGGGAGGATCGCTCAAGCCCAGGAGTTTGAGACCAACCTGGTCAACACAGCAGGATCCTATTCTCTCTACCAGAAGAAAATCAGCCAGCTGCGGTGGCGCCTGTGACCCCTGTACTCTCGAAGCTGAGGTGGGAGGATGCGCAAGCCGGAGGTCAAGGCTGCCGTGAGCCATGATCCCACCACTGCCCTCCAGCCTGGGCAACAGAGCAAGACCCTGTCTCTTTAAAAAAAAAAAAAAAGGCAGGGGAGGGGTTAAAGTAGTAAAACTTGTATATATTTTACCACAATTAAGCAAAAAAGACTAAAAAAGGTGAGGCAGAAGTGGCTGTAACTGATTCTAAAGTGCACACCGGGAACATCCTGAGTGTCATGCAGCCACCCATCCAGTCTCACAGCATGCCTGTTGGTAGCCGCTCCTCAGAAGCCTCCTGTGTGAGCACTGGCCTGTTGAGAAGGTGTCCTAGAGATGGCAATGCACCCTGAGGTCTTGGGCACCTCCTCCACAGACATGCTCTGAGGGCCACCCGCCAGTGGCATGTGCCACTGCAGTGTTGGTTTTGCTGTGAGGCCAGTTCCTGGGGGAAGGGCATGTGGCTCTGGCATGGCGGGACTGCGTGGCTTTGGGATGAGGCTGCGCTCGGCCCTGGGCGTGTTCTCATCTCTGGGAGCACGGAGCCCACCCTCCGCACCTTCCCGCCCACCAAGGCACGGTCACTGTGAGATTCGGAGAAGTGACTTCTCCTTGTTCCCAGAACATACCTTTCCCCCAGACTGTGAGGGTCACTGGGCCTGTTTCTGAGCTGGGGCTTTGGCGATGACTTGACTGTTGGGATATGTTCTTGTAGCAATGGCAGCTGCCCCGGGCCTGTCTCCCTCCAGGTGCTGACTCTCGCTGCACAGGAGCTGTCGGGGCCTAGGTGCCTCAGGAGGGCTCCCCAGCCTGGCTCCCCAAGTCCCGGTACCCAGTGCCTGCAGGTGGCAGCTGCCTCTCAGCCTGGCAGTGCTGTGGCATCTGGCTGGCGGGTGGTGGTGGAGGAGCGGATCAGAAGCAAAACCCGGCGGCTCTCCAAGGTTCGTGGGCACCTGGTCAGCTCCTCACAGGCAGGCAGGGAAGGCTTCAGGCACGGCCTCCAGCGAGGACGGCCACGTTTGCTGGGGATGATGCCCGCGCCAGGATTCCTGGAAGGCTGGGTCTGTGGTATGCACCGAGGAATGGGACCCTTGTTGCAGAAGACCCAGATGGGGTTCGGGGCGCTCTAGAAACAGGCGCCCTGCTGGGTGCTCTGTCCTCACAGCCCGTGTAGGCCAGGGGTGGTCTTGCCTCACTCTAGGGTGTTTGGAGTGTCGAGATTGGTTGTCGCTGGGGTGGGTGGAGGCCAGGGAGGCATCCTGCCGTGCCCAGGGCGGCCCCCACATGATGCTCCTCCAGCCGTAATGTCCTGCCTGCACGGTTGGGAACGCCTGGTATGGGGTCCAGACACTGGCTGTGGAGCCTGAGTCCCGTCACCAACCCCACAGGACCTGGGAGCTGGGTGGGGGCGGAGGAGCAGCCGGGCAGGCGAGGCGAGGCTGGAGTCCGAGAAGCTCCGTGGGATCCTCTCGGGCAGGGAGGGCTGTGGGTGGGGCCGGCTCCTGGGCCTGCACGTCTGTGAGCACTGTGTGTGTCCAGCAGGGTGGCCTGAGGCAGGGCCCGGCAGGCAGCCCCAACAGGTTCAGCTCCGTGGCCGGCCACTTCTTCTTTCCCCTCCTTCAGCGCTTTGACAGGTGAGTGGGTTTTCCGTGGGCCTGTGGACGTTGGGTACAGAGACCCTGAACATACCCCAGTGGCCAAGAGGCTTCCAGCTGGGGTCTGAGTGGGCTTGGGTGTGAACAGGGTGGCAGCTGTGCTGTGGTTTTTGAAGCCTGTGTGAAGTGTCAGGGAACGTTCTGCATGGTTCCTCCTCGGTTCAGCTTTGCTGTGAGGCATCAGGTGTCTGCTCTGATGCTGGGCTTTGGCATGGCCGGCACCGCTGCCCGCGCGTGCGCAGCACCATCACCCACTGGCCCCTGCCCGCCGCCTCCTGCCTCAGCCAGCGCTGTGCTGGCCCTACGTTCAGGCCATGAGGCGCTCAGGACAGCAGAGAAGCACTGGGCCTGGGTCATGGTGCAGCAGGGTGGGGGTCTCGGTGTTGGGAGCTCCTGGCGCCGGTGGGCGTGTGCCAGGCAGCCCTGCAGGGTGAGTGGCCACCTGGAAACACTTGCTCCTACAGTCTCAGTGCTGGCAGGGCAGTGAGTGCAGGAGAGGCTGGGTGGGGCCCCCTCAGGCTCTGCGGTGGCCCAGGAAGTTGGGGAGCCGGGCCTGAGATGCCCACCGCACCTTGGGCTCCATCCTGTGCTCTAGGCCTCTGGTGACCTTCGACCTCTTGGGTGATGACCAGCTGGTTCTCGGAAGGCTGACGCACACCTTAGGGGCCCTGATGTGCCTGGCTGTTAACACCACGGTGAGCAGGGAGAGGTTGCCGGGCGCTGGCCTGTGCTGCCCGTGAGGCAGGAGTGCGCCTCAGCTTCACCTACACCTGGGGACAGGTTTCCAAGAGGGGGCTGCCTGTATGGGCCCCTGGGCAGTGGGAGCATCCCCTCGGCTGTCAGCCTCAGCCACCGTGGGTGCTGGGGCATGGGGACAGCGTGGGGACCCCAGCCGACTGTCCCTCTGCTGGTGTCCAGGTGGCTGTGGCCATGGGCAAGGCCCTGCTGGAATTCGTGTGGGCCCTTCGCTTCCACGTCGATGCGTGAGTGGCTTGTGGGGCTGGGTCAGGCCAGGGGTGCACGTAGACACAGGGGTTTCATAGTGGGGGCCCCAGGGAGTCTCCAGGTGGCTGACAGGCAGCCTGGCCTGGTACTTCCCAATTGGGAAATACGACAGGCAGGGCTGCAGCGTGGGTGGCCCACCGCACTTGGGGGGAGTGGTAGGTCTCCCTGGCCTGGGGGTGGTCCCTGCTGCTCCCCTGCCAGGCTCAGCCCCTCTCCTTCCCGCCGGCAGCTACGTGCGCCAGGGCCTGCTGTCAGCCGTCTCCTCTGTCCTGCTCAGCGTGCCTGCAGCGCGCCTACTGGAGGACCTCCCGGACGAGCTGCTGGAAGCCCGGTCCTGGCTGGCAGGTGAGTGTTGGCACTGGCGGTGTGTGTGGCATGGCTCCTGCAGGCCGGACCTGGGCCAGCTGGCTGAGAACCGGGCCTTTTGTCTGGGGGGCACATCCCTCTCGCAGGTGTCCAGAGGTACATGGCAGCCCCAGTGTGGGGAATCCAGAGCCTGGTTCCTGTTGCGGCCGCTTTGGGAATCCTGCAGGGGAGACAAGGGAAGATGCCTCCCTCCGCAAATGGGTTTTCTTCCAAGAGGCCCCACATCCAGGGGCCACTGGCACAGCCCAGCGAGCCCAGAGCCCTTCCCCCAGGCTCACCCGGGGAGTGTTTTGCCACTTGGCTCCCCTCCATGTGTGTTCTTTCTAAGGTATACTTAGTTTTTTGAGACAGGGTCTTGCTCTGTCATTCAGGCTGGAGTGTAGTGGCATCATCTTGGCTCACTGCAGCCTCGATCTCTTGGATTCAAGTGATCCCACCCCAGCCTCCTGTGTAACTGGGACCACAGGTGCACACCACCACAGCCTGATAACTTTATTATAAACATTTTTTGTAGAGATGGGATCTTGCTATATTGCCTGGGCTCCAGCAATCTGCCCACCCAGGCCCCTCAAAGTGCTGGGGTTACAGGCATGAGCTCCCTTTGCTCAGCCCTTGTAAAATCAGTTGTGAATGTTGTGACCTTTGGCCTGTAGGTACTTGAGCTGGGCCTAAGGACAGGCCACCGGGGACCCCTTGGGCCCACACAGGCAGTGTTTGCAGGCTGAAGGTGCAGCCACCCCAACTGCTGGCCGCTTTCCTCCTTTGGTCTTGACCTAGGACCCCGCTGTCCCCCCGAGCCCCTTCCCACCTCCCTGGCTCCTCCGGCCGTGCAGTCACCAGCACAGTTTGTTGGTTCCCTGCCTTTGTGGTCCAGTGATTGGTATGTGGGGCCCTCAGGGTGGCTTCGTGGATGCCGCCTCTTCCACGTTCGTCAGGAGGGTCCCAGGTAATGCAGGTCCTTCCCGGGGACTTGTGCTTAGGCTTCCATGCTGGGGGACGCTGGGGGTGCTCGTGGTGAAGTCACCTTTCCCATGGGGCTGGGCTGTGAGCCTGTTGTGCCCCTGCCATCCCTGCTCTACCCACCTGGGCGCAGTGCCAGCCTGTCGGGTGTGAACGGATGTTTCCTGTGGGGAGTAGAGCCTGTGAGTCTCCAGGGATGGCCAAGGAGCAGAGCACAGGACTGATGGACAGGGGAAGGATGGCCCAGCTCTGCCCTGTTCCCTCCCAGGACCTACGCTCACGGAGCAGCTGGAGGGTCCTTAGCCCAAAGTGCAAGGGTGCTGTCTTGGGCTTGCTTCTTTCAAGGGGGGTAATGCCCCCAGACACCGGTCCCTTGGAGCCACTGCCTAGCTCCTCAGTGTGCAGTGGCCCACCTGCCCTGCCCAGAGGAAGAGAGGTCCCCCTTGGCCAGTGGAGCCACTAATGGGGCTGGGTAGGCAGGCACACTCCCTGCAGTCCCCGGGCCGCCTCCTTCCCCAGAGACTCCGTGCCCATGACATAGTTGTCTGGGGGCCCTGGGGGCCTGAAGCACCAGGAGGAGCAGGGGGCATGGCCCTTAGCTGGTCCCTTTCCACTCAGGGCAGGCGGGATCCGGGCAGGGCACCCTCCTCTCATAGGCACTTCCCCTGAGGATTACAGGTGCCCTCCTCACCCTGAGATGCTAGCCCAGTTTGGGGAGGAGCTGTGGCTAGCAGAGCGCCCGAAGCTCCCTGGGGCCCCAGGCTGCAGGAGATCTTGGTGAGGGCCCAGCACTGCGGGCAGCCAAGGGCTCTGGCTCTGACCCTGGGGGACAGCATGCTATCCCAGATGCCCAAGAGGCCTCCCCACTGGTGGGTGGCACCTCCCGACGCCTACCACCCAGATTCCTGGGGTTTTCCACCTCTGACTACAGCCTGTGTCTGCCATCCGGCACAGAGCAGGCCCTGCCTGTGTTCCCAGGCTGTGCCTCACCCCAGTCCCTGGCCCCGGCCCCTTCCCATGGCAGCCACCTATCCCGCACGCAGCTCAGGGCAGCCCTCCACATACAGTGTGGCCCATACAGAGCCTGTGGCATGCAGGACATGGGCCTTGGGGTGGGTCTGGGCTCCCTGCAGACCCAAGCCCCTTCTTCAATGGAGTCAGGCCTGGCGGGGCTGGTTCGGCAGACTGAAGGTGGAAGGAGGGAGAACGTGCCCCTGATGCTGCCTCAGCCTTGCTTGTCACTCTCGTCTGGCAGATGTGGCCGAGAAGGATCCAGACGAGGACTGCAGGACGCTGGCACTGAGGGCCCTGCTGCTTCTGCAGAGACTCAAGAACAGGCTTCTCCCGTCTGCGGCTCCCTAGGCCCACCCCTGCCAGCAGCAAGGAAGCTGGCAGCAGCCCGGAGCAGCGGAGCCAGGCTTTGTAGCGAGGCCAGGTCTGCGGCAGCATCCGGTACGGACAGTGCAGATGCAGGAAGGCCTGGCCTGCTGCTATTTATAGTGCAGCAAGTCTGCTAAAAATACCACTGGGCCTGGGCACTGCCCATCGGAGCATGGCAGCCTGGATGTGGCGCTGGGGCCGGGACTGCAGGCGCTACCAGCGGGGTTGACTCCAGTGAGGGCAGAACCAGGCTGGCAGGAGGGGAAGATGGCACAGCTGCTGCTCAGAGTCCCTGATGCGCTCCTTTGAGAGCCACCAAGCACGATAGAGCCGTCCCAGGTCCCTGGGCTTAGTGCTGTATCCCCAGGAGAACAGGAGGGAGCTCTGAGACCAGAGCATAGTTGTTCTGCTCACAGCCCAAGCAGGCCTGTGATCCTGGATGGGCTCATGGGGTGGGGTAAGGCAGGGCGCGGGCTCTGAGAAAATAAACTACTTTATTAGAATTAAATGAGTGTTGGTGGCTGGTGGGCAGAGCCTAGCAGGGGCTGTGGCCACGAGGATCTGGGTGTCCCAGCTGTTGCTTGGGAGCCGTGGGCCCTGCAGGAGTGTGGGGAGGATATGCTGGGAACAGGGACAGGTGCCTCAGCCCTCCAGCTGCAGCCTCCATTCCTGAGGTTCTAGAAGTTTCTCAGGCTTTACAGTGTATAGTTGGGAGACTACGATGGTAGAGTGAACCCGACTTCCTTTAAAGGAACGAATCCAAAAATCTACTGGCGCTGCCGGGCAACCAGAGGCAGGTGGGGCGGAGCAAGATGCAGATGGGTCGCCCCTCCCAACCCACGGCATCCTCCCTCAGCTCTCCTGCGTATTCCAACACAGACATGGTTTTTCCCAGCAAAAAAGCTGGCTGTGCTGCAGCTGACCCTTGGAAAATTCTGGAAGATGCCTTCCAGCAGCAGCACGCTGGCCCCGGGGCCCAGGCCCGTCAGGGGTCATCGTCTGCCTCTTCCACCACCTCCTCGTCCGGCTCCCTGGGGTCCTCCATGCTGTTGTGTCGGACCCGTTCAGGTACGGCGCGCGTCAGCGGCAGACCCAGCCCCTGGTGCACGGCCTCCACAGCCCGCGGGCTCACGTAGTAGGACATGTTGGCCGCGGGAAGCCGCCGCCGCATCTCCTCCAGAAACCTGTAGGCCTGGGGGCAGAGGAGCAGCTGTTACTCAGTTTTCCCGAACAACCACGGCTCTGCCCCCAGGCCAGCATGCACTGCTGCCCCTGGAGGCAGTTGGGGGCGCCTCCCGCTGGACGGCATGGGGTGCACTGAGGCTTCTCAGCAGTGATCGGGGGATGCGGTGCCCGTGGATGGTGCATGTGCTGCGTGTGGACTGTTAACAGGAAGCTGCAGTCAGTATTTCATCTGGAAATGCAGAGCCAGGGCCCTGGAAAGTCCCTTAGCAGCTGTGCGCAGGAGCCTGCCCACCCTGCATGCGCGGCAGAGCCTCCCGGGGAGCCACAGGCTCTGCGTTTTACTCAGTCTTGGGAGTGGACACGCGTGTCAGACTGGAGGGCAGGCAGCAATATCTAGTGGTTTGTCTTTTCTTTTTTGAGACAGAGTCTCACTCTGTTGCCCAGGCTGGAGTGCAATGGTGTGATCTCGGCTCACCGCAACCTCCGCTTCCCAGGTTCAAGAGATTCTCCCGCCTCAGCCTCCTAACTGGGACTACAGGCATTAGTAGTCCCAGTTACTCAGGAGGCTGAGGCGAGAGAATCATACCTGGTTAATTTTTGTATTTTTAGTAGGGATGGGGTTTCACCATGTTGGCCAGGCTGGTCTCAAACTCCTGACCTCAGGTGATCTGCCCACCTGGGCCTCCCAAAGTGCTGGGATTACAGGTGTGAGCCACTGTACTTGGCAAAAGATCTTAGTATTTCTTAAAGATCATAAAACTCTTAGAACAGTTTTATGAGGCCGGGCGTGGTAGCTCAAGCCTGTAATCCCAGCACTTTGGGAGGCCGAGGCGGGTGGATCACGAGGTCAAGAGATCGAGACCATCCTGGTCAACATGGTGAAACCCCGTCTCTACTAAAAATACAAAAAATTAGCTGGGCATGGTGGTGCGTGCCTGTAATCCCAGCTACTCAGGAGGCTGAGGCAGGAGAATTGCCTGAACCCAGGAGGCGGAGGTTGCGGTGAGCCGAGATCGTGCCATTGCACTCCAGCCTGGGTAACAAGAGCAAAACTCCGTCTCAAAAAAAAACAAACAAACAAACAAAAAAAACAGTTTTATTTTGGACAGGGACAGTTAGAAGTAGGATATAAAAAACAAATATATGAATGTATCTATAAAGATCATGAAAGGTTATGCTATGAAGATACTAATCAGCTTGCTGGCTCGCTCCCATTACCTGGCAGTGGACCTGTATTTTAGGAAGGCCTCTGCTGGCGTGGGCTGGTGGAGAGCAAGCCTTCTACGAAGTCTCAAGTGAGAGGGTGAGGGCAAACATCTACGTGTGAAAACTGCTTCCTTAGATGTTGACAAACCACCTGCCATATGCCAGGCACAGTGCTGGGGACACAGGACATAAGGACACAGAACAAGCTCAGGTAATGCCATAGTGAGGAGCCCAGGCCAGGCCGAGGTCCTGCAGGGCAGAATTGAGAGAAGGGCCGGCACAGGGCGGGAGGGAGGAGGAGTTAACCAGGGATGAAGAGGGACCCTGTGTTCAGAAAGGGCCTGTGTCCACCTGATATAAACAGAGCCCAGCTCTGCTCTATGCACAGCTGCCTTCAGAGAGGGCAATGAAGCGGTTTCCAGAACGCAGGCAGAGGGTGCGGAGGAGGGGTGAGGGGCAGAGGATGGGCAAGGGGCTGGGGAATGGGGTGGGCAGGAGAGTGGAGAAAGAAATGTTGCTGGGGGGTCTTGGCCCCTGAAGATGTTCAGCACCCAGCATCAGGAGTGTGTACGGCTTGGCTCTGATGGTGGTGGGAAAGTGGAGCGGATGTGAGAGCCGAAGCCTGGGGTAAGGTGTGTACACGTGACCTGAGAGGCGCTGCTAAAATAACAGTGAGGGAGTAGGCGCACCTGGGCTTTCTTGGTTTAGCTGGCCTTCTCCATTTCTTTCTCTTTTGTATTTCGAGTTACTAAATCCCATAGGTTTCCAGCAACCATAGAGACAGTAAAGAACTTTGGGAGCCAAGGTGGGTAAATCATGAGGTCAGGAGTTTAAGACCAGCCTGGCCAACATGGTGAAACCCCGTGTCTACTAAAAGCAAAAAAATTAGCTGGGCGTGGTGGTGTATGCTTGTAGTCCCAGCTTGTAGTCTCAGGAGGCTGAGGCAGGAGAATCACATGAATCTGGGAGGCAGAGGTTGCAGTGAGCCAAGATCACGCCACTGCACTCCTGCCTGGGGACAGAGTGAGACTGTCTCAAAAAAAAAAAAAAAAAAAAAAAGTTGGTGAAATATTTAAAATGTGGATTTTGTTAATTTTTTTTTTTTTTTTTTTTTGGAGACAGAGTCTCGCTTTGTCACTAGGCTGGAGTGCAGTAGCGCAATCTCTGCTGACTGCAACCTCCACTTCCCAGGTTAAAGCAATTCCCCTGCCTCAGCCTCCCGAGGAGCTGGGACTATAGGCGTGCACCACCACACCCAGCTCATTTGTTGTATTTTAATAGAGATGGGGTCTCACCATGTTGGCCAGGATGGTCTCGATCTCCTGACCTTGTGATCCACCTGCCTCGGCCTCCCAAAGTGCTGGGATTACAGGTGTGAGCCACTGCGCCCAGCCAATTTTCTGTTAATTTTGAGGATAGGCCGGATGCGGTGGCTCTCACCTGTAATCCTGGCACTTTGGGAGGCCAAGGCGGGCAGATCACAAGGTCAGGAGATCGAGACCATCCTGGCCAACGTGGTGAAACCCCATCTCTACTAGAAATACAAAAAAAAAAAAAAAAAAAAAATTGATCAGGCATTGTGGTGCATGCCTGTAGTCCCAGCAACTCGGAAGGCTGAGGCAGGAGAATTGCTTGAACCCAGGAGGCAGAGATTGCAGTGAGCCGAGATTGTGCCACTGCACTCCAGCCTAGGCAATAGTGCGAGACTCCGTCTCCAAAAAAAAAAAAAAAAAAAAAAAAAAAAAAAAAAAAAAAAAAAAAAAAAAATTGAGGATATAGCAGTCTCAGCATCTCTCTAGTCCAATTTTGCTTTTATGCATAAAACTGTAGTTTTCCAATAAATAGAAACCCTGTTGGAGCAGAATGTGGTGGTGCACACCAGCTGCTCAGGAGGATCGCTTGAGCCTGGGAGGTGGAGGCTGCAGTGAGCCATGACTGCATCACTGCCCTCCAGCCTGGGCAACAGAGCAAGACCCCTTCTCAACACCAAACCAACAAAAAGCAGCCTTGTTAGGAATGGACTGAGTTATTTTTTCCAGCAGCAGAAGGGGTCAGTGAATGGAAGTGAAAGGGCGCAGAGGAGAGTGAGCACCCGGGTCAGGAAGTCTGTGTCTCATGGAATTGACCTTTCAGCCCTGAGGAAGGGCCACTGCCAAGGAGCTTTCCTGTGAAATCTGGAGACTGCAGCCTTGGGAGGCCGACTTGTTTGCCAGCACGTTTCTAAAGTGAATGTGTGGATCCTCAGTTTGTGAGTGTCTGGGAACGAAAGGAAAGACAATGAATGGGCAGGAGGCACTGAAGGCATCGGGATAGTTGCAAGGCCTGGCGAATGCAGGGGCGGGATTCTGTATGTTGGCTACAACAGAATTATGACTGAAATAGACTGAGAAGAGAGGCTTCCGACAACAGCAGCAGGACCCACGAGAGCAGCCCTCCCCTTAGCGACAACAGACACATGGAAAGGCACTGGGGCAGCTGCGAGCAGGCCGGCGCTGGGAGAAGGTGGCACTGGGCGGGCTTCCTACTTCTCACAACTTTCTGTCTTAGTGTAGGCCCAAGTCAGGGCCAGTGTGGGCATCAGAGAGGCACGTGGAAGCCTGCCCTCTTCCAGGCTTAAAGAACCAGAATCAACTTTTTTGTTGATCACAGCAGCTGGAATGTGAAGGAGGAATTTGTGGCTACAGCAAGTCATAGAGGGGAGCCCAGATCCTGAATGTACACTGCCCTCATCACTGCCTTGTACACCGCCTGTGCATGAGGCAGAGGAGGCACAGACTTCAAGATGGCCAACTCAAGCAAAAGCAGGGATTTCAGCTGCTATCTACCACAGAGGAAAGAGTTTAGACTCTGAGCTGAGCAAAGGTGATTGCCTACTAAGACAACCAAAAAAAGCAAGACTCATTGGAATAACAGTAGAATCCAGAGTCTCTACAACAGATTATCCACAACGTCCATGATATGAACAAATGACTAGACATAAGAAACAGGAAACTTTGATTCACACTCAAGAGGAGACACAAATAATGGAGATGAATTCTACATGACCCAGATATTGGAACCAGTAGAAAAGATTATACAGCAGCAGTTACAACTATACTCAAGGATATGAAGAAAAATATATTTTAAACAAAAAGAGGGAATTTTAGCCAATAAATAATAAGTGTAAATTCTAGGGCTGAAAAATACAAGCTCTAAAAAATTTGCTGGATAAGTTAACAGCAGATTAAAGATAGCTAAAGAGAGTCTGTAGATACAAATGAATCCAAAGGACAGAAAACAAAATAATGAACAGTAATCACAAATATATGTCTACTGAATATGGAAGACCTAACATTTAATTGGAGTCCCAGAAGCAAAGGAGAAAGAGAATGAGGCAGAAAAATTCTGCAGGAAAAAAGCAAATTTTCCAAATTTGGTGAAACATAAATATAGATCCAAAAAGCTGAGGATAAATAAAGTGAAAACACCTGGGAACACCATCATTACACTGCTGAAACCCAAATTCAAACAGAATCATGACAGCAGCCAGTGCGTAGGAGATGCAGAGACACATGACACGTAAGGGCCCCACGGCCCACGGCCCACGGCCCACAGCCCACAGCCCACAGCCCACAGCCGGCTTTTCCAGAAACAATGGAGGCCCGGACATAGGGAAAACATTCAAGTGCTGAAAGGAAAAAAAAATCTGTGCAATTAGGACCTTTTTTAAAAAAAAAATCAGGATCTTGCTCTGTCACCCAGGCTGGACTGCAGTGGTGCTACCACAGCTCACTGCAGATCCAACCTCCTGGGTCAAGCAGTCCTCCCACCTCAGACTCCCAAGCAGCTAGGACTGCAGGTGCATGCCACCGTGCCTTGCTGTTTTTTTCAGAGATGGGGGTATTACTTTGTTGCTCAGGCTGGCCTTAAGAAATCACACCTTGGCCTCCCAAAGTGCTGAGATTACAGGCATCAGCCAATGCACCTGGCCTCAGAATTCTTTATCTGATGAGAATAAACTTAAAGAATACAGGCAAAATAAATACATTTCGGACTAATGAAAAGAAAGAAAATTAATCATCAGGAGATCTGAACTTGAAGAAATGCTAAATGGGAGTTCTTCAGGCCTAAGAGGAATGATACTACATGAAAATCTGAATCATTGGAAGAAGTAAAGAACATTAGGTAAATGTAAAAGACTATTTCTTTCCTTTTAATTTCTTTAAAATACATATGACTGTTTAAAGCAAAAATTGTAAGACTATTTTGTATTTATAATACATGTAAATGTTATACACATAACAAATATAGGTGGGGACATGGGTGGGTAAACGGACCTACCTGTTGGCACAGTTCATTAAGTGGTATGACATGAACTCTAATGTGGTAAGTATGTTTATGGTAATCCCTAGGGCAAACACTAGAAATACAATGCAATAAGAGGAGTATAGATAAAAAGCTGATAGCTAAAATGAAATTGTTAAAAATATTTAAGCTAACTTAAAAGAGGGCAGGAAAGAAGGTTCAAAGGAACATTAATAAAAACTGTTAGGACAAACCAAACAAAAATGGTAGCCTTAAGTCAAGCCATATTAATTATATTAATGTAAATGGTTAAAACATTCCAATTAAAAGGCAGAGATTATCAGAAATTCAGAAAAACTCAAATATATGCTGTCTATCAACAATATACTTTAAATGCAATGATACGAACAGGCAGAAGGTAAAAGGAAGGAAAAAGATATACTATACAACACAGCGTAGAACAGCAGGACTAGGCACAGTGGCTCACACCTGTAATCCTAGCACTTTGGGAGGCAGAGGCGGGCAGATTATGAGGTCAGGAGTTGAATGCCAGCCTGGCCAACATGGTGAAACCTCGTCTCTACTAAAAACACAAAAATTAGCTGGGCATGGTGGCGGGCACCTGTAATCCCAGCCACTCAGGAGGCTGAGGCAGGAGAACTGCTTGAACTCAGGAGGCAGAGGTTGCAGTGAGCTGAGATTGTGCCACTGCACTCCAGCCTGGGCGACAGAACAAGATTCCATCTCGAGAAAAAAGAAAAAAAGACAGCAGGACTAGCTATACTAGTGTCAGATTTGGTATACTTCAAGACAGACAGGATTACTGGACATAAAGGGGATATTTCACAAAGATACTCAGTTTCCCAGCTTACTGCCTTGAGAGTTTTCAGACTACAGTGTAGAAAGGTCACAGAACCAGCAGTCTCCCTATGCTGAGGAAAGGGTTCATTGTTTGGGGAGGTCCAGATGGCTAGAACTCATGGGACAGAGTACTAGACAGGAGAGAATAGAGAAAGAGCACTTAAGAGTCTTGCAGAGGGTTCTATCTGAGTCTTCCTGAGTACTCAATAGTGCACGTATGTGATGAAGGTAACCGAGGCCAGGGAAAGGCCACAGGAAAAAATCAGGTGGAACAATCCCCAGAGAGTGATCACACATGGCCAGGAGCTGTTGGTGCTCCCACCAGCCAGAGTGGAAAGACCTCCCAATACAGGAGACAGTGAGAAGAGCAGAGCCCTCACAAGGGTATTGGCTTGGTAGTGGGACAAAATTAGCACTAGACTCAAGGCCAGGCGTCCCCAAACTTTTTACACAGGGGGCCAGTTCACTGTCCCTCAGACTGTTGGAGGGCCGCCACATACTGTGCTCCTCTCACTGACCACCAATGAAAGAGGTGCCCCTTCCTGAAGTGCGGGGGGTGGGGGGGCGGATAAATGGCCTCAGGGGGCCGCATGCCGCAGTTTGGGGACGCCTGCTCAAGGCTGTTCTATACACAGCTGCAAAATGATCACATTATTCCCAGGTAACTTAACCTTGTCCCAGTACAAAGCTCAAAAATATTTAAAAGAACACACACACACTGACAGAGACATTGAGAAAGAGATATTCTATCATCCAGCAACCTAAAACACTCACAATGTCTGGACTCCAATAATAAATTACCAAGCATGCAAAGAAGCAGAAAATGTGAACCATAATAATAAGAATCAACAGAAACAGATCCAGAATGGACGCAGAGTTAGGAGACAAGGGTGTTATAACAGATACTATAAATAGGCTTCATATGCTCACGAAGGTAGAGCTAAGTGTAAGCATCAGAGAGACATGAAAGACACAGGGAAGAAAGTGAAATCAGACTACCTAACATAAGAAAGATGAATGGGATTAACATAAGAATGAGAGACTGCAGAAGGAAAGCAGGGGAACTTGAAGCCATAGGAATGGCAAATCCCTAAAAAAATGAAAAGCAGAAGATACCCTGGAGGAGAGAAGAGCATTAGTTGAGCAAGGGACGGTACTGTATACACAAGTCACTGGAATTCCAGAAGCAGAGGAAAAATACAAGGAATAGATGGGAACTTCTGCTGGGCGCGGTGGCTCATGCCTGTAATCCCAGCACTGTGGGAGGCCAAGGTGGGTGGATCCCTTGAGGTTGGGAGTTCAAAACCAGCCTGGCCAACACGGTGAAACCCTGTATCCACTAAAAATACAAAACTTAGCCAGGCACAGTGGCATGCGCATGTAATCCCAGCTATTTGGGAAGCTGAGGCAGGAGAATCGCTTGAACCTGGGAGGCGGAGGTTGCAGTGAGCTGAGATTTCACCACTGTACTCCAGCCTGGGCAACAGAGCAAGACTCTGAGTCCAAAAAAAAAAAAAAAAAAAAAAAGGGCACTTATTCATGAACTGGGAGACTACATCTAAATCATACCTGATGAAGAAAATGTATCTAGAATATATAAAGAAAACAATGTAAGAAAACCCAGTAAAATGATGAGAAAAGGTTTGAACACGTCACAGAAGATGTGTAAATGCATAATCAGCACATGAGAAGGTGAGGTGCGCCTCATCACCATTCATCAAGAAAATGTAAACGTAAAGCATGGCGAGAGACTACCACTCACCCTCTAGGACGGCTAAAATCAAAAAGATAAAATGTTGGTGAAGATGTAGAAAAATGCTAAAACACTGTAGCTAAATGTGTTACTAGCTAGTCGCTTTAAAGTATATGCTGTCTCTAAAATTAAAAAAATAATAAAGCTACTAACAAATGGAACACAATTTTCTGTTTTGTAAAAATGCCTGAAAAAGAAACTGTGGTTATTCAGACCTGGGGGCATGGTCCTCAGAGCCAGTCTGTCACTTGCACGTGACACTGTTAGTGAGAGCCAGTAACACCATGAGACTGTTAATTTTTGCTACTGACAAAATTGTTTTCTTTTTTTTTGAGACAGGGTCTCACTCTGTCACCCAGGCTGGAGTACAGCGGCACCATGACATCTCACTGCAGCCTCAATCCCCCAGGCTCAAGTGATCCTCCCACCTCAGCCTCCCGAGCAGCTGGGACCCCAGGTGTGTGCTACCAACCATTCCTGGCTAATGTTTTAATTTTCTGTAAAGATGGGGTTTCACCATGTTGCCCAGGCTGGTCTTGAACTCCTGGGCTCAAGTCATTCTCCTGCCTCAGCCTCCCTAAGTGCTGGGATGACAGGAGTGGGCTACCCCGCACAGCCCCAATTTGACCTGCTCAACATTCACTTCAGAAGCCTTGCGCAGCAGGGTGCCGCCAGTGAGCAGCGCCCAGGCCTCACCGTCTGGTACTCCTCCATCCGCACGTGGTGCTCCACCAGGAAGCCGTAGACGTCCCCAATGCGAACGGTGCTGTCCAGGTCTGGCTCCTCTAGGAGCAGCTCGCACTGCTTGATGGACTCCTTGGGGTCCTCCGTGTATGTCCTGCCAAGAGCAGAGATGAGGCCTGAGCCTGGAAGCCCTGAACACCTACTGCTCTCAGAGGTTGGAGGAGCTCTCCGGAATGGCAGGAGGAAACTTTCTATGAAGTTAATCAATTCATTAATTCCTTAATTTGTTCACTCATAAATTAACTCATCCATTTAACAAACTCTTACTTATCACTTTTATGCTGGGTCCTATGCTTCGACATGAAGACCAAAGACTTCCAACTCCTAGTTCCTGCTCCATGGAACAGTCTGGAGGGGGTTAGAAATGTCTGGGCTAAATGTGACCCAGTGGGGATGTGGGGCATGTGGACAGGGTGTGTGGAGGGGCACAGAGCACCCCTTGCTCGAGGCCGCTGGGAAGAACCTTCCAAGCAGAGAGGCTGGCCCTCACACAGGCCACGTGTGTGACTTGGAGTGAGGGTCTGTGGCAGAGCGGGGTGTGGCCTGTGAGCTGGGGCAGCCCCAGCAGGGTGAGCTGTTAGAAGACAGCGAGGTCCAGGACAGGTGACTGGAGCCGTGTGGAGCTCAGGCTCCCGGGTCTGGAGGGTCCAGGGCCCAACCTGCCACTCCTGACTCAGCTGTTCCAGACATGTGCCTGACCTGCCCTCTCACCCCTGGCCCTCACACGTCCTCTCCCCTCCACCCACGTCCTGTGCTATCCCTGGTGACCAGCCGCTGCCCATTCTCCTCCTCTGCCTCCTGGGGCCCAAGCTCAGCAGGTGCTGATACCCCTGAATTGCCACGTGCAAGCGGACTGTGCCCTTCCAAGGCGCGCTGCTTTGGACATCGTTCAAAGTACTTCTGGAACTCTTCTTTTGGAAAATGTTCTTGGATAAGAGAAATGCCCTTGCTGGCTGAGACAGAAGCTGGGCCCTGAAGCCCACAGGTGAATGCTCACCGTGTTGCCCACACAGCAGCTCTTTGAAAAGCTCAATTATCTGCCAATACATAAAGACTGGGAGGTATTCAAATAAACGTAGAATCTTGGCCTCTCCTAAAAACGGAGACAATGGCTGCCCGAGTCTCCTTTTTGCCAGCTTGGAGCTGGTGGCAGCTGTCCTACGGAGAGGTACAAGCCCACTGCTCACCATGGTCCCCGCCACCCCAGGTCACACAGGACTCTCCTGCCGAGCCCCTGCACACCTCAAATGGGCCCACAGCTCCCCCAGATAAACCCTCTCCTGCTCCAGATCTGCCTCCTCCTCCCACTCCCACCCCCACCAGGTTGCTCTCTCAGCGTCCCATGCTTCCCGAGGCTGTGCCAGGCTCTGAGGATGTTCCGTGAGGAGCTCGCGCGTGCGTTCAGCAGCAGCGCTGTCCCGAGTGAGCTCCTGTCTGCTGTCCAGCCCCTTTGCTGGCTGCGGTTTCTCGTGGTCAGCCCTCACCCTCGCCCTGCTGTCACATCTGCCCCGGCCCAGCCCTGCTGGCCCTGAGGGCGCACCTGCGGGCCTGGATGAACCTCTTCACCAGTGCCATCCTGCTCTGCAGCTGCGCCAGCCTGGTCTCCTGGTCCAGGGGGCTCTTGGCCTTGGCCTTGGACAGGCACTTGTAAGCCTCGGTCAGCGCCCCGTGGGCTTTGTCGTAGTTCTGGTATTCATCAATCTCCACCTGTGTGGATGAGACCCGTCAAAACCCGCAGGGCTCCACAGCCCTCCTGAGGACCCTGCTGGAATCCCAGGGAGGGTGCACACCTGGGCACAAGCATCGTAAAAGCCAGCCAGGAGGTCCAGAGCCCGCCCCTTGGTGTAGAAGCTGATGATGTTCTTCATGATCTCCGGCTCCTTGCGCCAGTCCAGGGACTGCAGGTAGTTGGCAGCCATGATGTAGATTTCCTTCTGCCTGGAAACGCTCGCGAAGAACGTGATTTTCTCTGTGTCTCCAGACTTGAGCAGTGCTCTCATGGCCTAGGCAGAGGCAGGCGGGCTCAGGCAAGCAGGGGCTGGGCCGGGACAAGCACAGGGACCCAGAGCAGGAGCTCTCCCAGAAGAGTGGCTCAGGGCTTCCCGGAGAGGGAGATCTTCGTGGTCATGCTCCTCCTGGCCAGAAAGGCTCAGCCCTGGCTCAGGGTAATCGGGAAGGCAAATGGAGAGGCGTGCAGGAGGCCCGCAGCCTAAATGCCCATGAAGCAGCCACGGCAGGCTGGGGCCAGCGCTCACCTTCAGCTTGTTCCCAGCCTGCGTGTACTTCTTGGTGGCCAGGTGGTAGCTGCCCTGGCGCATGCAGCAGTTTGCTATCTGCTCCAGCAGCTCCCGCCGAGACTCCTCAGGCAGGTCCGTGGAGTCCTTGGACACGGTCATCTTTTCGGCCATCTCCTCAGTGATAGTCATGTTCTGCTCCAGGCACAGCTGCAGGGCTTCGTGATACTATAAAGGTGCAGAGATGGGACGGGGCTGCCGAGAGGGCCGGGAACCGAAGCGTGCCCCTCATCTGTCACCGCTCTAGAGGAAACCAGGCCCCTGGGGTGAGTGGCGGCCTCTGTCTGGCTGGGGTGGGTGTGGAGGGGACAAGGATGTCTCGACCCCACTGACCTACAGGCATTCACATGACTTTCCTCACTCTGTCAACAACATTCCAGAATGGAAAGGCAGAAACAGTCACAAGTGATAATATGCTCAAAACATTATTACATTTGGGAGAAAAGGAACTGATAATTTTCTTGTATAATTCTCAATTTTTTAAATTAAAGATTTTTTTTTTTTTTTTTTTTTTGGAGACAAGGTCTCTCGGTCACTCAGGTTGGAGTGCAGTGGTAAAATCATGGCTCACTGTAGCCTCTACCTTCCCAGGGTCAGGTGATCTTCCTGCCTCAGTTTTTGTATTTTCAGTAGAGACAAATGGGATTTTGCCATGTTGCCCAGGCTGGTCTTGAACTCCTGGGATTAAGCAATACGCCTGCCTTGAGCTCCCAAAGTGCTGGGATCACAGGCACGAGCCACTGCGCCTGGACTGATTTTCCTAATATTTTAAGAACAATTTGATATTCTTCATTTGAGAATATGTTTTAGGCCAGGCACAGTGGCTCACGCCTGTAATCTCAGCACTTTGGGAAGCCAAAGCAAGAGGGTCACTTTGGCCCCGCAGTTTGAGACCAGCCTGGGCAAGATAGTGAGACCCTATCTCCACAACAAAAAAAAGTAATAGTTCACCGGGCGCGGTGGCTCAAGCCTGTAATCCCAGCACTTTGGGAGGCCGAGGCGGGCGGATCACAAGGTCAAGAGATCGAGACCATCCTGGTCAACATGGTGAAACCCCGTCTCTACTAAAAATAAAAAAAATTAGCTGGGCGCGGTGGTACATGCCTGTAATCCCAGCTACTCAGGAGGCTGAGGCAGGAGAATTGCCTGAACCCAGGGGGCGGAGGTTGCGGTGAGCCGAGATCATGCCATTGCACTCCAGCCTGGGTAACAAGAGCGAAACTCCGTCTCAAAAAAAAAAAAAAAAAAAAGTAATAGTTCATAAATATATATGAAGTAATAACACATTTATATTCAGAAAAAGAATATGGCCTGGCACAGTGGCTCATACCTGTAATCCCAGCACTTTGGAAGGCTGAGGCAGGCAGATCACCTGAGGTAAGAAGCTCAAGACCAGCCTGACCAACATGGAGAAATCCCGTCTGTATTAAAAATATAAAATAAACTGGGCATGGTAGCAGGTGCCTGTAATCCCAGCTACTCAGGAAGCTGAGGCAGGAGCATCGCTTGAACCCAGGAGGTGGAGGTTATGGTGAGCCGAGATCACACCATTATGCTCCAGCCTGGGGAATAAGAGTGAAACTTCATCCCCTCTTCCTCCCCCTAAAAAAAGAAGCAAAAAGAGTATGTCTCAGAAGAAAAAGAATTCTGCCTTGGAGGTGTTTCCATTTCAGTACGCTGGGAGCTGCCAACATGCTCTCTGCTATGCAGGTGTCCACGGTGCTGAGGAATCCCTGAGGATCAACCATCCTGGTGACAGACAGAGGGCTGGAACCCTTACTGCCATTAACCACGTGCAGAGCACACCTTGTGCACACGACGCTGAGTGTGTGCACGTGTCTGTTAACTCTTAAGGGAAGGGGTGGCTGGGACAAGGGAGACACACCTCTGGCTGGGGATAGGTACTGCCTGCTGTGTTCCACAGCACCTGGGTATCTGCTTCCCATGACCATCTAGTGGGTGTTCTCACTTTTTCACCCTACTAGCCCAGTAAAATGGCGTCTCCATGAATTGTGGTCTGTATTATCATCATTATTTCTTTTAGTAGAGATGGGGTTTCTCCATGTTGGTCAGGCTGGTCTCAAACTCCTGACCTCAGGTGATCTGCCTGCCTTAGACTCCAAAAGTGCTGGGATTACAGGTGTGAGCACACACGCCCGGCCCTAATTTCTTTATTTTTTAGTAGAGATAGGGTTTCACTACGTTGGCCGGGCTGGTCTTGAATTCCTGACCTCAGGTGATCCACCTGCCTTGCCCTCCCAGAGTGCTGGGATTACAGGTGTGAGCCACCGTGTCCAACCTTGATCTGTATTTCTACCAACTGTATTTCCTTTTGAGAGGAAACGTTTCACAGCCAACCACAGGGCTCACGTCCATAGTCTCAGCGTTTTGGGAGGCTGAGGCAGGAGGATTGCTTGAGCCCAGGAGTTCAAGACCAGCCTGAGCAACATAGTAAGACCCTGTCTCTACTAAAAAATGTTTTCTAATTAGCTGGGGGTGGTGGCACATGCTTGTATTCCCAGCTACTCAGGAGGCAGGAGAGTCACGAGGCTGAGGCAGCAGTAAGCCAAGACAGCACCACCACACTCCAGCCTGTGCAACAGAGTGAGACCCTGTCTCAACAATAACAACAAAAAGCTAAAATGGTAAATTTTGTGTCGTGTATTTTTGCTCCCCCACACAGGTGAGGGCAACTCCCTGCGTGTGATCTGATGCCAGCCTGAAGGATGGCGAGTCTACACTCACAGAAGTCCTGGGTGTGCCGTACGTGAACTCCAGGGCAGGGGGCACCCACCACAGCTGTCCTCGAGAATGCATAACCAAGTGAGCAGCTATTCCCATGGCCTCTGGTGACAGGGGCTCCTGAGCTGTGGTGCCTGCATGGAGCCGAGCCCAGGCCCCACCAGCCCTGTACCTTCCTGGCAGCCAGCAGCAGCTCCACCGCCCTCTCGTACTGACTGTGCTCGATGAAGAAGTCGGAGCAGCGGGCCAGGAGTGCAGGGTCTGACGTCTCATCCAGGTCCTCTGCTATGAGCTGCAGGGCCACAAACTGCTGGGTGGCAAAGGCCAGCTCCAGGGCCTTGGAGAAGTGGCCAGCCTGAGGATGGATGTGGTGGGCTCTGAGCAGCTGCTCAAGCCCTGGGGGCCTGAGGACAGAGGCCTCGTGCAGGCAAGGGTGCCCTGGCCTGCTGCCTTCCCTGAGGTCCCCACTGGTGGCAGGCCCTCACCTTGTGGTACAGCATGACTGCCCTGTCCATCTGTGTGGCCTTCTCATAGTATCGAGCCACCTCGATCATGTCCTCCGGGGAGCTGAGCAGGGCCAAGTTCATGAGCTGGTCATCCAGGCCGTTCTCCTATAGGAGGGAGGCAGGGCCTGGAAGCAGCTCCCACCAGCTTCCACAGGCCCACTGAGACTCCGGAACGTGGCCGGGTATGAATCAACCCTGCACTTGGGTATGCTGCTCGGCAATCTCTGTGGTCATGGGTTTAAGGAGCTGATGACTTACTGGGTCTGCCTACAAGGATTTTCCAATGCTTTGTGTTCTATTTTACAGAGCACGGCAAGTAACACCTGACACGGAAGATGTTTCTGGAAGTGAGAGCCTGGGTTGGGACACGTGCACGGGTGCAGAATGCCCCGTGGCTTTCTAGGAGGGTCCGGGCGCTTGGCTACCTGGAGGGTCTGCTGTTTGCAAGGCCATAGGCCGTGAAGCAGCCTCACCCACTGCTCAGGAGCCCTGGAGCCTGGGAAACATCTGAGGATAATGCAGCCCTTTGCAAACAATGTGAGATGGAGGTGGGCTGCGGGGTGGATGAGGAGCCAGGCAGGGTGAGGAGCGAGGCCAGACAGCGTGTCCCTGACACGATCCTCTCTCTCCGCTTTGCCACCTGAACCTCGGGCGCGCCGGCTCCCCACCCTTGCCCCGTGGTACCTTGCACAGGCGGATGGCGTTCTTGAAGGCCTGCGCCTGGGTGTAGAAGTGCACCGCCTGCCCCACCTCTTCCTGGCTCTCGTACTGGCGGGCGAGGTGGTAGGAGGCTGCCAGGTTTCCCGTCTCGTTGGCTATCTGCGCAGCCTAGAAAGACAAACCAAAGATAAGACATGGTGGCCATGTGTCCACCTCGTGAGTGCCTGGCCAGCCGGCTCCCCACAGGGCCCTCACCTTCTGGACGCTGCCCTGGAAGCAGTGGATGCGGACCAGGGAGAAGTGGTCCTGGGCCAGCTGGTAGTAGTGCAGCGCAGTGTCCATCTCGCCCTGGCTCTCCAGGTACTGTGCCCACCACTGCCACAGGGTCCTGTGGGCAGCCCCAAGGCCATGGGTTCTCCATCTGAGCCCTGCCCCTACCTGGAACGGCACCCACTCCCACCCTGTGCCAACCTTAGAGTGCATGTCAGCTGACCTGCAAACAGGCTGGGCCAAGGGTGAAGCCCCTGGGCTCTGTCCAAACGGAGGGCCCGGCTCAGGGCCTGTCATAGCTCTGAGGGGCTGGGGGATGCTGCCCCCTCATGCAGGAAGCCAAGGGAGGGGGCGCTTGAGCAAGCCGTGGCCACCCCCAACAAACCTCCAAGATAGAGTGCAGTCCCGCCAGCCTGGGCAGGGACACTCACTTATCCTTCATCTTATTCACGTAGAGCTCCAGGGATGGCAGGTCCTCCGACAGCATCCTGGGCACCTCGAAGCGGTGCGTGTCCGACTTCTCGTAGCTGTGAGAGGAGACAGGAGGTCCTTGTTCCCTCCCGTCTTAGCCCCATGGGAAGCAGATGGGCTGAGAGGCAGTGTCGGTGAAACACATCAGAGTGGTGGCCCTCGGGGTGTGGGATCTCAGCCTGCAGCTCTGCAGGGCCTCAGCATGCGCAGCCGGGAGGCAGTGGGGGCTCCCTGAACTGTGGGGGCCTGGGAGGTGGGTTACCCATCCAAACCCCAGGAACAGGTCTACGAGCAGCTCCTCCTCTGGAGAGGGTGACATGGTGTTTGTCTGCCCTCAGGAGACACCAAGCCCATCTGTGCTCGGCAACCGACACCAGCAACGGGACAGAGGTCTTTCTCTCTGCCTCAAGACCCGGGTGGCCCAGGATGGAAGGGGCAACCCCACATCTCCGAGGCCCCAGTAGCTTCCTGCTGAGAAGGCTGCCACCACCCTGAGACAGACCCCTCCTCAGAGAACCTCCCTGGTCACCTCACAACAGCACAGAGAGGCCTCAGGAGTCAGAGCTGTCCAGTGAGGGTGGAGGGGCCAAGGGCCGCACTTACTAGCTGAGGGCCTGGCTGCAGTCGGCGCTGGCCTCCAGGTGCCTGGCGTAGCGGTGGCAGGTTCGGCGCAGGTGCACGCGGTCGTGGCGCTCGGCTACCTTGAGAGCTTTCTGCCACTGGCCCGAGGCCTGGTAGAACTTGTTCAGGAGGTCGTAGCGCTGGCACTTCCTATACAGCTGCTCGGCATCCTCCTGAGGAACGAGGATGGGTGGGAGTCATGCAGCCTCCGCACACCCACCCTTCAGAAACACGGTTCCACGCCGGGCCACCAGTCACTACGCCCTCCCATGCTGCCAAGCACACTGACACATGGGCTGCTTTGGGCACAGTGAGCACCACGCCCACAGTTGCAGTGTGAG
Organism: Saimiri boliviensis; assembly: GCF_048565385.1. NCBI lineage: Eukaryota > Metazoa > Chordata > Mammalia > Primates > Cebidae > Saimiri > Saimiri boliviensis. The sequence continues at coordinate 10,339,102 of NC_133460.1, read as the reverse complement.
ATGTACCACCCACCTCCCATGGCCACGCTGAGAAGCCGCGTGCTCAGACCTCCCGACCTACCCACCTCCCACGGCCACCCTGAGAAGCCGCGTGCTCAGATCTCCCGACCCACACACCTCCCACGGCCACGCTGAGAAGCCGCGTGCTCAGACCTCGCGACCCACCCATCTTCCATGGCCACCCTGAGAAGCTGTGTGCTCAGATCTCCTGACCCGGGGCCTCCTGGGTGTTCTGCTCCAGGCCTGCATGCCTGCCTGGCACACATCCTGGAGAGCCAGCAGCCGCCTCGCCTCCACTGCTGCAGTCTGCCCAGCTCTCCCGGGCTCTGCCCTCATCATTACAGGCTCAAGCCAGTGGATGTGCCCCCTCCTTCCCTGGGGGACTATGGCTGTGGCAGGTGTGGTGCCTTCCCACCCTCCCCACGGCGAGTGCTCTCTTACCAGCATGCCTAGCTGCGTGGCCAGCACGGCCACACGGGCCTCCAGCTCTGGCTCCTGCTCCGCCTCGCGCAGCGCTCTGGCCCCACGGGCATGGCCCATGTTCCCCAGGCACACTTTGGCCACGTCCAGCCGCTGAGTCTTCACGCACATGCGTGCCATGTTCTCCCAGACGGCCTCGCTGTAGGCAGATGGGAGTATGTGAGGCTCCCACCTAGCACATCAGGGCCCCTCTGGCCCTATGGCCCCTCCTCTTGAGGCAAGTGGTCATCAGGCATGGCTGCCAAAGGGGCCTGAGGGGAGCCGTCATCCATTAGCTCTGTCCGTGGGCAAGACTACAGGCCATCCAGAGAGGTACCTGTCACAAGTCCCATGGCCTCCTCAAACCCAAGAGGCAGAGGCCAGGTCCCACTAGACAGAAAGGGCCAGTTGCAGTGGCTTACGCCTGTAATCTCAGCATTCTGGGAGGTTGAGGTGGGTGGATCATGAGGTCAAGAAATCGACACCAGCCTGGCCAACATGGTGAAACCCTGTCTCTATTAAAAATACAAAAATTGGCCAGGCGTGGTGTGGTGGCGCATGCCTGTAGTCCCAGCTACTTGGAAGGCTGAGGCAGGAGAACTGCTTGAACCTGGGAGGCGAAGGTTGCAGTGAGCCGATATCGCGCCACTGCACTCCAGCCTGACGCCTGGCAACACAGCGAGACTCTGTCTCAAAAAAAAAAAAAAACCAAAACCAAACCAAAAATTAACCGGGCATGGTGGCACATGCCTGTAGTCTCTACTCAGGAGGCTGAGGCAGGAGAATCGCTTGAACCCAGAAGGTGGAGGTTGTGGTGACCCAAGATTGCACTACTGAACTGTAGCCTAGAGACAGAGCAAAACTCTGTCTCAAAAAAAAAAAAGAGAGACAGAAGGATCTCTTATGCAGATCACCAAGCTCCTCCTCCTTTTCCCCAGCTCTAAGCAGCTGTCTGCTCAGGAAATGCAGGCTTCCCGTATTGCTTGCACACACAGGATCTGCTCTGAAACGGAGCCTCCTGCTCTCACCTGAGCCTGGGATTGCAGGGCCTCTGATAAACCAGCCCTGCACAGCGAGGCGGGGACCGTCACCCGACAGCCTGGCAGCCACAGGGGGAAACCTTGGGGGGTGGGGTACAGGGTCCAGACTCTGAGTCAGCCGAGGAACATGGAGCCTGGGCTATCTCTCCAGGAGAGCTTGACCTTACCCATGCATGGTTCTGTGGAGCTCTGGAGGTCTGCCGAGCTGAGGGCCCCAGCAGGAGGCCTGCAGATGGGCTGACCAATGGGACATGGGGGCCAGCATCTTATGCCCCAGTCCTGTGTCCCACTCTCAGGCGGTGAGTTTTGTGTGTGTGAAGGAACAGAGTGCTAAATGGGCAGCTTGTGTCAGGGCACAGGTGCAGGGATGGTGGAAGTCACCCTGCCTCTTTGTTTTTTGTGTTAAGACAGAGTCTCCTTCTGTTGCCCAGGCTGGAGTACAGTGGCACAATCACAGCCCACTCCAACCTCGACCTCCTGGGCTCAAGCAATCCTCCCACCTCAGCCTCCTAGCTGGGACCCAGCTAGCTAGGACCACAGGTGTGTGCTACCACCCCTGGCTATTTTTTTGTAGATATGGGGTTTTGCCATGTTGCCCAGGCTGGTCTTGAACTTCTGAGCTCAAGTGATCCCCCCGCCTTGGCTTCCCACCAGGCTAGGATGACAGGCATGAGCCACTGCACTCGGCCCCCGCTCTGTGTGGCGTTTCCTGCATTCCTCCCTTGCTGGTGCTGATCCACGGAGGCCGCTAGTCTCCGTGTGGACCAGAAATGACTGAGGCCTTGGTTTGTGTTGGCTCTGGGGGAGGCCAAGGCTGCTGACAGCCACCATGGGACATGGCGCTGCATGAGAACCATGTGTCCGAGTGTGGGGGTGGCACTCACAGCCAGGCCACCTGGTGGAACTGGGCGGGAGGTTATGTGTCCAAGGCCATCCAGAGAGAGCCCTCCTCAAGGGCCCTTGGGGCCAGCCTGGCCCATGGTTTCAGGCCTGATGTGGGCTCAGGGCCTCAGACAAAGACCCTACTCCAAGCCACAGCTTAGTGTGGTCACCACACAGGGACTTGCAGAGGATGTACTGGTCACTTCCTGCATCTCTCTCCTCTGCCATCCACGCCCACCCCCCACCGCCATGCTGGAATGGCAGGCAGCAGCACCGCAGGGGCTCCCACACATGGGCACAGGCCCACAATCACAGGCACAGAGCTCAACCACCACACACACACACACACACACACACACACACACACACACAGCCTCCCACAACCACATATACCCAGAGTTCCCCACATGCCCCCACAACCACATACACACAGCCCCCTACAACCACATATACAGCCCCCAACATGCCGCCCACAACCACACACACACCACACAGAGCACCCACATGCCCCCTGCAACCACACACACATACAGAGACACTGAGACCCTTACGTGCCCCCGACAACCACACAGAGCCCCCCACAACCGCACACACACACACAGAGATACAGAGCCCCCCACAACCGCACAGAGACACACATACAGATACAGAGCCCCCACAACCACACAGAGCCCCCTACAACCGCACACACAGAGACACACACACACATACAGAGCCCGCCACAACCACACACACATACACATAGACACAGAGCCCCCAACATGCCCCCTACAACCCCCTCACATGGAGCACCCCCCACATGCTCCCCCACCCCCCCACACACCCCCACAAGCACAGGCAGCACAGCCCGTGAGTGGCCTCATGGCCTCAGAGCAACCCCGCCCAGGCGCAGGCCCTTCACTCACATTCCAGGCTGCTCCCCAGATGAGCCTCCGCCCAGACCACAGTCTTGGCCAGGCAGCAGCCCTGCAGCCTCCCCACTGGCACAGCCACAGGCCCCTCTGAGGACTGGAGGGACCAGCCGCCCACAGAGCCCCAAGCCCACTGTCCTGGTGAGTGAGAGGGGCTGGGGTGTGTGCAGCTGGGCATTTTCCTAATGGCCCTGCCCCCGTGGGGAGGAGGGGCCTGGGAGAAGAGTCAGGGACCCTGTCTCACTGTGGGGCCCCTGTCTCCAGGATGTGTAGGCTATCCACATCTCAGGTTCTGTACTCCCACGGAATCACAGGGTAAATGGTGCCAAGATGGCAGCTCCAGGCAAGCCCAGTGCACTAGCATCTGAGTCTGGGGGCTGGTCCCTGGGACAGGCCACGTGGTGGTGTCTGGCTGCAATGCTGCATGCCCAGGTACCCATTCCTGAAAGCCAGGGGGTACTCTGTGCCTAGTTTTACATGTACTTGAGTCCTGCTAGAACTTCAGTGAATTCCACGGACATTTTCTAACACGGGGGATGCAGGGTGGGGAGGTGCATGTGTCTTAGCTGCAACCGGCCCAGGCGGCCCCCGCTAGTAGGTTTATGTGGCAACACATGCCAGCCCAGCCCAGGGTGCCTGCCACGTGGCACATATCATGCCTGGAGCCAGGAGAGAGTGTGTCCAAACCCACAGGCCAGGCCTTTGCAGGGGGGCCAGGCGTCTAGGGGGCCGGGACGTGAGCCTGCCTCCCTGCCACAGTCATTGAACACATGTCCTCTGATGGCCTCACACGGGGCTCCTCACAGCACCTGGGCGCACACCCACTGGTAGCTTCCTGGACGCTCGGTCGGCGCTGTGGTGAAGGTGACGCAACACTGGGTGCAAGGACCTCAGGGAGGTGCCCCTGGCAGCAGCGTCCTGATCTCCGATCCCTGCCTCTCAGTCTTCTGGCTTTGGAACTCCTGCCACCAACAGCAGCGTGGTGGGAGGGCTGAGCACCCAGCCTGCCTGCCCCTCAGGCTGTGCTACCCTCCGTCCTCCAGAGCTCCATGCAAGAAGTCACATCTTCACGCTGGAACTTCTTTCCTTCTAACAGCAGAAAACCCAGGCTTGCCCTTCTCCCTATCGAGAGGTCCTGGGTAAATACACTCTTTTGAGTGTCAGACCAGTTTATAAATGACTCAGACACAGCTGCCCCCTGCTGAGACATGCATCAAGACTGGGGGTCCAGGCTCCCCAAAATGCTGCTGCCCGTCACCCATCAGCTAATGACACACATCGAGTGCAGGGGTCACATCCAAATCTCAAAAGAAACATTCCATTCTCACCACACCACACAGCTTCCAGTAAAGTCTACAGATCAGATGGAAGCGACGCCACAGCTCCTCAGAGACTTCTCATTTCTCTAACACCTGGATGGTGGCGGATGCTGGGGGCTCAGTGCATGAAGCATGATGGCTGCTTCATAAACAGCATGTTGTGCAGACACGTGGTCTTTTTCATTCTCCTGTCCCAAAAGACTGCACTATTGGAATTTTAAAAACTCTTCTGTTTGTGCTTACCCTCTCCTGAGGCCACGGGGTGGTGCTGGACGGGGCTGGGACCTGGCTCTACCTGCCAGGCGTGGCTCCTTTCCTCTCTCTTGTCCTGAAAACTGGTTCCTTCTGTCCACATCCAGTTGCGGTGGAAAATCACAAATGAGCAGAGGAACGTGGCGGCTGACCTGGGGCCCAGCTGGGCTTCCCTGTGCTCTAAGCACCCCGTCTTCCCCATGTGGAGGCCGCCCATGGGGAGTGGGAGAGACTGCAGGTTGGCCTTGGTTTTGCTCTGGCTCCTGGGGCACACTTGTGACAAAGGACCTGGCCAGCACATTGTCCGATGCCCGCACTTCCGTGTGCTCTGTCAGCGGTGTCAAAAGATGCCCACACTTGCACGTGCTCTGTCCTTGGCATTAAATCTGCACCACGTGGGGCTTGGAGAAGCATGTGCTGGACGTGCAGCTGCCAGTGAAGCTGGACACGCCCTCTGACAGGCCCCTGCCTGATGGGCTGAGGCTGCTGGGAGAACCCATGGGAAAGGTGGGGCCCCCTGGCCCAGCTGGGCGCAGACCTGCCAGAAGCGTCCAGACCCAGGCACCCTCGGCAAGCTCCTTCCACAGCCAGCCTCCCGCTCTGGCCACCAGCATGGCACTGGCCCCGTGTGATTCCTGCCTCCTCTTTGTGACGGCTAGCCAGGGCTCTTGGGACAGCCACCACTCTGGTGTGGGGTTCTGCGGTTTGTGCATCTGACATAAATTCCAAGAAGTAAACACCCTCTTAGTTCCCATCCAAGTCTTGAGAATTTCCTGTTGTCCGGCCAGTCTGTGGAGTCACCCACATCTGCACTTCATCAGCCCCAGAGGTGCTGGAACAAGAAGCAGATGGGCAGCAGGGGACACAGCCTTCAAAGGGCTCTGCAGAAGCTCGGCGAAGACCACTCTGAGTCAGGACGAGGGGGACGGGTGGAACGGCGGCTTGATGATCATGCCTGCAAAAGCTGCCCCTCCCGCCGTGTCTCTGTTGTATGCTAGGGCTCCTGCTCTGTGGGATATAGGAGCTGCAGACACATGTGGGAAGGGGCAGTGGGACTCCACTGCGACCAAGACCCCAAGCGACAGGGAGAGCAGGAAGGCCTGATGGGCTGGGGGGAAGCCCACGGCCCAGCTTTGAGTCCCCTTGGTGGGAGTTGCCCCCGAGAGCCACAGATCCTCCCAGGAGGGTCACTCCTAACTTAAATTCTGCTCCCAGGCCTTCCACACTCCTGTGCCCAGCCTCCTATAGCGCCAGGGGCTAGAAGCGGCATGATGGCTGAGGACACAGGGACCTGGAGCACCCCCAGAAGTGCCAGGAGGGCGGAGGCCGACACTGGCCTCTGTGAACCGGGACTTCTGGGGGTGCTGCCGACGTGTGGGAGTCTGGCCATGGCCTCCTCCTCAATCGACCTGAGGAAAGGACCAGAGGGGGCCGCTGAGGCCATCAAACGTGTCTTCTGGGCTCTGAAGCTCAGCACTGGCTTTTTACTGGAAGTTAGCTGTTTGAAAACTCCCAAAAGAGAAATGATTTAGTTAACTCAGGAGGAAATAAATTCTTTCCCCACGGAAACTTTTGGGAAACGTCCAGATGCTGCACCCCAGACTGCTTCTGAGGAGCGGGTCACAGGCAGGAAGGGCTGGGGAAACCCCCAGGGCCTTCTGAGCCACTCGGGGGAGTGGGGGCCAGCAGCACCACTGTGCCCCGCATGCCCTGTCAGTTTCCTGGGGCCAAGAATAGAAACAGAAACAACTTTTCCCTGGGCACAAGCCAAGGAAGAAGGGAAAGCAAAAACCCAATGGACGCATCTGCATCGAACTCCTGGGAAAATCCCACAGCAGGCAGAGTCCCTCAGGAAATCAGTGGACAAATGTTTCTCCGGACTGAGCATGGTGAGGACAGAGTTCCTGCCTTTCTGGAATGAACACGGGACCCTTGCTTGACCTGTGGCTATACAGAGCCACAAGCCAACATGTAAACCAAGAGACCAGTCCCAGGAAATGTCAGCTCTCAGGACTGCCCCAGGCCAGGGCCCCCGACATGGGCAGTGCATGAAGAGAGGAAACAAAGCTTTGCTGTTACCATGGGCTGGGAACAGGACTCTCTGTCCCAGTAGTGTCCTGGGTGTGTGCCTGTGAACGGTTTGCATGAATATGGGATACCTGCATTTGCAATGCTTTGGATCCCCGGTGGGGTGGGAATCCTGTGCTGGGTTTGGGATCTCTGGAGATGGGGAACAGAGTATGAGACCCTCTCACAGTGTTTGTCTGGGGCAGAGTAATTCCGAGCGGAACCGACAAACACACTTCCAAGCTCCCCGGCAGCATAAGGTCTGCCCAAGAGCCTGACTACTCACAAGGTGATCTGCCTAGTCCTGTCCCTAGATGTGGTGGGTAACCAGTCCCATCAATAGCAGATGTGGCCCAGGCTCCGTCCCAGGCCCTGGTGTGAGCCACACCCAGCACATACAGAATCCTACCCCTCTTGCCACCCAAGGATGGCCTTGCCCTTGGGTCCCTGCCCTGTAGGTCTGGGTGTACTTGCTTCCTCCAGCCACTCGGGTCTTTCCCCTTCCCAGCAATCCTGTAATATCTGCCCTTTCAAGGGCAGCAGTTCCACAACAGGGCAAGCCTGGAACACGGGGGTGGGGGGGCGGGGACACTTGTGGTACCTATGGTGCTGGGGGCAACTAGATGGCTGGGGGCTATGAAGTCCCCAGGGCAGGCAACGGTCCCCCAGCACCTGTCGGCCCCCAGTCCCCGAGGGCCAGCCAGGTTCCGCAGCAACAAGCGAGACGATGTGTCTGTCCCGTGCCCGGCACCCCTGGCCTCTCCTCTGGGACAGGAAGGTGGGGAGGGGCGGTCGGGGGTGGGCCTGGAGCAGGGCCTCAGAAGCCTCCCAGCCGTTCCCATCAGGAAGCACATCCTGTTGGTGTCTGGCTGCTGTGGCAGGGCCGCTATTTGTTGCAGTTGGCTACGCCCTCCAGCTCACCAAAAACAGTCTGAAAAACAACCATTTCCTCTCTGCTGAGAGCCAGGGAAGGCGAGCTCCTCGCACCCGGGCGTCCCTGCGGCAGGCACTCTGCTTTCCAGGAGGGGCCAGCCGCGCTGGAGGCATCTGCACAGGGGCCCAGGCCGCAGAGAGGAGCCGTGAACCCACTGCACGCCAGCCACCCTGCCTGGAGCCTGGAGCCCACGGCAGGCCGGTGCTAAGGAGTGTGTCCCTGGCTCGACTCCCACCAGCCTCCCGAGTGACTCTGCTTTCCATTGCTTCAGGCGACAAGAGGCACGTGCGGCGCAGGCCGGCCCGGGAAGACGGCGCACTCCTGGCCCTGGGTTCTCGCTGCTGCCCGCCCTCTCCTCCCTGGGATGGGACCTGAAGCGAGTGGCTTCAGCACAGGCCTAGCCCTGCTCCAGGTGCAGGAAGGAGGATAAGGCCGGGCCGTGAGGCGGCTCACCTGGACCATCCTATGGGCCTCCGCTCGTGCCGCCCCGAGGATGAGCGGTGATGTCCTCTAGCTGCCCCTAGCAGTGTCGGCTCTCCCTGGACGTGCGGCAGTGGACTGGGATTTGGCTTTGTCCGGATAAGTGGTGGCACCAGCATCAGCAATGACCGTGCAGAGACTAGTGGCCGCGGCCGTGCTGGTGGCCCTGGCCTCACTCATCCTCAACAACGTGGCAGCCTTCACCTCCAACTGGGTGTGCCAGACACTAGAGGATGGACGCAGGCGCAGCGTGGGGCTGTGGCGGTCCTGCTGGCTGGTGGACAGGGCCCGGGGAGGGCCGAGCCCCATGGCCAGGGCTGGCCAGGTAGACGCACGTGACTGTGAGGCACTGGGCTGGGGCTCCGAGGCAGCCGGCTTCCAGGAGTCCCGAGGCACCGTCAAACGTAAGTCCACTTGCTTTCCTGTTGCCTTCAACGTGGCTGAGGCTCGAGAGCAAAAGGGAGACACCAGGCATAGACCTGGGGAGCGGGTGGGGAGGCCTGGCCCCTCCTCTGCTCTGAGCATGGCCTCTGGGCCGGCAGCAAGGGGCACCATGTTTCCCAGGGAATCTGGAACCAGGCCCCACGGCCTCCCAGTGAGTGGAAGCCTCACATGCCCCTACAGCTCAGCGCAGAGTCTGCTTCCAGCTGCTTTACACAGGAATTCATCTCAGGCATTTGGGGGACCTCTCTGCCACTATGCATAGTTATGGGATGGGTCATTAATCAAATCAAGGAAAGGCATTTTTCCTTGGTTGAAAATAAATATTATGGCTGGGTGCAGTGGCTCACGCCTGTCATCCTAACACTTTGGGAGGCTGAGGCAGGAGGACTGCTTGAGGCCAAGAGTTCAAGACCAACCTAGCCAACGTAGTGAGACCCCCATCTCTAAAAATAAAAATAAAATATTATTTCTTTATTCATGAGCAAAATGAAAAAGGAATGAGTAAAAGAAACAAGAAGTTTAAAAATCTGCGGGTGAGCTCTGGCTTAATTCTCACAGCTGTTGCTGTCTTTGAGGCAGAGAGTGGCAGAAGGAGATCCCAAGGGCTGAGCTTCAGAGGGGATGCTGCGAAGGAGATGGACAGGGACAATGCCAGGAAGGGGACGGGGAGGCCAGGATGCTCAGAAGGGGACAGGGAAGCCTGGATACTCGGAATGGGACAGGGAGGCCAGGATGCTTGGAAGGGGACGGGGAGGCCAGGATGCTCAGAAGGGGATGGGGAATCCTGGATACTTGGAACGGGTCAGTGAAGCCTCAATGCTTGGAATGGGACAGGGAGGCCAGGATGCTTGGAAGGGGACGGGGACTCTGGGACAATCAGAAGGGGACGGCGAAGCCATGATGCTCAGAAGGGGATGGGGAGGCTGGTATGCTTGGAAGGGGATGGGGGCGCTCAGAAGGGGACAGGGGTGCTGAGTGGTTGCAGAGGAGAGGAAGGGACTAGGAATGATTCCACCACACCACACACTTGAGTGGCAGGGGTGGGCTGCATAAATAGGAAAGCACTTATGGCTTTCAGAGTCATCTCAACAGTCACGGCATGAGGACGCAAGGTCTCCCAATGGCCGACTCTAAAACTGCCAGCAAGCTTTTGACTCACAGGTACCCCAAGTCCCCGCTGCAGAGCCTCACAGACTTGGTGTTGGATGTTCCTTCTGCTCTGAAGACAATGCTGGTTTCTGAGAGAACTGGAGGCTGAGGCAGTGCCTCTGCTCCAGACTGCAGAGAGAGTCCCGGAGTCCTGGGGTAACACACCATGTGTGCCTCAACCACATGGCCCCATGCCCAGCCTGCCACACTCGGAACCCTCCGGGGAACATCATCCCCATTTCATAGGCAAAGAAACAGGCTTTGCAGAAGGCATGTGGCTTGGACAAGGTCCCACGGGGGAATTCAGCTCCCTTCTGTCCACTCAAAGGCCCTTGGCTATGCTGTACCACAGCCTGGACTGGGCACCTCCTCTCGCGTCCTTCAGCAGCAGGGAGCAACAGCCATCATTTAAAAAGATCAAAGCCTATGAATAACTTCAAAGTTTCTACCAGCTCTCAGAACGCAGGTGTCTTATGGGAAGCCCGAGACTTGGGTCTCTGCTGAACTCAGGCAAGGCGCCCTTATTCCAGACTCTTGCCTGCTCTGCTGAAGAACAGCCGCAGCCTCGTCGCACTGTGCTGAGCCTCTGTCGGGGACAGAGGCTTTGCAGGCCCTGGAGGTGGGGCTGGGAGCTCACATGCTTTGGGACCAGCACTGGCGTCCAGCCCACAGAGGAGGGTCCCCCCTTCCCTCCCCCCAGCCCCAGCTCTGCATCTCCAGGACTCCTAACTGCTGCCCCTAACACCCACAGGTGGCCTGGGCAGCCCAGTTTCAGGGCAGCCGGAAGCCTTGGCACCCCTCCCTGTCACCATCTCTTGCATTCCTCCAGTCACAGGGCCGCATGTAGTCTGATGCATCCGTCCCATGCCCCTTGCCATTCACTTGCTGAGGCCTGGTCACCTAAGGCCAGCGGGACACACAAGGCCCCTCACAGAGCCCCCTGGACTGCCTCCCGCTCACCTGCCTACCAGCCTGGAGGCTGAGCTGCCTGCATCCACCGCTCCTTCCGGAGCCCTGCTCAGCCCTTTGGACAATACCTAAAACATCCTCCTGCAACTTCTACAGCTCACATGCCTCAAGCTGCATCCCGAGAGCCAGTCTAGGGTTGGGGTGGGGCAGGCCAGGGAAGACAGTGTCACGCAGCATGCTTCCGCATGCACGCCAGGCCGTCTTCGGGGTTTCTGATGTCGCTGAGGCTGGACTGGATGTCTCTGGACAGCTCTGTGCCCTGAGGTCCTGCCCCGTGGAGCGCATGGAGTCAAAATCATCGAGCGCTTGCCACCCGCAAACATCACCAGAGGCCTGCCTGAGGGACGAGGGACACCCTGGACATCCTGAACTCTGGTCAGGGCACCCCAGGCTCCTGGACATCCCAAGTGGGCTGGGCCCAGAGCAGAAGGGCCTGGTCTCGACTTCAATCAGATTCAGGCCCTCCCGAGCCCTTCCCTGTAGCGTTCTGTGGCCTGTGGTGAGTGGGACTTTCATTACGGAGCAGGGGCTCTCTTTTCTGTGGGGAGCTCAGGTGACCAGGGAGGCCTGAGGTCCACCTCACATGCCATGTTCAGGGTGGGTCTCACTTTCTGATCCTCATGTTGTCTTGTTTGGATGTTTATGTCATCTCTCTGTACTTCGTGCGTTCTGTCATGCGTCCGAAACAAGGTGGCTCAGGAACAGATGACTGTGCAACTGAATCCTGAGGCAGGTGAGCCTGACCCAGCGCTCCCTAAGGAGGAGCCCACCCCTCTCTCCGGGGGCTCTGAGAGTCTCTCCCGCCACACAGCAAACACGCATGTACGACCCTGCCTGAAGACCCTGTCATATAGACAGATGACAGAGCTCGGCCACAACCCAGCTGGACCGTGTTCTCACCGACAAGTCAGCTGCTACCACGGAGGGCCACACACAGGCAGCACAGGAACCAGTGAAATGCCTGAACAGGGAAGGCTGTTCTTTCTTCGGGCAGTGCTCTTCCAGCAGGCGGGAGCGCAGCTCAGACAGGAAGGCTCGGTCAGGAGTGCCTCCTTCCCGGCAGGGTGGTGGGTCTGCGGGTACCCCGTGGTGAGCCACAAGCCCTGGGGACTTGGAGGCTGCACAGTGGCTTGTGGCATGCGGTCGCTGCACAGAGCCCCTGCCATGGCTTGTGGCACAGTGTTGTGCACCTGGAGCTGCCAGGAAGGAAGCCTGGGAGGCCAGGGCTGAGGGCAGGAGGACAGGTCAGGGGTGCGCCTGCTCATTCCCAGCTCCTAGGAGCCTCGATCACCCAGCTTCACCACACCAACACCTGCAGGTGTGCCTGGTGCTGGAGCCCACCTTGGTAATGCCCTTCCGGGCTGTGCTGCTCCCCAAGCCGGACCTGCACCCCTCCTCCCCCTTCATTCTGCTCTTTCCTCCCCTCCAACGCAGGGCTGGGAGCCCTGGGCTGGGAATCCGAGCTGCTCCTCTCTCTCGAATAACCTTCTGCATGATATTTTAATGCCTCCCTCATGTTACGACGTTTAGAGAAGCAGAGGCTTCTGGAAGGAAGTCATTGCCAAGACAGTTAAGAGCAAAGATGGCACAGCATTGTGCCACAGATCCTGCTGGAAGGGGTTGCAGAACTCACACAAGTCCCTAACGTGTGGACAGGACGCCCTCAGAATGCAGGCCTCACTTCAGTCCCTGCAGGCTGCACTTGCTCACTGGTCAGGGCTGGCTGTGGGGCCAGCAGGAGCAGTCAGGAAGGTCCTGCCAGTCGGCCCGGGTTCATGTCTGCCTGAACCCTGCCTCCTGCCAGCCCCACCTGCACAGGCCCTGGGGCAGCTGAGGAACCCAGGCCGAAGGCGCTCCACGCCTCAGGCCTCAGCAAGCCGCACGGTGCCACACTAAGACCTAGCGCATCTCTGCCATCCCCTGGCACTTCCAGCGCCCCAGGCTCTGTTCCTTTCTGCCAGCACTCTGGAACCATGGCCGCCGATGCCCATGCTGAGCCAGGTCCTCACCTGCTGCCAGGCTTTCCTGCTCTCCCCGCGGGAGCCCTTTGGTCACCAGGCCAGCTCTCAGCCCCTGCGTCTGGAGCACGTGGTGGGAGTGCCATGGTTTCTAGCTCCGCAAGTTACTTTGGAAATGAAAGAACATGAGCTCTCAGTTAGGCGGCAATGAAGCCCACTGGGACATCTGTCTCGCTGTGAGAAAAATGAGTGAGGAGCAGCTGTTGCTGCTTCTGACAGCCCTGTCAGTGGCCCCTGCCTGTCCGTGGGCCAGCCCCGTACTCAGCTCTCCCACATGCCAATGGAAGGCTCTTGGTGCCGCATACAGTACCGGCGGCTCTGACTCCTCAGCAGCCCGAGGCCCCCATACCCCAGGTTTCTTCCGGCTTCCACTCTCTGCAGTGTTCTCACGGCCCAGAGGCTTCAGGGCTGCAAGTGCCACCTGGGCCGGAACGGGCACGTTGGAAAAGCCTGAGACCTGGGAAGGACAGCTCCCTCGGCCCCGAGTGACTGGAGGGGACGCTGCGGAGGGAAGCAGCTTGAACGACATTGGGTCAGACGGGCTGGCCCTCAGAGAGGAGTGGTGCGCCTCCAGGGAGGCTGCAGGCCTAGACAGAAATGACACAGGCACCAGCTCAGCCTGGGCCGGGGCGGCGCCCAGCTGGAGTTGGGAAGAAAGGCAGTGCCCAGCCCAAGGTCCGGGTGGGAAGCAGAGGCCTTGGCTCTGGAACTTTGAGGCGATTCTGTGAATCCAGATGGCATTTCAATAAATGTTGAGGTTGAACCATATGGAATTGCTCATCCTGATCACGGTCGTTCTGATGGATACGTCTAACCATATAAACACTCACCAAGTAAAGCAGCCCGCACCCGCCCCACCCCACCCCAGCCTTGACACCAGCACGCCTGCCCCCGCACACACGTGAACCTCGACAGCCTCCCCTGCCAGGCTGGCTTCCCACAGGCGCACTCTGAGGAGGCGACTTGAGGATCTCTTTGTCCTCACCTCTGCCTCCACCCAGGAAACGCAGCAGTCACCCCAGAGGCCGACGCCCTCAGGGCTCTTGGGAGACTCTGCTGCCTTCCAAGCAATTCTTGTTTGTGATGAATGTGTGCAGGCCCTGGGGCACACAGGGACCTGCGCCTGAGGGCCTAGGCTGCTTTCCTCTTAGACGCCTGCATCAATTACCTCAAGAGTGCCCTGAAATTTCAAGACAAGCCATTTAAAAAGGTGCCACGGTTTGCCACGACTTAGCTTTGGGAATCTAAATTCCCAAATACTATTTAATCGAAACAAGGCATGGAGACGATAGGAAGGGGACTCTGTGGGGCTGTGGCTTCACGTGTAGCCCCTGCCTCTGGGCTGAGTGTCTGCTGGAACACACGCTGTCTGCTCTGCAGCACGCTGGGGCCTGGGGTGTGGACTGGGAACACACAGCTTCACCACCGCCTCATGTGGGCCTTTGTGTACAGTTTGATTTACGGGAGGACAATTCTCTGCTACGGAAATGCAACGAGCCCTGGTCCCTGAGGGCTGCAAACACTCCTCCCTGTGAGGTTCGCCCACAGAGGCTCCTCTTCCCCTGACCACACATCCGTGTGTCCTGCCCGCCTGGCTCCTGCAACCAGGGTGTGGGCGGGGAGCAGAGAAGGCTGGGTGCAGGCAGACTGTGAGTGGCGAAGCAGGCACCGACTTCAGCCACTGAGTGAGGAATCTGTGGCAGGAGATGCGCAGGGTGGGGTGCCTGAGGCCCACCGAGTGTGAGGGGAAGGTGGGGGCACTCGTTCAGACCCATGTCCAACCCCCGCCTAGCCCCTTGCTGGTTATGAGGGCACAGATGAGCTGCTCCTTGGGCCCAAGCTCCTAAGCTGCTGGGAGGAGGGAACACCACCGTAGGCTGCTTGGGGGTCAGGAAGCTGACCACGCAGGACAGCAGCCCAGAGGGGCCAGCCCCCAACAGGGTCTCTGGTCAGGTGATGCCCTTGTCTTAGATGCTGTGAGTTTGGTGAGGAGCCTGTGAGGCAGACAGGGAAGCCGGCGCCACTGGTGGGGCTTCCCCTTCCCACCTCCAGCCCCATGCCAGCGCCTTCAAGGGCCAAGTCAAGCAGAGAAGAACAGCTGTTCCAGGAAGACAAATAGCAGAGTAAGGCCTGTCCCTGCGGGGATATGACCACTGCAGCCAGGGCCAGGGGCTGGGATGAATGCTTCTGGTTAGGAAGACATGGGACCCAGGGCTTACAGACAGCTGAGAGGGAGGGCTCAAGGCTTCCAGAAAGATCTGCCCAGAGGAGGCATGGCCTGTGCTGACCGCCCTTTCAAAGACAAACAGTCCACGAAAGAGGCATGGCGGCCAGTGTGGCCTCTAGAGCTGTGCTCACCACTGCCTCCACCTGCGCTCACCACTGCCTCTCTGCTCTTGGCCCACAGTGCAGTTCGACATGATGCGTGCCTGCAACCTAGTGGCCACGGCAGCACTCGCTGCAGGCCAGCTCACCTTCATCCTGGGGCTGGTGGGCCTGCCCCTGCTGTCGCCTGACGCCCCATGCTGGGAGGAGGCCATGGCCGCTGCGTTCCAACTGGCGAGTAAGTACCCAAACAGGCGGGACTACCTCGTCCCTGCCCCCTGTGGCCTTCTGGTGTCACGGGAGGGTCCTGGGGCCTCGGATGGCTTTGGGGGAAGCTGCAGGCCGTATTTCTCAATGTGGGGGTATCCTCCCTCTCCATGGACCGTATAGGCAAGAATGATGAATGACAGAAGCACACCCAGGCCAAGGAGCAGCAAGGCTGAGACTGCCTGGCTGTGTCTGTCACACCCTTTTCCACTTTACACACAGACACAGAACACCAGGCTGAGGGGCTTTGCTTTCCTGAGTCTGCGGGGCTGATCTCTGACTGGCCCTTGGGCAGCCCACATGGGACAGCCTGGATGCTGCATCTTCCTTGGGGCTAAGGCAGCCGGGAGGCGGTGAGGAGAGCAGTCCCTGGGCAGAGGCAGCAGGGCCCGCACCTGGCCCCACCCTGTGCCCCTTCCCAGCTAACAGGCTTAGAGAACATCAGGCCCAGGGAGGTCAAGGCACGTGCTCTTTATAAACACAGCTTCCTAGGACCCGCCTGGGGTCCGCACAGGCCTGTTCCATGAGCAGAACAAGACAGAGGGAGGAGAACACGCTAGCACGTTCCACAGTACTGGAGCTGACAGTGAGGTTCCCCCACCCCCCACACGCCGTGCCTGGCTCGGACACAGACAAAGATGGCAGGACCATCATGAGGGCCCCGGCTTCCCAGAGCCGCTGTGCGAGGAGGGGAGGAGGCCTGGCCTTGTGGGCACTGGGCCATCGCTGCTCGGAGCCTCCTCGCAATGCTCTGGACCCAATACCCTGGGACACGGCTTGAGAACACCTTGTGTCGCAGAGGGTGACAGTGATGGGGTCGTCGTAAATGACCTGTGGAACGGTCCTGTGGTTTCTAGACAAGTGGTGGAGCCACAGAGGTGTCCAACCACAACCCCAGTGACCCGAGGCAGCTCCGCTGGTCTTTATCCCCACTGCCCTGTCTGTGGCTGACTGAGAGGTCTGAGGACCCTGGGCCCCTGTGGTAAATTCAGGTCTCCTGCTGCTCACTGGGACAGGTCAGCCCGGTGCCTGCAGACAGGGACATGAAGGAAAGGAGTGTGTCAGTCCATGGCTGAGCGTGGCCAGCACGGAACTGCCCGCACCCTCCGCCTCCTTGGGGCCGGCACGGCGTTCTGAGGTTGCCCTGCAGTTCCCACAGCAGAAGTGGCAGGAAGTCCAGAGTGAATCATTCTAGGAATAATGGACCCTTATCTTTCTTAAGAAACACAATTTCCAGAACGAGGCTGACAGACTGCAGGGGCAGGTATTCCCATGCTGGACAGTGCCCCAGGCAAGTCTGGATGGGGCTCGCTGAGTGCTATTAATAGCACGGTGTGACCCTGGGCAAGTCACTTCCCCTGGTAGGCAGAGGCGGGAAGGGAGGACACCTCAAGGCTTCCATGGAAAAGCACAGGGCGTGGAGCCTGGGACTGAAGCTGCGACTCGGCTCCGTCATTATCGATGTGAGGTCGGGCAGTTCACTGAGCTAACGTGAGCCTCTGTGTGCCCAACTTCGAAAAGGGTAATTTCTGCCCCCTACCCAACTGATTGTAAGAACGAATGAGTGACGAGGGACCAAGTATCAACTCTGCCTCCCTGACTCCTGCATGACTGCGGGGAAAACACAAGACTTTCCATGAGGCGTCCAGGCTAGGAAAGCTCCCACAGGGCCCTCTGCTGACCCGAAAGCTATAAAACAGAGGAGAGTTTTTCCTGTCTCACTGAAACTGCCAATCTCTACCACGTGTGGAGATCGGAAACACCATGGCTTGAAGAAGGAAATGGAAGATTTTGAAAATGTAATTGGAAATGCTGGGTCAGAATAAAGATATTTTAGTGGCATAGAGAAAGCAAATGCAATAGTTTTTGATTCTGAAAATAACTCCTTCAAGTAGGATAACCCAATGGATGGATCACTGCATTTTTCTTTTTCTTTTTTTTTTTTTTGAGACGGAGTCTCACTCTGTTACACAGGCTGCAATGCAGTGGCGCAATCTCTGCTCACTGTAACCTCCGCCTCCCAGGTTCCAGCGATTCTCCTGCCTCAGCCTCCCAAGTGGCTGGGACAGGAACCGCCACCATGTTCAGCTAGCTTTTGTATTTTTAGTAGAGACAGGGTTTTAGCATGCTGGTCAGGCTGGTCTTGAACTCCTGACCTCAGGTGATCTGCCTGCCTTGGCCTCCCAAAGTGCTAGGATTACAGACGTGTGCCACCGCACCCAACCAGATCACTACATTTGTTAATAAATCTCCTTGAAACTCTTGTTTAGTATTAGGACTACTGTAGGTAGATTTGGCATGTCGAAAATGATAGCTTACTTCCTGCAAACTCTTATTTCAGGACAAGAGTGTTTCCAAATGTATTTTAAAAAAATAAAAAATGGGGGCAAGTACCCTGATGAACTAAAACCGAGCTATCTTGCAGCAGTCCTGGGGGAATGGGGCTGGAGGTCTTCAGAGGCCTGTCCTGGTCAGGAGGGGTGGTGCTGGGGGAGGGACTGTGCTCCAGCTCGACCTCTGACAAGTTTGGACCAGGCTCTGCTCCTGGTCCAACAACTGCCAGCAAGGCGGGCACCAGGGTGAGGGTCAGCAGCACGGAGCAGGCCCCTGGCGTTTTGGGTGGCTTCTCTTGCTCCTACGGGCCGCCTGGCCCCCTCAGTGTCCAACCATCACCCCAGCGGGTCTGTTTTGCCCAAAAAGGAAATGCATTTGGCCCTGTTTAGACTTGCTTCATTGACAAACAGGACAGAGAGTAGCTATGTGCCTTTCTTCTATCATGCTGCTAATTTTAGAGTCGGTTTTTTTTTTCCTGTGCTCGAGTCTGTTTTAAACAGCCAGGGAGAGACTGAAGGGCGCCAGGATGTCCTGTCACAGGACAAGGAAACGCCTGCTATTACCTGTTATGCAAGCGAACCTCAATCCCAGGGCTGGGCAGAGATGGGGTGGGCCTTGGGGAGAGAAGATGCTCATGAAAGGAAAAGCACACGGATTTATGGGGAGGCTGGAACACCCTGGAAAGCCTGAGTGCAACACACTGACAGGAGGGCTCCCCGTCCACTCCAGAGAGAGACGGCAGCCCGTGTTTTTGCTCAGTCACTCCGCTAATGTTTCTGGGCCCAGTGTCATGCTCAGCGTGATGCCTGGGTTTGCAAAGGGACCACCCTCCTCGTCCCTCAAGGCTCCCTCTTCCCTGCTCTGACACCCAGATAGAGCAGCTGAGATGTGTGTGGACCCCACTGTCCCAGCATGGCTGCCATCTAACTTGGCATCCTCTCCAGAGCTTGCGTTCTGCCCACTCCACGGACCCCTGGTTCTCCCCGCTCCTCCTTACAGTCTTGTTGATTTGTGCAGACATGTACAGGCAGAGAGGGAAAGGTGTGTTGACAGGGTCAGGGGAAGTGGCCAAGGGAAGGTAAAAGTTATTCCAGCCTTTGATGGCTACAGCCACGTATGACCCTGGTGCCCAACGCCCAAGGAACACAGAGCTGAGGGCGACTTCTGCAGGCAGCCTAGGCCAGGATGCTCCCTGGCGCTCTGTGGTACCCCTGCCTGCTCTTGGGCACTAGGACGAGGGCAAGGTCCCCTTTTAACAGCATGCCATGGGCCACTCAGGTTCATGAGGTTCGGGGCCTGGTGGCACCTCCGCGTCTCACTGGTGTACGAGAGCACTGTTCTAACCATATAAACCCTCCTCTGTCTAGATGTTCTGTCTAGATGAGGATGCTTTGAGCCTTCAGGTGTTTCCTGGCTGGATTGTTGGCTGGTTCTGTGGGAGCCCAGAGCATGCAGCCTGGGTTCTGCTCCTGGCTCTGCCCCTTGTCAGCCGTGAGTCCTGGGATGAGCCCCGCTTCCCCTAGCATAATCTGTGCAGTGGAGAGTGACCGCTCCAATCCACAGATGTGCCGTGGTCAGCAGTGCCCGCAGGTGTGTGTTATCTGTGCAGTGGAGAGTGAAGTGACCGCTCCAACCCACAGATGTGCCGTGGTCAGCAGTGCCCGCAGATGTGTGTGATCTGTGCAGTGGACAGAGTGACCGCTCCAACCCACAGATGTGCCGTGGTCAGCAGTGCCCACAGGTGTGTGTGATCTGTGCAGTGGACAGAGTGACTGCTCCAACCCACAGATGTGCCGTGGTCAGCAGTGCCCGCAGGTGTGTGTGATCTGTGCAGTGGAGAGTGAAGTGACCGCTCCAACCCACAGATGTGCCGTGGTCAGCAGTGCCCGCAGATGTGTGTGATCTGTGCAGTGGACAGAGTGACCGCTCCAACCCACAGATGTGCCGTGGTCAGCAGTGCCCGCAGGTGTGTGTGAGCTGTGCAGTGGAGAGTGACCGCTCCAACCCACAGATGTGCCGTGGTCAGCAGTGCTGGCAGGTGTTATTCAAGCGTCTCTCTGAAGTGCTGCTGGGTAACACGCAAGCTGAAAAGCTTCAGGCCCAAAGCACATCCCGCATGCAGCACCTGCACTCCTCACCCAGGTCTGTCCCCTTCTGGGTGGGCAAACTGTCCTCTTGGCAAGAACGCTGCCAGGATCCATTTCTGAAGCAGGGCCCTCCCGGCCTATGGCTCTGGCTTTCACACAGTGCCTGGGCCTCAGGCTCTGCTGTCCTGAGCCCGGCCTGCAGAGAATTCTTTCTGGTGGGTGGATCTAGTGGCCCCGCAGAGCTCTGTATTTGGGATAAGTCATATCTTCACAGGGCAACTCCTGAGCCATCACTGAAGCCCCAGGGCAGCTGTGCTGTCTCATTGGGGCCAGCAGGAGGTCGTGGCCACGCACTGGGGTCAAGCCAGTGAAGTCACTGCTGTCCCGAGTCGGTGCTCACGTGGCACTCTCTGCATCCGTGTGGGGGACCTGTGGCATCTTTGCTGTCAGTATGCTAGGCTTAGCAGAGTCTCCCCTTAGTCTTGGTGCCCAGAGAGATGCGTGTGACATTGAAGCCTTCTCGCCTGCCTCTTTCCTGAAACAATCTCTCTTCCTCCGCCCCCATTACCTTGTAATTTGTATAACCGGCTTCTGATCCCTTTTAGAAAATGGTGGCATGTAACCCCAAATTCCCCGAACTGGACATCAAGGGCACCAGAAGGACACTAGAAAGGGCACCCTGGCCAGCAATGATCTGTCCCGATACCCCATGAGGCGCTGAGAACCTGACCTGTAGAAGCCAACTGTTTGTGTTTTATTCTGAACCACCTTCACAATAGCCTTTAGGTTTTCCCGGAGACGCTGATTTTATCAGTCCTTAAACGGTCAGCAGGGTTGATACTCACTGACCTGGAATCTTGCTCGCTAGTCAGAAAGTCTGCTGTTTTCTTAGACTTGGGGATCTTCTCATGGATGTATACATGTTTTTGCTATTCACAATAACCTGGCTCTTTGCTTGGTCTGGATTATTTATTTATGTGAGACAGGGTCTCACTCGGACGCACAGCCTGGAGTGCAGTGGTATGATCTCAGTTCAATACAACTTCCACCTTGAGGGGTTCAAGTGATTCTCCTGCCTCAGCCTCCCGAGTAGCTGGTATTACAGGTGTGAGCCACCATGCCAGCTAATTTTTGTATTTTTGGTAGAGATGGGGTTTCACCCTGTTGGTCAGGCTGGTCTCTAACTCCTGACCTCAGGTGATCCACCCACCTTGGCCTCCCAAAGTGTTGGGATTACAGGCATGAGCCACTGTGCCTGGCAAATTATCTATTTATTTATTAAAGCATAGGTGGGGTCTTGCCATGTTGCCCAGGCTGGTCTCACACTCCTGGGCTCAAGTGATCCTTCTGCCTCAGCCTTTCAAAGTGCTGGAATGAAGGTGTGGACCACTGCACCCACCCTGGTCTGGATAACTCACTTTCCTGTCTTTTGTACCCACTCCCCAGGGATCAGTTTATGTCCCCGTCGTCTCTTCTTTCCTTTCCACCTTCGGCTGCTGAGAGCTTCAGAGCTTCTCATTCTTCCTTCCCAGGGCCTCTCCCTCTAGAGAGGATTGTTTGGGTCACTGTCATTGTGCTGCTCACAGTTGGGAGTTGCCAGCCCCAGCGGGGCCTTGAGGTAGCCATGCAGATGTCTGCTCCGCATAGGTTCTCTTCAGAGCCAACTGCACCCGGTTTGCCAGCTCTGCAGCTGTATGAAGAGAGTCAGGGGTCAGCCCCGGATTCTTTCCACTCTGCCACCCGTGTGCATGTGTGACAGCCATTCCAAAAGGAAGGTCTGTGATGGGAGCTAAAGCCCCAAGAACCCGCAGGAAGGAAAGGAGAGGGGAAAGAGTTGGCTGGGCCATGGAGCTGTAATTCACACCATGCGGGCAGCTCACAGGAAGAGGCTGTTTGCTTTGGCAACATGACTTCATGAAATGGAATTGATTCCATGTGCAGAATTTCATGTTTGCTAACACTCTTCCCTTACGCTTGTTTCTAGACAAACTGATGAACATCTTTGAAAAGGGTGGGGAGAAAAATCTTCAGGAAACAGGACATGAGGAGAGAGGGAATGTTAATATAAAGACGTGGGAGAAATAGAAACTTGCAAGTTGAGGGCCAGCCTCAGCCCTCCCTGCTTGTCTCCTTCCACCCCATCCTATCACCAGGTAGAGACGGTGGAGAGGATGGAAGTGAAAAGCTAGTTTTATTTCAGAAGAACATCCACAGCACAGTACGATCATGTAGCTGACTTAGTCGCCTTCTTAGCAACGCCTGGAGGCCAAGGTTAGAGCTGTGCAGTGAGGTGTGCGGCTGCAGGTGCCTCTGCGTTTCCATGTTTTCCTTGGCTTTTTACTGAGGACACGTGGAACATACAGAACATTCCTCATGCCAGGCATCTGTCTGGGATGTAAACCTTTCTTTGTCAGGGCAGGATCTGGACCAACGTCCTCCGTAGGAGCCACCTGGTGCTCTCCAGCAGTGGTGCCCCTGCCTGCTCCTGGGTGCT
The DNA here is from genome assembly GCF_048565385.1 of Saimiri boliviensis. Lineage (NCBI taxonomy): Eukaryota > Metazoa > Chordata > Mammalia > Primates > Cebidae > Saimiri > Saimiri boliviensis. The sequence goes on along the minus strand of NC_133460.1, from coordinate 10,316,671 downwards.
AGGATGAGGGCAAGGTCCCCTTTTCACAGCATGTTGTGGGCCACTCAGGTTCATGAGGTTTGGGGCCTGGGCCCAGGACCTGGTGGCGCCTCCGTGTTTCAGTGGTGTGTGAGAGCACTGTTTTACCGTATAAGCCCTCCTCTGTCTAGATGCGCTCAAAACAGAACCAAAGCCATCTAAAAGCCAACGCTGGTCTTCACACAGAAGCAATGTATACACAAAATTTTAGTTGGCCTTTTTTTCACACAAGGTACAGACCTACAACTTTCTGTGCTGCTTTTCTGGTGATAAAAATGCCAAGTGAGGTCCAGCCTTGGAGCTGCACCGCCGCTGAGTGAAGCACAGCACCTGGAAAGCAGCTGCAGACACACCCCGGGCACTGGCCACTAGATGTTTAAGAAACAGTTTTCTAGATTCATGACGAAAGGGGTGGGGCCTGCCCTGCTGCTGCCTGGTTTGTGACCATCCCTGCCTGTTAGGCCCTGCCTGTTAGGCTTGCTGTTTACACCTGACCTGTCACCTAGATCACTTTTCCACGTGCAAGTTTAGGATGCGTGGGCCATGTCCAGGTCATGTGTGCACATGTGAATTCATACTTCTTTAATCACTTTATCTACATCCTGAATGTTTTCTTTTTTTTTGAGACAAGGTCTCCGTCACCAGGTTGCCAGGCTGGAGTGCAGCGGCGTGATCTGGGCTCACTGCAACGTCCGCCTCCAAGGTTCAAGAGATTCTCCTCCCTCAGCCTCCTGAGTAGCTGGGATTACAAGTGCCTGCCACTAGGCCCAGCTATTTTTTGTATTTTTAGTAGAGACGGGGTTTCACCATGTTGGCCAGGATGGTCTTGATCTTCTGACCTCGAGATCCACCTGCCTCAATCTCCCAAACTGCTGGGATTACAGGCATAAGCCACCTCGCCCGGCCAATCCTGAGTGTTTTCTTCCTCTTCTTGTTGTCTCCCAGGCTGAGGGCACTGGTGCGATCACAGCTCACTGTAGACTGCACCTCCTGGGCTCCGCCTCTTGAATAGCTGAGACTACAGGGGCACACCACCACACCTAGTGAATTTTTTGTAGAGGCAGGGTCTTGCTATGTTGCCTAGGCTGGTCTCAAACTCCTGGGCTCAAGCAATCTGTCCACCTTGGCCTCCCAAAGTACTGGGATTACAGGCATGGGCTATAGGCCACAGCCGCCAGCACTTCTGTCTTATATATTTAAAAATAGTGTTACTGGGAGCAGACAAATGCTCTGAGGCCTGAGCTTGTGTTTATAGTAAGCAACACAGCCAACCATGGGTGGGGAGGTAATGCATGGATTAGAATGGTCAACCCATTCTATGCTCTAAACGGAGGATTTTCAAAAGCCATGACACTGACCTTAAGAAAGTAAGTGGGCCGGGCGCGGTGGCTCACGCCTGTAATCCCAGCACTTTGGGAGGCCGAGGCGGGTGGATCACGAGGTCAAGGGATCGAGACCATCCTGGTCAACATAGTGAAACCCCGTCTCTACTAAGATTACAAAAACAATAGCTGGACATGGTGGTGCGTGCCTGTAATCCCAGCTACTCAGGAGGCTGAGGCAGGAGAATTGCCTGAACCCAGGAGGCAGAGGTTGCAGTGAGCCGAGATCGCGCCATTGCACTCCAGCCTGGGTAACAAGAGCGAAACTCCGTCTCAAAAAAAAAAAAAGAAAGAAAGAAAGTAAGTATCAAACTCCTTTGTTACAAACAGCACTTAAGAAAATAAGTAGTGATAGCCTGGGCGTGGTGGCTCACACCTGTAATCCCAGCACTTTGGGAGACCCTAGCAGTTGGATCACCAGGTCAGGAGATTGAGACCACCCTGGCCAACATGGTGAAACTCCATCTCTACTAAAAATATAAAAATTAGCTGGGTGTGGTGGCACACACCTATAGTCTCAGCTATTCAGGAGGCTAAGGCAGGAGAATCGCTTGAACCCAGGAGGCGGAGGTTGCAGTGAGCCCAGATCGCGCCACTGCACTCCAGCCTGGCAACAGAGCAAGACTCCATCTCAAAAAAAAAAGAAGTAGTAACAATAACAATAATAGTTCAGGAAGCAGCCAGTGATGCTGGCCAGTGCTAGGCAGGGAGAGGGGCCTCCCAGTTGGCTTTGAGGGACCCAGCATCTCAGGTCTAGGAGGTTCCACACTGCTAGGGGGCCCTGCAGGCTGCCTGGGGGCAGGAAGTCAGCTGAGTTCTGCCTACCCACTCTGTGACCTGCTCCATGGTTTAGTCTTCCTGCCTTTAATTTAGAGTCTGGAGAGCCTTCCCCACACACTTGACCGTCCAGATGGGGCAAGGCCCTGCCAAATGCCACCCTCTGGGTACACAGAGATGAATGACTTCCCTGTCTCTCCAAGAGGAATGCCAGTTCCCCAAGGACAAGTCAAGACTGCCCTAGCCATCTCTGTGTGGTGATGCTAACCCTAGTGTGGTCCCTGGCACGCGAGTGGAGGCGGAACAGGTCTGCCAAGTCCAGGGCCATGTAGCCGATGCTAGTGGGTCCTTGGGAATCATGGTGCCCTTCCATGAGCATTCAAAGGCACCCAAGTAGTGGCATCTATACCATATGGCCAAAGGGTCCTGTCCTTCTAAAGGGTGTTGGTCACTAAAATGCCAAGGCTGCTGTCCCTCCTCCCTTCCCTCAGGTCCACACTGCATTCTGTCCTGTTTCATGTCTACTTTGATTTTCTCTAATGATTCACTCAACAAGTAATTGCGGAGAGACTTCTGGGAGGCTGTGGTCAATGGTGGGGCCACCTCAGGCCCCAGGGAGTCTGCCCTACAGAGGGGGAGAGTGGACACGGCCACCAGTGGGTAAAGACACAATGACCGCAGCTGGAGGGGGCAGGTGTGGCTCTAAGCCGAGGCCTGAAGGATCAGAAGCAGGAGGGGCCCCTCCTCCCCAGGGCCAGTCAAGCCGGGGACAGTGGCGTGAGGAAAAGCCTAGAATAGGTGGACCCAGCATCTCTGAGGGGCGGAAAGGGCCAACGTGGTCGCAGGGTGGCAGAAAGGGGCAGCCACAAGTGGTGGGGGAGATCCTAAGGCGACAGGAACCCCAAGGGTGCCGAGCATGGGGAGATGGGCTGCGAGTTTCATGAAGATCAGGGTGCAGTGGTGGAGGGAGGGCCACCTGCATTAATGTCCTTGGCAAGCTCATTCAGCATAGCTGCAGACACCTTGAAACGTTCAGCACGTCTCTCACTGTCAAACCCAACTTCAGGATGTGCTTGTTCAGGGAGAAGCGTAAAATCAGCGGCTCAGCGGCACTTCAATCTTCTACTGTTTTGTTGGGAGCTGCGGACATGAAGCCGTATACACGCGTGTGGTCTGGCACACCCAGCAAGGTCCGCTCTGTGGGGCCTCCTCCTGGGCTGGTTGCCTTGTGTTTCCTTAGTGTTTTCTTCCCGAGGTTTTCCTAGAAAGCTGCTGTGGAGCCGAGCTGTGCACTCAAAAGCCTCCCGAGTGTGTCCCTCGTGATGTCCTTGGGCCTCTGTCTGGTGACATGTGGTCAGGCCGTCCCCCTGCTAGCCCCTCTTGTCCACTGGACAGCTGTCCACTGCTGCGGTCTCCAGAGCGCATCTCCCCCTGGGCTGCGTGCTCCGGGGGTGGCTGACCCGGGGCCTCGGCCGTGCCAAGTTTGGTCCACTTGTCGTCCTGGGAGTGGTGCTGCAGGTCCCAGGGCATCAGCAGTTTCCAGAGCAGCTGGTGCCAGCATCGTCCTGGGCAAGGGCAGCCCCTCCGCTGTGCCAGTTGGTGCTCTCTGCCTTTCTTGTTTTTCTTTCTTTTTTTTAAGATGGGGTTTCACCATGTTGGTCAGGCTGGTCTTGAACTCCTGACCTCTGGTGATCCGCCTGCCTTGGCCTCCAAAGTGCTTGGATTATAGGCATGGGCCACACACCCAGCCCCTTTCTCGTTTTTCTCAGTCCAGGGAGCAAGTGCATCTTGGTCCATTCCAAAAGCCTTAGGGTGAGCCCTCTGGACTGCGTTCTTACCACTCACACGCCTCCAGTGAACACTTCTTCAGTGATGGTGACTCCAGGTCCCTTCTGCAGGCATCGGTGGAAAGTGACCCCCACAGCAGCAAGAGACCGTGAGGGAGGCTGACCCTGGAAGCCAGGGGCCCAGTCCCTTTCCACTGTTTCATCTGGATGAATGCTGTTGTGGAAGTGGAGGCCACATGGATTTTAAACATGTTTCTCTAACACCCAAAAGTTGAAAGGAATCCTGGTAACGGGGAGAAACAGGCTGTGGCCACATCGGGCTGGAGCCTGATGAAGGACAGCTGCTGCTGGCACAACCTCCTCTCGCCCTCGAGGGTCTAGGGACTTGCGTCGTCCCCTTGCTGGGCCAGGACTCTCCCCAAGGCTCCCACTGCCCCTGCCAAGAGCGCCCCATCCACCCTGCCCACTTGCCTCTGTCCCAGGTGTCCTGAGCTCTCCGCTGTGCCTGCCCTGCCTCCAGGGCTGCCTCCTCTGAGCTCTGACATAGCACAACCCACTCCCCATCAGCAGAAAGTGCCAGACACTGGGAACACGAGAAGACATTATTCAAAGTGCTGTCATTTTCATCACACACAACACAGGCTCATTCCTCCATCCCAGTAATACAAGCGTCCATACCACGCAATCACGAGCAGAGGGCACATTCAGCACTAGTAGAAATGCCGGAAGTTTCCTTTGTCAGTATGCATTACAAATAGAATGCCTTTTTTCTTTGAGATGGAGTCTCGCTCTTTTGCCCAGGTTGGAGGGCAATGGCATGATTTCGGCTCACTGTAACCTCTGTCTCCCAGGTTCAATCAGTTCTCTGCCTCAGCCTCCCAAATAGTTCAGATTACAGGCGCCCACCACCATGCCTGGCCAATTTAAAAAATATTTTTAGTAGAGACGGGTTTTCGCCATCTTGGTCAGGCTGGTCTTGAACTCCTGCCCTCAGGTGATCTGCCCTCCTCGGCCTCCCAAAGTGTTGGGATTAGAGGCGTGAGCCACTGCGCCCAGCCTAGAATGCTATTTTTAATAAAACAGAAGTATCCAGGAGCTACCCATGTATAAAAACTCCACAAAGTCTTATAAAGAATGAACACAGAAACCAGTCACTGTCATTGTTCAGGACAAAATGGAGATACATAAATGCTTCCTCACACTTTCTGGAGGGCACAGTGATGGCGAGATGAAAATGCTTGGGTTTTTTTTTTTTTTTTTTTTTTGAGACGGAGTTTCGCTCTTGTTACCCAGGCTGGAGTGCAATGGCGCGATCTAGGCTCACCGCAACCTCCGCCTTCTGGGTTCAGGCAATTCTCCTGCCTCAGCCTCCTGAGTAGCTGGGATTACAGGCATGTGCCACCATGCCCAGCTAATTTTTTGTATTTTTAGTAGAGACGGGGTTTCACCATGTTGACCAGGATGGTCTCGATCTCTCGACCTGGTGATCCACCCGCCTCGGCCTCCCAAAGTGCTGGGATTACAGGCTTGAGCCACCGCGCCCGGCAAATGCTTGGGTTTTTAGGAGAAACAAGGCTTGTTACCCATCTCTTGCTCTCTGTCTCTCCTTCCCTGTGTCTCTATCTGTCTCTGTGTCTGCCTGTCTCTGTCTGTCTCTGTTTCTCTGTGTCTCTGTCTCTGTGTCTGTTTCTCTCTTGTTCTCTCTTGATGCTGGTCCTTGCTCTGGGGCCACACAGGGCAGTGCATGATTTGGTTTTCTGGGGAATGCAGAGGAAGCGGCTGCGGGTGGAGAGACCAGAAAGAACAGATGCACGAGTGTCAGCATGCAGGCCAGGTGGAGGGACAGCAGTGGGGCTTGGTGTGGCCAGAGCCTGGGGAGGCACATGGACAAGTACCCCACAGATAAGAGGGGTTGGAGAGTTTAATCTGGACCCAGTATGAATTATGGAGAGTCTCTGGTACTTTGGGTACAAGAAACAGACTCACTCAACTTACTGTAACAGAGAGGGAGGGGTACTGGGTGAGCAGAGGCAGGGCTGGGGTGGAGGCCAGCTGGAGGCCCCTATGGCTTCCTGGACAATTGGCGGCCACGTCCCCACAGCTGCAGGGGATAAGGAGGGGCGACGCCATGTGGACAGCCTCCTGGGCAGCAGGATAGTGGCGGCCTCTTCTCTGTCCCAGAGCCTATGTTTCCAGCCAGATTGGCACCCCCAAGTCCATTGGTGCTGCCTTCTCTACCTAGCCACAGTATCTGGTTATCCTAGTTTGCAGATTCTAGGCATGAAACCTTGATTCTCCTGTTGTAAGAACTAAAAAAGTCTTTGGAGCTCCTTAAAGATAAAACCATACAAGTGAGACTGCGGTATTAGTTACTAACTAGATGGGAACAAGCTGCTCCAACTCAGGTGAGCTCACGGCCCACCGCTCCTTCTCTGGTTCCAGGCTCTGGACAGAGAGGGGAAGGCATGGAAGGAAAATAAGCTGGGCAAGAGGGAGGGTCTACAACGAGACGCACTGACTCAGAAGTAGGGGAAGACACCAGCTATGGCCAAGGAGTACTAAACAAGGCCCCGGCCCCATCTCCACCCTGCCTGAGCTGCAGACTCCAGGCCATCTCAAGTTCCCAAAGTAAAGGCGAAGAACGAGAAGACTGTCAGAAGCACAGCTGTGCGTGCGGTTAGCACCAAAATGACCTGTTTCCAGATAAGACTTAGAAAATATCTGTTTACTTTGACTTTGAACGAATTAAGCATTTGCAAAAGTCAGAGATGGATTTAACATAAAATTACTGCTGAGTTAGGGGGGCTAGGAAAGGCCCCCTCAAGTTGGTGTTGCAAGCGTCAGTGCTGACCTGAAGGAAAGGCCTGACACCTGGCCAGGTCACAGGAGCAGCACGCTAGGACAGAATTAAGCAGACACACAACACCCCTCCACAGCCGCCAGAGCCCAAAGTCCTAAGAGCCCATAGAAGGGCCAATACAAGGTGGCTCAACACCGGGTGGCCACCCTGTAAAGCAGCCTGTTGACTTCCCCCCGCTTCAGGACAGAGGGTTGGGGAAGGAAGGGAACCCAGCTTCCTCTCAGATAAGGCCTCTCAACCTTCTCTCTCATCTGCAGGTTTTGTCCTGGTCATTGGGCTGGTGACTTTCTACAGAATTGGTCCATACACCAACCTGTCCTGGTCCTGCTACATGAACATTGGTGCCTGCCTTCTGGCTACACTGGCGGCGGCCATGCTCATCTGGAACATTCTCCACAAGAGGGAGGACTGCATGGCGCCTCGGGTGATTGTCATCAGCCGCTCCCTGACGGCGCGCTTTCGCCATGGGCTGGACAATGACTACGTGGAGTCGCCATGCTGAGTCGCCCTTGTCAGGACATCATGGACGTGCATCTGCTATCACGGAACAGCCTAGAAACCAACGGATTCCACCACCAAGTCACTTCCCCTGCTTGTGCAGAGGCACGGGATGAGTCTGGGTGACCTCTGTGCCATGCGTGCGAGATGGCTGTGCATTTACCATTATGTCGATCACACGTCTATATGTGCCACGGGCCACTCTCGTTCTGCCTCCAGCTTCCCTGGTTAGCACCACGCGGCTCCACAGCCACATGCGCTTCAGGGTGGAGGCTGGAAGCTAAGACACAGGGAAGGTGGCGTGAGGCTGCCCTGCCCTCTGCTTTGCTTTGGGATTAATTTATTCTGCATCTGCTGAGGGGGTGCCCCAGCCATGTCTTATACTTTGGTAAAGCAGAACAAGCAGGAAGGTTTTCTTGAAATAGCCACAGTATTCCTTGAGTGAGTCATAACCTATGGCCGGATAGCAATGGTTTCAGACAGAATCATGCTCCTGTTATACTCAGTCCTTTTCCTAAGTTAAATAAATGCAAGCCTCTTAACTCTGTCTATAACTGTGTTCTATCCATCTATACTGCAACACAGGTGAAAAACACTACAATTTTTCTGTGATTTTGTTGGGGGCTCACATTAAGAGAAGAGTTGAAATGAACTTTTCAAAGACCCTGTAGGCACACATATGCTGATCCACACTTCTGTTCAACCGAGTCTCAGAAGTCCAAGTCCTAAAAGACTCTCTGATCAACAACTCGTAGAATAAAAGGGAAGAAGTCTATTTGCTGAAAAACCCTCAGCCTATCTTTAGCCAAGTGCTTGGTGGGCTATAAAATGCCTGCATGATGCTGCACGGAGATCAAACAACCCCGTGTCCTAAATCTATTAAGAGGGGAAGAAGTCGTAACTCCTTGGGTTGGGCAGAAAACATCTAACATCTGCATCTGAGGGGTCAAAACTGGCCTACACCCCCCAGAACCCAGAAACCAGAGCTGCCTGGCCACAACACAACTAAGGCTGCAACCACAGTCCTGGCGCCTGGCCTGGTGCCTCCTCTGCCTGGGTGTGGCACTTCTTGGCTCCATGGCCACTTGAAGGCAGAGCTCACTGCTGGCATCAGCTGGAAGTAGAGACTGATGGGATGTGCACAGCCAGGGCTGGGCCACCAGGCCAACCCCTGCTAATAGAAACGTTTAGCTTTGCTGCTTCTGGCCTTCCAGCAAGCTGAGGGGATCAGTTCAGATTTTGAGGACCATATTGCACCAGGAATTTTTCTTCAATTGATAAAGACTAAAAAGCATTTATGAACTGACCGTCTACGACACACTCGGCACACAGCATAGAAACAGCAGATTCATGTCCACAGAACACACTGGCACAGATAGTTGGCTTTTACCTTCCCCTGCTTGACTTTTTTCTGACAAGGAATTTTTATGTCTAATCATATGCTGAAAATAATTGTTTTTGTTTTAGATGGAGTCTCGCTCTGTTGCCCAGGCTGGAGTATGGTGGCGCGATCTTGGCTCACTGCAACCTCTGCCTCCCGGGTTCAAGTGATTCTCCGGCCTCAGCCTCCTGAGCAGCTGGGATTATAGGCGTGTGCCACCAAGGACAGCTAATTTTTTGTATTTTCAGTAGAGACAGGGTTTCTCCATGTTGGTCAGGCTGGTCTTGAACTCCTGACCTCAGATCTGTCCACCTCAGCCTCCCAAAGTGCTGAGATTGTAGGTGTGAGCCCCCGCCCCCGCCCACTCTGAAGGTTTAAACTGGCCATAGGGTCAATCATGGTCTATGACTACCTATTAAGTCAAAGCAATCAAGGAGAACGGGGCAGTGCCGCTTAGCCTCTCTGGTGTGTGTGCAAACAGATAAGAGCTCAGCAGCACAGCTAGTGTGGAAGGCCCGGCCCAGGGAATGAAGAATTGGCCATGCCGCTTTAGAAGGACAGTGTGCCGGGGTCCTGCACCCTCTCGGACACCTCTATGACAGGCATGATCACTGCATGGAGAGGGAGGGCTTGCTCCAGGCCACCTAAGGCCACACCTTTTTCCCTCTTTAGTTTCATTCTTCACTGTTTTCGACCCTTTGGAAATTAAAATCTATAAAATGCTCTTGTGAAGAATCTCTAGATTCTCTCAGGAATGAATAAGAAGGTGCTTGTAGACAGCCCTTGACTGACAACCTCTTTTAGAGCAATTTTAATCGTGTTTTCACCTTGCTTTTTAGTGTTTACTTGTCCAAACTCCTTCTGTTTAGGAGCAATTACTCCCAGGGGGACGGGTATTATGGATGTTTAGCAACGGCGGAACTTTCCATGAGGACGCATACAGAACACTTTGAAATTAACCACAATAACTAAAGAGGCTGAGAGGCGCACAGCGCCACCAAGGCCGATAGCTTCCCATGTGGCACCATGCACCAGGCAGGTCCTGGCATCCACAAAGCTTGGCAGCATTTCACTGAGTGGGAAGACCATGAAATACACCATGACACAGTCACAAGGAGTTAACTATTTCAACAAGCAGACCGAGAAGAAAGACACCGAGAAAAGAAAGAGCCCGTGAGCGCGCACCATCTCCCGACATGCCAGCGGGCAGCATCCTCACCTTCGGATGAGTTTGATGGATTTGAAGGCTTCGTCCATGTCTCCGATGGTGACGAAGAAGCTGAAGTGGAGCATGGCGTCCCGTGTGGCCTTGTCACAGTCCTCCAGCCCCACGAAGTCTCGCAGGGGTCTCCTGGCGACCATCTGAGGAATGTGGTGGTACCCAGACTCCACCTTGTCTTCTATGTCCAATTCTTCAGGCTAAATGACAAAGGACCCATGTGTTCGTTAATTTATACGTAGAGCTGAAGCCCTCACTCAGGTCTCTTCCTCTAGATTTATCTCCATTGTGGGGGGGAAATCCCTCCGCAGACAGACACAGATATTTAGCAATAGGCCAAGTCCCTGCCAGATGCACTGAAAACCTTTAGGGTCACTGGAAATGGTCAGGGCTTTTGGCTCTGGTTTCAGATAATGGGTAAGCAAAGGCTGTCCATGCATGGATTTGTTTTTTAAGCTCTCTTAAAATACAGTAACAGCAGCGTGATTTCAGGTAGAATTTTCCAACACAAGACGCTGGACTGGTTGTGTGCCCTCTGTGGGTGTTTCTCAGCCTGGACAGTGCGGCCCCACATGAAACAGGGAGAAGTGTGGCTGCAGGCCCAGCATGAGAGCACACTGCTACAGCGTGCTGGGCCACAACTTCCACAACTTCGCTCGAGCACCGTCTTCTCCCCAGTCCCTGGAAATTGGAGCTTCCGAGGGATCGCTCCGCCACAGGCCCCTCCCCCACTCGCATTCTCTTTCATCATTGGTCCCTTCCTCCAGCGGGGAGCGGCTCTCCACACTCTCTGGGCTCTAGCCCTGCCCTCAGCTGGGTCTTTCTCTCTGCAGGTCCCATTTATCTGACAGCACATGCACTCCCTGTGTGAAAGGGATCATGACGCAGCCCTATAGGATCAGGCTTCCCTGGTCCTGTATCTGCTATTCTGTGACTTCCTGAAGGGTGACTCCAGCCACCTGCCTACCCAGCTCCACTCCCATCAGCTCACTGCTCCCACAGAAGCTGACCTGTGGCCCCAGTGAGTAGTCCTTATCGGCAAGACAGCACTTGGCCTTGGTCTCAAAGAAAACTGGGGGATTTGTCAGCCCCAGCTGTGACGGGGAGGCCCTTCCTGGCACAGTGCAGAGCATAAGCAAAGGCCCCGAGGCATCGCGGAGAGGCACTGGAGGGTCTCAGGATGACACAACGGGGCCCATCGGCAGGGTGCTGAGCGCTGCAGAGTTCGGACTACTTCTTCACTGAGTGGGAACTGTCAGAAAACACACACAAAAACAGGGAATTCCTGCCTGCTATGGTTTAACTGCAAGGAAGCGGCCTGACCTCTGATAAAATGTCAGCTTGGTGTGAATGAATGGGAACCCAGTTCTCCATGTAAATGGGAATTCTCAGCATTCAACCATGTCCTGCTCACAGCCCTGTGAGGCAGGGGCTGTCTATCCCACATCACAGCTGACTGGTCACATGGTGTAGGGGCAAGGTCCTAAGAGCTGCCAGACTCAGATCTACCCTAAAACCTTGGAGAAACTAGACAGAGCCATTTGAACACAGAGAGAAAATCTGAACAAGGGCAGTGTTTACAGAGAAAAGACGTCATGGCTACTCCTTACTAGACTTGAAAGGCTGAGTTATGAAAACTCCCTTTATTGCAAATGTAGGTAAGCTAAGTACTTCCTATGTCCCACCTAGCAGACGAAAGAGCTGCTGTGTCACATATTCCAGCTATGACCACAACTGGCGGGCTCCTGGTGAACTTTGCTAGGTGAGGGGCGTCCTGCTCAGATAGCAAGCTGACGCTGAGTGTCTCAAGCTTCCAATAGACCTCAGTCAAGTAAACACACAAGCTAAGCCGAAAGGACTGAAGCACAGACAAGTGTACTGAAAATAAGGGAAGGAAAGGATCTCAGGAAAATGACATGGTGAAGGAAACGACACATGACCTAGGTGTCTGTACTTACAACTGCGTCATACACGCCTGCTCTCTGGAACAACAACTATGAGGAGTGGAATGCATGAGGGAAGGTGAGAAACGAGAGAAAGAAGAACAGACATATGAATGTGTGCAAGACACAAATGCCACCATGCAAAATTATGGGAAAGAACTCAACAGAAATAATGTAAAACATTGTTAACACTCTGAGTTCTGAAATCAAAGAGAAATCAGAGCATATAAGATATGTAAAGCAAGCATGAAATTCAGAGAAACGCCAGTCTGGTGACACTCATCTACTCAAATATGGGAATTAAGGAAATGCGCACTGACAGAGCAGGGACCCCTCTATTTGGTGAATCACATGATGCGTTCCCATTCTTCATGAAGCTAGACTGCCTCCACTGCAGAGAACAGCGTGATGCATAAACCAGAGCCACGCTGGCCTCTTCTGGCTGTGCAGCCTGGCTCTGTGTGGTGATCAGGAACACGACCGCCAGCCGCATGCAGGTTTGCGCTTGTGTGAATGCTGTTAATCAATCACTGCACACAAGGTTCCAGCAGAGCCCGAGGACTAGAAGCCAGCAAACACCTGGTCATGTCACTGTTGTAAGTTAGGCAGTGTGCCCCCTGCCCCACCGTGTCCTTTATTCGAGATCCTATGAAGGTGAATGCCAGTGCAGGGGTCTGCATGGAGCCAGTGCGCCTGATGGCCACTGTGGCGGCGGCTGGCACAGTCAGGTCCCGGGTTAGCTTCCATAGCCATGCATGGCTGCCTGTCCTTCCTTTCCTTGAATGTCCCTCTGGGGCCTATGCCCACTCTGTCCCAGTTTAAATGCTCTCTTGACCCACCTTGGGTTATAAAAGTAATACATGCTTATTGAAAAAATTTAGAATAGTACAGAGTCCATTCCTTTTTTTTTTTTTTTTTGAGATGGAGTTTGGCTCTTGTTGCCCAGGCTGGAGTACAATGGTGTGATCTCAGCCCACTGCAACCTCCACCTACTGGGTTCAAGCAATTCTCCTGCCTCAGCCTCCTGAGTATCTGGGATTACAGGCATGTGCCACCACACCCGGCTAATTTTGTATTTTTAGTAGAATAAGGTTTCCCTATGTTGGTCAGGCTGGTCTCGAATTCCCAACCTCAGGTGATCTGCCCGCCATGGCTTCCCAAAGTGCTGGGATCACAGATGTGAGCCACGGCGCCCGGCACAGAGTTAAATCTTAAGGTTGATAAACCACCATACGTGAAAATCCAAAAGCAATCCAGGTCAGAGTCTACATGGTTTAGTCCTCCCTCTGACGTGTGAATAGGAAGTGGCAGGGAAGGCTCTGCATGTGTTTGCTGAAGGTGTGTATCTAATAGGAGAGACGCTTCCATGTTTCATGGAAATAAAAGCAGCAGCAGCTGGTGGCATCCTAGTTCCTGAAAGGTGGAAGTTGGTGGCTCCCAGCCTCCTGCCTGTGGAACCCCTGTGGGGCTCACACTGGCCGGCACCAGATGGGACGAGTCTGAGCCTTAGGTCAACAGGCTCCTCTCTGAACAAGTCCCAGTGTGACTCAGGGTGCTCCCAGAGGCTGAGAACAAGAGGTGGGTGAAGCGAGGGGAGCGACTCACTCAGAGCCAGGCACTCCGCCGGGTCTCAGGATGCTCCTGCTGTTCTGCAGAGAAGCTGCAGATCCTGTGATCAGCATGCCCTTTCCGAAGCAGAGGACGACTTTGTTTCAGGTCCAAAAGGGACCGTGGAGATATGGAGACTAAGTCACAGAGAAGTAAATAATTTGTTCGAAATAAACCACTAGGGTGTGCGTACTGATCATGATCCCATTCTCTCAGTAATTTAAAAATAAGTCCATGCACATGAGTCACACACACAAACAGGTGTCCAGAAGCCCACTGAAAGGAGCCCCCAGACTGCCCACAGCGACCGCCTCTGGGCTGGGATTATGGAGATTTGTACTGTTTGGGTCTTTATTTCATTCTTGGTAGTTCCTAAGTTCCCTACAGTGAATACAGAAATGTGTGATTTTAAGAAAGCAGCTAGAATTTTAGAAAGATGGAAAAGCTAAAAGGCGTTGAGCATTGGGGGAAAAGCCAAGGGGAAGGGTGCAGAGTCCTGAGTCCTGACAGAGAACCCCTTCCCCTGGCGACGCCACTCATTTGAGTGACTTCTCTCTATCCTCAGAGCAAAATCACTTCCAGGATTCCCCAGACAGACGGCAGTATTTGCTGGAATTTCGGGTGAAAGTTAGCCCGGATGGCTGACCCTGGCTACTAAGAAGGAGGTCCTGAAGAGCCTCGAGGGCTAACTCATGTTTCAGCTCCTGGGATTCTTGGAAGAGTCCAGCCAAGCAAGGGGAGAGATCAGAAATACCTGCGCAGATTTCATGGTTTCATACCTTTCTCGTGAAGTAGTAATAGGGCACTTCCATCCCCAGAAGACTATGGTAGGCAGAAGGCCGGGGGAAGCTCTCATGAAGCAGGAAGCCGTGCTCTTCAGAAATGAAGAAGGACAGAATCAAAACATCTGCCTGGGAGAGAGAGAACAATACTGTTCTGTTTTTCAGGCTTATATAAATATCTGGGGTCCAAGTGCCTTTTGCTTCATGGATATACTGTGTCATGGTAGAGTTGGGTGCTCTGCTTTGATGATACTATCTTTTATCTGTTCCACTTCGGAAAATCAGCCATGTCTCCTGGAAGGAGGCGCCTTGTCCAGTTTGTGACCACTGGACCCTCCCGAGTGACTGATTTTCTTGCAGCAAAGGCTCATCATTCCCACCCTGAATTGGTGACTGCAACTCAAAACAGCTTTCATGGTTTCAAAGTTCTCCCCATTCAGCTTCTCCACTCTGATTTAAATATCAACAGTGGCAGGCCAGGAGCGATGACTTACATCTGTAATCCCAGCACGTTTGGAGGCTAAGGCGGGCGGATCATGAGATCAGTGGTTTGAGACCAGCTTGGCCAACATGGGGAAACCCCATCTCTATTAAAAATACAAAAATTAGTTGGGCATGGTGGCCTGTGCCTGTAATCCCAGCTACTCAGGAGGCTGAGGCAGGAGAATTGCTTGAACCTGGGAGGTGGAGGTTGCAGTGAGCTGAGACTGCGCCACTGCACTCCAGCCTGGGCAGCAACAGCGAGACTTCATCTCAAAAAAAAATAAAAAATAAAAAAAATCAACAGTGGCACCACCAACAAAGAGCCCCAACCCTGCTTTCAAGAAACAGGGAACATGCAATATGGAAACCACATGCTCCATGGGTCCTTCACACAGGAGCAAAAGAAGCAGTACCAGGACCTGTGCCTGCACCTGCAGCTGCGTTCAACGGGAAACCATAAGAGGTGAAAGGAAGGTAAAAAGCCCATCCCTGCTACCTGGTGTGAATTCAGACAAGGTTGCAACATCACACAACAGACAAAAAGAGCCCTGTGATCAAACTGTCAGGAGACTGCCCTGCCACGCCTTTGTCTTCTCTGGGTATGAGTCCACCTGTTCTCCCAGCTGCCTGGGTCATCTCCACAGCCTTTATCTTGAAGTGACTCCTCTGGCCATGTCTTCCTCTCCCCACTGTGGTGGTAGAGATGCCACCTGGACATATCCTCCCGCTCAGCGTCTCAGAACCAAGGGTGGATTTGCTTCTGAACTCAGGGTATCAACACTGGCTAGAGACAACTCTTACTATAAGAGAAATTTGTCTGGCACAAGGAAGACTTCAGACAAGTCCAGAAATTTAGGGCTGCCCGCTCGTAGCTGAATTACTGGGGAGACTACACATAAATTCCTCGGTGAATAAACAGGTTAGAGGCAAAACAGATCACTGGGCGTCCCAGGAAATGTCTGATGTCCCACAGGACACAATGTTTGGAAAGTGTCAAGAGAGGCCCAGCCCCTGTTGGTGTTGGGGGATGGAGGGGTCCAGGGTCCAGTGCCAGGGCCCTAAGAGCTTGCCAGCGTTGGGGAAGGAGCCCTCTGGAGGCTGGGGAGCCTGCTGGTGAGGGCAGGGGGCAGGGGCCTATCTGCCTTGGTGTGCAATTAACAAGGGGTACAGCAGCCCTCAGGGTCAACCACAAGATGTGGTGACACCAAGGGGTTAATTCATAGTCACTGCTTCAGTAAAGACTTCTGTCTTTACTGGATGTGGTGGCTCACGCCTGCATCCCAGCACTTTGGGAGGCTGAGGTGGGCAGATGGCCTGAGATCAGGAGTTTGGGACCAGCAAGACAAACGTGGGGAAACCCCATCTCTACTAAAAATACAAAAATCAGCTGGGTGTTGTGGCAGGTGCCCGTAATCTCAGCTACTCAGGAGGCTGAGGCAGGAGAACCACTTTAACCCGGGAGGCGGAGGTTGCAGTGAGCCAACATTGTGCCACTGCACTCCAGCCTGGATGACAGGGCAAGATTCTGTCTCAAAAGACAAAACAAAGGACTCTGTCTTAAAAAACAAAACAAAACAAACAAACAAAAGACTTCTGTCCTAGAGAGAGAACCACATGTAGCAGCTGAGATAACAAGAGAACCAAAGTTCTCCAAAGTGTGGAGCTGGCCCCTGGGCATAACCTCAAAGAGGACACACCAAGACACCCTGGCTTTTCTGCATAGCTCAAGACAGGCCTAGCACTGGTAAATCCGCAGAGAGGGTGTTGAGCTTACAGCGGCGCTACTGTCAGTGGGAGCCGTGAGGCAGATGCTCTACTTCATGTGAATGAATTTTCAGGAGCCCTTTCCCTGACCCCACACTAGGAAGACTGTTTCTATTAATTATTCTTTTTTTTTAGAGATGTGGGTCTCAACATGTTACCCAGGCTAGTCTGGAACTTCTGGGCTCAAGCAATCCCTCCCGCTTTGGGCTCTCGCAGCACTGCGATCATGGGCGTGAGCCACTGTGCCCGGCCTATGGAGATGTGAAGTCTGGCACACGGCCACTGAGTGTGTCTGAACACAAACATGACAGGCAGAGCGTACCATGGGGCTGGCGTTCCCGTTGTGGGGCTGCCTGTCCGCAGACTGTGGCTGGGAGCCCGGCACCTCCTGCACAGCTTCACAGACGAACAGCCGGGGTTCGCTCTGGTCCCAGAAGTGGTTCATGGGGACATAATTTTTCAGCCCCTCATCCGTAAAAAGGTAGCTCCTAAAAGACAAGGGAAGACCTGTCTCAACCACCAAGGAGGGCACTCCTGCTATCAGCCTCCCTCCCACACACATTCCCAAGGCCTCCAGGTACTGTCCCAGGCCACGGGGTCCACGCGCTCAGCTTGGGGAGAACCTCGGGGGCTGATGGCCATGAGCCCTGCTGGAACATGCTCTCAGTTTTTAACGACTGGGCTAAGTGTCCAAGCAAAGCCTGGTTTGAAAGGACCACAGAAATAAGAACTTTGACTCTGGAGGCCTTATGGAGGGCCCAGAAGAATCCCCAAAGCAAAAGGGACTCTTCCTTTTCTCCAGGACCAGCAGGCCAAACTCAAGGTGGGACAGCACCCCCTGCTGGGGGGGGGCAAGACTTTGGCTCCATGGTCATGGGGGGGGTCCTCATCCCCCATGGGTCCCTGTGCAGTGCTGCCCCTTGTACCCAGTACCTCCCATCTCTAAAGTTCCATGTTTGATGGGGCCAGAACTCAACAAAATGCTGTGGGAGACCCAGTGACGTGCTGGCAGGGGACACTCAAGGTCTCAAGAGAGAGCAGGTGCCCCAGGTGAGAAGGCCTGTGAGCCTCATCCATCGCCCCCAGAATGTCATGAACCCAGGCTGCAGAGAGGGACCCTGCTGGGCAGCACGACCCATGGCGGCTGCACAGAAGGACGGGACCCGGTGCGGCAGCACATGAAGACCCCCAGGAAGGGGCCACACCCAACACTGGAGGTGCCCCCACAGCCACGTCCGGTGCCAGCACAGAGCAGAAAGCAGGGCAGAGGAGCGAGTGCCGTGCTCCAGACAGGGCGGCTCTGAGGCCCACAGAGCCCAGGGACACAAGCTGGTTCCCGTGAGGTGAGATGAGCCTGGCTCCGATGAGAACAGACGGAAAGGAGGGGGCGAGATTCAAATGCGAAAAGGAACTCAGAGGCTCCCACGGCTCCCGGGGGAAGCCATGAATGCAGGCACAGAGTTGTGAGGAAACAGCCTGAATGAAAAGAAATTTCAACATGAGACAAGCTGTGGACCTGGGTTACGGGCAGCAGGGATTAGCGGAAAGGTTCATCTAAGGTTTAAACCTGAGCAGCCAAGAACAGTGGCAGCAGGGGTGAGAGCTGGCACTTGGTGGAGTCAGGTGTCAGTGACTGAGGCAGGAGAATGGGGCCTGCATTTGGTGAGCAGTGAAGATGGCTAC
The DNA here is from genome assembly GCF_048565385.1 of Saimiri boliviensis. Lineage (NCBI taxonomy): Eukaryota > Metazoa > Chordata > Mammalia > Primates > Cebidae > Saimiri > Saimiri boliviensis. Next base: position 10,298,486 of record NC_133460.1, on the reverse strand, counting down.
TTCCACATGGAGTCACTGGCAGAAGGATGAGGTGAGGCCACCATGTGAAAGAAGGTTCCAGAATTGGGCCGGGCTTGGTGGCTCAAGCCTGTAATCCCAGCACTTCGGGAGGCCGAGGCGGGTGGATCACGAGGTCAAGAGATCGAGACCATCCTGGTCAACATGGTGAAACCCCGTCTCTACTAAAAATACAAAAAAATTAGCTGGGCATGGTGGCACGTGCCTGTAATCCCAGCTACTCAGGAGGCTGAGGCAGGAGAATTGCCTGAACCCAGGAGGCAGAGGTTGCAGTGAGCCAAGATCGCGCCATTGCACTCCAGCCTGGGTAACAAGAGCGAAACTCCGTCTCAAAAAAAAAAAAAAAAAAAAAAGAGAAAAAGGTTCCAGAATTGGATCTGAGGAGGAAGGTATGCGGGAGAAAGAGGCAGGGAGAATTCAGTGGGGCTGGACAGAAGGAGTGTGTCTGGAAGGAGGGGCCTGATGGTGCTCAATTAGTGGAGCAGGAAAAAAAAAAAAATAGAAAAACCCAGCACCAAGCCCGGCCTTGTAAATCCTCTGCTCCTCTGTGAGCTCGGCGCAGGCCCAAGGCACCCGACCCGCTTTCCTGCCCTGCTGGCCTGGGCTACGTACACGACCACGTGGGGCATCAGTTGCTGCTCCCCCGGGACCACCGGGCGGGCTCAGTTCTACGGCCCCTGAGTGTTCACTTTGTTTTTGCGCCTCACTTTGTGCAGAATCCAGCATGAACTATGAGTGGAATATCATCAGCACTCAAAGTTCTTCTGTGCACTCACTCGTAGAAGGAACTACAGATACGGTGAAGACAGACAATTATTCTGCCCGGAAGTACGTTCTCTAAAGAGACAAATACCCCTACCATCCGAGACACTGACAGGTGTGAGTCCACCGCATTCCTCTTCCAGCCGTGGCTCATGGGCCACTACCACAGATTCCCCGCTAGAACCCTTCTAGAAGCTCAAGTTTCCACTCAGCTAACTGCAGGACCTTCCACCTGGAGGACAGAGACTACAGACTCACATCTCTCCACTGCCTGAGTGTGCTTCTGTTTTCCTCTTTATTTTTCCTACTGGGGCCTGCTGGGGCGTTTTGAAGTCTGGCATGTAACTTAGCAACAACCTGGCACGAAGCTGAGAAGTAACTGAAAATCATTTTCAGCGTTGTTTTCCAACAAAATCCTCCTGAACCACAATCTTACTTATTAGTCTCTTGCTCATTATAGGACAGCGTCTCTCTGTGATCAATTTGTCCAGTCTTGAAGTCGAAGATGGTCACTGTGTCCATTTCAACATCGTAGAAGCAGATTTTGGAACTGGGGCTGCTGTCGGCCTAGGAGAAGAGAAAACCAGAAAGCTCATGGTGCCTGCCTGGACCGATGGGTTTGTGAGCTGTGCGAAGTGGCCGATGTAGCTCACATCAAGTGAAACACATCTGGTGTCCCTAAGTCTCTAGGCCGCTCGGTTTCCAAGAACTAGCACACTTTCAGCATTCACAATTTGTTGGTTTTGGTGTTTTTTGAGCCAGGGTCTTGCTGTGTTGCTCAGGATGGGAGTGGTATGATCTTGGCTCACTGTAGCCTCCACCTCCTGGGCTCACATGATCCTCCCACCTCAGTCTCCTGAGTAGTAGGGACTACAGGCACATGCCATCATGCTCCACTAATTTTTAAATTTATTTTTTGCTAGAGACAAGGTTTTACCACATTGTCCAGGCTGGTCTTCAACTTCTGGACTCACACAATCTGCCCACCTCGGCCTCCCAAAGGATCACAGCCATAAGCCACTGTGCTCAGCCCAGCAATCACGATTTGAACATTAACTTCCTTTTGTCCCACTGAAACAGGTTTTGAATCACGACTTTATACTTTCAGAGAACTGGAAACAAATTCTAAGAAATTAGGTCCAGCTGCTCTCAATAGTAACCTGAAGTAGGTTAACCAAGGGAACCAGAAGGAATCTGGATTCTGATAAACTGAATTTCACACAGGTGAAAATCAGTTTATCAGAATAAATGAATAAAAATGAATTTCCTTTTCTTTTTTTGAGACAGGGTCTCATCTGCCACCCAGGCTGGAGTGCAGTGGTGAGATCATGGCTTACTGCAGCCTCAAGCTCCTGGGCTCAAGAGATCCTCTTACCTCAGCCTTCCAAGTAGGTGGGAATACAGGCATGTGCCACCATGCCTAGCTAATTTTTAATTTTTTTTTTGTAGAGACGAGGTCTCGCTATGTTGCCCAGGGTGGTCTTGAACTTCTGGGCTCAAGTGATCCTCCTGCTTCGGCCTCCCTAGTAGCTGGCATTACAGGTGCAGGATAACTGTGCCCGGCAGACACTCCTTTATCACAGCTGAACTTTTCCACTGTTTCCTTTTGCCATGGTTGAGTGGTCCCCTTGCTCCAGCCTCTGCCTCCTCCCAGCCCCATGCTCTCCCCTTCAGTGCCCCAGGACCTTGTGCTTTCCCTCTCTTTTGGGTCTTCCTGTCAGTATTAACCCCTCGGAATGCATGCTGACCTTTTCTGGAATGCGCGGTCTCTGCCCTGTGCCCCAGCTGCATTCGCTCCTTGGTCCCTGGGCTTGGCGAGGCCCTCTGGTGCCACTGGGCTGCTGCAGGGGTGAGGGAAGCCGTGCTCCTGGCTGCCTCCTTCTTGTGTCGCCTGCTCAACTGGCTTCCCAGGGCCCCACTGGCCGCTTTTCCTCCTTGGGGACATCCTCATGCCCGTCCCTTGAGCTCTGCCTGCAGCCCTGCCCACCAGCTGCCTCCCAGGCATCTGCCCCTCCGCTGCAGATGTCTCCTCACCAGATCTCCTTTCCTGCCTGGCTGCAAGGGTTAGAAACGCCACCTGCAGCCCTGTCCTGCCCCACCCCTCAGCCAGTCCACCCAGACGCCCACTGCAGCTGCCCGAGCCCTCCAGTGGCTGCCATGGAGACCAAGTAGGCAACTGCACCCACCGCCTCCTTGACCCATCTTCTAGAAGCAACCCTCTAGAAAGATATTGACGTTATTCTCACCCTTCTGCCCCAAGGTCAAAGTCAGCTCCACCTGCAACAGCCTTGGCCCCACCCTTCACCATGAGTGCAGACCCTAGATGAGAACAGCCTCTGCCAACGCAGACCTCTGCCCTCTGCTGTCCCCACGAGTCCTCACCCACTCACTCCTGCCTCAGCTTTGGCTGGGCCATCACCTCCTCAGCAGGCCTGGCCCAAGCTCCCCCAGCGTGACACCGCACAGTCCACACCCTCCGCACATGCACCTCCTTCCCAGCTCCAGAGGCTGTGGGAGCCCTCACTGCTGCCTGCTCATCCTCAGTTGGCGGGCAGGGTCCATGTGCTCACTCGAGCACCTCGTGTCCACAGTGCCTAGCAAAGCGCCTGGCCCACGGCAGGAGACCAGTCAGTTGCACGAATGAGCAAATCAATAGGGGAACCAGCACTGGCAGAAGGGAAGGAACCAACCACCTCCAAACAGCGCTGCCATGCCCCACTGCCCCTGCCAGTCCCCCGCACACCCACATCACCCTGCTTCTCTGAGCAGGACGGATGAGGGCTCTCCTTCATGCCCAAGAAAACTGAGTAGGATGAGGAAGGCAGGCACTGAAGAGGAAGCAAGCAGCTCTCTGACAAGAAAATGACAGTTCGATGAAGGAAGACTTGGAGAAAGGCAGGAGACAGAACCTTGCAGGAGTGGAAGGAATGGAGTCTGGGTGAGGACCACACTGGGGAGGTCTCCAGAAAGGTGGGAGAGAGAGACCTGGGAGAGGAGGTGCAGGAAGGTGGAGCTGACCAGAGCACAGCACACGAAGATCCTTGCAGGACGAGAGAGGCATGAGGAGGCAAAAGGCCTGGCCTGGGAGGATGGCGAAGTGGACCACTGGACAAGGGGCAGCCTCACCTTGCTGAGGAGGATGCTGATAGTGCTCCCGCTGCTGTTACACCGCACAGAAGTGATGCCCCCCGCCCCGGGGACCAGCTCCATCAGGCTCCTGCAGCTGCAGTGTGCTTTCGCCTCCCTGTGGGAAGGAAGAAGGACCTCAGTGTCCAGCAGAGGCCCCGTTCCCGATTCTCTGCCTGCTCTGAAACCTCTGTTCACAGCTGAGTGCTGCGTGGCTCCTCAGCTGCTTCTCACCCTTGGTGGCACGTGTGCACCATGAGGTGGGTCAAATGCAGAACACAAGGTGAGTTCCTCCCCTCGGGTATTCTTTTTTTTTTGAGATGGAGTCTGGCTCTGTTGCCCAGGCCCGAGTGCGGTAGTGCGATGCTGGCTCACTGCAACCTCTACCTCCTGGGTTCAAGTGATTCTCTTGCCTCAGCCTCCCAAGTAGCTGGGGCTACAGGTGCCTGCCACCACACCCAGCTAATGTCTGTATTTTTAGAAGAGATGAGGTTTCACCACATTGACCAACCTGGTCTCAAACTCCCAATTTGGGTATTCTTATGAGCAAATATGAATATGAGTGCTTCATCCCCTTCCTCTTGTTCAAGGAGCTTATTAAAAATTCTGTTCAAGGCCAGGAGTGGTAGCTCATGCCTATCATCCCAGCACTTTGGGAGGCTGAGATGGGCAGATTACCTGAATTTGCAGTGAGTTGAGATCACGCCACCACACTCCAGCCTGGGCGACAGAACAAGACTCCATCTGAAAAACGAAAACCGACTGGGCGCGGTGGCTCATGCCTATAATCCCAGGACTTTGGGAGGTCAAGAGATCAAGACCATCCTGGTCAACATGTTGAAACCCTGTCTCTACTAAAAATACAAAAAATTAGCTGGGCATGGTGGCACACGCCTTTAGTCCCAGGTACTTGGGAGGCTGAGGCAGGAGAGCTGCTTGAACCCAGGAGGCGGAGGATGCGGTGAGCTGAGATCACGCCACTGCACTCCAGCCTGGGTAACAAGAGCGAAACTCCATCTCAAAAAAAAGAAAACGAAAACAAAAACAAAACAAAACAAAACAAAACAAAGAAACAATGTTCTGTGCCATTCTGTACCTGGAGTTCTCCCTTCCCCTCTGTTTTGGTAGTTTTTCATGGCACAGTGGGGACTGCCTCCTCGTTCTCTGTTCCAGTGGCAGTTTCCCATCTTAGGGATACACTGAGCTATATAACTTGCCCCCTGCCAGTGACATATAGCTGTTTCTACTTTGCGGCTGACGTAATTAATACTAAGTGTGTAGTGGTAGCTCCTTATTATTTTAAAAATTGTGTTCATACATCCTCAGTTCTTCCCTAGTGTCTATTTCCTATCCCAGGACCCATCCCAGAGTCCGTGTGGCACTTAGCGGCCACGGCTGCATGGGCATCTCTCAGCTATAAGAGTTTCTCAGATTCCCTTGTTTCTGAGGAGGAGTGGTCACAGTCACTGCAGGCCGCCCTCCACTGGGATCTGCCTGGTGCTCCTCGCACCACTAGACTGCAGCCCCAGGTGTCCGGGAGGACAACTCAGGGTACAGTGCCCTTTGCATCAGATCATGTCAGGGGCAGACGCTATCAACCTGAATTATCACTGCTGATGCTGGCCGGCTCACCCGGCAAGGGAGCCTGTCAGTCTCTCCAGCGTGGAGTCCTCCCCTTCCTGTGCCGGGTCCTCTACACTATGGAGTCAGCCTGTTCCTATATTGTGCCCTCTGCGTGGACCTCAGGAAGCACCAGCTGCCCTTGGGGAGTGGGGAGTCCTGGCTTGCCCCACTCACGAGGGTGGAGGTGCCACAGAAATCATGTAAAGTTCTTTTCTATGGGAGATGTCTCTTTCCCCGTTTATTGACTGAATCATTCATGTCATTTGGACTCACACATATTTATTTTTTACTTTGCGGTACAACTCAATGCTACTTTGTTTGTTTACTCATCTGTATCAGACAGAGTCTCGCTCTGTCACCCAGGCTGGAGTGCAGTGCAGTGATTTTGGCTCCTCCTGGGCTCAGTGATCCTCCTGCCCCTGCTACCTGGGTAACTGGTACTATATATGCAAGCCACCATGCCTGGCTAACATCTGTTTTTTGTGTTTTTTTTTTTCCTTTTTTTTTTTTTTAGAAATCCGGTTTCACTATGTTGTCCAGGCTGGTCTTGAACTCCTGGGTTCAAGCAATCCACCTGTCTTGGCCTCCCAACGTGCTGGGACTTGCAGGATGAAATGAGCCCCCCAGAAAAAAAAATTTTTTTAATGCTGGGACTACAGGCATGAGCCACTGCGCCTGGCCTGCTTAATTAATTTATTTTTTTGCACCAATTATTCCAGCTTTGGCTATTAGGACCTCTTTCAGTGGGTTCTGTGTCTCTGTGACCCCCACCCCGCCATCGTTATGAGGTTTTTTGTTTTGTTTTTAGCACTTTCTGGCAGCACAAGATGCTGCCAGCTCATCTGTACATGTCCTGCCCCAGTGCTAGAGTCAGCATCTCTCCAAGGACCCATGGCTCCTTTATTGGAGGATAGTGTCAGAAACAGAGGTCTGGGCCCCAGGTGTGCCTGTAGCGACACAGGTGTTGCTTCTAGGCCCTCTCAGCTGACAGGGCAAGGAAATATGTGTGTACCAGCGGGTGCATCAAAACAGACCTATCATTCTGTACACAGAGTCATCCCTCTCGCTGACGCCAGGCATTTGTCCATGCTGTCATCTCCACCTCTCATCTACTCTCCAGGGCTCATTCTGGCCCCTCCCCTTGCTAATCTGTAACTTCTACTCCCCACGACGAGATCTCAGGCTCCCGCCATCCACCCTCCATTTGCTCAGCTGTGCAATTCTGTGCACATGCATCATAGGATCAGCGTTGCTCATCCCAACCCCTGTGGGGAGCAGGATTCTCAACTAGAGAGCCAAGCTCCTGTGCAGTTCTTTTGGCCTGAGCGCCCACCAGAGCCCCCACTCACTCCTGAATGACGTAGATCAGCACTTTCCCCTAACACCCTTTAGTGAAGCTGTTTCATACACGTATAACACTGTGAGATGGTTTTGCTACCTTCTGTGTTCCATCCTGGGGATGGAACTAACATTCGAAGTGATTTTTTTTTTGAGACATTGTCCTACTCTGTAGCCCAGGCTGGAGTACAGTGGCACAATCACTGCAGCCTCGATCTCTGAGGCTCAAGCAATCCTCCCATCTCAGCCTCCCAAGTAGCTGAGACTACAGGTACATGTCACCATGCCCAGCTAATTTTTAAAACTTTTTGTAGAGACAGGTTTTGCTATGTTGTCCAGGCTGGTCTCAAACTCCTGGGTTCAAATGGTCCTCTCACCTTGGCCTCCCAAAATGCTGGCAATGCAGGTGTGAGCTACTCTGCTCAGCCTGAGTAATTGTTAAAAATTTGCACACATTAAGGTTCACATTTTGCACCATAAAGCTCTATGGGTTCCAACAAATGTACAATGTCACGTACCCATGATACAGAAAAGTTTCACCACCCCCAAAATCCCCTGTGCCTCACCTGTTCAAGCCTCCCGCACCCTGTGTTGCTCCACTGCCAGGTAAAGACCAAGGACGGAGGCCCCAACGTGAGGCGTCCCAGAGCATGAGTGGCAAGTTAGGGTTGAAATGGGCACCTAAAGAGTTTTCTGGTTTCTAACTCACTTTCTACCCACCACACTGTTTCCTGACTGATTTAAAAAATGTTCCCACTTCTTTCGGAAAAAAAAATTTACCTTCGGGAAAGATCAAAGCTTTTAAAGTGAGCCAAGTCTGTCCCTACAACCAGGAAATTCCCACAGATGTCCAAGAAGCATGGGTTCCCCTCAGTCTCAGAGAAAAGGAGGAGTTGTTTGACAGTCCCCTGAGGAAAAGAAAAAAACAAGAAATTTACACGTTTGTTACTGAACATTATTCACAGATAACCTTGTATACTCCACTCATTCAGTCAGTGTTTACTGAAGACTCAGTGTGTGCCCAGCCCTCTGCCAGATTCTAGTGCTAGGGGGAAATAGGAGGTCCTATCCTCAGGAGAGCCCTGGTGCCTACAGTCTAGAGGGCAAAACAGGCAGCAGCTTGGTCGACAAACAAATATACACGTAATCTCAGCTGAGTAAGTGCCATGTTGGTAAAGAATGGGATCTGAAGAAAGTGCCAGGCATGGGAGAAGGTGAATCCCACCCACCACGGAGCTCTGGGGGGCCCTGTCTGCAGAGGCGTCATGTAAAAACCCTGGGAATATTTCTTATGTTGTGTCATGTGAGTGGTTACCCTGGGCGAGGAGGTTGGTGAGAGGAAGGTTGCTAGTTATACCCTGGGTACGTCCCATCCATGAAAAGCCCCTGCACTGTACACTTAGGCACAACACGCCCACTCTTTCTGTGTGTTGTATTTCAGTAAAACGTTTAAGACATCTGCGGTGGATCACACCTTAATCTAGCACTTTGGGAGGCTGAGGCAGGAGGATCACAAGGTCAGGAGATCAAGAACATCCTGGCTAACACAGTGAAACCCCCTCTCCTAAAAATACAAAAATTAGTGGGGTGTGGTAGCAGGTGCCTGTAGTCCCAGTACTCAGGAAGCTGAGGCAGGAGAACTGCTTGAACCCAGGAGGCAGGGGTTGCAGTGAGCCAAGATTGCGCCACTGCACTCCAGCCTGGGTGACAGAGTGAGACTCTGCCTCAAAAAAAAAAAAAAAAAAAAAAAAAAAAATTAACCAGGTGAGCAGAGGCCACAGGGGCATTCCTGCAGGCTGAACAGAAGAATTAGATTTCATTCTAAGTGAAACTGGAAGACTGCAGGGTTTCGAGCTGGGAAGTTATTTATATCATTTATATTTTCAAAACATCACCTTGACCTTCATAGCACTGTAGAAAGCATGCCTCATAGTCACGCTGGAGCAGACCTCATACTTTGTGGTGTGTCTTTTAGGACTAACCTTAGTCCTCAGAGTTTCAAAGCAAAGTTCTTGGCTCAATTCAACCACTGCCCAGTGAATGGCTACACCCTGCCCAGCACTGGGTTGTGGGCGGAGCATCAAGTAAGTGGCACATCCCCAGGGAGCTCCGCGTGGGGACAGCAAGTCTGGTGGGGACAGCGAGTCTGGTGTGAACAGCTGAATGCATCCTGAGGCCAAGATAAGATCAACTGCCCGGGAGCTGCACAGAGCCTGAGTGGCAAGGCAGGCTGGAAGGAGGGCAGAGGTCCGGGGGAACTTAGTGGGCACGGAAATCTAAACACGGACTCCAAAAGCTGGCAAAGGGGCGGGAGCCTGCACACTGTGTCTAGGAAACTGACGGCAAGGGACGATGGCCGGAGTCAGGGAGCGGGAATTTCAAGCTGAGGAAGCTCACTTCATTTTGATGTATCCAGTCGGAGCCTAAAAAATGCATATGGAGGCCGGGCGCAATGGCTCACGCCTGTAATCCTAGCACTTTGGGAAGCTGAGGTGGGTGGATCATCTGAGGTCAGGAGTTCAAGATCAGCCTGGCCATCACGGTAAACCCCCATCTTAAAAAAAAAAATGCACATGGAATGAGCAAGTAGCTGCTTGAACACAGGATAAAGAGAGCAGAGGGAGTGGACTAGGTGATGGGGCTGGGGCTGACACCATTAACAATGACAGAGGGCACTGGAGGCTCCTAGGTATGCTTGCTCTCTGCCCGCTCCTTACCTGCTGGGCCCTGGGTTCAGATCTGCGCTTACCTCTTTTACATTCTTCAACTAATATCTTTATGTCAATACACTCCCCATTCTCAAAGTACTGACTTCAGGGCACTGACCCAGCTCCTGATCTCCAGAGTTTGTATTTCCAACTGTCTCTTGGACACTCCTAAGGGCTCTCCAAAGCACCTCGAACTGGCATCCTGCTCCGCCCCCTAGGCTGGCTCTGCCTCTGGAGTTCCTGACTTAAAGGCACCATGACAAACCCAATCTCCCAGGCTAGAAAACCCACAGCATCCTCAGTTCTGTACTCTCTGTAGGCACCCACAGTGCCCCTCTGCTCTAGCTCTGCTGGCGGCCCGCTGCCTGGGGCCTCCCAGGCTAGAAAACCCAGATAATCCTCAGTTCTGCACTCTCTGTAGCCACCCACAGTGCCCCTCTGCTCCAGCTCTGCTGGTGGCCCGCTGCCTGGGGCCTCCTAGGCTAGAAAACCCAGGGCATCTTCAGTTCTGCACTCTTCTGTAGCCACCCACAGTGCTCCTCTGCTCCAGCTCTGCAGGTGGTGCATTGCCTGGGGTCAGGCCTGTGGAGGTACTCTCCTGCGGTGTCTCCCACAGCTTCACTATTCTCCACCCCTACCCAAGGCTTCCCACTACACTGGCACAGAAGTTACTTTCTAGGAATAAAATGATGCCAAGGCAAGAAAGTAAGTCAAAACGGGGAAAAGAAAAGAACTGTTATCAGGGGAAGGTGAGTCCTTCTCAGGACTCAGGCCCCTAGAGAGCTTAAGTGAGACAGCCGCCATGCCCTGCTCTCCCCTGAGCTGTGTGTTCATCTCTGGAAACCACCTGCTGCAGCCACAGGTAGCTATGAACTGACCTAATAAGCTGCACTGGGCAACACCTGCAACAATGCTCAGCCCATGGCTAATCAATGGTATTGCCGTCAACCAAAGAGGATTCCTAACAAACAACCTGCCATCAGCCCATGCCCGGGCCCCCTTTTTTGCCTTTAAAAACCTGCCTGTAACACAGGTCAAATGGAACCCATTCCCAGTGTTCCTGGGTGCTGAGTTTTCTGGCAAGCTGTCCTTATCCTAGCTCAAGTAGACTACTTACTTATTTATTTTACTTTTGAGACAGGGTCTCACTCTGTTGCCCAGGCTGGAGAGTACAGTTGTATAACCACAGCTCACTACAACCTGAACCTCCCCAGGCTCAGGTAATGTCCCACTTCAGCCTCCCAAGTAGCTGGGACCATTAGTGTGTGCCACTAGGCCTGGCTAATTTTTTTGTATTTTTTGTGGAGACGAGGCCTCATTATGTTACCCAGGCTGGTCTGGAACTCCTGAGCTCAAGAAATCCTCCCGCATGGGCCTCCAAAGTACTGAGATTACCGTCATGAACCACCATGCCCGGCCACGCAGACTGTTTAAGTCACATTTTGCGCTTCAGCCTCTTCCTTTTTGATCAGCAAAATGTACCGTCACTCCTGGCTTCAGGGTGAGGGTTCAGCTGACTAGCCCTCCTGCCTCCTGTCCCACCTCCCACCACCACTGGTCCCACACACCACCCACTTCTATGGCGCTTGGCATTTGCATGGGAGGCTGCTCAGGTCCTCCATGGGGCAGACGTGACTCCCTGAAACACACACAGGGCTAAGGACCTGAAGTTCTGGCCTAGGAGGCTGTCCTTTTAAGGACTGGAAGTTCCTGAGTATCTGGAGTCACTGCATCCCTGACCCAAACACTAACAGCAGCCATGCATCTGTGTCCTGAGGAGGGAGAGTGTCCTAGAAGGACAGGCTGGGTGTCCAACAAGGTTCGTGAGGGATCACTAACCCACTCTTACTCACGCCAGCACCACCTTACTAGTTACAACTGACGTGTATTCCTTTTGTAACTTAATAAATTAATGGCCAGCCATGGTGGCTCACACCTGTAATCCCAACAATTTGGGAGGCTGAGGCAGGAGGATCACATGACCCCAGGAATTCAAGACCAGCCTGGGCAATACAGTGAGACCCAATGTCTAAAAAAATGTAGTAATAATAACAAAATTAGCCAGGCATGGTGATGGGCACCTGTGGTCCCAAGGCTGAGGCAGGAGAAAGAATTGAGCCCAGGAGTTTGAGGCTGTAGTGAGCTATGATGGCACCACTGCACTCCAGTCTGGGAGACAGGATGAGATCCCATCTCTAAAAAAATAAATAAAAGGCTGGGTGCAGTGGCTCACGTCTGTAACCCCAGCACTTTGGGGAGGCTGAGGCAGGCAGATCACAGGATCAGGAGATCGAGACCAGCCTGGTCAACATGATGAAAGCCTGTCTCTACTAAAACACAAAAAATTAGCCAGGCGTGGTGTCACGTGCCTGTAGTCCCAGCTACTTGGGAGGCTGAGACATGGGAATCGCTTGAACCTGGGAGGCAGAGGGTGCAGTGAGCTGAGATAGTGCCACCACACTCCAGCCTAGCAAAAGAGTGAGACTCCAATCTCATAAATAAATAAATAAATAAATATGAAAATAGCCGGGCGCGGTGGCTCAAGCCTGTAATCCCAGCACTTTGGGAGGCCGAGGCGGGTGGATCACGAGGTCGAGAGATCGAGACCACCCTGGTCAACATGGTGAAACCCCGTCTCTACTAAAAGTGCAAAAAATTAGCTGGGCATGGTGGCATGTGCCTGTAATCCCAGCTACTCAGGAGGCTGAGGCAGGAGAATTGCCTGAACCCAGGAGGCGGAGGTTGCGGTGAGCCGAGATCGCGCCATTGCACTCCAGCCTGGGTAACAAGGGCGAAACTCCGTCTCAAAAAATAAATAAATAAATAAATAAATAAATATGAAAATAAAAAATTAGCCAGGTGGCCAGGCACAGTGGCTCATGCCTGTAATCCCCGCACTTTGGGAGGCTGAGGCAGGCAGATCATCTGAGGTTGGAAGTTCGAGACCAGCCTGACCAACATGGAGAAACCCCATCTCTACTAAAAATACAAAATTAGCTGGGTGTGGTGGTGCATGCCTGTAATCTCAGCTACTTGGGAGGTTGAGACAGAATTGCTTGAACATGGGAAGCAGAGGTTACAGTGAGCCAAGATCACACCATTACATCTCTAGCCTGGGCAACAAGAGTGAAACTCCATCTCAAAAAAAAAAAAATTAGCCAAGCATGGTGGTGCACATCTGTGGTCCCATACTCAGGAGGCTGAGGTGGGAGGACTGCTTGAGCCCAGGAGGTTAAGACTGCAGTGAGCTATGACTGCCACTGCAATGCAGTCTAGGCAACAGAGTGAGACCCTGTTTCTGAAAATATAAGAAAAACAAAAAAAAATTAACAGAGGAATAAAAGGACCCAACTCCATGGCAGCTGTTGTCAGATATCTTCCCAAACCCTACAGGTAGGACTTCTCAGTTGGCCCACTGTTGTTTCCCATCATGCCACTGGCCTTCTCCCAGCAGGCCATTCACCCTTTCCCATCATGCCACTAGCCTCTCCTAACAGGCAATGCATCCCTTCCCATCAAGCAACTAGTTTCTCCCAGCAGGCCACTCACCCTTTCGCATCATACCACTGGGTCTCTCCCAGCAGGCCATTCACCCTTTCCCATCATGCTACTGGCCCTCTCCCAGCAGGCCATTCACCCTTTCCCATCATGCTACAAGCCCTCTCCCAGCACGCCATTCACCCTTTCTCATCATGCCACTGGCCATTTCCCCACAGGCTGCTGGCTCCAGGGCAGCCCCACCTCTGGAGATCTTTTCTCAGTTAACACAGGTAACCCTCGAAAAACACAGGTCTGATTTTCAAGGGCCTACTTATATGCACTTTTTTTCAATGAAGATATTTAAAAGGCTGGGCATGGTGGGTCACGCTTGTAATCCCAGTGCTTTGGGAGGCCAAGGCAGGTTGATCACCTGAGGTCAGAAGTTCGAGACTAGACTGACCAATATGGTGAAACCCCGTCTCTACTAAAAATACAAAACTTAGGCAGGCACGATAGTGTGCTTCCTCTCAGCTACTTGGGAGGCTGAGACAGGAGAACTGCTTAAACCTGGGAGGCAGAGGTTGCAGTGAGCCAAAATTGCACCACTGCACTCCAGCCTGGACAACAGAATGAGACTCCATCACAAAAAAAAAAAAAAAAAAAAAAAGCTAATTATCTTTTTTTTTTTTTTAGATTTGACAATTTGAGAAAACTCAGACAAACCATGTAGGCTAGAAAGAACAAAAAAAATTAATAGGTATGTCCTAAATGCATAAAATATAGTTAGATACTAGGGTATTTTATCACCCACTTCCATAAAGTATATACAAATCTGCACATACTTCCAAAGATGGCACCATATGTAGTCAAGAGAAGTGTAAACAAACAGAGAGATGCAGTATGCAACCAGACCTGCAGAGAAGGAACTGTAGCCTGTACTGTGCTACTGGAGTAATTTCACAGCCACCTTCTGTTGTCACTGTGCTGAACTCAAGTGCTGCCAGGAGCAGCTCCTCTCTCCAGCAAAATGTACTTCACAGTGAAAAGTGATCTCTCATGATTCTACAGGATTTTTCATGTGTTTCATGCAATACCGTATAAACCCTGAATAACACCAGGGGACCCATGTGAAATGCCACTAGTGATGCTGGAAATGCTCCCAAGAAGCAAGGGAAAGCCATGACATTACAAAAAAAAAGTGGAATTGCTTGATATGGACAGTAGATTCAGGTCTGCAGCTATGGACGCCACCACTTCAGAAAGATGATTCCTCCTGTAGATTTCGGGTACAGATAAACACAGTACAGTACCGTGAATGCATTTATCTTTCTCATGACTTCTTAGTAACATCTCCTTTCCTCTAGCTTGCTTTCGTGTAAGAATACAGCATATAATACATAGAACATACAAATTTGTGTTAATTGACTGTTCATGTTATTGGTAAGGCTTCCAGTCAGTGGTAAGCTATAAGTACTGAAGTTCCGGGGGAGTCAACAGTTACATGTGGATTTTCAACTAACTGGTCGGTACCCCCATTCCTGTGTCCCTAAGAACACAGCCTTGCTGGGCATGGTTACTCAGGCCTATAATTCCAGCACTTTGGGAGGCCGAGGTGGAAGGATCTCCCGCGGTCAGGAGTTTGAGATAAGGCTGGCCAACATGGTGAAATCCCATCTCTACCAAAAATACAAAAAATTAGCCAGGCATGGTGGTGGGCTCCCCAGCTACTGGGGAGGTTGAGGCAGGAGAATTGCTTGAATCCCAGAGGTGGAGGTTGCAGTGAGCCAAGACTGTGCCACTGCACTCCAGCATGGGCAAAAAGAGCAAAACTCCATCTTAAAAAAAAAAACAAAAACAGGCCGGGCGCGGTGGCTCAAGCCTGTAATCCCAGCACTTTGGCAGGCCGAGGCGGGTGGATCACGAGGTCGAGAGATCGAGACCAACCTGGTCAACATGTTGAAACCCCGTCTCTACTAAAAATACAAAAAGTTAGCTGGGCATGGTGGCGCGTGCCTGTAATCCCAGCTACTCAGGAGGCTGAGGCAGGAGAATTGCCTGAACCCAGGAGGCGGAGGTTGCGGTGAGCCGAGATCGCGCCATTGCACTCCAGCCTGGGTAACAAGAGCGAAACTCCGTCTCAAAAAAAAAAAAACAACAACAAAAAAAACAAAAAACAAAAACAAAAATAAAACCAAGCCTTGCTCTACTTCCCCAACAGATGCCCGCATGCAACAGGAAGAGTCAGAGAGGCATATGTAAAAAGACAGGAGGGGGACAGTGATGGCAGTGACAAAGGTGCGCTTGCTCTGGGTATGGGATACCCAGAAGGCTCTCAACTCTTCCAGCTTTACTGCCAGCCTCAGACCCAATAGGCTGTAAGAAAACAAGTGGTGTCAGCAGCTCCCTCTGCCTGGACCTTGTCTCCCAGGAGGGCCCCACAGCCGTATAGCTCCTCCCTGTCTCTTCCCTCCACCTGATTCAGACAGAAGCCTCCCACAGAGGGGCTGACCCGCTTCTGTCTTCTCCTTGGCACTTATCGCTGACTTGTCTCCCGTCTGGATGCCAACGAGAATCGACAATCCATGATGGGAGCACATGAGCAGCACGTGAGGTACAAGGATGAGAACCTGGCCACCCCAGGCAATCAGACGCTGGGTTTCGGGAAGGAACTTGGAGATGGATAAAAATCACAAAGATAGGTAAAACCAGGGTCATGGCAAAATCTCTCAACCTGGTCACAGAACCTTGCTGCACACAGTGGGCTGAACAGTGCCCCTCCCGAAGATACGTCCACTCAGACCTGCAGTCCAAGATACTTGAGGGGCTGAGGCAGGAGGATCACTTGAGCCAGGAGTTCAAGTCCAGCTGGGCAACATAGGGAGACCTTGTCCCTTAAAAAAAAAATGTCCATTTGAAAGGTGTGAATGTGAACTTATTTGGAATAAGGGTATTTGCAGTGAAGGATTTTGAGATGAGATCATTCTGGCTCATGATCAGAGCTAAATCCAATGGCAAATACATAAGACAAAACAAGACACAGAAGAGAAGACACAGATGCAGGGAAGAAGGCCATGTGAGGACAGGGCAGAAGCTGGAGCGAGGCATTCACAGACGAGCCTTTAACAACGCAAGGGTGCGGGGGCACCAACCACCTTGCAATCGAAAATCTCACGTCACTTTTTTTTTTTGTGTGACCAGGTCTTGCTCTGTTGCCCAGGCTGGAGTACAGTGGTGTGATCATAGCTCACTGAAGCCTTGACTGCCCAGGCTCAGGCAACCCTCCCACCTCAGCCTCCTGAGTAGCTGGCACTTGCACTACCACACCCGGTCAATTTCTTTTGTTCTTTAAGAGATGGGTCTCAATACGTGGGCCAGGCTGGTCTCACACTTCTGGGTTCAAGTGGTTCTCCCACCTTGGCCTCCCCAAAGTACTCAGATTACAGATGTGAGCTACTGTGCTCAGCATTTATATAACTTTTGAATTCCCCAAAACGTAACTACTAAGCCTGCTGTCAACAAGAACACTTACCAATAACATAAGCAGCTGATTGACATATTTTGTAAGCTCTGTGTATTATATACTGTTTTCTCACAATAAAATCACCTAGAGAAAGGAAAATGTTATTAAGAAAATCATAAGGAAGAGAAAATATGTTCACTATTTGTTAAGTGGAAGTGGATCATTATCGAGGTCTTCATCCTCATCATCCTCACACTGAACAGGCACAGGAGGAGGAGGAGTTGATCTTGGTGTCTCAGGGGTGGCAGAGGCAGGAGAGGTGATATGGTTTGGCTCTGTGCAGTCTGAACCCCTGCAATTCAGACTCGTGTGGTTCAAGCTCAAGTGCACAAGCCAAGGAACACCAAAGACTGCCAGCACCACCTCAGACTGCCAGCACCACCTCATGCTGGAAGAGGCAAGGGGCAGTCTCTCCCTCAGTCTCCAGAAGGCACCAACCTGGACAGCACCTAGATTTCAGACTTCTGTCTTCCAGAACTGTGAGACAATAAATGTCTGTGTTGGAAGCCCCTTGGTGTATGGTAATTTGTTCCAGCAGCCACAGGAAATCAACACACCATGTCAGCCCCAGGTTCCAGCAGTGTGTGGGAGGCAGACAGGGCAGTGAGTGCCTGACTCCACTCAGAAGGGAACCTCGTGGAGCTTGCCCTGGTCCTCCCACAAGACACAGGCAGGAGACAGCCCGGCCAAAAATATTATGTCCTGAGCTGGAGCCACTCAGCCGTCGGGGTGCACGTTAAGCCCAGCAAGGATTTCTTTTCTTTTCGTAGCCCTGTGTATTCAGTTCTGTAGAGTCTTCTTTTTCACTGCAAAAGGCCCTTGCCCTGTCTCCCAATTTCTGAAGTGACAGCTACAGATTAAACAGCTGTCCCAGGTTTCATTTTACCATCAAGCACCTCACATGGGAAATCCTATCTAGCAAGGGGCTATGGTCTGGCTCTGTGTCCCCACCCAAATCTCACACTGAATTGACATCTCCAGTGTTGGAGGTGGGACCTGAGGGGAGGCGATCACATCAGGGGGCTGGCTTCTAATGGTTTAGCAGCATCCCCCAGTGCTGTTTTGTGATGGAGATCTCACGAGGTCTGGCTGTTGAGCGTGCAGCACCTCCTCCTCTGCTCTCTCGTCCTCCTTCTCCCGCCATGCATTATGTGCCTGCTTCCCCTTCACCTCCACCATGACTTTAAGTTTCCTGAGGCCTCTCCAGCCATGCTTCCTGTCCAGCCTGCAGTAATGTGAGTCAACAAAACCCCTTTTCCTTAAAAATGACCCAGTCTTAGGTAGTTCTTTACAGTATTGGGAGAACGGACTAATACGCCCGGTGAAGTCAATAAGCAAGCTTTGGCTCAACTGAGAGGCAGGATCTCAAACTCTGCTCTAGTTTTCTTGCTGTGGAGCAGTAACTTACCTGCCAGGTTCGAACCTGAACTCGGTTTGGCTCCACCGTATAAACACTTTCTTCATGCAGTGCTAACACAGGTGTCTCACACAGGAAGGTCCCTAAAATGAAAGACGAATATCAGCATGGTGGCAGCTCATCAGTCAGACTCGCCTCGAGTTTCAGGAGCATTCCTACACACAATTCCTAATTCATCTTGGCATCATCACGGCTTCACAGGGGTGCATTACTGCACCTCACAGATGAAAGAAATGAGGCTCTGAGGCACAGGGAACTGTCCACAGCCGTGGCTAGCAGTGGCAGCATGTGCAGGGCCTGGGCCTGGCATGGAGACTCAGTGCCCCGCTCTGGGCTCCCTGCCCCGCACCTCTCCCATGTGGCAGCTCTCCCAGCAGCACAGCACCTATGGCAGCACACCCATTTAAGCAAGTGTTTGCTCATTTTAGGTGCAATTAGCCTGGTGTTGTGGTGCATGCCTATAATCCCAGTTACTTGGGAGGCTGAGGTATGAGAATCGCTTGAGCCTGGGAGGCAGAGGTTGCAGTGAGCCACGATCATGTCACTGCACTCCAGCCTGGGTGACGGAGCAAGACTCTGTCTCAAAAAAATCTAGTTAGGGAGATGACGATATACATAAAACAGAAAAATCTCAGCACCTGCTGTGTCGGTTCTACTGGGGGAAATAAGTTCACCCTTGCTCCTAGGGAGTCTACACAGGAGGGGAGATGTGAAGTATTGGTACAATCAGGGACAGACTGTGAAAAATGTCATGAGAGAACTTTAGGCAACAAAGTGTTAGGGGAGAAAGCAAAGCCGTGTGGAAAGATCTGGGGGAAGAGGCAGTAACCGGTGAAGGACGTGCCTGGAGAGGTGGGGGTGTTCAAACAAACTAGGGGATGACCGGCCCGGGAATGGCATGACACGAGGCCTCCTGTGTGGGCAGGTGGCTGGGGGTCAGTGTGGGTGAAGGTGAACTGTGGAATGCGGGGAGCTGGGGAGCACATTTTTATGGCTGCACCATTGCTAGAGGCTAGGAAATGTTCCCTGAAGATATCAGATCCCGATCCCTGGCACCTGTGACTATTACTTTACACGGCACAAGATGTTACGGGCTTGGGATGGGGAGATTATACTGGATTATCCAGGTAGGCCCTAAATACAGCCACAAGTGTCCCTGTAAGAGGGAAGGAGGCAGACTCCAGACCAGGGGCACTGTGACCACAGAGACAGAGACTGGAGTTTTGTGACCACAAGCCAAAGACTGCTGGCAGCCAACAGAAGCTGAAACAGTCTCCCCTAGATCTCCAGAGGAAGCCTGGCCCTGCTGATGTCTTCACTTCTACCCATCGAAACTGATTGTGGCCCTCTGGTCTCTGGAACTGTGGGAGAATACATTTGTCACATCTCTGTCGTCTGAAGCCACCGAGTTTGTGGTCCATTGCTACAGATGTCCCAGGAAACCCCCCGAGATGTGCTGAAGAGAGCAGGAAGAAAACAGTGCCCAAGGCCGGGTGTGGTGGCTCATGCCTGTCATCCCAGCATTTTGGGAGGCTGAGGCGGGCAGATCACCTGAGGTCAGGAGTTCGAGACCAGTCTGGTCAACGTGGTGAAACCCTGTCTCTACCAAAAACACAAAAATTATCTGAGCATGGTGGTAGGCACCTGTAATTCCAGCTACTGGGGAGGGTGAGGCAGGAGAATTGCCGAACCTGGGAGGCAGAGGTTGTAGTAAGCCGACGTGGCACCAACACGCTCCAGCCTAGGTGACATGGCGAGACTCCATCTCAAAAAACAAACAAAAAAACACAGTGCTAAACTAACCACAGAGAGCTGGAGAGACCCTGGGGACCTGGAAGTGTTTGAGATTAATGGAGCATCTCTGAAGAGCCACCCTGAAGTTTCAGACAGAAGCTAGCCTTGGGTCAAGACACCACAGGTCTCACTGCTGTGCATAGTCTGGAAACATTTCATAAGATGGGCAGTAGCCACCCTCTCCCTGGAAGGAATCCACCCCCTCCCAGGAAGGAACCCCACAAAAGCACTGTGCTTGTTCACACCCACACTGCAGGCCCCAGGATGCACTGGCAGCCCTGGCCTTGGAAATGCAGGCACAGGCACGAGGCTCTCCCAGCCCCTGTGCCGGCCCTCAACTGCACCGCAGTGGCTCTCTCACTAGGCAGGGAGAAAATAAAGCCAGGTACTGGGAGTGCCTCTGTTGGGGTGAAAATAACCCACCTGCACTCCGTATTGTGGCTCCGGAAAGCTCAAATATCGCCACCTCCCTTCCGTTCCAGACTGCGACAGCATTCTGAAAAGAAGCGTGGACGTTCAAGCAAAGGGCAGGAAAAGTGAGGGGCGGACTGCACACCCCCCACTGCACACTTGCAAAGCCTCCTCCTCCTCTAAACACTTCCAAAAGCTGCCACTCCAGCACCCTACGACTATGAGATCACTGGGTCCTCTGTGGACACAGGTTAAGGCTGTTTTCCATGTTAAGTAAAATATCCCTTAGTTTTATTATAATTATTTTCTAACTTTGGGGAATGGCAAAGCATCCCTCTCTTTCCTGTATTTACTTTTTAAATTAACTTTTTTTTTCCAAACAGAATTTTGCTCTTGTTGCCCAGGCTAGAGTGCATGGTGCAATTCTGGCTCACTGCAGCCTTCGCCTTCCCGGTTCAAGTGATTCTCCTGCCTCAAACTCCTGAGTAGCTGGAATTACAGGCACCCACCACCACTTCTAGCTCTTTCTGTATTTTCAGTAGAGACGAGGTTTCATCATGTTAGCCAGGCTGGTCTCGAATTCCTGACCTCAGGTGATCTATCAGCCTCGGCCTCACAAAGTGCAGGGATCACAACAGGCGTGAGCCACCATGGCCAACCTAAATTTACTTTTTAACTTAAACATTTTTTAATTTATAAGGGTACATGGCAAGTGTATATATTTTTATTACCATTTTCTTTTTTTTTAGTCAGGGTCTCTGTCGCCCAGGCTGGAGTACAGTGGCGTGATCTCGGCTCAGGGCAACCTCCGCCTCCTAGGTTCAAGCGATTCTCATGCCTCAGCCTTCCAAGTAGGAAGGCTGCACCCCCATCCACGGCTAATTTTTGTATTTTTAGTAGAGACAGAGATCAGACCAAGCTGATCTCAAACTCCTGACCTCAAGTGATACGCCCACCTCAGCCTCCCAAAATGCTGGAATTAGAGGTGTGAGTCACCATGCCCAGCCTGTATTTTTATTACTATTTTCTTTATGAATATGATGTCCAGGAAATAAGATAATTAAGGATGGAACTGAGAGTGCCTAAACTGCCATCTGGGGCCCTGGCTGTCCTGAAGTACCTGACGATGGGGCAGTTGTTTTGTCTGTGTTGAAGACCTCTCCTCCAACCCCGGGTCCCCTTGGCAGTCACCTTGGTGGCAAACACCCCGCTGATGTGCATGTCTGTGCGCAGGCTGTGTGCTGCCTTCGTGGACAGGAAGCATACATTCAGCAGGCTCGGGGAGACCTGAACAGCGGCCACCTGCTGGTGGAAGTGTGATGACATGGCCTGCTCGCTGAGGATGGCCACGGAGATGACGTTGTTCACCGCCAGCAGGTTCTTCCTGGAGCCCCACTTCATTTCCAGGTTGCAAGAGAAAGAACCAAATGTGTGAACAGAGCAAGAGAAAGGCGCAGTCAGGGGAATGCTTATACACACGAGAAGCCAGAAACCATTTTCCGAGCACCATTGTTTCAGACTTAAAAATGATTTCAATAAATGGTTTTTTTTGTTTTTTTGTTTTTTTTTTTTGAGACAGAGTTTCGCTCTTGTTACCCAGGCTAGAGTGCAATGGCGCGATCTCGGCTCACCGCAACCTCCGCCTCCTGGGTTCAGGCAATTCTCCTGTCTCAGCCTCCTGAGTAGCTGGGATTACAGGCATGCACCACCATGCCCAGCTAACTTTTTGTATTTTTAGTAGAGATGGGGTTTCACCTTGTTGACCAGGATGGTCTTGATCTCTTGACCTCGTGATCCACCAGCCTCGGCCTCCCAAAGTGCTGGGATTACAGGCTTGAGCCACCGCACCCAGCCAATAAATATTTTATAAAGGTCACGTGTGTGCTTTGTAGAAAGACTTCAAAATACAGATGCTCAACAGTTGTGACTGGACAGGCAGCACTTATAAATCTGTTCTGATGGGAAGAACATCTTCTAGAGGTTTTCTGAGTGTGACACACTTTTCCGAGTGTGACACAGGGATGTTTACGTTTTTTTATAAATGGACAGGAAATTTATACAATGGATTAAATTATCCAGCTTTTGTTCACTGATGTGAAATGTCAGTTTCATAATTTTATATTAAACTTCCAAATCTATCTAAAATAAATAAAAAGCCATGAAAAATAGGAAAGTACAAACTACATATAGAAAAAAAGACCCCAGACATCAGAAACTGCTATGAAAGGGCCCAGATGTTGGACTTAGCAAAGTAGCCACCATGAATATGCTGAAAGAACGAAAGCAAATCATGCCTAGTGAAGCAGAGGAAGGTACAATGCCAGTGTCCCGACAGGTAGAGAATAGGAACAGAGAGAAATTCTAAGGAAGAACCAAACGCTGAAGAGAAATGAAAACATCCTCACACAAAAACTTGTATACAAGTGTTCATAACAGCATTATTCAAATGTCCATCAACTGATGAATGGAGAAACTAAAGGTGGTCTGTCCATAGCAGAGAATGTGGTTCAGCCACGAAAACGAGTGAGGCACTGACACAGGCTGCGATCTGGAGGGATTCAGACTTTAAAGATGGACACAAAAGACCATGTGTTGTGTGATTCAGTTTCCATGAAACATCCAAACTGGGCAAATCCTTAGAGGCTGGAGGTAGATTAGTGGTTGCCAAGGACTGGAGAGGGGCAAATACGAGTGATCCCTAAAAGGCACAGATATTTTGTGGCGATGAAACTATTCTAAAATTGGCTGCGGTGATATTTGTAAAACTCTGTGGATATAGTAAAAACCAAGTGGTATATATTATATCTCTGCAAAGCTGTTTTTAATATATATAGAGAGAGAGATGGAGGTGGAGGGATGGGCTGGTAGATAGATAAATATTAACTAATATAGGTCCACAATCTCTTCATTGCAATTCTGAAATCCAAAAGTTCTTTTAAAATGTCTCATTATTGTTATCTGTACACAGTCTTAAGTTGAATAACTGATTAAAAAAAGGTTCAAAGTCAATTATGGCCTCCACTTGCATGCAGCAGAAAGTGAACGCACTGAACACCTTTGTAGGCTGTACCTGGATTTGCGTGATGTTTCCCTGGAGCTCAGTCGGGGTCTGAAGCGCCCACCTGTCCTTGCCCTCTGCCCCAGGGCTACCCAGGAGGCCTGGCACTTTTCTCCACATGGCTACTCGTCCTCTGTCAGTGCCAGCGGCCAGAAGACCTACAGGTAGAAACAAACTACATGTGAACAGAACTGGAAAAGGGAAAAAAACAAGAAGCTCTCTTTCTGACCCCCTTCTTCAAAGCATCAGCCCTCGCCCAGTCTGGTGCCTCTCTGCCTCGTCCCTGGCTGTGTCTTGCTGCCCAGGTCCTTCCCACTCTGGCCTCATAGAACTGGTGCTGGGGTGGTGGGGATGCTGCTCTCCCAGCTTTCCTAGAGGCCATACGACCTGGCTCAGGGCTGCCCTGTGCTCAGCACTCAGCAGGCACTGGAAGAACATGGCTCCGGTTCGACTCCTAGGCTCCGGTTCGACTCCTAGGCTCCTGTGCTCTGGATGTGCATATGCATACACACACGTGTGCACACATACTTCCTGAACTGTCTTTCCTGTGGCATTTCAGAAGTGATCAGAGATCAATGAGCATGGAATCGGTTTGTCATGCTTCTTTTTAGACAGGGTCACACTCTGTCACCCAGGCTGGAGTGCACTGGCACCATCTCAGCTCACTGCAGTCTCAACCTCCCAGGTTCAAGCAATCCTCCCACCTCAGCCTCCTGAGTAGATGGGATCACCGCTGTAGACCACCACATCTGGCTAATTTTTCTATTTTTTGTGGAGACAGGGTCTCACTATGTAGCTCAGGCTGGTCTCAAACTCCTGGACTCAAGCCTCCCAAAGTGCTGGGATGATAGGTTGTCATTCTTCCGACCAAACCCCTTGGCCTTCATGTGGGATCACAAAGCTCTGCTGTAGCTTACTTGCCTTTGACCAACTATTCAAATGACTGCAAGTTATCAAGTTACCATTGTTGGAGTAGCCTCCAAATTTCGCGATCATTATTTTGCTGCCCGAGCACAAGACTTGTGGTTGGTTCTGTTCTTTCGTGCCAGGCCAAGAAGCCTCACCTTTGACTTTGCAGTAACAAACACAGTTTATATTCTCTCCTTTCTCAAAGCCAAACTTCTCGTCTGGACTCAGTATGTAATTCTCTCCTTGTTCTATATCCCAGAATCTACAAGGGAAAAGAAAGCAAGTCCCACAGAGGACCTGTGTTAGCAACGGGGTTTTTGAACCTGTGGAGCAAATATTAAAAGCCAAGAAAAAGATACAGTTCATGAGACTCCTGATATGAAAATGAACACTGATGTTACATTTAGGATATTTTATATCCTGTCTATAATCAAAGAAAGCAGTTACTGATAGAAGGTGGTCTGTGTATGGCATGAGGTCACCACGAGAACACAGGAACTCCAACCCCATGCAGAGCACGAGACAGCACCCGGATAGCACACTGCACTAACGCAGCAGGCAGGAGACAGACCAGCACAACTCATTCTAGTTATGCCATGCGCCGAAAAACCAAGAAAACAGATTCCAGGGGCAGACACCAGGGCAGGGCCCCCTGGGGGTAGAGGGAGCCCAGAGGGAGCACAGCAGGGCAGGCAGGGATTCCTGGGATCTCTAACACTTAGCTCCTCAGTCTGGGAGCTGGTGGATGGGTATGTCCAGTGTGTGAGCGGTCATCATCATATGTGCATTTTACAGTCCACAGGTTTACATTCCAACATAAAGCTGACTTAGAAGAGCCTATTCCTCAGGGAATTCTCATCGAGGGGCACTGGAAAGACAGACTCTCACCTGAGGGCACCTTCCCCAACAGCCATCACGAGAAGGCTGTCTTCAATCAAAGTGATGTCTGCCTGGCGGCCGGTTTTCCCGCTCAGCTTGACCTGTGTAAGGAAACAACAAGGCAGGGGCACTGTGCTTGCTGAGACTGCCTGTCCCGGCTTCGGGACCCTGGAGTCTCTGGTGCTGTTACTTCATGGAGACTCGCCAAGGGGGGAAAATGCAGGGACGAATGATGGAAACTCTGAGAGGTGGCCTTGGGTTTTGAGACATGCAGGCTGAAGCAAACCACTACTCTCGCACATTAAATAATGGCTACTGAGTGCATGGTGCAGGCGAGTGGCCATCGCTGGACATGCTCTGGAGTGATCACTAAGTTGAGCTGGGTGCTCCCTGTTGAGTCCAACCACATCATCTGGGCAGGCCTATCATCCCTGTTCTGCAGAGAACAAACCTGGCTAGGGCCCACCAGCCAGTGAGGAGCTGAGCAGGGTATTTAAAGCCAGGTCCATGGACTAAACTGCATCTCCCAAACTCATATGTGGGAGCCCTAACTCCCAGTGTGACTGTATTTGCCTTCAGGAGGTACTTAAGGTTAATGAGGTCATGCGGTGGGTGAGCCCTGGCCTGAGGTGGCTGTGGCCATGGAAGGAGACACGAAGGCTGGTGCTTACTCTCCCTTCCCGCCCTGTGAGGACACTGAGAGGAAGCCCCTGCTGGTGCTTGACGTGGGACATCAGCCTCCAGAACTGTGACAAAAGTCTGCTGTCATGTCATGTAGTCTGTGGTAGATTGTTATGGTGGCCTGAGGTGGCCCCTATGACCAGGTCCCTGTGACGAGTGCCTGTGGCCTCAGCCGCCCTTATGGAAGACGTAAGGACCAAATGAATGCTGACTGAGGAAAAGTCAGCTCTGTCATCTGCAAGAGCACCTTTGGGGAAAGTTTAGTGGCCTCCAAGGAGCATGGATTCCTGTGGAATAAACCAGCTGGAAGCTGGGGATACGGTTGCCTACCCACTGGTTTCTGCAGGTGGAATGAGAGGTTGCGCAGTTGAGCGTGTTTCTCTTACTTGCACCCCAGGTCATGAGGGGTGCAGCTTGGGGGTGGGCCCAGGCTGTCTCCCATCAGGCCCCACATCCACCTAAAGATGCAGGAAAATCTCCATGTCTTTTGTTTCCTTCTCCTATGAACTGAATGTGATGTGATCCATAATGACACCGCCAGCTACGTTAGCCACCCTAACACACATGATAGGCTTTTCAGGCTGGCTCTCCAGAAGAGAAAGGGCTGTCCCCGAGGTCAGAGTGAACCCGGCCTGAGCTCCCAGCATGAGGCCCTGAGTCTGCTCCCACTCACCTTCATCACCTCTTCTGCTTCGCGCTCAGGAGGCACCACGTACAGGGACAGCCGGAGGTTCTCCGTGACCACCACCAGCGCCTCCCTCTTCTCCACATAAAACAGCGTCTGGATTGCACTGTCTGCGGACACCACCTGAGTGGTCTTGCCCTTCTCATCCACATAGTGCACCGTCCCTGGGAGCAAAGGTAGGGTCACTACATAAGGAGGCCCTTGTTTATCCATTGCCACGACCCTCGTAAGAAGCCAATTCTATTAACTTAAGGACATTTTCAAAGCAAAGCATCTTCCATATAAGAACTTAAAAATGTGCCCAGTGTGGTGGCTCAGGCCTGTAATCAGGTGATCTCACCTGCGGTCAGGAGTTCAAGACCAGCCTGGCCAGCAGGGTGAAACACTGTCTCTACTGAAAATAGAAAAACTAGCTGGGCTTGGTGGTGGGTGCCTGTAATCCCAGCTACTTGGGAGACCTAGGCATGAGCATCACTTGAACCCGAGAGGTGGAGGTTGCTGTGAGCTGAGATCATGACACTGTACTACAGCCTAGGTGACAAGAGCGAGACTCTCCCTCAAAAAAAAAAAAAAAAAAAAAAAAGTACTTAAAAATGAAGCATGTGACCTGACCTTACAGGCTGCAACCTCCACTTTATGGGCTTAGCGCATCCTCCAGCTGTCTCCATTGATTCCTTCTCCACCCCGTCTTGGTGGATTTCACATCCACACTGCTGTCCCTGCAGATCTGGCAGCTTCGGAGCTCTGTGTCCATCTCATGCCCTCTACATGCTGAGGCCCTAAATGATGAGCCCTCTCTGTGGCCACTGCTCCCTGTCCCTTCTGCCCTGGGTGTCACTGCTGTGCCGCCTGCCTCCTGGCAGGCCCTTAACCTCCACAAGCTGTTCCAGGTCTCAGCTACAGGACTCAGCTGAACCCAGTGCGGAACCCTGCTCCTCTCGCCCTGCCCGAGGCTGCTCAATGCTGGCCAGCCACTCTGTCTGAAGTCCCTGTGCAGGCTCGGAGACTCAGGCTCATTTCTGCTGCTGTGCAGGAGCCTCCTCTTGGAGCCTTCTCACCTTCCCCTCCCATCTTTTGCCCGTTGGCTAACGAGTTCTTATTTTTATTATTCTTTTTCTAAGAGACAGGTTCTCATTGTGTCAGCCAGGCTGCAGTACAGTCACATGCTCATAGCCTACTGCAGCCTTGACCTCTTGGGTTCAAGTGATCCTCCCACCTAGGCCTCCCAAGTAACTGAGACCACAGGCAAGCAGCGCCACACCCAGCACAAGTTCTTATTCAACAGAAAAATACAAGAAAATTCAAGATGATCTAGAGGCGAATGGTGACACTAACTAGTATTTAATAAGCATATGGAACATGGCAGGTTCAGTTCTAAGCATCTGGTGATAACTGGGTAGACACCAGTATTATCCCCATTTTCCACAGAAGGACATGACACACATTGATGAACTCACCCCCGAAACCCACAGCTCCTGGACCACCTCCAGAAATTTGCAGCCCACAGGCCGCCAGAGCCAGCTCCTCCCTGCTATGCACCCGCCTCCTCTAGGCAACCAGCGTCTCTTCCTTGTGGGCCTCATCCCTACACCCCCTTCTCATTCACCTATCCTGGCATGTCCCTCCTTGCCCCCTCACAGTGCTGTACCCACTCAGATGTCCCCACTGGGATCTTCTCAATGTCCCCCCTCTATTGGCTCTGCCTCTTCACCTTCTAAAATGCAGTATTTCTCTTATTTAAAAATTACAAAAACCACACAGCTCCGTCTGCTGTCATCTGTTTTCCTCTTCCTGTCAAGATCCAGCTGCTTGGTGAAACCAAGAAAAAGCCTCCTTTCTCCCGAGACCTGGCCACCTCTGTGTAGCTCTCATCTCCTCAGCTGCACCAGCCACAGACACACCTGGGCCGGCGTCACATGGCTGTGAGAGATGCGCTTTTCTTTTAACTTTGTATTGCATTTATTGTGGCCTTGGCTGGGCAGCTCGTCTCCCTCGAACAGTGAGGAGGAGCAGGCTGAACACCAAACACACTGTGCCCAGTGCTGACCTCCTGATGAAGGCTGGCCAGGGGCTGCAAGCTGCAGTGAAACCCCCTGCCCTCCTCACACCTCATTCCCACACCCTAGCCAAGTACCTGGCATACAGTAGGTGCTTGATAATAACATAGATTGAATACCAGGGGTGCCACCAAAGAAGCTTTCCAAAACTATCTCTGGTGCCACGCAGTCAGTGTGTGACACCTGATTAAAAGCCTCCTCATGAAAACCCTTCAAACACAAGCAAAGCTCAACTTGTCTACGAGAACAAAGTGATGGCAACCTTTCAGGAGCGGACGGTGGCCTGCAGAGAGCGGCTGCAGTGGCACTCCACCAGCACACATCATCGTTCTGTGCACCTGGCTGTGATTACCATCACTGTTCTATGCAGAACACCATCCATGAGTTTAACTTCCCCACCAGACGCCGCTAAAACACTAGGATCCTTGAGAATCACAACGAAAGTTTCTCACCATCCATCAGACTGACAAAGAACGACAGCCCCTCCTGAGACCCCAACTTTAGCAAGCTTCCAGAGCTGCTCTTCTTCCAGTTAAACATGTCCAGAGCCTTCTCGTCGCCGCTCACAGCTGCCTTTGCCAACTGAACCAGGTCCCTGAAAGCAAAACATGACACAGTCAAGATTCTTCCACGCTCCTGGAGTGACTTGGGGCTGGGGTCCCTCCCAGATCAGGAGCAGACCGTTTCCCATTTCCCCCAGTGCAAACACACGCATGGGTCACAGGGTGAGCCCCACACTTACTCGCCAGGAGAGGGGACCCGGAAGATGCAGTGCGTGAGCTGCTTCCCATACTCGTGTTTCAGCAGGGGCATCCCTTGCACTCGGCCCCTTTGGTCCAGCCTCCACAAGAGCAAGACACCAAGCTGCAAAGATCCAATACTACATGTTAGGACACGTGTCCTGACAGAATGACTGGTAGAAGGCAAAAGGTGAACTGTGCAACAAGACATATGCACATTCCTTTCTAAAAATTACAAAACTTCTGCATATATACCATGACAATTTCAAACAATTCCAAAGTGTTTAAAGAAAGAACTAGAAACCCTTTTATAGAGCATTCTCCTTCTTCATGCCTAGAGATAGCAACTGCTATATATTCGAGGTTTTTTTGTTTTTGTTTTTTTGTTTTTTTGAGACAGAATCTCCCTCTGTCGCCAGGCAACAGGCTGGAGTGCAGTGGTGTAATCTCGGCTCACCGCAACCTCCATCCCCCAGGTTCAGGCAATTCTCCTGCCTCAGCCTCCCGAGTAGCTGGGACTGCAGGTGCACACCACCACGCCCAGCTAATTTTTTGTATTTTTAGTAGAGACGGGTTTTCACCATGTTGCCCATGATGTCTCGATCTCTTAACCTCATGATCCGCCCGCCTTGGCCTCCCAAAGTGCTGGGATAACAGGCATGAGCCACCATGCCCGGACTATATTTAAGTTTTTAAAATAAACTTTTAACTTTAGAATAGACTCCCATTTGCAGAAAAACTGCACAGACAGTGAAAAGTTCCTGTATTTTCCACCCAGTCCCCTATGATTAGGTCTTACCTTGGCATAGAACAGTGCTTACCATTAGTGACTACAGTTGAGTTACTGTTAATTAAGTCCACATTTCAGTCACGCATCCTCAGGTCTTCCCCAATACCTCTTTCTGTCCTAGGTCACCAACTGGGACACCACATGACATCTGGCCTCTGTGTCTCCTCCATTCTTCCCCAATACCCCTTTCTGTCCCAGGACCCAGATTGGGACCATCATGTGACATCTGGTTGCTGTGTCTCCTTGGGCTCCTATGGGCTGTGACACTGTCTCAGGCTCTTTGTTTTGAGGCCCTGGACGGTTTGAGCCCTGCTGGCCGAATATATGATGGGACGCCCCTCCACTGGGATTGTTGATGGTTTTTCTCATAGTTATCTGGGGTGGAGGGTGTGGGGAGGAGGAGCACAGAGCTGAGGTGCCTTCTCTACATGCCGCATCCCCATGACTTGTCACTGCTGGTGCTGACCTTGACCACCTGGTGTAGGTCATGCTTGTGGGGTCTTTCCACTGTGAAGTGGCTCTTTCCCCGGCCCTCTCTCCACCCTGTACTGTTCAGAAGAGGGTCACTCTGTGCAGCCCATACTTGAGGAGTGGGAGTTATGCTCTACCCTCAGGGATGGAGCATCTATGTAAACTACCTGGGCTTCTTCAGCATGGAAGATCTGCCTCTTTCCCACCATTTACTTACTCATTCAATCCTGTGTATCAGGATGGACATATGGGTATTTACTTCCCATTCTGGGTTACCATCCAAGGCTGCCTCATGTATGCTGGCATGCTGTTGCTCACACTGTACCAGCTTTAAGCTCTCCAGCTGGCCTCTGTGCCCCTCTGATATGCCCTCATCACCTGGGTTTGGTGAGCACTTCCTTTCTCGTGCCCTAAGTTTATCTAGGCTCATTTTTCATCCTTTTTTCTCTTTTTTGGGACAGGGTCTCACTGTGTTGCCCAGGCTGGAATGGAGTGGTACAATCACAGCCCACTGCAACCTTAGCCTCTGGAGTAGCTGGGACTACAGATGCTCACCACCACACCTGGCTGATTTTTGTATTTTCTGTAGATATTCGGTCTCACCATGTTGCCCAGGCTGATATCAAACTCCAGGGCTCAAGCAATTTTCCCACCTCTGCCTCCCAAAGTGCTAGGATTACAGGTGTGAGCCACAGATCCTAGCCTAGGCTCAGTTTTCTATTCCAGTCCTGGAATCAGCCATTTCTCCAAGGAGCCCTGGTTGCTTTACTGGAGAATGGACTTAGAGGCAAAGACCTGGTGCTGGGCATGCTGCACATTTAATTTAAAATCATCACAGTGGCAAATGCCTGGCACAGACAAATGTGAGCAAAGTTCTGGGAAGGGGAAGGCGGCTCCATGAGGATGGCTGGCAGCGCCTCCTATGACTGGGGGAGGCGGCTGGCGGTGCCGAAGAGCAGCATCGCCATCTGAACCTATGTGCATGACTCTTCTGCTCTGATGCCAAACACACCCCAGGGGACTCTTCCTGGCCCAAAACTGGGGGACACAT
Organism: Saimiri boliviensis; assembly: GCF_048565385.1. NCBI lineage: Eukaryota > Metazoa > Chordata > Mammalia > Primates > Cebidae > Saimiri > Saimiri boliviensis. Next base: position 10,266,968 of record NC_133460.1, on the reverse strand, counting down.
TAGCCCAATGTGTGCTCTTCTTCCCACCACCCTTTCAGGCAGCACCGACTCCCATCTCCCCAAATGCTGGACAGGAAGAGAACTTTCAAGTAACGTCAGATTTAAAGGAAACTTATTATACAAGAAAGGTTTTGCAAGATCTAAGGTACCATGTGGCATGTAAATACATGCCATAGGAATAGTATATATTACCATATGATTCTTAACTGTAACAGCTTGATGAAGACAAGAATAAAAACACCATTGGAAGGCTGGACATGGTGGCTCATGTCTGTAATCCCAGCACTTTGGGAGGCTGAGGTGAGCTGATCACTTGAGGTCAGGAGTTCAAGACCAGCCTGGCTAACATGGTGAAACCTGGTCTCTAATAAAAATACAAAAATTCGCTGCGCATGGTGATGCACACCTGTAATCCCAGCTACTTGGGAGGCTGAGGCAGGAGAATCACTTGAACCTGGGAAACAGAGGTTGCATGAGCCGAGATCACACCACTGTACTCCAGCCTGGGTGACAGAGTGATCTTTTGTATCAAAACAACAACAACAACAACAAAACAAAAAAACCCCCACGATTGGTGTCTCTGTGTTAGTGATTTAAAAAATATTTTAAAAATAATGCTTGCATATTGAGAAAAAGCCCCACCTAACGATAGAAGTGAAAATAAATGACCTTCCTTTCCCCTGTCCCAGCCTCCTCCCTGGAGCTCAGTAATACGGTGACTCCTGTGTCTGCAAAGTATTTCATACACACCACATCCTCAGGGGTATTCATTCCTGTGTCCTCAGCCAGTTTTGTTTTTTTCCCCAAGTGACTTTACAGGTCTTTATTAGCACATACAAGCTTCTAGCTGACTGCTTCACCAGCATTCTGAACATCATCAGACAGACTGATGTCCATGTTTCCAGCTTGCTTCCCTGTGGGAAGAGGTTGCTGGACGCAAATGTTGAGAGCACCTGCACCCAGAAGCAGAGATCTCTGCTCAGGCGGATGAACATAAACCCTTGTTCTGAGAGAAGGACAGGTGTCTACTATCAAGAGCTCCACTTCCACCAGCTCATGGGAAAGGAAGTGACAGGATGCAATGAGTCAATATTCCCGATCCCCAGGTTTCTAGGAATGTGAGCATGAAGTACAGACATACAGCTGGGCCTAAAGCGCCTCCACTCTGTGGCTCACCCTCTGCTCCTCACCCAGACTCTAGCGTTGAACTGCCCCACGGTCCAGGCTTGGGTTTTCTCCATCTTAACTTTTTGTACCTCTCACCACTCCTGAAGGTAATCTTTTGTGTGCAGGGTGTCCACCATCTGTGAATTCTTTCTAAGTTATTTTATACAGTATAATTTTATATAATAAGATCCTAAAAAAAGCTACCTCAAAGGTGAGAAACTAGGTCTACTTGTGAAAAGCAAGAGTTAAACGTACTAAGGGAGTAATGGGAAAGCAGCGTGCGCTGGGTGAGCATCTCGTCTCATCTCGGTGCTGCCTTAAGGCATCAAAGCACAAGTTATGCTGGCGGTTCTCCAGCGGCACGTCACTGGGAAGCTTTGCTAAATGCTGGCTGGCCCTGCATCAGGGTCTGGGTTTACTTGACCCTCACACTTGGTTCTGCAGGAGCTCCCCAGAAGGCGCGTGTGGCCTGGCCTGTCTGACATGCTCTCCTCTTCTCTACTGGTGAGACTTCTAAGGGACACTTAGTGGGATATCCTTTATAGGGATCGCAGTCGCCCACTTCTCCGGTTACTGCTGATGAGTGCACTGTGGGCACTTGGCCAGAGCTAGACTTTGGGGTCCCCTCCCTGAGTCTGGACTTGGGACAGAGAGGAGGAGCAGGTCATTCTAACTTGGCTGTGCTCTCCTGTGAGACTGTGGGACACTTCAGTGGCCTCAGTTCAACTGCACTTCTAAGTTCAGTTGGTCTGCTATGATTCCACTGGTAACCACAACAGGGTCTCTGGTGGAAGAGCAGGGAAGCCCCTTGCACCATGTCTGGGGAAGAGATGTCTCTGCGGTATGGCATTCGAAATGTTGTTCCCTTGTTATTACTTCTCTTCCTGCTTGAACTCATTATTAAATTAGTTCCAGCATAATCTTAGATTTTCCTAGAAGGATTAGGCATTTCTGCTCTTAAATATTCAGACTCATAGGACTTGATCAGCTGATACCTGGGTTTCATTTTATGTCTGGATTATCTATTTTTCTAGCTGTTTCTTTCTTTTTTTCAAGAGATGGGGTCTTGCTATGGTACCCAGGCTAGACTCAAACTCCTGGGCTCAACTGATCCTCCTGCTTTGGCCTCCAAAGTAGCTGGGACTACAGGTTCATGCCACCATGCCTGGCTTACTTGTTTCTTAATACAGTCAAGATGAGAATACAAAATTCAATGATCCTGAATTACTTTACACTAAAGGGGGATTGGCAGACAGTTCCACAGCAGGGAGGTAGGAAAGATCACCAAGGAAGTAGAAATTTGTGGATAGGTCAATGTCATTGAGTAAGAATTGAACAGAAAAACTGAAAAAAATCCTCCAGAAAAAGGGAACAACCTGGTAGAAAAATCGGCAAATGATATCATCAGAAATAGAAACAGAAATGGCTCCTACGAATGATATTCATCCTCGATAGCAAGAGAAACATAAACGGGACTCCTAAGAAACACTTAGACCCACTAGGGAACTGTTCTGGATTAAAACACTACTGAGATACGACTTTTCTCTTTTCTTTTTTTGAGACGGAGTCTTGCTTTGTCACCCAGGCTGGAGTACAGTGGAACAATCTCGGTTCACTGCAACCTCCGCCTCCTGGGTTCAAACAATTCTCCCGCCTCAGTCACGCAAGTAGCGGGGACTACAGGCGTGCACCACCATACCCAGCTAATTTTTTGTATTTTTAGTAGAGATGGGTTTTTACCGTGTTAGCCAGGATGGCCTCGATCTCCTGACCTCCTGATCCACAGGCCTCAGCTTCCCAAAGTGCTGGGATTACAGGTGTGAGCGACTGTGTCTGGTCGAGATACTACTTTTCTAGGCAGTTCTGCTACTCAGATGCAGCTCTCTAAGGAGATAGGCTGTTGTGTGGTGTAAGCTGGTACAGGCCCTAAGGCCAGTGGTGTGGGCATCTGCTAAGCCACAGGACATCACTGGGACCCATCAGCATCCCCTTCTCAGTGTTTTTCTAAATGTATACATGTGCAAAATGGCAAAAGCATGTTACTCACTGTGTCATTGTCTAATTAGCAAAAGATTGAAAACCACCAAAATGTTAATCAACAGGAGGCTGGTTCAGTAAGTTATAACATTCATATAATGAAAAGCTGGTTTAAAGGTAACAAGGAAGTTTGCTATTAACCCATATGGAAGAATCACCAAGATAAGCTATTAAATGGAAAAAGCAAGAGACATGACAGTGTGTACAAGATGCCACCACTTATGTGAAAAAGAATGAGGAAATCAGGAGACAATGTCCTCTATGCGATATTTCTGCCAAAAATGTATGAAATGAAACTATTATGAGGAGACAATTAAACACGGCCAACTTGAGTACTTGAGTGACAGCCTATAAAACAACCAGTCTATACCCTCAAAACGTCAATTTCATGAAAGATTAAAAAAAAAAAAGAAGGACGAAGGAAGGAAGGAAGGAAGGAAAGAAGGCAGGCAGGCTGGCAGGCAGGCAGGCAGGCAGGCAGGCAGGCAGGCAGGCAGGCTGGCCAATGGACTGACCAGGGAATTGTTCTTGATGAAAAGAAACTAGCTAGAAGTGATGGCTCACACCTGTAATCCCAGCACTTTGGGAGGCCAAGGCAGGCAGATCACCTGAGGTCAGGAGTTCAAGACCAGCCTGGCCAATATGGTGAAACCCAGTCTCTACTCAAAATACAAAAATTAGCCAGGTGTGGTGGCGCATGCCTGTAATCTCAGCTACTCGTGAGACCTAGGCACGAGAATCACTTGAACCTGGGAGGTGAAGTTTGCAGTGAGCTGAAAATGTGCCACTACATTCCAGCCTGGGTGACACAGGAAGACTCCAGCTCAAAAAAAAAAAAAACAGCCTGGAGAGAAATAACAGTGAAATGTAATGCATGACGCTTTACTGGATCCTGGATTGGAAAAAAACAGCTCTAAAGGACATTCCTGGGGCAACTGGAGAAATGTGAATATAAAGTGCATCTTGGATGTTGGCATTGTCACTGATTCATTTCCTGAAGTGTCATAACTCTGCTGTGGCTGTGCAGGAGAATGCCCTAGGCCTTAGGAGAGTGACGTCTAAATATGCAGGGTTGAAGCATCATGTCTACAATAAACTCACAAATATTCAGGAAAAATACACACGCAGCAAGAGAGAAAGCAGACTTTGCAGTGAGAACAGCTGGCAAATCGACATGGAGGGTGGATGGGTGTCCCTGCACTGTTCTTTCAACTCCTCTCATAATTTAGAAACTTCAAAATCTCGAGTAGAGAGAGAATGCATTTGTGTGTGCTGAAGAAATGGGAGAAATGGTAAGATGCCATGTTTGCTGAAGGGCAGCCATGGAACTGAGGAGACAGGACATGGTCAATCTTCACTCTAGAGGACTGTTCCCCTTTTGAATCTTGGAACATGTGAGTGTGTTACCTGTTAATTAAGGAAACACATGATAACACTCTGCCGCCCAAGTGTGATTGAGCTGGCTCTGCACCGCGTCACTCTGCTGTGGGTCTGCCCTGTGCACTGTGCAATAGGTGGCTGCATCCAGCACCTGCTGGGGTCCAGCAGCACCCTCCTCCCAAACTGTGACAACAGAAAATGTGTCTGGACTCTGTCCCATGTGCCCTATGGGGCAGAATTAACCCGGGTAAGAAGCCCAGAGCTTTGCAAACAGGCCTAGGGAAAAGTGGCAGTACCTGAGTGCTCACCCCATCTTTATGAATGTAGTTTCCCAGCACAGTTCATCTATAAAGGTGCAGCCATACCTATACCACAGAATGGCAAATATTCAAGCTTTGCATCCATTATAAAACAAAATCTACAATTGCATCTGACAAGATCAACTGAATTTGGCTACAAGACATTTCCCGTATTTTGATGTTTCGTACTCTGAAGAGCACGGTCAGAGAAGGCCAGGATCTGAAAGTGGCGTCCCGCCCGTGTTGACTCACCCTGTCCCCAGACAGCAGGCAGTTCCCACTGGGGCTCCAACTGAGCACGGTGATGTCGGCCGTGTGTGTCGGGGACACCGGGTGCTGCTCCTTGTCCTGCTTGTTAAACACTGTCACTTCTCCAGTCTCCCAGCCCACAGCTAGCACCAGCCGCGTCGGATGCCAGCACAGGGAAGCAACTCGGAACGGCCTCTCAACGTGTGTATCCGGCACGCACTCCCCCTGCATTGGGCAAGAGATAAAATCCCGCAGTTCAGCGAGGGACAGCTCCTTCAAGAACGTCTGTCTAATCTGTGGACTCCAAGTAGGTGACAAGTTACTTGTTAAGGTAATGTTCTCAGTAGGCTCTTTAACTGTTCATAAACACATACCAACCTGGCTCCTAGCTGAGCTACTAAAGCAGAAGGTTACCTGCATTTAGTTGACAACCCCGACCACAGTGTCAAGGAGTGCCACCTCCTCCCCATGGCTGCTGGATGGCTGGCACGTATCTTAGTGGGTGTGGCTGGGTTCCATGAAACCTTATTTACAAAAACCAGCAGTGAGCCAGTCGGTGAGGTTTGTCGCCACAAGGGTCTCAAGTGTGGTCCAGAGACTCCATGACCCTTTTAGGGCTCTGAAAGGTGAAAATTATTTTCAGAATGATACTGACAGTTTGGGTGCCATTCATACTCTCCTTCTCTCACCAGTTTACAGTGGAGCTTTTCTAAGGCTGTGTGATATGGTGATGTCACTGATGACAGCTCGTGAGATATGTGCTGTTTTCTTTTCTCTCTCTTTTTTTTTTTTTGAGACAGAGTCTTGCTCTGTCACCTGTAGGCTGGAGTGTAGTGGTGCAATCTTGGCTCAATGCAACCTCTGCTTTCTGGGCTCAAGCGATTCTTCTGCCTCAGCCTCCCGAGTAGCTGGGACTACAGGTGTGTGCCACCACGTCCAGCTAATTTTTGTATTTTCAGTAGAGAAGGGTTTCACCATATTAGCCAGGCTGGTCTTGAACTCCTGACCTCGTGATCCACCTGCTTGGGCCTCCCAAAGTGCTGTGATTACAGGTGTGAGCCACCATGCCTGGCCTTGTGCTGTGTTTTCTAAGATTTTCTAAAGAAGTAGTAGCTTTGGGGAAGACATAATGTGTTTTCAGAGATTAACTTGGTTTGCCCCCAGTTCTTCCACTGGGCTTAGGGGCCATCTTCTGTGATCTCATCATTATCCGATAGATCGTTATTTTGAAATCCTAAAGCTTTTCTTGTGCCAACTGGAAACACAAAAATACGCTGTTGACTAGTTTTATAATAGTATGCTTTAGATCTTCTAAATTAAAAAAATTTTGTAAAACTTCTCTAATTTTGGAATTTAAAAATATTTATTCTTTAAAAAAAATCCTATTTACAATACATGTTACAGACTCCTGCAAGGGAGAATCTACTCAAAAAAAAAAATGGGCAAAACTGGGCTTGGTGCTGGGCTAGCATGAGCCATAAGGCTGGCATGGCCTTTGCAGAGCTGCCAATGTACGGAGCAGCCTGCCAGCAGTCAGAGGAGCTGCTGACCAGCACCGCAGCAGCCGTAACGGCGCGTGCACGCGTGCGCGCGTGTGTGTGTGTGTGTGTGTGTGTGTGTGTGTGTGTATATGTGTTGGGGTTGGGCGTGGAGGCGGGGCAGCTCCTGAGGAAGAGGCTGCTTAGCCACTTTCACCTGAAGGATTAATGCATCAATTATGCAAATGGATGAGGCAGTGTCTTCTTTGCAGGTAGCGCAGCATGTGCATGGCTGGAAGGCTGAGGAAGGGTGTGAAGGCTGTGTCAGCATCAGGGAAGGAGAGTGTGATGTGACAGGTGGCAGGGCAAGAACTGGGGGGTGCTGAGGGTCACATCAGGGACTCCATGCTCACCCAAAGAGCAACACAGGGCCAGGGAGGTGGGAGCAGGCCGTGATTCCATCTGTGAGGCCAAAAGACAGGCCACACCTGGCTGCCATGTGGAGTAGAGGAGGCCTGTAAGGGTACAGCTGCCACAATAGGAAGCTGTGCTGGTGTCCAGGACAGCGAGATGGGAGTCTGGAGGAGGGAAAGGTGGATGGAAGGGCGAGAAGTAGCACACTCGCCAGAGGTTCCAAGGGAGAAACTGGGAGGATATGGTGATGGATTACAAGGCAGGGGAGTGAGAGATGTCAATAGCCATGCCCAGGTTCCTGTTCTGGAAATCAGGACAAAGGGGATACCTTTCATTGAGATGGGAGGTGCCCATCTCAGTGAGCAGGAGGTATGAGGGAGATATGAGGCAGGGAGGGGTGGGGAACAATTTCAGTTCAGTCTTGTGGCTCCTTGAAACATCCCAGAGACATCAGGAAGGCAGCTGGGTCCCTAAGCTTACAGCTCTGAGGCAACTTCTAGGCAGGAGACGTTATGTCTGCAAGCCACTGGGCATGCTCAGATCACAGGAGAAGGAAGAAAGAAAGAGGCGCCTTGAGCAAGCTCTGCAGAAGGCCACGGTATTCACAGGCTGGAAACCGAGGAAGAGCTGGCAAAGCCATGGAGGCCTGGCAGGGAATGCCCCACCCCTGTGCTCTCGGCATGTTTCCCAGAGGACTTCACAGGAGTATGGCACAGACCAGGACTCCAAAGCACTCAGAGGGTGACACCAAGAGGCAAGTGATGACTGTCGCTGCTTGGGTGAAGTTGTGGCGGCAACAGGGAGCCTGCAGAGGGCTGAAGAATGAGTGGAGGAGGAAACACCATTTTCTTTGCGGAGTATGAGGGCACTGAGCACTGAGAGGCAGCTGTGGAAGTTTGAGGAGCTTGGAGAAGCTGTTAGAGGTTGAATTGTGCCCCCACAAAGATATGTACAAGTCCTATCTCCTGGTCCTTGTGACGTAGCCTCCTTTGGAAATAGGGTCTTTGCAGATGTGGGCAAGCTAAGACAAGGTCATTAGAGCAGGCCCTAGTTAAACATGCCTGGCGTCCTTTTAGAAAGAGAAGACAGGCAGAGGAGAAGGCTGTGCGACAGCAGAGGCAGGGCCGGGGTGGCACATGTGCCAGCCAGGGAGCACCAAGGCTTGCTGGGAACAGCAGGAGCAGGCCAGCAGCTCGGAGCAGACTCTCCCCTCAGCCTCCGCAGGCAGCAGGCCCTGCTGACACCTGACCTTGCAGTTCAGGCCTCCAGGGCCACCAGAGTACCTTGCTGTTGTTTTCTGCCACCCAGTTTGTGGGAATGATTGGAGTTCCAAACGGCCACTGTGGAGCACAGAGGAGGGTGCTGACAGAGGAGGCTGCCTCAGGATCCACAAGCAGCACTGTGAGGCCATTTCTGGTGGTGACCGTGAACTGACAGCGCTTGATGCTGATAAGCATTAGCATTCCTAAACACATCTCCATGCCAACAGCCAGGGTGAAAGAACCGCCCACATACGAGGGCTTTTATAACACCAGGATTTGACCTCTGTGCAAACTGATGATGGATGTTGTTTTCTTCATAAATAGAGTTTGTTTGAAAACATACACATTCACACACATATGTACCACATGCACACATGTGTGGGCACACACACGCACATACACCCCCCCACAAATACATGCACATAGATGCACACACATACACACACAGATCCACACATACAGATGCACATACACCCCAACATGTATACAGACATACACACCCATATGCACACACACCTGCACACACAGATGCACACATACCTGCACACACAGATGCACACATACATGTGCACATCAATACACCCCCAACATACATACACACACATACAGATGCATGCACACCCATATGCACACACGTGCACACACAGATGCACACATATACATGTGCACATCAATACAGCCCCAACATACATACACACACAGATGCGCACACACCACAACATGTATACAGATGCACACACCCATATGCACACACACGTGCACACACAGATGCACACATATACATGTGCGCATCAATACACCCCCAACATACATACACACACAGATGCGCATACACACACCCCAACATGTACACAGATGCACACACACCCATATGCACACACACGTGCACACACAGATCCACACATATACATGAGCGCATCAATACACCAACATACACACAAACATACAGATGCACGCACACACCCATATGCACACACATACATATGCTCATACACACACCCCAACACACACACACACCCATATGCACACACACATACACACCCATATGAACACACACATACACACAGATGCACACATACACACACCAACACACACAGGGGCACATACACACACACACACCCATATGCACAAACACGCACACACACATGAGAACAACAACAATAATTATAAAGGTCAGAAGCTACCACAGTCAGGCTCCTTGCTTCTGAGCACTCACCTGCTCCAGGTAAATATCTACACTGCCTGTCGAAGTGGTGCTGATGTAGGCAACTGCCAGGAACGGATGGACGGGGTGCCAGCTGATGTGTGAGGGTGACCCTGCTGCATCTGGGGCTTCTATCCGGTGGTCAAAATAGAGGGCCATGACGGAACTCAGGCCTGGTCAGCACTGAAACCTGCAAGGGGAAAAAAATGACCAAGTCCAGTTGGTTTTAAAGAAGACAAACAATCCAGCAAGAAACTGAAGGTGAAAAGGAAAAATTAAAAAAAAAAAGAAAAACAAAATGTACATGGAACAACAAAAGGGAAGCATCCCAAACCCGCAATCGCAAGACCATTGGCAACTTGAAAACGCCTTGTGGGCCGAGCAGGCTACCTGATGTGAGGGGAATGCCAACAGGGAGAAATGTAGCATGAGAAGCAGGGGTTAGACCCAGAATTATTCAGGGTGTGACAGAAACGAATACAGCTCACTACCAGCAGAGGAGGAAAGAAAGAAGAGCCCTGCAGCCTAAACCACACGTGCAATCCTCGGTAATTGTCATTCCAGTCACTGAGGAACAGTTTCTGTATCTGCACTTGCCTTTTTTTCCTTTTTAGACAAAGTCTCACTCTAGCCCAGGCTAGAGTGCAGTGGTATGATCACGGCTCACTGCAGCCTCAAACTCCTGAGCTCAAGTGAGCCTCCTACCTCAGCCTCTCAAATAACTGGGACTACAGACAAACACTACCACACCCAGCTAATTTTCAAATAACTTTTGTAGACATAAGGTTTTGCTATGTTGCTCAGGCTGGCCTCAAACTCCTGAGCTCAGGCAATCCTCCTGCCTTGGCCTCCCAAAGTGCTGGGATTACAGCCATGAGCCACTGCGCCAAGCCTATAGGTGCTTTTTAAACAACATTTTCAAACAAAACAAAAGCAAACTGCTCCAGAAGATAGTACTGGCACAGAAAAAACCAGTACTCAATTTCCAGTAAGGCATAAAATCCAAGACTGTCTTCTACCTCTGACTCAGGTGGTAGAAGACAGAAGCCTTCCTCTATTAGAGAGTCAAGAACACACAGCCACAGCAGCTTCGAGATGTTGAGCTTGATCAGTCATGTGAACTGAATCTCTCTCATTCTTCCTTTCAGATCTGGAAAAGAGATACATATTGTCCCTTTTCAGGAGGGGTAGGGTGATAAATGAAGTGACAGTCTGGTTACTGCTCACTTTTTTACACCTCAGTCAATTTGGGGAAGTTAATTGGCAGAGAAAAGCTTATTTGTAGACTGGTCTGCCACCATTTAAAATTACTCAGGCTGGGCGTGGGGGCTCATGCCTATAATCCTAGCACTTTGGGAGGCCGAGGTGGGCAGATTGCCTGAGCTCAGGAGTTCAAGACCAGCCTGGGCAAAATAGCGAAACCCCCCTCTACTAAAAATACAAAAAATTTGCTAGGTGCGATGGTGCATGCCTATAATCCCAGCTATTCAGGAGGCTGAGGGAGAAGAATCGCCTGAACCCAGAAGATCAAGGTTGCAGTGAGCTGAGATCCTGCCATTGTACAGAGTACAGAGTACAATCTCTGTCTCAGACTGTGTCTGACACTGCCAGACTCTATCTCAGAAAAAAAAAAATTCAATTTCATATCCATTATGACAACTATCAGAAAAATAGAGGATGTGGAGAAACTGGAATGCTTGTACACTACTGCTGGGAATGTAAAATGGTATAGTGGCTGTGAAGAAGTCTGGCTGTTCCTAAAAACATGAAACACAGAATTACCATTTGATCCATCAATTCCACTTTTGGGTAAATAGTTCAAGTATTGAAAGAAACCTGAACAGGTATTTATACACCCATGTTCACAGCAGCATCATTCACAATAGCTAAAAAGTAGAGGCAATCCAAATGTCTATTGATGGGTAAGTGCACAAAATGTCTATTTGTATAGTGGAATATTATTTAGCCTTAAAATTCTGATACATGTTACAAAATGGATGAAGCTTGAAGACAATATGCTAAATGAAATAAACCAGACACAGAAAGACAAATGCTGTATGATTCACTGATATGAGGAACCCAGAGTAGTCAAATATGATAGAGACAGAAAGTAACTAGGTGTGGTGGCTCACGCCTTAAATCCCAAGACTTTGGGAGGCTGACACAGGCAGACTGCTTGAGGTCAGGAGTTCCAGACCAGTCTGGCCAACATAGTGAAACACTATCTCTACTAAAAATATAAAAAAAATAGCTGGGTGTGGTGGCGTGCACCTGTAATCCCAGCTACTCGGGAGGCTGAGGCAGGGGAATTGCTTGAACGAGGGAGGTGGAGGTTGCAGTGAGCAGAGATTGTGCCACTGCACTCCAGCCTGGGCGACAGAGAGAGACTCCAACTCGAAAACAAAAAGAAAGAAAGTAGAAGGGTGGTTGCCAGGGGCTGGTGGAGGAGGAATGAGCAAGAATTTCTGTTTGGGATGATCAGAAAGTTCTGAAGAGGACTGTGGTGATGGTTATACAACATCATGGATATACTTAATGCCCCTGAGCTGTATGCTTACACATGGCTGAAATAGCAAACTTTGTATTATGCATATTTAGCCACCATTAAAAAGTATTAGGCTGGGCACAGTGCTTCACATCTGTAATCTCAACATTTTGGGAGGCCAAGGGGGAGGATTACTTGAGCCCAGAGGTTTGAGACTCATCTAGGTAATATAATCTTGTCTCTAGAAAAAATTTAAAAATTAACTCGGCATGGGGGTGTATACCTGTAGTTCCAGGTCTCAGGAGGCCAAGGTAGGCAGACTGTTTGAGGCCAGGAGGTTGAGGCTGCAGTGAGCTGTGACTGCAGCACTACAATACAGCCTGGGTGACAAAGAGAGACCCTGTCTCAAACAAACAAACAAACAAAAAATTGTTCAAAAATATTAGAGACCTGAAAAGTTCTATCAGGAGAGAAGGGCACAATGGACTATGCTGTTTGCTTTCATCAGGACACAGACTATAGGAGTGGAAACTGGGAAGACTAGTTTGGATCTGCAGGACACACTCTTCCATGAGAAGCTGGAAGGTATGTATGAGTGAACCATCATATCTCAAATGCTGCTTTTCTCCTATGAATATATGCCCTGAATACTAAACACAGTCATAATTTTTGCTCTTACCACCACAGACTAGATTGGCAGACTATGGCCTTGGTGGTGTGGCCGCTTCCCTCTCCAGGCTCTCACCTGGCTGGTGGAGCAGGAGGCGGGTGGGAGTCAGAGGAGGGCAGACCCCAGCCTCCTGCACATACATCACTTAGGAGACATCTACACTGGGTAGGGCTCTGGTTTCTTTGAATAAAGTCCTCATGCAAACCTTCAAATAAGGTCATTAAAAGTTAAAACACACCAGAACAGACCAGGCACAGTGGCTCATGCCTATAATCTCTATAAGCACTTTGCGGGGGAGCTGAGGTGGGAGGATCATTTGAGGTCAGTAGTTCAAGAACAGCCTGGCCAACATGATGAAACCCTGATGCTACTAAAAATAAAAAAAAAAATACAAAAAAATTAACCAGGTGTGGTGGCGCACACCTGTAATCCCAAGTACTCTGGAGGCTGAGACAGAAGAATCACTTGAACCTGGGAGGCAGAGGTTGTAGTGAGCCGAGATAGCAGCACTGCACTCTAGCCTGGATAACAGAGTGAGACTTCGTCTCAAAGAACAACAACAAAAACCCACAAACAAACAAATAAACACCAGATCAAAATCTGGGCAATTTAAAATAGCAAAAGAAACCTTCAAATTAAAAAATATACATTTTACTTGTTTAGAGACAGGACCCCCAGGCTGGAGAGCAGTGGTGTGATCATGGCTCACTGTAGCCTTGAACTCCTGGGCTGAAGTGATCCTCCTGCCTCAGTCTCCAAAGCAGCTGGGATTATCTCTCAAAATGAGTTTTTACATGTTGCAACCAGCCAAGGTTATAAATCCTGGGCTATGGGAAATGAGTATCTAACAAGTTTACTCTGTGAAAATATTTCTGTGAAAAATGAGTGATGCATTAGCACAACACTTTGTAATAACTATGAAGTCTAACCGATCTAATTATTTTCTTTCCTGCCTGGGGTTTTTCTAGGTTACCCCTGCTTCGGGTAAGGGGGCTCTTTCAGGGCTTAATGGTTTGCTGTTGTCCTGTGCTTCTGCCCAGTGTCCCCACACAACGTTACACTTCGTGGCTGCATTTAGACTTTACTGTAAATGTGTGTTTCACTGCTCACACACTGTCGCCCATGTTATCTTCCCCACAGATTGGGAGGAACCCAGTATTCCCAGTCCCTTGAAACAGTGCCTGGCACAGAACAGGCCTCACACAGATGAAGCTGTGTATTAGCAAGGAAAGATATTCTTCCTGTTGTTAGTTATTAATATAAGAAATGGGTTGCAGGCCTGCTTGAATGAGTTTCATTTTTACACAATGTATTAACATAACTGTTCATAGCTCCTTCCACCTGTATTTAACAAGTTCCGAAAGAGTATTATCTGTGGAGTTAAAAAAGAAAAGTGAACACAAGAAGGAGAGATGGCTAACCATAAACTAGGTACTTGATGACAATCTATAGCAGCATCAGTTTGGAGACAAGTATCCTCCCTTTCCTTGAAGCAAAGTCCTAGTCTCTGGAACACAAAACTGGGAAATGTATCAACTTTGGGGAACCGGAGAAACACTGTATTTATCCTAACCGATTTCCTCCTCTCACGTCCAGGTGCCTCCGTTAAACCAGCTTTTGGGAAAATCTGTGAAGCCCATTCAGCTAAGCGGCGCATGGTCACCGGGCTCTGCGCAGCCTTCCTCCTCGGCGACGCTGAGCAGGGAACCCCAGGACAGGGCTCCACGGCGGACTCTCCCGGGCAGGCGCCCCGGGCCACCCTACAAAGCCTCGCCCTCCAGGCCGCAGTCCAGAGCCTCCGGCCTGCTCGGGGTCCGCGCTGCCTCCAGCGGACCGTACTGAGAAACCATTCGCTGGCGGGTCGATGCAACGCGACCCTCAGGACACCCCGGCGTGTGACCAAGCATAAAGCGTTTCTGTTTTGGTCCTCTCGTCTGCCCCGCTTCACCTGCGGGGTGACCCGGCCCGCCCATTCCAAAGGGACTCGCCCTGTGATCCACGGCGATTCCAGGCCGTGCCGGGACGGCGGCCAACGTCCCACTGGCGATCTGGACCCCGCGCCGAGTCCGCCCCAGCCTCGATGGGACCGGCAAGGGGCTGCGGGGACTCGGCGGCGAAGGCATCGTGGGAGGAGACGGGAGGGTCCCGACGCGCGCCCCAAGTCAGGTCCTCGGCCCCAAACCCCCGCCTGGCTCCTAAGGACCTGGGTCGGCCGCCCCAGTCCCAAGGCCACTTACCTCGGCCTGGCCGCCGAGCCGCCGCGCGTTGCCGGGACAACGGCGCGCCAGGAACGCGGAAACAGCCGAAGGTGAGCGAGGCGGTGCCGACGACGCCCGAACCGCCCCAAGCGGCCGGAAAGAGCCGAAGGCGATCGGGCTCGCACCGGCGTCTCTTGACAGCCGAGCGCCGGGGCCCGCGTGATTCTGCTCCACGAGAGGGAAGCGGGACAAGCTTTTTCTAGGAGAGGCAGCGGCGCGGGGCGGGCGTCGGGTCCCCTTTGTATCGAGGCCGCGCTGTCACAGCCCGGATCCCGCGGGAGGCACTCCGGGGGGAGGAGGACCGCCGCAGCGTTCTCTTCTGGGCGCGTCCCCCTCCCGCGCACCCCGAGGCGGGGCCTTTCCACCGCGGGGCGGTCTCAGCCCGGGCCAGTCTGGGAGTGGAGGGCGCGGGGCGGGCGTTTCTGGAAAACGCGATGCGCTCGGCAGTGCCCTGAGCTGCTGGGTAGCGGGGGGCGTCTGTCCACCTCCGGGGCCCGGACGCCGGGGAAGGGAGGGAGGCAGGGAGCGCCCCCCGCCCCCAGAAAGCAGCTGGCGGCCGGGCGGATCGCTGGAGCCCAGGAGTTCGAGACCAGCCTGGGCAACACGACGAGATCCTGTCTCTACGAAAATTAGCCGGGCGCGGTGGCGCCTGCAGTCTCGGCTACAAGAGGCTGAAGGAGGCGGGTCGCCCGAGCCCCGGGAGGCGGAGACCGCAGCGAGCCGAGCTCGCGCCCATGCACTCCAGCCTGGGCGACAGAGAACAGAAAAAGAGAAAAAGAAAGGCTCTAATTGGAGCCGGGGGCGGTGGTTCACGCTTGTAATCCCAGCCATGTGGGAGGGTAAGGCGGGCGGATCACTGGAGGTCAGGAGTTCGAGACTAGCTTGGCCAACATGGTGAAAACCCGTCTGCACTGCAAAAGAAACCGGCGGGCGTGGCGGCGCGCGCCTGGAATCCCAGCTGCTCGGGAGGCTGAGGGAGGAGACTCGCTTGGACGCGGCAGGCGGGACTGCACGGAGCTCAGACTGCGCGGCTCGGCCACGCTAACGCAGCGCAGAAGCACACACCCACCCCCCGGAAAAGGGTGCGCGTATCTGCCTCCCACGCCCCCACACTTCTCCTCAGAACTCAGGTTCGCGCCCGAAGCCAGACTCCGAGCTACCGCGGCGTTTTCTTCTCACGTATCCGTCAACACGGCCGCGGCCAATCACAGCCTGGGTGCTGGCCTATTGGCTGTCTGTCCACCAATCCAAAGACACGCATGGTCCGCAAGGTCGCGGGGCTGGCGTCACAACACTACTCGCGCCGCGGGCTCGCCTCCGACGATTTCCCCGGGCCGGTGCGTGCGAGCGCGCCCGCCTGGCGCTAGCCAATGGGAGCGCCGTTTTGGGGAGTCGCGCCCGAAGAAACCTTGGGCGTGCTCGCCTCCGCGCTTGTCGCCCCGCCCCGCGCGCCCGCGCGCCCCGGCCCCGCCCCCGCGTGCCGTCCGTGCGGTCCCCGCCGGCCGCCGTAGCCGGAACTGCTGCTGAGCGCGGCGGGCCGGCTTCTCGAGGCTGAGCGGCGGCAGCATCCGTGCTCGCAGCCCCCTCAGCCGCGCGCCGGCCCGCGGAGGGGACGTGACGGGTCGAGCGCCGGTCGGCCAGCTGCTTCCGAGGCGGACGACCGGCCCAGCGTCGCGGCCTCACTGCAGCCGGCGCTCGGGTGCCGGGGCAGCCGGGCCCGGCTAGTTCTGCGGGCGCCCGGGGAGGCCCCGGGGAGGCCCCGGGAAGCCAGGCTGCTGCCCGGCGTTGATGAAAAAGGTGACTGAGGCTGGGCGCTGGGGCTGTCATGGCGAGGCCCGCACCGGGGTCCTGTCGGGCGGCGCGGGAGAGCGCGGCGGGGCGTCACTGCCACAGCGCCCGGTGCAGCCCGGACTGGGCTCAGGGCGAGGAGGCTTCTGCTCCCCCATCCCGAGAGGCTAGCGGGTGCGGAGGGGGGTAGGGCTTGAGGAGACGGCGCCTCCGAGAACGGTCAAGTCCCGTTGAGGGTTCTCGCGAAAAGGGGGCCATCCCCGTGCTTGCTGGCCCTCGAGGCAAGGGTCCTTTCGGTGGCGAAAAGGGCGTCCCCGCGCTCGGACGGCGTCTTCGGTGCAGTGGCCGAGTCTGCTTGGCTCAAGTCCCGGGCGGCCTGCGGGCGGACAGGCCCCTGGGCAGCGGGGTTCCCTGCTTTCTAGCCCGAGGGAGGCCTCTGGGGTTCGGGTGTGCAGAAAGCGGCGCACTGAGAAGAGTGAGGCGTCCCCTGCCACGAAATCCCTGAAGTTGGGGTGCTGGTCGTGTGTGGTTTCCGTTCTTTGGCAGAGTTTTTAAAGTGATTCCCAAGATCAATTCCAGCGGGAGAAAACGGCCACGGATCATCGTGTATGTGGTCTGAACCCGGGGTGGGGGCACTATTGCGGCTTTGGACCCATTTTCCGATCCCTCGGAGGGAGACGTCCTCCTCCGCGTCCCTGTGTTTAATGGCCAGTGGGGGTGCCTCGGTCGAGTGTTCGTTGGCAGTAGAAATGTTCCCGTCCTCGGCAGCTGTGTTCAGCGCAGGCTCAGTGTCTGTGGAGGAATGGAATATTGAGCGTTTTCGGCTTCCTCGCACGTGCCCGTCCCTGTTTCTGGGCTGAAGCTGTTGGTGTGTACCCGATTCTCTGAGTTTAGTTTTGAGTCCTCTGCTTTCTGGGCTGCAGCATTTTTAGTCACTGCATTTTGTTGTTGACGTTTTTACAGGGCAGAGGGTAGCCAAGTTAATGCAAGAATTTCATTAGTCGTTGCCAAGAGTTTTAACACCATCGTCTTTGTACCGCTTCTTGCCCTTGGACCCGGACATACCCGGGCTGTCACTTTCCCGGGTGCTTCCAACCTGCTCCATGCAACAGGCTCCTTTGTTGCAAAAGCACTTTTAACTGGCAAATCCCCGCAGCAGCTCACATCTCCCACCCTGGGAAGAAGATTCCCAGAGTCCCAGAGCTGATTATTCTTTATGTCTGTTTTAAAATAAGCAGGCGTCCGGCGGCATTGGGCCACCATGGAGTTCCCCGTGCGGGCAGGGGAGCCCGCGCTTCTCCGGTCCCGGGGTGGATCTGGCCTCCTCCGCTCTCCTCCAGGGCCAACTCTGGGGGCTGGCGCGCCGGGCAGGTGCGCGGGACCCGGGAGCCCCGCGCGTTTCGGGGGGCGGGGAGGGGGTGGGACGAGGGGCGAGGGCTGGGGCTGCGGCCCGGCCGTCCGAGGCGGCGCAGGGAGCGAGGCCGGCACGCTGGGCCAGGCCATGAGCCGCGGCCCCGCCGGGTAGGTGGCAGCGGGCGGGGCGGCGGCCGGGACCCGCAGCCGTGCCCCGACCTGCGCCCGCGCCGGGCCTCCCATAGCCCTCGGGGCCGGGGCCCGGGCCGAGGCCGAGGCCGGGCAGGGTAGGGTAGGGTAGGGACCGCCGAGCTGTCGCGCCCTCCCGCCGCCGGCTTGGGCGTCTGGACGCGGGTCTCGGCCAGGGGGCGTCCGGGGAGGCCCGGCAGGGTCCTGAGCCGGTGGGCAGGGCTGGGGGCGGCGGCGCGGGGGCGAAAGGGGCTGCGGCGGGCTCGGGCGGGCTCGGGCGGGCCGGGCCGAGCCGCCGAGAGGGGATTTGGAACAAACAACGGCGGCCATGTTGAGAGCGCGTCGGGGCGGCTAAACTTCCCGGCCTGCGCCCGCCTCACCGGCTGCCTCCCCTCTCCCGGCCGCAGGATGACAGTGAAGTTGGGCGACGGCGGCAGCGGGGAGGACGGGCTCAAGAAGCTGGGCAAGCGGGCGGCCGATGAGGAGTCCCTGGAAGGTGAAGGGGCCGGCGGCGCAGACGCGGCCGAGGAGAGCAGCGGCACAAAGAGGGACGACAAGACCCCCCGGGTCGGCGCCGACGGCACCCCCGCGCCCCCCAGCGCGCCGCAGGCGCCGTCTCCGCCGCAAGGCAGCCCCCAGGACCAGCACCACTTCCTCCGGTCCAGCGTGCGGCCGCAGAGCAAGAGGCCCAGGAAGGACCCTCCGAACGCCGTGGGGAGCAGCAACGCCGGTGGTCCGGGGCCCCGCGGAAAAGGTAAGGCGGTCCGTCTCCTTGGGAGACCCCAGCCCCTCCCCAGGGTGTGTCCCGGGGGAGAGGAACCCCTTGTCCCAGCCGTGCTCCACCCCAGCTCACCCATCCCGCGGCCTGCACTGAGGCCCTCACTTGGGGTGGCACTTAGCTGGGATGTGTGTCCCCTCTCTCCTTCGAAGAGGCTGCCACTTTTCTATATTTAAACTCTTTGAAGATGCAGCCAGTATCCTTTCTTTGGGAGAGTCAAAGAGATCCCCTAAAGCTGTTTTCTTCCCAAAGGATCATTGATAGTTTTCTATGGTTGTCTGTTATAAACAGAGGACAATAGTTGAGAAAGGGGAAGAGAAGAAAATACCTGCTTGTATCTCTTTTACAGACATCAGGTGGTGGAAGTGCAACAAAGGCACAGGCTTTTGAAACTCATTGGGGGAAGATGGATGAGAAACGGAGAAAGGATCCTTAGGGTCTGACTTGGACTCATTGTCCTCTCCTTCAAGTGCTCCTGGCTTGAGAGTAGGAAGGGCA
This sequence comes from Saimiri boliviensis, assembly GCF_048565385.1. Taxonomy (NCBI): domain Eukaryota; kingdom Metazoa; phylum Chordata; class Mammalia; order Primates; family Cebidae; genus Saimiri; species Saimiri boliviensis. The sequence goes on along the minus strand of NC_133460.1, from coordinate 10,247,459 downwards.
TAGAAGTGGGGGCCCTTTGAGTTGCAACTGAGGTTTACTTCTGTGCCAAAGAAAGGAAAGAGTGGCGAAAAGGATTGTGTCCTGATGTGAACAAGCAATAGCTTGTAGTGTTTGCCATTGTATTCCGAGGGGCTGGAGAATGTTGTTACTTAGCTGGGGTCTCCACCAAGATCATAAGAAAACTACGTTTTAGTTTTGTTTTCCGTGTGCCAGTACTTCATTGTTGTCTGCTTTTATTTATATTTCAGCCTTGTGCTTTTCCTAAAACAGGTGAATGGCTCTTAGATTCTTGTTTCTGACTACCTTTGCAACACTTTGTATAAATAGCAAATATAACATCAATTTCCAGTAAGTTTCACATTAAAAAAAAAAAAACAAACTTTCACTACCTTCCTTGGGAAGTGTTCATTTAAATTTAGTAAATGGTCCTGGTAGTCTTAAAAAGGAACTAATGGAGAACCTATTTTGGAGATCTGTGCCAAATGTGTCCCATTGAGCTTGCTTCTCCTGCTGCATTCTCAACCAAAGAAGGCTGGCCTCTGGAATCATGGCTTTAGTCACTGATAAAGAATTTTGTTAAAGCTGTAAATATAAGGTAACTTACCTTGTTTCCGAATTTAAAACTTGCCTCATATAAACTTACTTTGGTGTGAAAATTGCCAGTTTTGGGAAAACATTACTGGCTTTGATTGTTACTAGTTTTTTATTGTAGGTTACAGGTATGTCTAAGCTCATGTAAGCTCTGTGGTGCCTTCAAAGGTTTGTTGTTTATGGTTCAGAAGGCCTGGACCTCAAGTCCAGCCAGCATTCGCCACCCCCATGCCCCTGGCCTCCAACCTTCCTCTGCCCCTTCACCTTCTTGGAGACGCTTTTCTGTCGGGTGTCCTCACCTGTGAGACAAGAAACGAGGGCAGCTGCTTCATCCCCTTGAAGTGTGGCTGCTGGAAGGGGAATAGTGCAATGGTGTGAAAGCGCTGAGACGTGTATGTGGCTACTTGTGTACAAGTGAAATGCCGCTAAGACATTGGTGATCAGGTAGATTTTTGGCAGTCAAGTGATGAGGAGAGGCTTACTTTTGTTTGTATAGTTGAGAGCAGCTTGTTAAGGTGCAGAAGGTTTCCTGAGCTCCTCTCATGCTCAGTTGGCTGGCACTTGTGCTCCTGCTTCTTGTCCCACTGTGTGGCTTGGAGAAGCCTGGGACTTTTTATTATATTTTAATATTAGTAAAATACAAATTTATTAGAATTTGTGCTGCTCATGACATACTCATTATCCCACTTTAGCAAACAAATATTTCTTTAATGAAATGAGCTGTAATAGTGGCTTTTAGGAGAGGAGTAGGAAGTGGGTCTCCTTTGCATCACAGAACTTCTTGGCCACCGTCTGCCTCAGAGCTTCCCAGGAAGGATCGCTGCCTGTCCACTTCTCGGCCACTGTCTGCCTCGGAGCTTCCCGGGAAGGAAGGCCGCCTGTCTGCTGCTGTCTGCGTTCACGCTCCTCTGTGCCTTTGGAGGCATTTCACTGTGCCTAGGACATCCCCCACCACCAGTCTTTGGAGAGACCTCTGCTCAGTCATCACTTCCATTACCTGTCAGAAAAGAAGACCAGGTGGTGACAGCTGCCCTGCAACACTCTAGCTCACCTTCCAGAATAATGCTTAGGGGAGAATTCTCTTACAATCTGGAGAAATCTGCACCTGGAGTGGTGAGCACCTGTCAGTGAGGAGACAATCAGTTCTTCATTTTTCAATTTTTCCGTTGAAAATGGTGTAACTTCGGTTATGCATAAGGAATACATAGCTCAATCACTGGCAGTTGCTTTGGTTGACTACTTGACTACTTGATGCCCTGGCCAATTGCAGTCTCAATGGGCCTGAGACCCTTATAGTGAATTTGGAAGAAGGGGTTTGGGGGGAAAGAACAGTCTCCTTGTTTGGCTTTTCTGCACACAGCTGTGTTTTCTTTCTCTGTAAGAAGAGACTCTTACTGACTTCAATGAAAAATACCTTTTTTCTAGTACAATTTCAAACTTAAATTTATGTTTGCATTGACGTAGGGATAGGAGCTGAGATTTCGTGTCTGTGTGCCAGGCGTCTTGCGTCTCTGTAATTTTGCATTTAAATGAGTGCAGAAGCTGAAGTCCATTGTTTAACTCATGTGCTCAATCTAAACAGAAGGTAAGCTGCAGACCAGAAATCCCAAAACAGACGTTCCTGCAGCTGTACTACACCACCGAAGTGATTCCGGGACACATTGGAGATCTGGGCTCAGAGCCACAGAAACTGTCTGTAAGATGTCGGTCAGGAGACACAGGCCTCACACTCCTCCCTGTTTGGCCAGTTAATGGTCTGGCTGGCTCTGAGCAAGCTACTCCATCTTTAGGATAAAAGAGACACCTGCCTCAAGCCACAAGGTGCTTAATGGGCACCTGGTACTTTTGCTATTGAAAATGTGTGCAACTGCAAGATGACAAGACTGCAGGAGGAGGCTGCACACGGGTGGGGTGGGGGCGGGGCACGCCTGGGGGGTGAGTGCAAGTCCCAGGAATGCTCTTGAGCTGGTGTTCTGCTGGGGCAGATGGAATGCGAGAACATTGGGGGTGGGGACAGAGACCTGCTTATTTGGTCCCCTCACTCATCCCAAAGAACTTCAGTCCCATCAAGGATGGGAAAACGCGCCATCTCCAAAACCGGGTAGTGTAGTCTGAAGTGACAGTTGTATGTAGGAAGCAGTAAACGACTGTGCAGAATTTACTCTTCTTTATATTTTGTATAATCTGTGGCTTGCCTGTAGTTTCTAGATGTTTCAAAAAGAAGTCCTATAAAAGATTGGACTTGTAGTCCCAGCCACTCAGGAGGCTGAGGTGGGAGGATCACTGGAACCTGGGAGTCAGAGGCTGCAGCGAGCTGTAGATGCTGTGCTCCAGCCTGGGTGATGCAGCAAGACTGTTTCAAAAACAAAACTAAAGATAAAGTAGGGAAGGCAACATTAGAACATTGGTTTGAAGGCTGAGCTGATTTGCAAATACCTGTACACTTTTGATATTAAAACTCATTTCTGTTGTGAAGTTGTCTAATGAAGTATACATTCAGATTTTCATTTTTGTGTTTTATTTTAGGTTATATGAGGATATCAAGATAGCAGAGAGATTATTCCGGATAGCAAAGTCAGAAATGTGAAAATTAGTGTGGTCGTATAAGGTGGTGTATGGAAGCTCTTTGTCACGTGAAGTAACAACAGCATTTTTAACACTAAAGAACCAGAAAAAGGAGATATTCCCAGGAGTTTGTAGTTTAGTTGGGATATCTTCAATTGCCTACCAGATGCAATTAGGAAATCTTATGGTATTTGATGAAGAGGGCATTTACTTTTATAGAAACCATGGAGTTCTAGTTGTGTTTCTCTCAAATATTTGTGGGAGGAAAGGGAGAAACTTCAAGAGAGACATCACTGGTCAGAAGATGCAGGAGGACGCTGAGCCTTGCAGGTACTGAGGATGGGAGTCCCAGCAGAGAAGGGGACAGTATATGTGACTCCAGGGGGTGTCCTGGAGACCACTAGGTTTGAGGTCACCTTCAGAACCTGCAAGAGAACATTGCGGAGTCCGGCGACCCTGACCAGGGCTCTTGCAGGCACGCCTGGAGTATGGACCGGATCTTGAGAGGGATAGGACGATGCGAGGCTGGGAGGAGTCCGTTTGCTCACTGACTGCCTGTTGTATAGAATGGAGTGGCAGCACAGTGTGTTGACGATGGGGCTGGGTAGGGGAGGCTCAGGACTCACCTGCTGAGGTGACACCTTGCCTGCGACTTGGCTTGCTTGAAGGATCCCCCCAATGTGACCTTGGTGGAGATGGTGTCCACAAAGCCCTGAACCACAACTGCATCTCCAAGACCAAAGCTGCTGGCCCGAGCCTCTGATGTGATATCCTGTGTTAGGAGAGACGCGGAATGCCTCAGGAGATGTGAAGGTGGACGAGTTGGACCTCTTCAGTTTCTATACCATCCTTGGCCTCCAGGGAAGGGTCCCTGCTCTCTTATGCTGCAGACAAAGGCCATGAGGACGCTTCCCTGTGCTGGAGATGCACTTCCACGTGTGGGTCTCACCAGTGTCTTTCTGAGAATGAATGAATCCTGGGGGAGACACATGTGTTCACTGTGGTCCTCTCACCTCTAGACCAGCCACTGACTCCCTCACAGTTAGTTGGTCTGCTGTCATTCTTGATTTTACTGTTCCTGACCCTCAGAAGGAAGTTCACCAAACCACAAAAAGAGTGCTCCAGGACAGTGAATGGATGTTATAGACAATGACATGGTGTCACTGGGCTTTTGTGTCTGACAGACATTTTCCAAAGGCCCAGGTCTGGCTGCCTATTAGCCACGTGCCTTTGGGCGAGTCATTTAACTTCTCACCTTTCCCAGGCTGAGGAAGGGACCTTGAGGTTGGTGTCCTCCATTACAACCCTGATCCTCCAGCCTTGTGCCCGCACCACGTGTGCACTTGGCGTTGAGAGCTGTTCCGATGGCATGGCATGGGAAACGCCTGAGTTTGGAGAAGGCTGCATGGTTCTTGCTGCCTGGTGACTTTGGGGCTTTTATAGCCTCAGTTTCCCCATTTTTTTTTAACCACATAATGCTACTATTAAATTCTGAAAGTATCCCCATTTCTAAAATGGAGATAACTACACATTGTGAAGACAGGCAGAAGCAGGCCATTTGAATGCATTTTTAAGGTGCCGTTTAAATATAGCTTCTGTTATTTCCAGGCCTGCTGGGCAGTGAGTAGGTGTGTGGCTTTGTGGGTGACCTACTCAGCCCGTGTCTCAGCTTCCCCAGTTGAAAGATATACATAATTTTGTCATCTTAAGGTGATAGAAAGGAGTGCAGGTGGTGACATTCCAGGCCAACCCAGGACATGTGATGGGGAAGAGGACATGTTGCAAAGAGCAGGTGGTCCAGCCTGTCTGGAGCTAGATAGAGGGGCCGGCAACGGGGAAGGTGCACTGGGGCCACATGGCTGCGCCCTCACAGCAGCCCTCCCAGCACACTGCACAGCAGGCTGCAGCAGGTGCTACGGATTTGGGAGACCCAAGAGGAGGCTGTTGAAATTGTCTTACTGGGCAACACAGAGCTGGCTTGGGAAACGTGGTGCAGATGGGAAGGGGGAAGCAGGTGGCAGGCAGTGTGGCTGCTGGAGAATTATGGTGGTGACCAGGCTGAGTGGAAAGGCGGGTTCTGTTTGGGAGGACCTGGGTCCTAGTGGCCTGGGGCTGCTGTGGGGCAAAGGGAGCATGGGGAGGCCCTTTATCTGGGCTCCACCGGACTCTGTCCTGTCACGGAGCACTTGCCGTGTGTGAGGCCTAGAACCAGGCTTGGGCGTGGGAAAATCTCACGGTTCTTGCTTTCAAAGAGCTCACTGTTGGCTGGGTACGATAGCTCGTGCCTGTAATCCCAGCACTTTGGGCGGCCAAGGCAGGTGTATCACAAGATCAGGAGTTCAAGACCTGCCTGGCCAAGACGGTAAAACCCTATCACTACTAAAAATACAAAAATTAGCTGGGCTTGATGGTGGGCACCCAGTAGGCTGAGACAGGAGAATCGCTGGAACCCAGGAGCTGGAGGTTGCAGTGAGCTGAGATCACACCATTGCACTCCAGCCTGGGCAGAAGAGCAAGACTCCATCTCAAAAACAACGAAAACACTGTCAGGGATCATGCTATTGTACCCGCTTCCCTCCAGGCTTCTTGATGGTGCTCCTTATCGTGCAGATTATGCACAGCCCCTGTGGTCTCAGCAACATTCACAGACAGACCTGGTTTTGACCTTCTGCTTTTCACTGAGCATCCTGCACCCGGAGAAGCCCCCATGCCCACCTGATTTTGTTTACATCTTCTCTTGCCATCTCTTGCCTTTCTGCTTTCATTTTTCTTGTTGCTTCTCTGCCTTCCCCTTCAATCATTACCTTCTGTTTTCATCTCAATTTCTCTAAGCTGAGTGTGGTCCTGCCCAGGTGGTCATCCTTGTATTCTACCAGGTGTCTCTGCTCCCACTTTCCCATTTTACTTGGCCTGGAGTCAGTGAGTGAGCTACAGGTCAGGCAGTGAAGCGGTCTCTGCATCTGAAATTTTAGGGATGAACCAGAGGCCACTTCAATTTCTGCTCTGAAGTTGTGGTTCTTTTTTAAAAAGCTTTCCAAGTTTAGGCTGCACACAGTGGACCATGCCTGTAATCCTAGCACTTTGGGAGGCTGAGGTGGATTGTCTGTGCTCAGGAGTTCGAGAGCAACCTGAGCAACATGGTGAAACCCTGTCTCTACTAAAGTACAAAAAATTAGATGTGGTGGTGTGTGCCTGTAATCCCAGCTACTTGAGAGGCTGAGGTGCCAGAATTGCTTGAACCCCAGAGGCAGAGGGTGCAGTGAGCCAAGATTGCACCACTGCACTCCAGCCTGGGTGCAGAGCAAGACTGCCTATCCAACGCCACCAAAATGGAATAGAATAAAAAGTAGGATAATGGGCACCAAATATTAGAAAAGGTTACTGGGGGTGATTGGCTTTCTTTTCTGTTTTTTGGGTTTTATAATCTGTTTCGTTTTGCAAAGACAAGGTCTCCCTGTGTTGCTCAGGCTGGTCTTGAACTCATGAGCTCAAGCAGTCTTCCTACCTCAGCTACCCAGGTATGTGCCACCAGGCCGGAGAATCTGCTTTTATTTTACTTTATTTTCTTTTTTTAAGAGAGTCTCTTGCTCTGTTGCCTAGGCTGGGGTGCAGTGGCTCGATCTTGGCTCACTGTAACCTCTGCCTCCCAAGTTCAAGTGATTCTTCTGTCTCAGCCTCCTGAGTATCTGGGATTATAGGCATGTGCCACCATGCCTGGCTAATTTTGTATATTTAGTAGAGATGGGGATTCACCTTGTTGGCCAGGCTGATCTCGAATTCCTGACCTCAAGTGATCCTCCTGCCTTGGCCTCCCAATGTAGCTGGGATTACAGGTGCCCACCACCAGACTAATTTTTGTATTTTTAGTAGAAATGGGGTATCACCATGTTGGCCAGGCTGGTTTCGAAATCCCAATCTCAGGTCTGCCTTCTTTTCTGAATGTTGATCTTGCTCTGCTTTTCTTTACTGGCAATGTGTCATTTCTAAAACAACAGGAGAAAAGGCAAGCCCCTTGCACCAGCCTCGGGCTGCTGGGAGGTGGCCTGCTCCTCTGAGGAGTAGGTGCCGCTTCATCAGCCTCGCCAGAGCTGCCTTTACTGTTGTGCCGCCTTTTCTTGTCTCAGGTGAGCTTTTGCCTCCTCTCCACCTCTGAGAGCTGGTCCAGCTCCGACTGTTCATTCCGTTAGCCTTTACTGTTTCATTCTCTTTGTCTTGGATCACTAGTGTTGTGATCCAGTAAAATCTCAAAAAATTTAGCAAGACATCTGGATTATAGAATTTTAGAAAATTTATGTGTGTTACTTTTTCAAATATACATAATGCCAGCATGGGCTAGCAAAAACAAACCTGATATTTAACGGCAGGGCTGGTTAGCAAGTTGTGGTCTTGGAAGAAGAGAGTTTAGTGAGTGTTTCTTAGGAACCTGTAAGTGGCTCTGAAAGCCTTTGTTGTGGGTGGTGCAGAGGTGGACAGGCAGTCCTTCCTGAAATGACTCCACGTGAGGAATTACAGACTCCTGGTGAAGCAGAGCGCCTTGTATTTAACAGTTACGTTTCAAATGACATCTGTAACCTGCCCTTCATCTTGGGAAGCACTAGGTTCTTGGGAAGCACCAGGTTCGTTAGGTCCTGGTTTGGTGAGGAATGGACAGGGCCAGATAACATGTGAGGTATTTCACGTGTAGCACAGAGCATACCTGGGTTTTGTTTCTTTTGTCTCTGCAGGATGGGAATGGAGCAGCTGGAAAGCAGCCTGGGTGGGACACGCTTGGAACTCATGTTTTATTCCACGGCAGTGTGCTCTCAACTGAATGCTGGACATTCAGGTGCAGCACTGTCTGGCAGCTCGCTCTCTAATGATGGCCGCATGTGGCCATTGACTACCAGAAATGGGGCTGGTAGGACTGAGAGGCTTTTTCTTTTTAAAATTTTTTTTTAAGCGTGAATCTCTGTTGCCCAGGCTGGTGTGCAATGAATGGTGTGATCTCACCTCACCGCAACCTCCACCTCCAAATTTGGAGGCAGACCCCCACCGAGGGAGGTGCTGAGCTCCCAGCCTGCATGTGGCTGCCCTCATTCTCGGTCAACCAAGAAGTAGATCTGGACGGAAAAGCCTGTGATTGTCTCATTAGGAAAGCATCTTAACAGTAATCTACATCTGCTTGGATTTTGCTTGCTTTTTTTTTTTGGCGGGGGCGGGGGCGGGGGGCGCGGGGCGGGGAGACATTCTGGCTGGAGCATAGTGGTGTGATCTTAGCTCATTGCAATCTGCATTACCTGGGTTCAAGCAATTTTTCTGCCGCAGCCTTCCCAGTAGCTGGGACTACAGGCGTGTGCCACCACACCCAGCTAGTTTATTTTGTAGTTTTAGTAGAGATGGGATTTTACCACATTGGCCAGGATGGTCTCACTCTCTTGACCTCGTGATCCTCCTGCCTCAGCCTCCCAAAGTGCTGGGACTGCAGGCATGAGCCAACGCACCCTACCCTACCCCAGGTGTAATTTTTGTATCTTTAGTAGAGATACAGGGTTTCATCATGTTGGGCAGGCTAGTCTCTTAACTTTTGGCCTCAAGTGATCTGCCCACCGTGGCCTCCCAAAGTGCTAGGATTACAGGAGTGAGCTACCGTGCCCAGCCAGCTTTTGCTTTTTAAAGCGTTTTTGTTCAGAGTTTGAAGATGTCCCAGCATTTTATGGTCCTAATGTTTCATAAAAAGTGAACCCTGGTTATCACAGGGATATGCTGACAGTTCCCGCTCCCCCTGCGAGGAGAAACTGAGATGGGTGGGAGGAGTGTGTCAGGCCATAAAAAGTCTTTCTGTGTGGTCTTTGACTCCTGCCACATCACTGTCTCTCGTCTCAGAGGGTCCTGGGGTTCTTGGTCCACAGCTGGGGGGTGAAGCCTCCTCAGGTCTTCTTGGGCTTTTCCCTCCTGGCCTGGTCTCAGAGGGCTCAGCTTGAGCTCAGGAACTGATGCTGTGATAGGATTTGCAAGGTTATCAGGCTGTTCTCGGGACACCACATTTTGTTGGTGGACATTGAGGATAAGGAGTTTTAAGACTAAAGATTCTTAGGCATTAAATGTTTCAAATTCTGAAGTATTGATTATATCTAAAACAAGGTAGTATTTTACACACATTTAAATGTTTTCTTGAGGTTGAATCTCAACCTAATTATTTGAAAAGGTGGTAAGAATGTTTCAGCCGGAAACCTCATTTGCAAAAGAAACACGCATGAAGTGTGATGTGAGGCTTCAGTTTGCGGAGGAAAGGGATCTGTCTGCATTGTGGACAGTGTATCTTAGGCTGCAGCATTGTCGTGCTGTTACATGGTTCCATGTAAACTCTCTCCTTTTCTAATTGTAAAACCATTTGAGAGTCATTCGGCCAGGTAAGCATCCTGGCAGCCCTCAGCAGCCTCGCTGGCACCCTGGTCTTGGGTGCTGCCTGCCAGCGTCCTTGGTTGAGGATTGTGGACTGGGACCTCGGGGCAGTGGGCCCTTCACTCCCTCAGGCCCACTGCCCTGCCCGGCCCACCGGCTTTCTGGAACAGATCACTGTACAGTGCTTTCTCTCCCAGGAGCTGAAGGTGGAGGATCATCATCTGGAAATGTGTCTGGGGTTGCCTCTGCTGCCCCTGCGGGGGCCTCGCGCTCCTCCTCCCGGAACTTAGGGTCTTCTGGTGGTGAGAAGGAAGAAGGCAAAAAGGTCCGGCGGCAGTGGGAGTCGTGGAGCACAGAGGACAAGAACACCTTCTTCGAGGGGCTGTATGAGGTGAGTGGGCCGTGGAGGCGTGGCCAGGTGGCCAGGGCATCCCTCCTGGAGCCCTGCCCTCTGCTCCCTGTGCTTCCCCTCTGCTGTTAGATTCTAGAATGCAGGTTCCTGGGGACCCCACAGTGGCTGAGGTGGGTGTGGGCCCCAAGCCTTGCCCACTGACCTTGGATGTTTATCTCTCATTGAAATTTTAAAAGCTATTACTGGTGAGGTGACCGTGAGGAGGTGTTTTCATGTGTTTCTTTTATTTCCTTTCGGAGATTCTCACCCCTTGTCTCTCAAAGATGTTCTTGACTGAAGACCCTCGTAAGGGCCTTCCTTTTGTGCTGAGTGAGCTGATCGCAGAGGGACGGCCTCTGAGGGGAAGCACAAGGGGGTGCTTGCCTTGGGGGCTGGTGTCGCTGAGAAACCTAACAAGATGTTGCGCTGACTTGGGACAAAACAGAAAGTCCTAAAACTAGAGAAAAGCCACTCCCTGATGCCACTGCCCAGTGAATGGCCGTGCTCCCTGTGGGCCAGTTGCACCTGCATGTTTTATTTCCTAATTCTTGTAATTATTGTGAGCATACTTTTTAACGCTGATTGCATTTTTCATGGTGTTTCATAGTTCTTTTGCTCTGTATTTCTTTTGACACTGTAAATAATCTGCTTGCCTGTGTGCCCACTGTGTGCTTTTGTAAAAACACCGTATTGGAGCACAGCCATGGCCAGAGTGGATGTACTGTCTGCAGCTGATCCCACTGCAGTGGCACAGTTGAAGAGCTGCACCAGACAGGGTACCCTTGAGACCCCAGCCAGCCACTTCTCTACTTGGCCATTCCTGTGTGGTTAAGGACGACTGGGGTCTTTCCAGATTCTGTTGTTGTAAGTAACGCTGTGGTGAACATCAGTGTGCGCATTTCATATTTTAGACTACTTCTTTGGCATACAGTATTAGAAGTAGGTTTGTGATCGGTGAACCTTGTTCTTTTTTTTTGGTAGACAAGTCTCACTCTGTCGCCCAGGTTGGAGTGCAGTGATGCGATCTTGGCTTGCTGCAACCTCTGCCTTCCAGATTCAAGCAATTCTCCTGCCTCAGTGTTCTGAGTAGCTGGGACCACAGGCACCCACCACCACACCTGGCTAAGTTTTTGTATTTTAGTAGAGACGGGGTTTCACCATGTTGCCCAGGCTGATCTCGAACTCCTGAGCTCAGGCAGTCTGCCCGCCTCTGCGTCCCAAGAGCCTTGTTCTTTTAATAGCTAATTAATTGGGATGATGGAGAAGTCCTGTCAAGCCTGGGAAGCAGAATGCTCAAGAAAGGAATGGAGCCTCTAAAATTTAAACCATGAGGTGTTTAGAGAGACATTAGAAAAGGAGACACTTCTAAATGTGGGCATGAAGACTTGACTGCAGTGCATGTCGTGGCTGGGGCTGCTCCCACCTGGGCTACAGGTTAGGTTCTGCCCAACCCAGGTGGACGGGACTGCCTTGTTAGTGTGGCTTGACTCTGATTGTTCAAAGAGTAGTGTGCATGAGTCCCGTTTCAGTAGATGTGAAGTCATTTAGACAAATTCATGTGTTCCTTTTCTTCCCTTTGAAGATTCTCGAGTATACCAAGGAGGCTGTTTCTGTCTAGATTCTGGCCCCAAATCGTGCCTTTAAGCTGTTTGTTGGGCTTGGAGGACCTGCGATTCCTGGAATGTTTTCAGAATCAGCAACCATTGCTGATTCTTGCCTGAAACAGTTACTCCTGTGGTGTGGCCCTTCCTCCTTGCTGAGACTGTAGCCTCTGTAAGAGGGTCTGGCTACCTGGGAGGAGGAGACATCGTTGTCCATTAAAAGCAGAGGAGGAGGTCCTGGAATGACCCACCCTTTTGCTTTACTCCAGCAACTTATTTTATTTCCTTCCCATTGGGTCAAGCTGCCCATTGGAGTTTTTCTGCCAGGCAGTTGCTTGTTTTGAGGGGTTCTGGAATGCTGAATTAGTAGTAATAATTAATAATTGCCTGTTTTGACCACGTAATGCTTTCTGCCATGGGTTTTCTGTATCTGAGTATGTTTATGAGAGAGAGCGAGGGCAAGAGAGTGAGACGGAGTTTCACTCTTCTTGTCCAGGCTGGAGTGCAGTGGCACGATCTCGGCTCACTACAACCTCTGCCTCCCAGGTTAAAGCGATTCTTTTGCCTCAGCCTCCCCAGTAGCTGGGATTACAGGTTCCTGCCACCACGCCCAGCTAATTTTTGTATTTTTAATAGAGACCAGGTTTCACCAAGTGGGTCAGGCTGGTTTTGAACTCCTGACCTCAGGTGATCTACCTGCTTCAGCCTCCCAAAGTGCTGGGATGACAGGCGTGAGCCATGACACTGGGCCCAACGCATTTTATTTCTGTATTGTGTGTCTCACCAAAGCTAGGTGGGCAGTGGGGTCTTGATGTACGGCTGACTGGCCAGTGGCAATGTGACCGTGAACCCTCAAGCTGTGGGGTGACAGTGGCTGGGCACAGGCCTCTAAGGAGTGCGGCTCCCCCCTTGTTGTCATGGCCACTGCTGCCTTTTTGATGCCTCCCTGGGAGGGGTGCAGCAAGGCTGGCTGGGGCCCAACTGGATGCAGGGATCCCTCTGCCGTCATTGGGCCTCATTTGGTCACATTTGATCATGGGCTGAATTCACTCCTGCTTCAGTTGCTCTCCAGGTGAGAGTGCTGCCCCTGCCCACCCTAATTTGGGCAGTGCTGAGCACTCTCAGATTGGCCCCTGTCCAGTTATGATGTCTAGACTTCTCCCTGTAGCCAGGGAGGGCATTCACCTGTGGCAGGGCACTTGTCTCTTTCCTCTCAATATCCTTCCATTTCAGTGGCAGGTCTGCACAGACTCATCCCTGACGTCATTTCATGTTCCTATTCCTGCTTATATCCGTCCATTGTCCATGCTGGTTTTTTCTGTACAGTTCTTGATTTCCCACCTGACAGCCACACAGCCAGCATTCTGTGCTTCCTTCTTACTGTCTGCAGAATGGCTGCAGCTTTGGCTCTGGCCTCTGTGCTTTGTGGTGCTCCCCTTTTCTGTCCCCACCTATGCCTTCCCCATCTCTGTGCAGGCAGCTGGGGGCATCCTCGGCCTGTTACCATCTCCATGGCTCTGTGGACACTGCAGATTTCTATCCCTTCACCCCAGACAGCTTTCTGATATTTTCAGTCCTGCCTGTCTTTTGTTGTCGTTGCTGTTAGCATCTATATGTCTGGTTCCTGACACAGGACAGAGCACTCTCATCTCACTGGGAATACGGAAAAGCTTCTGCCCAGTGGGGCTTGCAGCCTTGGAGACACATGGCAGGTGCAACACAGGTGCCCCAGGACTTTAGGAGGCAGCAGAGGCTAAGAACGTGCGAGCAGGAGCCCTGGAACCTGGGTTCTCAGGGAACCTCTGAGCAGACGGCCCAGCAGTGACATGCAGAGGCCATCAGTTTGCTTCATCATGATTCTCACTGAGGCCCAGGGAACGTGGGGAGGGCTGGGCCTGCCTGGACCCTGGAGGAAGGCACTTCATACTCTCCTTCACCTCTTTATGCTTTACTTGCCATTCCTTTTGAAAAAACAATGAACTAGTTTTACTTTTTCTAAGGTTTTAAATTTTTCATTTTATTTTTGCACCAGGGCCAGCCTTCCAGCCCACTCTCCAGCCCACAGCAACTTCTCTCTTCACCTCCCTCAGCCCCTGTGTTTCCAGGAGTTACAGACTCTAAAATGTCTTCACCACAATGCCACCTCCTTGCCCCCCAGCTCACCTCACAGTCCCCCAGCTGCCAAGAGGCCTCTGAGGTAGATAGCATTGGGGGCCAGCACCCCAACAGTCCCCAGGTTCCAGTTTCCTTGAGGTCCCTAGTTACTATCCCTTGGCCCCCATAGTCATGTTTTTTATTTTTTTAATTTAAAAGACATGTTTTTTTTTTTTTTTTTTTAGTCAGTCTTGCTTTGTCACCCAGGCTGGAGTGCAGGATTGCCATCTTAGCTCACTACAGCCTTGACCTACCGGGCTCAAGTGATGATCCTCCTGCATCAGCCTTTTAAGTAGCTAGGACTACAGGCATGTTGCACCATGCCTGGCTAATTTTTAGGTTTTTTTTGTGGAGATAGGGTCTCACTATGTGGCCCAAACTGGTCTGAAACTCCTGGGCTCAAGTAATTCTCCTGCCTCGGCCTCCCAAAGTGTTGGGATTACAGGCGTGAGCCACCACCTGGCTCCCTTAACTTTTCATTTTGAAACATTTCAGACCTTTAAATAGTTGCAAAAAAACCAGCACAAAGCAGGTCCCCTCCACCCTGCCTCCACAGCATTAGGGCAGCTACCCTGTGAGGATATGAGCACAGACACTGCCCTGCCTGCTCATCTACAGGCGGGATTCAGATTACCAAGGGTCCCACTCATGTCCAGACTGGTCAGGATGCTGCACTGCACTCAGCTGCCCTGACTCCTCAGTCTCATGTAACCTGGGACAGCTTCTGGGTTTCTGTTTGTTCACATGGTTTTTGTCTTTGATGATCTCGATACCTGTGGAGACACACAGCCTGTTAATTGATCGAGTGTCCCTTGTGTCAGCTAGGATTGATCTGCAGTTTCCTCATGATTCTGTCTTTGTTAACGCATTTTCATCAAGAATTCTGCAACAGTGATACCACATCTTCCTTGGCACATTCAGTGGCTGGCCCGTGGTGGTCTTTCCGCCTCTGTCCTTGTGGTGGGTTGCCTTGCTTGCTGCATTCAGGTGGCCTCCACCAGGTCTCACCACAGTGGGTCATGGCTTGCCTTTGAAGCTGTGTAAATACCCTGTTTTTCATCATTCTTTGCTCCCGCTGATTTTAGCAACCATTGCTGTCTCTTCCCTGAAGCAGTTGTTACCATGGTGTTTGCTCACAATGAGGACCTTCTGTTTCCGTTGTTCTTTCTGCATTTGCTGATTGGGAGTCCTGTGCCCAGAAGAGTGTGCCTTCTCTCCCACATGTATAGTTATTCTGTTACTTACACTCATGTAGACTTGGGGATGTTGGGTTTATTCTGGGGATCATAATCCATCATGCCATTGTAGGCTTTCTGGCTCCTGCATCCTCTCCACGTGTTCCTGTTGCCCATCAGCGTGTTTTCATTTGCTGGTGCCGCCAGGCATTCCAGACACACTGGCTGATCATAGCTTTGCAGTCAGCTGTTTTTCCTGGGAGCCCTGCTTCCCTTTGCAAAGTGATATTTAGAGACCAAGACCTTGGTGCTAGGAGTGCTTGTCGCTGCTGAGCCCTTCCAGTACTTCAGGAGCTTCACTTTGATGAGGTGATCAGACACTCGGTTCTCTGTGGCAGTGGCTCAAACAGCACTGAGGTGACGCTGTTCTCTGGAACACAAGTTCTCGTCTTAAAATCTAAGTCACGCTCAGCTTTTGCACAGAAGCTTCAAAGAAGGGTTGGCCCCCAGGTATAATCAGTATATTCTGTGTGGTTCACTTACTAAGTGTTCACGTTTGCTGTCCTTGAATATGGACTCTGTTTTTTAGGATTGAAGCAGTGAGGGTGTTTGTGATCTGTTCTTCAAGATGTCGTAACCGCTACATGGCTTCTCTTGTCTTCCAGAGCCTTTCTTTATGGAGATGTCTCATTTCATGGTCTGTGAACAACTCTAGCCATTAAGCCAGTTGTCCAAGTGCTAAGCTTTATGCTTCCCCTGTCTGGGGTACTTTCCTCTTTGGTATCCATGTGCTCTGATTGTTTCGTGATTGGTTCCATTGCTCCTTTATCCTGATTAAAACCTAAGGTTCCAGGGAATCAAAGTTGAAGTTCATACACAGAGAAAAGCTGGGAAGGGCAGCTTACTTTTTCGTGGCCTGCCTCTTTTCTCCTTTCTGGAAGAAAAAGGGTACTCTGGCTCAGGGCACCCTTTGGCTGCTGATGGCTTCTCCAGGCGATGCTTTGTCCATCACCACTTCTGGGAGCCTTGGGAAAGGGTCCACCTCGCACAGAAAGCTGCATTATTTTAACCCCTCCGCTTTTATCATGGAATTATTTTCCAGCATGGGAAGGACTTTGAAGCGATTCAGAACAACATTGCACTGAAGTACAAGAAGAAAGGCAAGCCAGCGAGCATGGTGAAGAACAAGGAGCAGGTCCGCCACTTCTACTACCGAACCTGGCACAAGATCACCAAGTACATCGACTTTGACCACGGTGAGTGCGCCACGGGCCAGGCTCGGGGGTGCGCACGGGCAGGGCTGGCTTTCACTCGGAGCACAGCTTCCAGCAAGCCCGCCGGACCTGCTCTCTGGCATTTTCTCACCAGCTGCTTGGCTCCTTACCTTGTAGCGTTTGGCTGATTGTGTGCCGTCTAACTCGGTCAAACCAAATTGCCAGGAAGCAGCCCACATCCCAGACTCTGGGGTTCTTTCCACTGCTTTTCTGAGCTGTGGTTTGTGTGTTTCCAGTCACTCTGAGTGTGCATGGGTTCTGGGTCCCTGGCTCACCTAGAGCCTGTGGTCTCCACTGCAAATGATGGCACTGTGGTCCAGCGAGGGGCTTGGGCTGTAGGCACCGTGGCTGGCTCTGGTCTTCCTGGGGGACAGCCAGCCTTCCCAGGTTTCTTGCTCTCTGTACTGGGACCCAGGTCTGTGCAGGCCCTTCTTCATTCACAGGATCAAGTCATTCCCAGGTATGATTCTAGCTCTGTCTCAGAGCACCTTTTGGCTGCTGATGGCTTCTCCAGGCGATGCTTTGTCCATCACCATCTCTGCCTTCAGGAGGCTCAGCCACCTCCTGCCTGTGCCTGTCAGAACTACCTCTCCAGCAGTATCCCTGTGTTGGGCCCTGCTCTTCCTGCAGCTTCATGCACAGCATGGTCCTTCCAGATGCACCCCCGGGTCTCCCCGCTGCCTTCTGACCCTACTTTCAGATGTCTTGTGTTCCGACGCAGGGTACCTGGACTGTGGCTATGCTGCCACTCCTTGTGCCCTTACCTGTGCCTTGTGGTGACCTAAAGTCCCTCGCCTTGGCCATTCCCTGTTGTGTCCTCTGGACAGATTATGGTATCGACCATGGTGCGTTGGCGTTGCCCAGAGCTTTGGGAAGAGCCAGTACCCAGCTCCCCTGTCTGACTGGGGCAGATCCCTGAGGGCCGCAGATAACCCCTGCCCACTGCGCAACTTCTCCACTGAAGAACGTCCCCTAGGAGTTGTCGCTATTTCTGGAGCTTCATGGAAACAGCTGTTGGTTTCTGTAGGTTAGGGGCGCCCCTTGATTCAGGTTTGCTGCCAATGCAGCTTTTGTTTGTTTGCTTTTGGTATCTGTGTGACCATTAACATAAGATTTTCTGCTGACTTGACTTGTTTATGGCGCATTACCTCCATTTTGTCCTATATTTGCTACCTGTGCTGGTTTTCTTATGTCCAGCTCACTTGTTTATTTGGAATCTCAGCCCTGATCGGATCCTGTCACCCAAGGCTGTTGTGATTAATGTCAGGTTGTAGTGAGTGGCCTCGTGCCTTCCACGGTTGCACGCAGCACTGAGTTTTCACTGTCAGCCTCTTTCTGTGTCAGCTGTCCTTTGCACACTTCGTTACTGCCTTTGTGAAAGTCAGCCCATGAGAGCGGATCCACCATCCACAATGGCTGGTCTTGAAAAGCTCTGTGCGGAGGAAGCTGGCTAGCAGTGGAGGGGACTGGGTGGCTATTTGGTAGATGACGTATAGAGAGAAGGTTGGGACTCCAGGAGATTCAGTCCAGAGTGCTTTGTGTGAACCACCTGCGGGCAGCGTGGGCAGCGTCTTTGGACCCTCAGGCTCCCGGCGTAGACTCATCTGTTCTGAGGTTCAAGTACACGTTCTGTCTGCCCACCCAGACTCTCTCTCATGTCAATTTCAGAAGGCAGTCAAAGCAAATGTTTCTTGTCTATTTTTGTTGCCTTTCCCTGTTGTACACTCCTAATCCTAAACTTCCCTGGCATGTGGAGGCGTCATTCCTCTTTGGCCCTTCTCTCCGTCTAAGGTGAAGGGATTTTAAATGCTCCCTCACACCTCTGTGGGGGTCATACCCAACGCAGGTCCTTTCCCCTTCTCCATGTGGTCCCTGTGCTTCCCTCCCCACCGTTTCCCCCTTTTCCTGATCTGGCACAGCAGGCGCCTACAGCCTTGGTGTCTCCTGTTCGTGCATTTTGGTGTGACCCCGCATGATGTGCCTTCTTCCTGTTGAGCTCACTGTTCCCCCAGGTTCTCTGATGGCCCTGATCATGTCTCCGGCAGGCTCTCTGCCTCCATACTGGTGAGCAGTGGCACTGGGGCACCCAATGCTGTCTTGCCCAACAGGAGCCCCGAGGCTGGAGGCCACCAGGATACTGCGAAGTGACTGGCCCCATGGACTGTCATTGCACATCAATCAGAGTGGCAGCCTTTCATGTTACATGTATTTTTTAGCATGCTTTAGAGTTTTATTTTGTATTTTGAGACAAAGTCTTGCTCTGTCACCCAGGCTGCAGTGCAGTGGCGTGATCTCGGCTCACTGCAACCTCCACCTCGTGAGTTCAATCTATTCTCATGCCTTAACCTCCCAAGTAGCTGAGATTACAGGCATGTACCACCACACCTGGCTAATTTAATATTTTTTAGTAGAGACAAGATTTTACCATGTTGCCACGCTGGTCTCAAACTCCTAAGCTCAGGCAGTCCACCTGCCTCGGCCTCCCAAAGTGCTAGGATTACAGGCATGAGCCACCGCAACCAGCCTGTGCTTTGGATTTTTGAAGAGTGTACCGTGTGCACTTTATTGTGGTTTGTCTGACTCATGGAGTGGAATAAGACACAGAGCAGTGGTAAGTGAGGAGTGTGAACGGACTGAATCCACCCCGGTTCGGGAGCCATGACCTTGAGTTTGTGTTTGTCTTGTTAATCTCCCGTGATTTCCGTGCACATCCACATCTCCCTGCTGGTGTCTCTGCAGAGATTTTGTTTCACAAACTTAGTAAGTTTGGATGAGGTGAGTGTGGTTCCTGTCCCTGAGTGTGGAACAAAACATGAGGTGCCACCTAGGAGGCTGTGGGGTCAGGCAGAGCACCAGGGACGCCCCCCGGAACCCCTGCTTTTTCCCTGGGTCCCACCTGCCTGGGGGCCCCTTGTCTGCACTGTCTTGCTCCTGGTGCTACTTTCTTCTCTCTTTCTGGGTTGTGGGTTTTTTTCTTTTTGCCATTTCAAATAGCGGACTTTTAAAAATATATTTTAGAAATGGGGATATTATTCACCTTTTTAAAGTGTACAATTTAGTGGTTCTTAATATAAAGTTATGCAGCCATGGTCTCTCTGTAGTCGCGGAATGCGTCCATTGCACCAGAAGGAAACCCTTTGCTGGATGCTGTCAGTTTACTTCCTGTTTCTGTGGATGTTTCTACTCCAGACGTTTCATAGAAATGGGGTCACGTGCTACGTGTCCTTCTGTGCCTGGCTCCCTTCACTCAGCATAGGGTTTCAGGGTTTGCCTGTGTTGTAGCATGTGCCAGTCCTTTCTGTGGTTGGATAATCTTCCATTGGGTGGATGGCCACATTTTGCTTGTCTACTGAATAGTGGATCTTAAAGCTTTCCAAGTCATGGAATCCTTAGAGTCTGATGAGGCTGGGTGTGGTGGCTCACGCTTGTAGTCCTTTTCCTGCCTGGCCCCAGGCTGTACAGATCTGTCCCGGGAGGGCACAGGTGAGTCAGGAAGACAGCATCCTAGGTTACAGGGCTGCTGGCCTCCCCTGTGTGCAGAGATGCATGACAGGTTTAGTGCCGGTCACATCCACTGCCTCCACCAGAACCAGCTGTTTGGAGTTCTATTTTCTCCTCCAGGGGACGTTTCTTCGGCCTGTTAGGAGTAAATTTCTATCTCTCCACTTTGGTTTGTTTAACTTTCTATTTTGAAAATTGCAAACACAGCACCGTGTTCTCTACACTCTGCCCAGTGTCCCCTGTGGTTGACAGCCTGCGTGACTAAGGTACCGGGAGCAGATAGAAGAAACCGCATGAGCCCGGCGTGGCTCCCAGGTGCGAGCCATGCAGCACCTCCCTGCATTCCCCTCTCTAAAGCCGCCTTTTCTTCTGTCTCTCAGTGTTCTCTCGAGGCCTGAAGAAGTCTTCCCAGGAGCTGTATGGCCTGATCTGCTACGGCGAGCTGCGCAAGAAGATCGGGGGCTGTGAGTATGCCACCTGTGGGGTTGCCCGCAGCTCCTCCCGTCCTTGTCACCTTTGGGCTTTAGTGCCCAGAGTTGCTTCTGTTTTCTCTCTCTGACTTTTGTCGTGAAAAAATGTTAATAATAGAAGAGGTGAAAAATACGATGGCTGCCATGCTCTTTGGCTTAGATGGATCTGCTGTCACTGACACTGGTTACATTTGTTCTCTTGCCCGCTCTGTGCACCCATGGCTGATGGCTGCCGTGCTCTTTGGCTTAGATGGACCTGTTGCTGACATTAGCCACATTTGCTGTCTCTCTCCATGCTCATGTGCTTGCATGCGCACACGTGTTCACATGCTCTGCACTCCACTTGACTGTAATATGTCATGCAAGCCTGGAACACCTCCACTGGCATCACCTCAGAGCATGTTCTCCTGCATAGCCTTGATGCCATGGTCACACCAAGACCTTTAGCATTTACCAAACAGATGCAGTAATCTTCCCTAATTTCTAGCCCATATTCAGATTTTCTAAAACATCCCAAAGTATCAGTCAGGTCTTCTGTCCAGGGCCATTGCCTTGCATGTAACTGTGGAGTCTTCCTTGGGTGTCTTTGACTTAGAGTGGCTGTACTGCATGGGCTTCTGAAACATTGCATTGGGACGTGCCCAGGCTGTCCTCACACAGGGCCTTGCTTGGGTTTGCTCCGATTGTCTCCTTGGGACCAGATAGCCTTTAGACATTTTTGACACTTCCTCTAGGTAGGGACGTTGTTCTCTTATCAGGCGCTTGTGCCCAGCGCCCCTCAGTCCTGCCTCTTCTGCCTGACTCCAGAAAAGAGAGCACACTTGGGCTGTCCAGTGGCACTCTAGGGGTGCACACCCACGGGGCTGCTTCGCAGGTTCAGTGGGATACTGACCGCATCGGCTAGCATAGCATAACTCAGGGCGGGCGGCGGGGCTGACAGGACAGGTCCAGAGCAGTCGCCCTGTGTGTGCCCCGCCTGTACCGTACTCTGCCTCCTCGTTGCCTCTCCATGCCTTGCTGTGTCCTGTGGGTTGGCTGCTGCAAGCCAGTGTGGCATTTGTGTGTGGGAGGCCCTGCCCTCCTGCACTTCCCCACTGGGTTTGTCCCCTCTGGGCCCAGCCACACCTTCTCCTCCCTCCTCAGCCTGCCTGTCCCAGCCCTCAGCTCCAGCACCCACATCTGTGGCCCTCGTGTTCCAGCTCCTCATGCCCATTCCTGCTGCCTCTCATCTGCTCGCTCTCAGCCTCGGGAAGCATCCCAGGCCCCAAGGAGTTTACACTACAGCTCTCCCAGCTCTCATCTTCCCCAAGGAAAGGAAAACCCTACCTTGACCATGTGTTTCCACTGAGTGTTGCCTGGTCCTTCTGTCTACTACTTGTTCCTCGTTCCTTCCATAGAAGCTTCTGGGAGGTGAAGGGTGTCTAGGTTTTTGGCATTTTGAACAAAGAATTGGACAAAATGCACAAAGCAAGGAAAGAATGAAGCAACAAAAGCACAGATTTATTGAAAAAAACCAAAGTACACTCCATGGGATGGGAATGGGCCCAAGCATGGGGGCTCAAGAGCCCTTTTACAGAAGTTTCTGGGGTTTAAATACCCTCTAGAGGTTTCCCATTGGCTATTTGGTGTATACTCTATGTAAATGAAGCAGTGGCCTGCAATCAGACACTGAAGTGAAGTACAGACATTACACCCTATGCAAACATCTGGCTGTGGAAAGCAACCAACCAGAAGCTAAAGTGGTTACAAAGTTACAGTTCTATGCAAAGGAAGAATTGGCCCCAGTCAGTCTGATTGGTTGCTTACAAAGTTAGCATGTAACTATGTAAATGTTTGATTGGTTGCTTTCTGCTTGCCGCAACCAATCAGAGATAACTTTCAATTTTCCATCTGCCACATAGAAACAAAGGGTAGTGGTTGCAAAAAGGAGGAGCCTCTGGTCCTTTTGTTACTTAGGTGTGGAAAGTTGGGGTTTTCCTTTTGATTTAGTTCTAGGAAGGCAGCATGAATTGGCCTTAGGTTCCCTGCCTCCAGACCCTATTCTCCTGCCTCATGAGGATGCTCAAGTTTGATGTGAATAAATGACTCAAATTGCTGAGCGAGGGGCACACTTTGCACCCAGCCTCTGCCCTTCATCGAGTAGCGGGCGAGGTGAGGCCCAGTGACCCCGTGGCATGCCATGCCTGGCCAGTTTCCATGACTGGTTCCTTTCTCGGTGCCTCGCCTGGCGACTAGAGCCCTTTCCCATGTTTTTATTCCGTCCTGAAGTTCCGCTTCCATCTGGCTTTGTTTTCCTTCATCCTGAAAAACATCCTTTATTTCATGCCATGCAGTTGTGCTGGCTGTGAATTCTTATTAGTTATCTGAAAACTCTTTATTTCATATTCATTCTTAAGAGATGTATTTGCCAGATAGAGAATTCTAATCTGACAGGTTGGTTCTTTTGTCTCATTGATGCTGTTGTCCACTGCCTTTGGCCTGTGACGCTCTGATGAGAGGAGTCAGTGGTCATCTGCATCCTCATTCCTCCATGTGAAGCTCATTGTCTGCCTCTGGCTGCTTTGACAGTTTTGTCTTTGGTTTTGGTTTTTAGCCTGCCATTTGTGGAGTTTTTTTTCCCCCAAACATGCAGAAGAATTCAGAGAATTTTACGGTGAACACCCAAGTACCCACCACCAAGTTTCTCCTGCTAATGTACTGTAGTTGCTTTCTCGCACATCTTGAAGATAGTGAAGAGTCCCGAGCAGGTCAGAGGAAGTGGGGCATCTGCTCCAGGAAACTCAGAGGGTGTTGGTGTCTTCATTCTGCAGACCCTGGGTGCCCTAGGGGTTGCACACTGTGGGCCAGAGGGTCAACACCGGACACTCAGTACGAGCCCAGCAGGAAGTGTGTGTGGGGCAGGTGTGATGCCTGAAGGAACTAGCCATCGAGCCACGCAGATAGGGATGAGTGGAAGGCCGGCACTGGGGGGACCTAGGAAGAAGATTTGGGGAGGACAAATCAGCTAGGCAGAGGCCATGTAGTGTGCCTGCCTGAAGAAGGGGCCAGGCAGGGACATTGCCAGCCTTTCAGGTGAGCGGGGGTGACCAGGGCAGCTGACACGAAGCTGTGGCTTTGAGGGAGGGGCTGCAGCTATTGTAGGGCTGTTATTCCAGAGGAACTTTAGTACTCGGTAATGGGATTTGAGTCTATATTGAACAGAATTATATGGGAACTTTCAGTGGCTTTGCTCCTAACTACATCACTGTCTCATTTATTTTTTCATTTAAAGGTATGGATGATAAGAATGCGACAAAGCTGAATGAACTCATTCAGGTTGGGTAAGTCCCAGTTTTCTTGTGAAACGTCACTCAATCCTCTGGGTGCTTGTGTCTTTTCTCTAAAATGTAGAAGCTGAAGCTTTCTCAGTGAGGACCTTCTGAGTTAAAACCTCATAACCTCTCAGTTACATGTTCAGTCCCGACAGAGGGTGCTCAGTCCAGGGAGCGGTGACTGCACCCGGAGCCCCTGTCCACGGTGGGGAGGGAGGGAAGGGCCCTCCCTGGCCTCCTCCTTTCCAAGGGTCTCTGGCCGGGTGTGCGATCTTGATGCAGCTCTCAGGATCCTGCTTTTTGTGCTCCTTTTCTTCCCCCTTTGTGGGTGCTGTGGGCCTGGTCCCGGCTTCTAGAGCCTGTCCCATTGCATTTTTGTCATGTCTTGGGCCACTTCTGACAGCTTCCCTACCTTCTCATGCCCTGGATGCTCCTGTCTCTGACTGGCTGCTGTCCTCCCCTCACACTGACTCCCAGAGGGCATGTGCTCTCCTGGCCACACAAACACCTGGGCTCCTGATGGTCTAGTCGACATCTGTCCAGTTGCTGCTGCTGGGCTGCATTCCAGGACGGGGCCCAGCCATCCCATTCCACAGCCTGGGGGCTCCCTGCTCCCAGGGGAAGGAGGTCCCCACTCCACAGCCTGGGGGGTTCTGCATATGTGCATTTTGTACTTGATGTGGGTCCTCTTTGGTGGCCCTCCTATCTTAAATCTGTCTTGGCCACTGACCACACCGGGCTGGCTGCTCCCAGTTTGCTGAACCCCAGACATTGTGTCTGCACAACCATTTCCGATCCTTGTGGGTGTGCCACCTGCTCGCCAGAGCCCTGCCGTTGGAGCCACTCCTGAACAGTCCTTACCCATCTCTCTTCTGTCTGCAGCACCTCACCCTTGAACCTCTGGTTGCTTTTCCCCTTGGCCCTTCTCCCCCAGGCTTGTGTCTGATGACCTGGGAGCCCTCCCTGCCCCAGTGGGAGCAGTGCCTGCTGGGCCAGCACAGGGCCTTTCCCTGCATTCCCAGCACAGCAGGTGTTGGGCATGATTCCCAGGCTCCGTGTGAGCTGCCACCAGCCTGGAGCCAGCAACTGTAACTGGGTTATAGGCATCATTACCATGGGAAAGACTTGTGATTGACCACAGCCACTAGAAAACACAGGTTGTCCCAACACTGAATATACTTCCCAGATTGGATCTGAGGTACAGCCAGGGGCCACTGGCCATGCTCACTGCCCTGCCGAGGCGCCCCTCCCAGCTTCAGAACCCTGCTTCCTTCCCACTCGCGCTCCTGCTCCACCTCCTTCAGGCAGTATCTGGCTTATCCAGAACAGTGCTCGGCACGTAGGAGGAACCTTCTTGAGAAGGCTTAAGATCCAGGGCTTAGGTGGTTTCTGATGTCACCTTCTGACCCATAGGCAAGGGGCTGTCCCATGAGGGAAAACGCTGCTCCAGGATTTGAACTTGGGGCGAATCTTCCTTTGCCTTTTATTTCAGTTCTTCCAGGATTCATGGGGTGAAGCCGGAGTTCTGGGCTCTTTGCTCCGTGCTTGAGGACGGTGCCGGGTAGCCTGTCCGATGAGCGTTCCTTCTGCCGGAGCACAGACATCCTGCTCAGTGGGGGCGCAAGGGGCATCTGCAGTGCCATCTGCATGAGAACTTATTTAAAAAATAGATTCCATTTGATGACATGGGCACAGGCAGTTCCCAGGGACCAGAGACCCTTGACAAACAAATGCAGCCAGTAGCTTTGTTGAGATCTTGGGCCTTTAAAAAAAAACTAGGGAAAGAAAAGAGAAGGAAATGATTGCAAAGGGTATTCTAGGTATAACTGGGGGGCTTTGATGATGGGCTGCGTGATAAGAGTGTAGATTCCTGAGTGATGACAGGGTCATGGCTTGCAGGACTGGAGATGCTCACTGAAGTGTGCAGAGGGGTAAAGTGCCTTCTGGGGTAAAGAACCTTCAGGTTGACTGGGCGAGGTGGCTCACACCTGTAATCCCAGCTCTTTGGGAAGCTGAGGTAGGTGGATCACGAGGTCAGGAGTTCGAAACCAGCATGGTCAACATGGTGAAACCCTGTCTCTTCTAAAAATACAAAAATTAGCTGGGTATGATGGCATGCGCCTGTAATCCCATCTGCTCGGCAGGAGAATCACTTGAACACGGGAGGTGGAGGATGCAGAGTCGAGATTGCACCACTGCACTTCAGTCTGGGCGACAGAGGAAGTCTCCCTCTTGGGGGAGAAAAAAACTCTCACATGATTCTGCCAAGTGAAGGGCAAGGAACAGGAATGGGTCTGTGCCCTGTCTGTCCTCAGTGTCATGTGCAGCAGCACCCCTCCCACCTCGTCTTCCCGGGCAGCAGGTGTGTGGATAGTGGCATTGAAACGTGTCATGAGCTTATGCATGCTCAACAGCTTGGTGCCATTTACGGTCATACCATCTGCCATTCTGAGAAACAAACGAAGAGGGAGGCTGGCGTGTGTCCGCAGCTCCTCCAGGCCGAGTCTTGGGCCTGTTGCTAAGGAGGCAGCATGACTGAAAGTCGGCTGTTCTCTGCTGTGCTTCCACAGTGGACGGCCCCGAGATGATGTTGAGGGTGGGCCCATGAGGTGGGTCTGTTAGCAGGATGGCAAGATTGATTGCCCTTTAAAGCCAGTGTCGACGTAGCCCACCTGGCATACTCCAGTTTGTCTGGAAAACCCTGAGCAGGTGACAAAAGAGTCAGCTCAGGTGTGGGTGCTGATGGAGAATTTGCCTCAGTAGACAGGGATTTGGCAAATTGCAGGTGAAGGCAGTGCCAGCTCCTGGACTGAGTGCTGGGTGAGGCCTCAGCAAGAGTGGGAGCCAGCACTAAGTGACCTGACCGCGCTCAGCTGACTCTCTGGGTCCCAGCCTTACCTGTCCAGTTGTCATCCTCCAGAGAGTTGTGAGGAACGGAGAAGAGGTTTGGAGCAGCATGGTACCAGCAAGGAAAGGTTTCTGTCTGTACCCATGGAGAGATCTGAGGCAGAAGGGCTGCTGAGGTGTATGTTCATTGGCTCTAGAAATGCCCGGGTGTCTGTGTGTGCCTGGCATAAGAATGGGTGCTGGTTATGCCGTGGTGGCAGCCGTGCTGTGGCAGCTGATGCAAGTCCATTGAGCAGGTCACCTTTGTGTGCCGTGTAGACGTGTACAGTAACGGGATGAAAGTTACCATGAAATTGACATGGTAAATGGATGCAGACATGGCAGCTGGCAGGAAGGGAACCTGCCTAGGACATCTAGGGAAGGCTTTTCCAGGATGGTGGCCAAGGTCTTAAAGAGGCAAGTGGGGGACACACAGAGAGTTGGGGAACCATCTGGCCCAGGGAAAGGAAGGTGGGAAGGAGAAACTGGGCTGTAGAAGCCTCGGGAGGGGAGGGGAGGGGAGGAGGAGGTTGCAGAACTGAGGCTGGAGGGCTGGACCCAGCCTGACTCTGAGCACAGGAGCTGTTCCAGCAGCCCCCACTGTGTCTCAGGAAGGTAGTGGAGAGTTTTGCAGCAGGAGAGCCCCTTGTTGTGGGTAAAGTTGTGCTTCTTGTTCCCTGTGGAGAAGAGATGGAGGTAGTGTTGGAGGTGGTGTGGTGTGTACATTCTTTTTCTTTCTTTCCTTTTTTTAACAGAGGCAGTGTTTCTCTGTGTTGCCCAGGATGATCTCAAACTCCTGGGCTCAATTTATCCTCCCACCTTGGCCTTCCAAAGCAGTGATACTACAGGCATGATCCTCTGTACCCGACCCATTTTTTGCTTTAATATTTTAACATGGTTTTTTTTTGTGCTTTTTGTCGTACAGTTCTACAAGTTTGTTTTAAAATATTTTATTTTTTAGAGCAGTTTTAAGTTTACAGAAAAATTGTGTACAGAGCTATGCCCCCTCCACCCCACACATGATTTCCCCTGTTATTAACACTTTGTTGGTGTGTTCTGTTTTGTTTTGTTTTGTTTGAGATGGAGTCTTGCTCTGTCGCTCAGGCTGGTGGAGTGCAGTGGCGCAGTCTTGGCTCACTGCAACCTCTTCCTCCTGGGTTGAAGCAATTCTCCTGCCTCCGCCACCCGAGTAGCTGGATTAACACGTGCCCACCACCACACCTGTCTAATTCTTTGTATTTTTAGTAGAGATGGGGTTTCACCATGTTGGCCAGACTGGTTTCTAACTCCCAACCTCAGGTGATCCTCCCGCTTTGGCCTCTCAAAATGCTGGGATTACAGGTGTTATTATGCATTGGTGTGGTCCTTTTATCACAATTTGTGAGCCTTTCTTGACCCTTCCTCATCACCCAGAGTTCATAGTTTACTTACAGGCCCACTCAGCATTGTGCCATCTGTGAGTCTGGACACACGGGTAATGAAACATGGGTATCACACAGGGGCATTTCACTGCCCTGAACACCCTGTGCTCTGCCTGTCATTTCCCATTGCCCCCAGCAGGCACTGATCTTCCCTCTCTCTCTAGCTGCACCTTTCCTAGAGTGGTGTCGTCACACTGGAATCATCCTGGGCTTAGTCTTTGTAGATTGGCCTCTTCACTTACAGTCCTGGAAATTTTAAGAAATTCATAGAGTTGTGTAGCTGCCACCACTGTGAAGATGTGGAACACTGCCAGGTCCCTTCTGTACGTCCCCCATAGCTTGCCCCAACCTCTGCACCACTTTCCATTCCCTGTAATTTTGCCTTTTCCAGGAAGCCGTCTAAAGGAGATCATGGTATGCAGCCTTCTGAGATGGGCGTCCCCACTCAGCATTGTGCCCTTAAGGCTCTTGCCTGTTGTCTTGTGGATCTGCAGCTTCTCCCTTTTACCTGCCGAGTTGTGTTCCACGATGTCCACGTGCTGCACTGTGTTATTCCTTTAGAGTGGAGTGGCCCAGGGCTGTTGGCAGTGTTGTAGTGTTGATGAAGAAGTGACGGGGCTTTGCCTCCAGGTTTTTGTGTGTGTGGTTTTTGGTCCCTGGGAGGGAGGAGGTGGGAGTGTGTGTTTGGCTCAACACGGAGCTGCCACACTCTTCCAGGAGAGTTGCAGTTGCTCCCCGGCACTTGGCGTGTTTGAGGGTTATCTTTCTGAGCCACCCTATTAGATGCGGAGTGGCATTGTACTGTGATTTTGACGCATTTCCTTGATGACTCATGACGCCGAGCGTCTTTCTCGTGCTTATTTGCTGTCTGTGTATCTTTGGTGAAGTGCCTGTTCGTATTTTATGCCTGCTTTCTTCTTGAGTTTAAAGAGTTCTTTGTATATTGTAGATACAAGTCTTCTGTTAGATACGCCATCTGCAAATACTTTATCCCAGCCTGTGGTCTTTTTGTTCACTTACTGTCTTGCACAGAAGGACAGTCTTTCGCTTTGATGAAGTCCGGTCTATCACTGTTTTCTTCTATGGTTTGTGCTTTCAATATGGCATCTAAGAACTCTTTGCCTAACCCAAGGGCACAGAGATGTTCCCTGTGTTTTCTTCTAAAAGTTTTACAGTTTTACATTTAGATCTCTGATCTGCTTTGGATTAACTTTGTGTACCATGTGAAGTTTAGCTGGAGCTTTGCTTTTTGCCTGTGGGTGTCAGGGTGTTCCCATGCCGTCTGAAAGGACTGTCCATTCTCCATTGAGTGGCCTTTGCACCCTTGTCAAACATCAGTTGACTGTCCCATGCTGGGTCCATTCTGGACCTTCTGTTCTGTCAACTTTTGTGTTTATTCTTTCACAAGCAGACATTCGCATTTACAAACAAGCAACCTGTGAAGGTGAGAGATCGGGAAGATTGAGCGAGGTGCCTGTGGGAGGCTACCCCTGGATTTCAGCCCAAAAGCAATTGGGGTGTTTTACTTGCTGCCGCCCCTACTTCTCATGCAGACCTGTTTCAATTAACTATGAATCTTTTTTTGGTTGTAGAATTGTAAAATTAAAGAGTAAATGGATTTAGAAAAGGTCTAACGTAAAGTGAAATCTTACGTTGTTCACAGACCCAGAGGCATAAGTTTAGCATGTGCTTATTAGATTTATCAGGTGGCTTTGCAGAGAAGAAAATAAATCTATCAGAAAGGAAAGCCAGGCTCCCGTGTACATAGAGGAATTACTCTGTTTTCTATTCGTTGAAATGTTGTTCAGCCAGGCGTGGTGGCTCACGTTTATAATCCCAGCACTTTGGGAAGCCAAGGCAGGCAAATCACCTGAGGCCAGGAGTTGGAGACCTGGCAGGCCAACATGGTGAAATCCCATCTGTACTAAAAATACAAAAATTAGCTGGGTGTGGTGGTACATGGCTGTAGTCCCAGCTACTTGAGAGGCTGAGGCATGAGAATCGCTTGAACCCAGGAGACAGAGGTTGTAGTAAGCTGAGATCGTGCCACTGCATTCCAGCCTGGGTGACAGAGTGAAAGACTCTGCCTTAAAAAAAAAAAAGGGACTCGCCGGGCGCGGTGGCTCAAGCCTGTAATCCCAGCACTTTGGGAGGCCGAGGCGGGTGGATCACGAGGTCGAGAGATCGAGACCATCCTGGTCAACATGGTGAAACCCTGTCTCTACTAAAAATACTAAAAATTAGCTGGCCATGGCGGCGCGTGCCTGTAATCCCAGCTACTCAGGAGGCTGAGGCAGGAGAATTGCTTGAATCCAGGAGGCAGAGGCTGCGGTGAGCCGAGGTCGCACCATTGCACTCCAGCCTGGGTAACAAGAGCAAAACTCCGCCTCAAAATAAAAAAAGGGACTCATGGAAGGGTATACATAGAGCCTCTATTTGATGGCTCACGTGGAGGTCAGCTTGGGATCCTTCTAATAGATAGCACCTCTTAAACCCCTGTGCCGGGCCTGTCTGGGAAGTCGTGGCATGTCTTAACAGCTTCGGCCCGGTGTGAGATTGGGAAAGTATGGACCACGTCCTGGGACTGCAGCCGAACCTGAGTCTCCTCTTGGCTTTTGCATTTTAACATGGCTCTTCACCTTGTTCAGTGCCATAGCCTCTAGTTGGTCATGGGATTTCCATTTGAGAGAAAAGATGGAGGATTGTAATCTCAGAATGGTTCCATGTGAATGCAGAACGGTGCACTCATTTTCACTGAAGGAAAAAAAAAGGAAGTCACAAAATAGCAGTTTAACGGAAATTGTGATTATCGAAAACACAGGTGCCACATGACACAGCTCCACCAGCTGTTTAAATCTTGCCTACTACTGTTTTGTTTTGGGGCAGATGGAATAAAAAACGGTGAGCAGAAACGTCCATTTGTTTCCAGAGCACTTCACTGGAGGAGATTGTTTTAGAATTGATTCTGGCTCGGTGCAGTGGCTCTTTCTTGTAATCCCAGCACTTTGGGAGGCTGAGGCAGGCAGATTACTTGAGGTCAGGAGTTTGAGACCAGCCTGGCCAACATGGAGAAACCCTGTCTCTACTAAAAATAGAAAAAATTAGCTGGGCATGGTGATGGGCGCCTGTAATCCCAGCTACTTGGGAGTCTGACCCAGGAGAATCACTTGAGCCCAGGAGGCAGAGGTTACAGTGAGCCGAGATCACGCCATTGCACTCCAACCTGGGCAGCAAGAGCAAAACTCTTTCTCAGCCTGATCTTCAGGCTGGTCTCGAACTCCTGACCGCAGATGATCCGCCTGCCTCGGCTTTCCAAAGTGCCGGGATTACAGGTGTGAGCCACTGTACCTGGCTTGTGTGCCCTCATAAACACTTGATTAAAGCCTTAGGTTTTTGGGGTGATGATGAAATCTACTGTGTGGGGTATTGAGACTGTATAATGCTGAAATTAGAGCTAGCACCCTTTTAAAAGGAAGGGGATTGCAGCTTTGTGTACTGGGATATGGAGATTTGGGTGTTTTGCAAAACACCCTTTTCTCCTGTCTGAGACTGCCAGAACTGGCTCTTCCAATTAGACGCGTTCAGCGGAGGCTGCTTTTCCAGCCAAACTGCGGGAATCATCTCCAGAGTCCCTCCCGTGCAGCGCTTGCTTCAGACACTTGTTCCCAGTTTGATCTCTAAGTTTGGTCATCTTTCTATTGGAATAAGACTTTTAAAAACGATACAAGTAATGCATAAATATAAGTCTTAAACAGTTTTCAAATGATACATAGATAAAATATAAGACCCTCTCCACCACCCCATCCTGCTCATCTCTTCTCATCAGAGTTAACCACTTACAGTCATTTTATGTGTATCTTTTTGATTTTTTTATCTTAGGGAATTTACATAAGTAATGGTACAGGTATAAGTGTACATACATACAGAGACGAATAGGTAATTTTTTTACGTGTCTTTAGAATCATGCTATATATGTGTTCTGTGGCTTTTCATGGACTCTTTCTTAGAAATTGAACAGCAGCTCTCCTACCTGACATATGTGCAGCTGGGAGATGGTGAATTGATAAAAATTGGTTAAGACAGAAAATAATAAAAACAAAATCAAACACATTGCCCCGAGTTTTTTTTTGTTTTTTGTTTTTGTTTTTTTTTTTTTTTGAGACGGAGTTTCATTCTCGTCGCCCAGGCTGGAGTGC
Organism: Saimiri boliviensis; assembly: GCF_048565385.1. Taxonomy (NCBI): domain Eukaryota; kingdom Metazoa; phylum Chordata; class Mammalia; order Primates; family Cebidae; genus Saimiri; species Saimiri boliviensis. The sequence continues at coordinate 10,215,542 of NC_133460.1, read as the reverse complement.
AATGGTGCAATCTTGACTCACTGCAACCTCTGCCTCCCTAGTTCAAGTGATTGTCCTGCCTCAGCCTCCCGAGTAGCTGGGCTACAGGCATGCACCACCATGCCTGGTTAATTTTGTAATTTTAGTAAAGATGGGGTTTCTCCATGTTAGTCAGGCTGTTCTCAAATTCCTGACGTCATGTAATCCACCTACCTTGGCCTCCCAAAGTGCTGGGATTACAGGTGTGAGCCACTGCGTCTGGCTGCCCTGAGCATTTTGTAAAACACCCAAGCCCGTAGTCATTTACTAGCCAGTGGACTGCTGGCCAGAGGCTTTCTTGACTGGGATCCACTCCTTGGAATTCAAGTTGGTGTTTCTCTTAGAAACTCCTCACAGAAAGGTCGCACAGATGTGGAGTGAGAAGTTGCAGAGGTAAACTAAGCTCACACAGAGGTTATCTAGAGGTGGGTTGAGGTCACACAGAGGTCATGGAGAGGTGGACTGAGGTCACAGAGGTTGTGTAGGGGTGGGTTGAGGCCACACAGAGGTCACAGAGTGGTGGACTGAGAAGTCATGGAGAGGAGTACTGAGAGTTTTTGCTCTTAGGGAGCAGAGCAGGAGAACTGCACAGAGCTGGGGCAGTGGAGAGGAGGGCAGCCATCTGAGGGCACCCTAGGACAGTGGCTTTTCCAGGGATGGGACATGAGCCTGTACCAGGTCAGTCACCAAGGCAGGAGGGCACAGTAGATTTTCTTTAAAAAGCAGGTGTCCCTTGGAGTGTGAAGCATGGTCAGGAAAGCAGCAGGATGTGCAGTCAGCACCTCTTGTTTGTAGCCTTGTCCTCCCACTGACTCAGGTGGGCTCCAGAGCCTGGGGTGGATACTTGGGCAGGCCTCACCTCGCCTGGCCCATGCCTCTTGGCGTGCTGGCCGTTCTGTCCTTCCGTTCACTCACAGGCCTCAGCGTTCCTTCAAAACTCTTTTCCCAGGGCCACCACTGTACGTTACAAAGGGCGGAACCTGCGGATCAAAGCGCCCATGTGCCGGGCCCTGAAGAAGCTCTGCGATCCAGATGGTAGGTGAATGGGGCGCTCCCAGGACCAGAGGCGGTGCCTGTGGTGTCTCATTCAGTGACGGGCAGGCTGAGCTACAGGGTCTCTGCTGCAGTTGGTTTATGTCTGGCCCTGCTTAATCCCAAGGCTGCAAATGGACAACTCTTGAACTTGAAATGCTTCCTGCGTCCACTCAGTCAAGTTGAGCTAAGAGCCATGGTAGCAGTCAGCAGACCAGTTACCTGTTGTCAGGATTGAGTCTCCCATGGCCTCTCTGCACCAGTCTGTGGCTCTGCCTTTGCAAACCCATGAGTGACCACATCAGAGTTTCTTCTTTGCTGGGGTTTCTCTGCTGTCCTTGCCTCTGTCTGTAAAGTGGCCTGCTCACAGCTCTCTGATTTCACTGGGTTGTCTGGCCAAGTGCTTGGTTTTCTACCTTAAGGTCGATCTGCGCTGAACTGTAATGATTCCTTTCTGTTGCAGGCTTGAGTGATGAAGAGGACCAGAAGCCAGTGCGCCTGCCCCTGAAAGTCCCTATAGAGCTACAGCCACGGAACAACCACGCCTGGGCCCGTGTGCAGAGCCTTGCCCAGAACCCACGCCTCAGGTAACGAGGCCTTTGGCATGCAGAAGAGTCCCAACTGCTTGAGCAGGACGGGAGGGTATGTGTGTGTGTTTCCCTTGAGGAACTCCCAGGAGAAGCAGGTTCACCCTGTGCTCTGTCATCACACGAGGACACGGCAGTGTGGAGGGACTGGAGTCCTGGGAGCACTGGGCTGCAGTCCTGCACCTGGGCAGGGATCACCCAGGCCACGTGCAGGCCATGAGGGGATGTCGCGGTGAGAAGAGGAGTGGCTGCAGAGCCTCCCTCTTGTCCCCCAGTAAGGTCCATACCGCTCCTCTCTCTCCTACCCGCTTCTTGGAGACTTGTGGTGTACATACGCCCAAGGCTCCACGTGGGATGGACCCTTTTCGATTTGTACATTTTAAAAAATTGAGGTAGCCAGGCACGGAAGCCCATGCCTATAATCCCAGAACTTGGGAGTCCGAGACAGGCAGAGGTCAAGAAATTGAGACTTTCCTGGCCAACGTGGTGAAACTTATTTCTACTAAAAATAACAAAATTTGACTGGGCATGGTGGTGCGTGCCTGTAGTCCCACCCATTCCGGAGGCTGAGGCAGGAGAATCACTTGAACCCAGGAGTCGGAGGTTGCAGTGAGCCAAGATTGTGCCACTGCACTCTAGCCTGGGTGACAGAGCGAGACTGTGTCTCAAAAAAAAAAAATTTTGAGGTAAAATTCACATATCATAAAATGAACTTAGCCATTTTTAAGTGTATAGTTCAGTGGCATTTAACACAGTCACGGAGTTCTGTGGCCATCACCTCTGTCCGTTCCAAAACGTGTTCATCACCCTAGAAGAGTCCTCTTGCCCGTAAGCACTCGCTCCTGGAGTCTTACTGTCCCATGGCTGCTGGCCTCTCCCAGTCCCCTCTGTGTCTCAGTGGCTTTGCCTACTCTGGAGGTTTCACAGAAATGGAATCACACCTAGAGACCTCTGGGCCTGATGTCTTTCACTGGGCATGACACTTTCGAGGTTGGCCGTGTTGTAGTATGTGTCAGCGCTTCATTCCTTCTGTTTGTGTATTTTTTCCCTTAGAATTTATTAACACTGTCCAGGCCCATCCTTCTTGAAGCCAGAAGCAGCTTGTAGACTAGGCAGAGGCTGTGTGCCAGTGCCCGCACCCTGGCGGAGACCTTGTGCTAGCAGACAATGCTCAGGATCTCTGTGTTACTTCCATCAGCTCCATGTGAAACATTGGCAGTTGCAGCTGGAAAAGCTGGTTTTTAGCCACAGGAGCCAAGGGCCCTGCGGGTGCCGGCTCTCAAGTGCCCCTCTGGAGGTCCCTTGTCTCTTTTGGCGCCATCTTGCTGTAGGCAGCCTCAGGGCTCTTGAGAAGGTTCATTCCCTGTTATATGAGCCTCACTTCTTTCATCTCATTAGGATGATCGTGGAGCTACATCGAAAGGTCTCCAGCCTCATTGAGTTCTTGAAGCAGAAGTGGGCGCTCCATGAGGTGCGAGTTGTATCCTTTTCCAACTACAGCAGTCCCTCCAGGCCAAACAGCCTCTGCTGCCAGGCGATAGACCGTGCCTCCCAGTACCCGTCATTGTCGTGGTTCCCATGGGCAGAGCAGCTGTGCTCTTACATGGTGAACATCTGGAACCATAACCTGGAACCCCTCGTTCCCTGGGTGTAGAGCCCCCTCCATGGCCTTGCAGAGCTAGAACTCAGTCACAGCCAGCCCTCCATGACGTCAGTGGCCTGTGTCTGGCCTGTGGGGTGTGGCCAAAGCATTCCTACCAGCAGGTTGAGCCAAACGACCAAGGGTCAGCCCAGCCTTCTTCATATCCATGGTTGACTCCCAGCCCTGCCTGTTCCCCACGCAGGTGAGGTGTGTGTCAGGTATGAATTTCCTGCAGGTGCTAAGTTCCCAGATCAGCATTGTTTGGTAGTGGTATGAGGAAAGCCTTGGGTCGGGGCATGATCCAAACCCTGGGGGATGCCAGTGGGGAGCATGGCTCATGTCTGTAGCAGTGTGCCAGGTGAGCATCCTGTCCTCAGTGCCAGTCAGTGTGGGCCTTCCTTGACGGGCACTCAGCGGAAGACACTCGAGGAGCGGCAGCTGCAGGACTCCTGCTCCCCACCGATGCAGGAGAAGGTGACTCTGCACTTGTTCCCAGGCGAGAACTGCACACTGACACCCCTGCCAGGTGTGGCCCGTGTGGTACACTCCAAGGCCTTCTGCACGGTGCACTGGCAGGAGGGCGGCCGGTGCAAGCAGAGTGCCAAGGATGCCCACGTACTGCCCCCAGCCCAGATCCTGGGCATCCAGAGTGGGCAGGGCACAGCCCGGGGCCAGGTGAAATGCCCTCGGGGCGGAGCTGAGGGCAAGGGTGCGGGGCGGCCCCCTCCTGCGGCTGACGCCTCACAGAGCTCTGGAGAGAGTTCCCCCGAAAGCGCCCCTGGGGAAGGGGCCATCCTAAGCTTGAGTAGCCCGGACGCTCCCGACAGGCCTCCCCCTAGGCACCAGGACACTGGGCCATGTCCTGAGAAGACCCCTACAGAAGGCAGGGACAGCCCCATCCGGGAGCCAGGGGCCTTGCCGTGTGCCTGTGGTCAGCTTCCAGACCTGGAGGACGAGCTCTCGCTCCTAGACCCCTTGCCCCGCTACCTGAAATCCTGCCAGGACCTCATTGTCCCCGAGCAGTGCCGCTGTGTAGACATGCGGCCTGGGAGTGAGCAGCCCCCTCCAGGCCGGGCAGCCTCCCCAGAGGTGCTGGCTCCTGTCAGCAAGGAGCCTGTTGACCTTGCCCTTGCTGGCCCGGCCCCGAGGCCCAGCCCTGGGCTCTTGCCGGATGTTTGCACTAAAGACTCAGCAGATCCACCTGCAGAGGAGGTCCAGGAAAAGGGGAGCCCTGCTGAGCCTGCGCTGCCTCAGGGACAGCATGCCGCCAGACCCCCAAAGGAGGTCCCTGCCAGCCGGCTGGCACAGCAGCTCCGTGAGGAGGGCTGGAACCTGCAGACCTCCGAAAGCCTCACGCTGGCCGAAGTCTACCTCATGATGGGAAAGCCCAGCAAGCTGCAGCTGGAGTACGACTGGCTGGGGCCCGGCCGCCAGGACCCCCGCCCCGGCTCCCCAGCCACCACCCTTCACAAGCAGCGCCTCCTCAGCTGCCTCCTCAAGCTCATTTCCACCGAGGTCAACCCCAAGCTGGTGAGTGGGTCAGGGCCCAGCCCCTCTGGTGGCCCAAGGGAAGCCAGGCCCAGTCTTGGAGGACTCCCAGCTGGGCAGCTAGGGCCAGCACAGGTGGGGTCCAGACTAGAGAGAGAGGGTCCTGTTGCAGGGAGCCCACAGGATCTCAAGGAAGGAGGAGAGGCAGGGACCTAAATGATCCAGGAAACAGGCTCTCCACAGATCATGTTCCTCTCCCTCAAGTAGGGATCTTAGGGCACTTGATGGGGGTCCCCACTCCCCTGCATGGCGCCAGAAGTGCAATGATGTGTGGCCTGGGTGTTCTCCTCTGTGTGGCGCGTGGAAGAAGACGGACAGCTGGCAGGCAGTACCTCATGAGCCCTCGTGCTCCTGCGAGTCTGCCAATACCAAGTGTGCAACGGAGGGGACAACGTGCACAGGACCGAGGGTCACAGAGTGAGGCCTGGAGCTGAGCTAGCCTTCTTTCTTATCTAATCACTGTTACAGGTTTCCACAGAGGGAACGACGGATGTAATTCTTGCTCTAGAATGACCATCCTAGCTGCTGTGCAGATGGTGTGTGGCGAGGCCAGAGGAGAGCAGGGATGTGGTGCTGTGGCAGAGGAGTGGAGCTGGGGACCAGACAGGAAGGTCCCTGCAGCATGTTGGTGGGCCCTGAGTCTAGGAAAGGGTCCCCTACCACAGGGAGGCCAGTTGGTGGAGCTGACAAGTGGAGTGCAGAAGGGGCTGCTGCTGGGAGTTATCCTACCCTACGACCCCAAGTCTGATAGGATTTCTGGGTGCAAGAGAGCAAGGTCTCATGGCAGACCATCCTGAAACGGCATGTTTGGACACTGGCGAACTGCTGGACATGAGTGAGGGGCTAGAAGGACGGGCTGGGGCAGGAGCTGCAGGTCATTGTGGGCCCCTGGGCGCTGTTTCACAGTTGGAATGTGTGTGAGGCTCACACGTCCCTGTGCTGGTGGGGGACTTGGGATTTGGGCACTCATGAGCCCCCACCCACCCGCTGCTCCTGCTCCACGCAGGCTGCCTCATGGCTTCTGAGTGGTGCTTGCTTCTGCTTGCATCCACTGCGTCTTCCGCTGGTTTTTTGGCCCCGCCCCAAGCCCCTGCGCGGCTTGCCCCAGAGACTTGTCCATCAGCAGGTGGCAGGAAAGGGCAGATTTGCCTGGGCAGCATCACAGGGCCTGGTTACAGGGAATGTTTTTTGCAGGGTTGGTGGTGACTGAGCCTGACTCAGGTGCCTCAGGCCAGGCCTGAGGGTGAAAGTGGCACGGGGTAGTGTGGAGAGGATGCTAGGGTGAGCAGGCGGTGACCAGAAAGACAGCTCTTCAGGTTTGGCTTTTGGTGGTCTTACGGGAAGGGCTATGGAGAGATGTGGTGCCTGCGTTCAGGTGTCCCAAGGAAGGGGCCAGGGCAGGCTCCTGAGAGTGCAGGGATCAGTCCTGGGACACAGAGTAGGTAGGAATCCCACACAGAAGGGCATCCCCATCCCCCTGGGGAGCCAGTTAGAAAGGCTGACCTGGGGTGGCCCTGACAGACTGGACAGACAGGTACCTGATGCACCTCAGGTGTGGGGTCCCCTGCCCCTGTGCTGTCGCTTGCCTGGTAGAGGTGTGACAAGCAAACACCCCTAAAGGCCCGAGCCCCAGAGATCAAGAGATGCCAAGGACTGCTGAGCCACTGTCAAAGGTTGAAGTGACAGCATAGGAAGGGTCATGAGGTGGGAGGGTCCCAGAGAAAGCCTGGGCTGTGGGGACTAGGGGTTGAAGGTTCTGAGTAAGCAGACGGGCAGAGCTGTGCTGAGAGCATGGGGCAGAGGGCTTCTTAGTCCACAGGGAGGTTTCCCAGATGGGATGTGTGGGGTGTTCAGGAGGGTGAGGAGAGCCAAGAGGCTGGGATGCTGGCCAAGTCTTCCCAGGGTGGTGGCATCTCTGTGGTGAGCCAGGTGGGGACCCCAGAACTTGGCAGTGGCACTGTGGGCTGTGGCATGGGCATGCGTACCTCCGGGGTTGGGCTTCGTCGCTGCAGAGTATTCTTCAGCTGTGCTTGTGTTTGTTTCTAGAAAGCCTACCTGTATTCCGTCCTCTGACTCACAAGCAGACAGCCTACTGCAGTCTTACACTCTTTAATATGGCTTTGAGCTCTTGACACTTGTCACTTGCTATCCAGCATCTCTTTCTGCAGTCCATGCTGGCACTTCCAGCTGGTCCCCTCCGTCCCATCTCTGCCATAGCATGTGGAAAGGTACTTGTGAGGAAGTGAGTGGTTTTCATGACTTACCTGACCAGTGACTTTTAAAACTGGCAAGCTGCCGAGTGGCCCTAGGGACACGGTGTTTGGGCATCTCTGGCCCCAGCCTTTGCCATCATGACACTGTGCTCTCTGGGCTTGATGAAGTTCTTGTGCCTTCTCCAGGGCACACATTTCGGAGCTGTTTCTCTTGTGCCAAGTTTGGACGTTGTTTGGCCCATTTCTGTCCCAGGCTCTGGAAGCAAACACTGTCTCTACAGTGAGGCCCTCCCAGGAGGAGCAGTCCGCAACGCCCCCAGGGAAGGTGGTGACCGTCAGCTCTCGAAGCCCCCGCTGCCCTCGGAACCAGGCCACCCTCCGCAGCAGCAAGACCTTCCCGCCTAGCTCTGCACCATGCCCGTCAGGTGAGGCTGTGGCAGCCACACTCCCTGTGCCTTGTCTACCTTCTGGGCGTCATTCTGGGCTTCAGGGGCCGTGCCGAAGCTGAGGGCACAGGTGTACCTGAGACCTGGCCCCACTGTCCAGATCACCACGATCCAGCTGACAGGGTGAAGGTGCAGAAATTACTGCCTCCTCCTGGGGAGGGCGATACCAGGGCCTGCCACAAGGACTTTGGGGTTCTGGAGTATAGAAGTTGGCAAGAAGCCAGCCTTTGCCAGTCTGGTCACTTTGGGGTCTGTTCCATGGGACCAGCAAAAGCCTCCCTAATGTGCTGAGTTGGTGGTTCAAAACCCAAGTGAAGGTTGTTTTTTTCTATTTTTCTTCCCATGTAAAACATCAGAATAGAGAATCCTTCAGTTAGGGGAGGTGCCACTAGGTTAACCCAAGTCCTGGAAAGTACGGTGGAGCAACCTGCTAATCTACAGTGTACTGCTATCCCAGCTGTGTACTGGAAATAATTAAAATTCAGGGATCATAAATTGTGTTTCTGGTACATAAAACCCCAAGACAAGCATGTCCAGTTTCCCGAGGCATCAGTTTCACTTGCTTTCAACCCATAGTATTTTTATAATAAAGCAGATTATCATGGTTAGAATGGTGAATTTTTAAGTGTGAAATTGGTGAGTTTTAGGCTGGGTGCATGGGAGGCCATGGTGGGTGGATCACCTGAAGTCAGGAGTTGGAGACCAGCCTGGCCAACATGGGGAAACCCTGTCTCTACTAAAAATATAAAAATTAGCCAGGCGTGGTGGCAAGTGCCTGTAATCCCAGCTACTCAGGAGGCTGAGGCAGGAGAATCGCTTGAACCCGGGAGGCAGAGGTTGCAGTGAGCTGAGATCACACCACTGCACTCCAGCCTGGGTGACAAAGACTCCATCTCAAAAAAAAAATGAGAATAATTCTTTATATGGGACTGAGATTGAGATAGAGGTATCTCCTTTCAAGACAACCAAACAGGTTGCCAAGAGAGCGTCTTTCTTTCTTCCCAACAGAATTCCATTGACCCTGGACCTGTTGCTAGGTGAATGCCGTCACAGTGATTCTTTCCTCTCCTCTACCAGGTTTGAGAAACCCTCCAAGACCCCTCTTGGTGGCTGGTCCCGCCAACACAGGAAGCAGTGACTCAGATGGTGGCCTTTTTGCTGTCCCAACAACCTTGCCACCCAACAGCCGACACGGGAAGCTCTTCTCTCCCAGTAAAGACGCAGAGCTGACTTTCCGTCAGCATCTCAACTCCATCAGCGTGAGTGTGTGGGGCCAGGCCGTCCCGTGCAGGTTTCCCTGTGGTGTGGAGAGCATAACTTCAGGTGCCGTGCGCTGCTCCCTTACAGATGCAGTCGGATTTCTTCCTGCCAAAGCCCCGGAAGCTGCGGAACCGGCACCTTCGGAAGCCACTGGTGGTCCAGGTCAGGTTCTCGTCAAGTCTGAATGTGCTGCCTCATGCTTGGGCCAACAGGGACATGGGGTTTCTTCCTCTGTCAGGTTTTCATCGTGTCAAATGGGGGGAAATCGCTGCCCCTTCCTTCCCTCTTGTGAGTAGGGTAAATACGAGTAATAATAATGAACTTAATGGTACCCAGAAGTAAAGGTAATCTTTCAACAATGTAGAAAAACACTTACAGAAAAGACAGTTACAGGGATTCAAGTCCAAAGAATGTCCCAGATTGGGATTTTTTTTTTTTTTTTTTTTTTTGAGATGGAGTTTTTTTCTTGTTGCCCAGGGTGGAGTACAATGGCACAATCTTGGCTTACTGCAACCTCTGCCTTCCAGGTGCAAGCAATTCTCCTGCCTCAGCCTCCCAAGCAGCTGGGATTACAGGCATGTGTGCCCCTATACTTGGCTAATTTTTATATTTTTAGTAGAGACGGGGTTTCTCCATGTTGGTCTGGCTGGTCTCAACTCCCGACCTCAGGTGATCTGCCCACCTCAGCCTCCCAAAGTGCTGGGATTACAGGTGTGAGCCAATGTGCCCGGCTGGGATGTATTTATGGAGTATAAGAACACCTATTTTTAAGGCCGGGCGCAGTGGCTCACACCTGTAATCCCAGCACTTTGGGAGGCCAAGGCAGGTGGATCACGAGGTCAAGAGATGAAGACCATCTGGTCTACATGGTGAAACCCCGTCTCTACTAAAAATACAGAACATTAGCTGGGCATGGTGGCGTGTGCCTGTAGTCCCAGCTACTCAGGAGGCTGAGACAGGAGAATTGCCTGAACCCAGGAGGCGGAGGTTGCAGTGAGCCAAGACCGCGCCACTGCATTCCAGCCTGGGTAGCAAGAGCAAAACTCCGTCTCAAAAAAAAAAAAAAAAGCCGGGCGCGGTGGCTCAAGCCTGTAATCCCAGCACTTTGGGAGGCTGAGGTGGGTGGATCACGAGGTCGAGAGATCGAGACCATCCTGGTCAACCTGGTGAAACCCCGTCTCTACTAAAAATACAAAAAATTAGCTGGGCATGGTGGCACGTGCCTGTAATCCCAGCTACTCAGGAGGCTGAGGCAGGAGAATTGCCTGAACCCAGGAGGCGGAGGTTGCGGTGAGCCGAGATCGCGCCATTACACTCCAGCCTGGGTAACAAGAGCGAAACTCCGTCTCAAAAAAAAAAAAAAGAACACCTATTTTTTAACATTGAGTCAGTGGGAACAGTTGGCAGTCATGTATGTCGGCTAGAGCCCAGGCTTCTCATGAGCTCCTCGGGAGGACCCGAGGATGCTGTATGCCTGAGGGACATCCAGGGACTCAGAGACCTCTCAGAAGAAGACCTTGGCATTTTGAGGCATAAAAGTACAGAAAGTGAGGCTAGGTGCAGTAGCTTACACCTATAATCTCAACACTTTGGGAGGCCGAGGTGGGTGGATCACAAGGTCTGGAGTTCAAGACCAGCCTGGCCAAGGTGGTGAAACCACATCTCTACTAAAAGTACAAAAATTAACTGGATGTGGTGGCAGGTGTCTGTTATCAGCTACCGGAGAGGCTGAGGCAGAGAATTTTTTGAACTCTGGAGGCGGAGTATACAGTGAACTGAGATCGTGCCACTGCACTCCAGCCTGGGCGACAGAGCGAGACTCTGTCTCAAAAAATATAATAATTAAATAGTACAGAAAGTGAGGTGGGAAGTCTGAGATAATTATGGCCTTAGAAATTTATGGATGTGTGTTATTTTGGATTAATGCACAGGTTTCTTTTTGTAGTCTAGACTCTTCGAAATCTCTTTCTCCCTTGAGATTAGTGAATTTACAAATGAGAGATTCGTGAAAGGTCTTAGGAAGAAAGTTGCTGTGGCCCCGGGGCCAGTTACAGCCTGACTGTTGTTTTGTTTAATTTAAAACAGCTTTATAGATAGACAGTTCACATATAATGTTTGCCCATTTAAAGCATATGACTCAGTGGTTACAGGGTTGTACAACCATCACCAGGGTCTAATCCCAGAATGTTCTCATCTAGAAAGGAAACACTGCACCTTTGAACTCACATTGTCTTCTCAGAACCTCCAGCCTTTGGCCACGACGAATCCACTTTTTGTCTCTATGGATTTGTCTATTCTGGGCATTTCCTATAAATAGGATCATACAGTATGTGGTCTTTTCCACTTAACATTTTTGGTTTTTTGAGATGAAGTCTCACTCTTGTCCCCCAGGATGGAGTACAGTGGTGTGATCTTGGCTCAATATAACCTCCACCTCCCGGGTTCAGGCAATTCTCCTGCTTCAACCTCCTGAGTAGCTGGGATTACAGGAATGCGCCACCACACCTGGCTAATATTTGTTTTTTTTTTTAATAGAGACGGGGTTTCAACATGTGGGTTAGGTCAGGCTGGTCTCGAACTCCTGACCTCAGATGATCCACCCACTTCGGCCTCCCAAAGTGCTGGGGTTACAGGCATGAGCCACTGCGCCTGGCCCTCCCCTTAATATTTTTATAAATAAAGTTTTACTGGTACACAGCCATGATTATTCATTTCTGTACTATCTACTGTTTTCCACATGGGCAGGGTCAAGTACGGACCCCAAAACCTAAAATACTTCCTGCCTGCCCCTTTACAGAAAAAGTGTGCTAATCTGTGCTATAAAGTACGTAGCCTTGGGTGAAAGCTTGTGTGCCAAAGCCTGCCTCTGTCTCTAGTGGCACCTCCCCTCTAGTTTCTCCAGCGCCATTGTCCTGGGGCATCTCAAAAGGTCAAGAACTGCAGCGGCACCCCCCAGAGGCCAGAGCGCCTCAGACACTTGGAGGTTCACCGACACTTTTGTTCATGTTTTATCTTGATTACTAACAGTTTCAGTGATGAACGCAGTTTCTCCAAGGTAGTCCTTGTCACGCAAACCTGCCGTAGCACATTCAGCCTCATTATTTCCTCACAGAAGCCCTGTGAAGGGGTGCCTCATGCCCTTTGGTGCCTGTGTGTTACAGGCAGTGATTTTATTTTCTTCACCCGGTGTGAGGAAGCCCAGTATGGGAGGTGTCACTCATAAAAGTCCATATCCAAAAAAAAAAAAAAGAGAAGTCCATATCCAATGATTATATACAGGTTTATATGACTCGTTGCATTCTAACCAAATCTGAAAGAAAGTTTGAATTGAAAGTGGATCAGGCCGGGTGCGGTGGTTCACACCTGTAAATCCCAGCACTTTGGGAGGTTGACGCAGGTGGATCACCTGAGGGCCAGAGTTGAGCCTGACCAAGATGGTGAAACCTCATCTCTACCAAAAATACAAAAATTAGCTGGGCATGTGCTGAGTGCCTGTAATCCCAGCCACTTGGGAAGCTGAAGCAGGAGAATTGCTTGAACCCGGGAGGCAGACGTTTTCAGTACGTCGTGCCACTGTACTCTAGCCTAGGGGACAGAATGAGACTCCATCAAAAAAAACAAAAGTGGATCACTCTGACATTCCTCCAGTTTTCCCTGGGAAAGGTTTGATTACCTGGGTTTGTTTCATAGAGGACCTAACTGGGGCTGGGAGTGCACAGGACCTGTCTGAGACACCCTGTGTCACTGGCTCTAGAAAAAGAGCCCCACCTGGGTATGCTAGGCACCCTCTTCCTTGGGACATTCCTATGTAACCTGGTTCTGGAGTGATCTTTTGTCATAGGAGTTTCATCACCTTGATTGTTTGCCGTTTTTCTACCACAGAGAACGCTGCTCCCTAGACCGTCAGAAAACCAGTCCCACAATGTTTGTTCCTTCTCCATCCTGTCTAACTCTTCCATAACTGGTAAGGACCCAGAGCTTTTCTGGGGTAGCTTTTCCGGGGTAGTTTTTCCCTCCTCCTCACCTGAGGGCCTTGGCTTTGGAAACAATGGGTGCTTATTTCCATGGCTTATTTTCAGGCATTCCTTTGTTCTTTCTACTGAAAAATACCTAATGTGCCCTATGTGCTGGGCCACGGACTGCCGTGGTGGGTGAGGCAGTTAGTCCAGAGGGTGCCCCTTCGTCTGTAGCCTCTGACGGCCCTGTGTGAGGCGGTTGGCTTGTTTTGAGTTACTGGAGCATCTCTTGTGTGCTCTCTGTATGTAACATCTTGCCAGCTGTTTTATGGAATGGATGTGTTCTTGGGGTGTGTGGATTATGCTTCCATCAGTCTGTACGTTTAGTGGGGGCCTTGGCTCCTGGCAGTAGATCTTACACAGGGAGAGGCTTCTAGTGAAACATGTACTCTGTGACTTACCTTTTCTACTTACCTTGACTTCCACATCTCTCACTGACACATGCAAGACCCTTATTATATATAGCTGTCGATTGCTTTTTCTCCTGCCTACTTTTCCATTTTCAACTGTGGAAAGCCTGGCAGGATGAAACCAAATTGCAGTATCAGAATCTTAGTCCAGAAACTGATACTCTGACTGCCCCGGGGCCTGTTCCTCAGTTCGGGGGCTTGTCACCCTTAAAGAGCCATTTCTGCAGGATGACAGTGGTGATTGCAGCCTTCCAGTAGCTCCTGGGAGGCACAGTGGTGGGTTCCAGAGCTTATGTAACGTTGGGGGCCTATGTGACTGCTGACTCCTCACATTAGCATTTGGAATGTTCGCTGGCTTCCAGCTTGGCTCAGTTTCCACACTCCCAACAGTGGCTGTAAAGGAAGCCCCCTGCGGCCCTGTCCTGCTGTGAGGGCACGGTGGGCGGGCTCGACATGTCTGCTTTTGCCCTCGCCCTCGCAGGGAGAGGTTCGTTCCGGCCCATCCAGTCTTCTCTGACCAAAGCAGCTCTGTCTCGGCCGATCGTGCCCAAGGTCCTTCCACCCCAGGCCACGAGTCACCTGGCCAGTAAGTCTGTACCTGCATGGCCACAGCCACTGAGTGAGCCTCTGAGGGATGTTTTTGTCACCAGGTTTTTTTAATGTTTTCTTCTCCAAATCATAATGTCTCATTACCCTTCACCGAGAACATCCAAGCCCTTGGCTCAAGCATTGACATGAGGTGTGAGGGAGAAGCTGTTCCCCGAGCCCTCTTGGGTCATACCATGGGTTGTCAGTAGAGCAGAGATGTGCAGTGTCCTTTCTGTTGCCAGGTACTATCGACTTAGCAGCTACGAGTGCTGGCATCCTCCCTGGGAACCCCCTCCCTGCCTTGGACACTGAGGGCTTGTCTGGTATCTCTCCACTGTCTTCAGACGAGGTGACAGGTGCCGTCTCTGGGCAGGACTCCACTGGAGCTCACCAGAATGGAGACGCCCTCCCCGCCATGGGGGTGAGTATGTTTAGAAGGGCTTTTCAGCATCACCACAAACTTCTGGTATGGACACCAAAGCCATGTGGCTGAGATCACACTGGACTCCAGCTCTGCCTTTGGAGGAGACTCACCAGACCAGGGCTGCCATGGCGTGAGCAAGCTCTGTGTAGTACAGAGCAGGAGAGGCATCCAGAGCCACTGACGGAAGGTGGGGACAGGCTTGCCATGTGGCATTGGAGAACCCAGAGCTAAGATGATGTGGAAACCTAGCTCCATCTGAGAGTGACCGTAACCAAGTTGGCAGCAGCGAGCCCATAGCGCCGTGCTCGGACATCACCGAGCATGTTTTTCATCTGGGAAAAGAACCCCCTGCATGGCCTTGACCGTTCCTCCTGTCCGAGGCTCCAAGCACCGGGTTTCTCCCATGGCCACTTCAGAGCCACTCCAAGGAGGGTGGGGTGGGCTGATACTCTTAAGACTTCAGGGAGCCCAGCTCTGCCTTCTATAAAGTTGACTTCCTGACAGAGGAACTTTAGTTCACTCTTTGAAGCCACAAAAAAATTTCAAGTACAGGGCCTATGCCCTGAAAGTGGCCTTTTAGCATTTTTGACCTTAGACCCCTGTCCGTTTATTGTCCCTCCACTGTTAAGAGGCCGTGGGGATGGAACACCTCTTTTTGGAACTCTGTCGCAGGCGAGGGTGTGGGCGGCGTCCGGTGCACCTCACAGCTGCTCATGGGCGTGCTGTTCCTGCAGGGCTCGGACCCGTTCGTCAGCATCCCTTCGAGACCTGAGCAGGAGCCAGTGACAGACAGTTTCCAGGTAGAATGCGCTTGTGTGCTGCCGAGCAAAGCAGCTGCCCCAGGACTCCCTCCAGTGCCCTGAGCTGCCACCTGTAGTCTTGCAGTGGCCTGGCTTCTCTCTGGGACTGCTCAGTGGCTTTGCTGTTCTTCCATCTGCTATGCCAGCTGCCCAGGGTAGATAAATGTGAATACAGCTGTCCTCTACCTCAGACTTCCCTCCTCCCCTCTCCCAAGTGGGCTGATTCAGAACAAGCTATGAAAAAACTCAGCTTTCTGGGAGGAGGAGGAGGCTGTCAGCTAGTAACTCTCCAGCACCCACCCTCTTTCTGGCGGTGTCAGAGCAGGTCCAGGCCGCTGCTGCCTGGCCTTCTGAGTCTGCCATATTGAGCGGTTTTAGGAGAAATAAATTCCCCGAGTGTATTCCTGAGTTGGAAGGATGAGGTGACTGCAGCACTCATCACCCTGTTGATTTGTCCACCTGATGTTTCCTCCCTTGTCGTGAGTTCTGATAGACTGGTTGTGTCTAAAAAATACCTGTCTCCCAGCAGGGCTCTTCTGTTCTCTCCTTATCTGAGCTGCCCAAGACTCCTCTCCAAAATGGCCTCTCCACACCACTGTCCTCGTCAGAGAGCTCCAGCACCCGGCTGTCTCCACCAGATGTCTCTGCTCTACTTGACATCTCCCTGCCTGGCCCTCCTGAGGATGCGCTGTCCCAGGGCGAGTCCGCCACACACATAAGCGACTCCATCATCGAGATTGCCATCAGTTCCGGCCAGTACGGTAAGGGCAGGGCGCACCCACAGCCCTTCCTGTCAGGAGGCGTTGATCTCCCACCCGAATACTTGGCACACATGCTGAAAATATTCCAGTTCTGTGATTTTTACGAATTGTCCTACAGAAGGGACATTGCAGGTGGATAAGGTACCTGGGACCTGAGGCTGCTGATGGCCTGCTAGGCTTGCTCCTCACCCTCAGGGGAGACAGTGGGATGGTCCCCCAAGGTGCTCTTCAGCCTGGGGATCGGAAAGTGTTTTTACAGTTGATCTTGAACCTGAGCAGGTGGCCCGCAGGTCTTGCAGAGCTTTCAAAGTAGTTGGGCTGGGCCCTGTGGGCTTTGGTCTCACCTGCTGTCTGGAACGAAGCTCCTGGGAGCAGTGGTTTGTTGGTCACTAGTGTGACTCAGGCTGTGGATTCAGAGAGACATGAGTTCACAGTGTGTTAGCATGTAGCCTTGGACAGGTCACCAACCTGTTGAACCTCCCTTTCCTGAGCAGTAAATTGGGAATAAGGTACAGCTCACAGGGCTGCTGTGGGTGCTGTGAGATGACTCGTGGAATCCATGGTCGCCACTACCATTACCTTCACTGTGCACCACGCCCTCCCGCCCCACGGAGCTGTCCTGCAGGTGCTATGCCCCTTACCTGCAGAGCCATGCCATCCATCTGATTCAGCAGGGCAGAGCCCTGCATTCCTGCTGTCTTCTCCATGGTGGGCTGGGCAAGTGAGGTGCTGTTCACCACCCCACAACAAGGCGTTTCTGATCTGGGGTCTTGGTTGGCAGGTGAAGGGGTTCCTCTTTCTCCAGCAAAACTGAATGGCAGTGACAGTTCCAAGATCCTTCCCTCCCCATCCAGCAGCCCCCAGCCAAACTGGATCGCCTCTCCCACCCACGACCCCCAGTGGTACCCGAGTGACTCCACTGACTCCTCGCTCAGCAGCCTGTTTGGTGAGTGTATGTAAAGGGCTCCTGTTTCCCTTCCCAGACCAGCAGGGGCCGGGGTCTGCAGGACACTGGATTCTCATTCTACTGCAGCCAGACTCCCACTGAGACGGTTGGCATGTTTGCTTCTCAAGTGTTTGTTTTTCTGAGTTAATATTTTTGTGTATAATTTGCATGTGGGAAAATGTACACATTTTTAGTGTACAGTTCATCAAGCTTTGGCAAGCATATACAGCCAGGTAACCCACAATCCGGTGGAGACCTAGAACATTCCTGTGACCCCAGATGCTGGGTTCTGTGTGCCTTCCTGGTCTGTCCAGCTAGCCTGGCCCCTCCCGACTCGGGCCCTCTCAAGGGGAGAAAAGGAAACTGGTGTCTTGGCCCTTGCTTGGCTCCTCTCCTTCTGTGGTCAGTAAGGTGTTTGGAAGTGGATGGTCCAGCTGCCACCCGGCACATTCTTGAATACAAATTGGAGAGTTCATAGGATGTGTCCATCCTCTTCCCCCATGGCCCGTTTGCCCACTGGGTATCAGTCGTGGCAGGAAGGGGTGTATCAGGGAAAGATACACCCTGCTGCTGTTGCCTCCATGGGGAGAGCTCCCATTAGCATGACTGGGGTCTGCCCGCCCATGGCTTTACAGAGTGGCCAGGGCTTGGAGCTGGGCAGCCTAAACAGTGGGCACCATGCCTGACAGCCCTGAACTGTTGGGTGCCCTGGGCCTGGGAGGTGCTTTGGCAGCCAGCACCCTGCAAGCGTTTTCTTTTGTCACATGTAGCAGCACAGTTTTGTCCACAGTCACATGTAAATTGTGAAAAATTGGAAACAGGCCAGGCGTGGTGACTCATGCCTATAATCCTACCACTTTGGGGAGGCCAGGGTAGGAGGATTGCTTGAGACCAGGAGTTTGAGACCAGCCTGGGCAACATAGAGGGACTTTGTCTCTACAGAAAATTTTATTTTATTTAATTTTTTTTTTTTTTTTGAGATGGAGTTTTGCTCTTGTTACCCAGGCTGGAGTGCAATGGTGCGATCTTGGCTCACCGCAGCCTCCGCCTCCTGGGTTCAAGCAGTTCTCCTGCCTCAGCCTCCCGAGGAGCTGGGACTACAGGCATGCATCACCATGCCCAGCTAATTTTTGTATTTTTAGTAGAGACGGGGTTTCCCCTTGTTGACCAGGATGGTCTCGATCTCTTGACCTCGTGATCCACCCGCCTCGGCCTCCCAAAGTGCTGGGATTACAGGCGTGAGCCACCGTGCCCGGCCCCCTGCAGAAAATTTTTAAACTAGCCAGGTGTGGTGGTGCATGCTTGTAGTCCCAGCACTTCGGGAGGCTGAGGTAGGGGGACTGCTTGAGACTAGGAATTCCAGGCTGCAGTGAACCATGATTACCAATGCAGTGCAATGCAGCCTGGGCAACAGAGTAAGACCCTGCCTTAAAAAATATTAAAGACAAGTTGAAAACAGTCTGCATGAGACTAGTCACCAAAGAAAATATGGGGGTAGGGGATGGCAGTGAGAGAGTGGGAGGCTGTGGGACTCGCGGAAAACATCTGTGTGTACCAAGGCCTGTTAAATGAGAAGAGCTCTTCACAGCATGTTGAGTCTCTTGGAAGCTCTTCACACAAGGATTGTGGCCAGCCAGGGCTGGCACTAGGGCTGGGGCCAGGGCTTGGCCTGGCTATGCCTAGCCTCAGGACCCTTCCACTGGACTGGTCCAGACCAAGCAGTGTTCAGGGTGTTTTCCTCTGGTCTTTTCTGTGCAGCAAGCTTCATCTCCCCAGAGAAGAGCCGGAAGATGTTGCCCACTCCCATCGGGACCAACAGTGGCACCTCCTTGCTTGGCCCCAGCTTGTTGGATGGAAACTCAAGGGACTCATTTGTGTCCAGGTCCCTGGCTGATGTCGCAGAGGTGAGTGCATTGACCTCACACCTGTCCTTAACAACCAACCCTCCTGCACACCTGTGGGTTAGTAAGAGTTATTTGCCAAGAGTGGAAGATCAGAAGACAGCATGTGCACACTCAGATCTCTTGACTACTAGGATGGAGACATCTGGGGATGCTGTGCCAGCTCCGGTCTCCACATGCTTAATGGCTGACTCTGTCACAGCTGAGCTCTGCAGGCCTCTGAACTGGGAGCCCTGGTCTGGGGTGCAGAGCCGGGTCTCTGAAGGCAGCCAGAGCCGAGCTGCAATGTCATGTGTCCTTCACCAGCTGTGAGGTGCTGTGGTGCGGGCACCGTTGTGGATAAGTAAAGGGTGGTCACAGCAGTTGTGTCATTGACACTCCCATCCTAACAGCAGGACCTTTGAGCAGCGTCCCCCTGGGTCACGTTGAGCTGCGGTGCAGGGGAGCCAGGATGGGCTCTGCTGTTGTCATGCTTCTCCTACGCCCAGGGTAGTGATAGGAGGAGTCATTGGAGCAGAATTTTGATGTGGAGGCGAAATGTGGTTTGTGACTCTCCTCTTTTGACCAGATGCACTGTCCCTCTTTTTTTGGCCACGCCATCTGGTTGTAGCCCCCAAGGCATCCACCACAAGGTTTGCCAGGCATCCATGGGCAGGTGAGGCTTGCAGGGTAAAGACAGGCCCATTTCACCGTGATGCATGGTGCAGAGAGGCAGGTGCGTGAGAGATCCGGGTGAGGGCTCTACAGACAGGGAGGGGACTCCAGTTCCAGGGGCCACTCACATGGGCTTGGCCTATGTAAAAGTCCTGGAGCAGCATTCCCTGAATCTGGTCCCCACAGTGTTGCTCCGTGTTCCTTGAGGATTTTGTAGGCAGATACTTAAGGGAAACCCTTGATCCAGAAAAGCTCAAAACACCTGTTTCTCGCAGACACCTCCTCTTCTCGGTATCCGAATATGAATCGTGACTCTTGAGGTGATGAGCTCCTGGGAAGGCTTTGGAGAATTCCAAGCCAAGCCATGATATGACTGGAAATTTTAGCCAAACAAATGCATAGACACAATTAATAGAGTAGACCTCCATCTTGCATAGCGTGGGTTTTCTCAAATGTGTTTGGCCCCAGAATCATCATTCAGAGCACACCGTGGACTCATGTTTTCCAAGAAGCCGGTCTCTGTCTCTTCCCATGCTTGTGTGCGTGTTCCTAAGGTCCCGGCTCTGTGGAGGTGGGCCCTGCCTACGTGTCCTGAGATAACATGCCAGGACCTCACTGTCGAAAGGACAGGTCACAGCCCACTGACTGGAGCCCTTTGGAGTCAGAAATGCAGAATGACACCCTCACCCCAATAAGAATTTGCACTTTTAACAAAATCTTGGGCAACATATGACACATGGGAATGAGTAGCAGAGAAAGGGTGCAGTTAGTATTTGTGAAACACTGTCTGTCGTGAGTCATGCGAACACGTATCGACCTGCAGAAAGAGCAAGTCGGTGTTTAGCACAAGGATTTTCCCAAGAGTGCTGTACTCAGAATGTGAGTGTGTGTGTCAGCAGGTCCTTGTTGTCTGGAAGGACAGTCTGAGGCATTTGTGGATGAAAGGGTCTGGTGATAGGGCTGGCATGAAGGGGATGGGGAGTGGAGCTGGGTGGCCCTGGGATGAAAGGGGTGGGAGCTAGGCCAGGCGCAGTAGCTCACGCCTGTAATCCCAGCATTTCGGGAGGCCGAGGCAAGCAGATCACGAGGTCACAAGTTCGAGACTAGCCTGACCAACATGGTGAAACCCCATCTCTACTAAAAATACAAAAGCTAGCCATGGTGATTCATGCCTGTAATCCCAGCTATTCAGGAGGCTGAGATAAGAGAATCACTTCAACCCAGGAGGCGGAAGGTTGCAGTGAACCAAGATTGCACCACTGCACTCCAGCCTGGGCGATAGGGCGAGACTTCATCTGAAATAAAAAGGAAGGGGTGGAAGTTGATGGTGAACACACAGGGGAAGGGGAAGGAGAATTACTCTTTGTTCTGCTTTTGAAAACAAATTTTAATTTGTCTGACATTTCCCTTAAGAAAAGCATAAAACTTCATTTATGCCATAGCTCTACTGAGGATTTTCCAGACTTACTGCATTCACAGTAACATGAAGTTCATTAAGGAATATTTATGCAGGGCCTACTGTGTGCAAACAAAGGCCCCTGTCCTCATGAGGCTTCTGCTCTGGAGCAGCACACAGACAATAAACAGTGAAAACAGCACATTCCACGTATTTGCTCACAAGACTAAGTCTTGGTGCCGCGGCCGTCCCATGTCCCGTCCCTCCTCAGCCCTGTGCTGCCTCACCCACTGTGTCATGGCCACCTTCTTGGTCATGCTTCTGAGTCAAAGCCTCTTCCTGTTTGAGGGAAGGTGCCTGTTGCTTCTTTAAAAAGGAACGTGCTCCCCACGTGTCCTCAGGACTGATGGGAACATGCCCCCACCACATGTCCTTGGGACTCTTGATGGGATTGTGCCCCCCCACCTGTCCTCATGTCTCTGACAGGAACGTACCCTCCATGTGTCCTTGGGACTGAGGGGAACGTGCTTCCTACATGTCCTCGGTTCTCACCCTACCTCCTGCTCAGGTCCCAATCCTTGGAGCACCCTCACTGGCCTCCTTCCCCTGAACACTCTCCCCATCACCCTTCTGTCTCCACAGGCTGCCCCCAGTCCCTGTGTGTGCTGCGTACTGTCTGCCTGCCTGCTGGGTGTCTTTCCCCTTAGGTCTCATGGCAGGAGGGAACTGGCACCGTCATCCCAGCCATCAGATGTGCCCTGCACAGTAGGCTGTCTACTAGCACTTACCTAGAGTGTGTGGGCAGACGACAGGTGATTCTGAGATTCTGCAGAGAGCCCTGTGCTGCCATCCACGGCTAGGTTCCTGCAGCAGGAGTCAGTGGGAGCTTCTTGTCCTGTGTAGGAAGCTGCCCTCCACTGAAGGCCCAGCAGATCACAGTGACTTCTTCCTGCCTCCTCTTCCTGCAGGTTGTGGATTCCCAGCTGGTGTGCATGATGAATGAAAACAGCATCGATTATATTTCTCGGTTCAACGACCTGGCCCAAGAGCTGTCCATCGCTGAGCCTGGCCGCCGAGAAGTTCTGTTTGATGGTGGTGGAGGCGGTCCCCCTGTCAGTGACCTGTCCCAGTGACCACATGTCCTGGTGGCAGATGAAGCCCTCTTCCAGCTAGAGAAAAACAGATCAAGCCCAGGAGCCCCAGAGGATGGTCTGAACAGAGGCATCTCCACACCCATGACTGTACAACAGGCAGGAATGTGGTCACAGAGCTGCTTCCCCACAAGCAGCAGGCAGTGGCGTCCCAGGAGACCAGGACGAGCTCTCGGGAAGGGCCGACGTTAGAAATGGCTGTGGTGCTGGAGCAGTTCTTCACCACGCCCGGGCCCACATTAGGGTCTGCATAGTGATCCCATTTCAGCCCAAGCTCTGCCTCGATTGTTGTGTTGGATGTAAAGGTGGTGGTTCTTTCTGAGACAAGGGAGTGTGTGTGCCTTGGTATAGTTGCCTCGTGCTAGGAGCCGTGATCTCCCACTCTGCAGGGAGGCCCAGCTCCTGCTGCTTGATTTTTGCCAAACCTGTGCCATGCTTCGGCTGTACCCTCTGTGGAATGTAACAGGCAGGACAGTTGGTTGTGGCCTGGGCTTGTGTCGCGTGGTGTCGCACCCTGAGGCAGCAAGCGCACAGATGCTGATCGCAGGCTGCCGAGGAGTCCTGGGGCCCTGGGCTGGTGCCTCCCCTGTCTAAAGGTTTTGTTTGATCTCTCTGAACAGGAAGTGGGGGCAGCAAGAGTCCTGTACTATGCAGGTCGTGTGGATTTTACATGGGACCCTGCTAAGCTGGTTCAAAATGTTTTTCTTGTGTTTTAAGGATTAGGAGACATGGAAGAGGAAGAACAAAGCCCCCACGGTAGTTGGTTTCCTTCCTGTGTCCCTTTGCAAGCTTCCAGGTGACCTGAGATGTCATTTGTCTCTACTGGGGTGACCTCTAAGCACTAATATGATTACAGCAAAAACTTTCCTGATAAGTTCTGAAACTCGATCCGTGACTATTTGGCACTTAGGACAAGTCCACCTTTGCAGGGAAAGTGTCTCGTGGGCATGGGTGTGGGCATGCCTAACACGTGTGTTTAATCCCTTCGTACCTTTGCCCTAAGATAGCTGAGTCTCCTTTCCATTTGGGACACTCACGCAAGGGCCCAGACATCTGGATGTGGTCGGACGTCACCAAATGTACGCCTTCATGGTGGTCTTCCTCCTTGCACCCCCTGAGGTGGCCAGCCTTCCTACTGCAGACTGCCCAACATCCAGTCTTTCCCAGGATGGAGCTAACAAGGGCCCCTTTGCCGTCTCAGCCTCAGGAGTTCCAAGCACATGAGTCACTGTCCAGCCGCATCCAGTATGGCTTGGAGCTGCTACAGAGGTGTTGGGCAGGCTATGCCTCTGCCGCCATCTCTCCCTTCCTGCCTCATCCCCCACAGTAGTCAGGATTGATTGTGCTTTCCTGACCCACTTGGACCTACTCTTTGACTCTCCACCATTCCTCTCCCCTCACAAATGTGGCATGTAAGGTCAGCCCTGGCCCCTCCCCTGTTTCTCTCCCCCTCCACAATGGAGAAGGTGAAAAGAGGGGAAATACCTTGGGTGTGGACAAGCAGGTGGACACCCTCCATCCTGCAGTCTCGCCAGTCCACCACAGCCACTGTAGACCATTGGGAGGATGTGGAGAGGACAGTGGGCTTCCAGGCAAGAGCTTCCTTTTGTCTCACGAGTTTTTCTTAGAGTTCTTGCCTGAGCTGGCTTCCCTCATTCAGACCTTGACATGAGATCTTAAGCAAACAGTCCCAAAGCTCTTGGAGGTGGAAAAAAAACATGGTGCCACTTGATTGGGAGAGAGACAGTAGTGTTTGAGCTGCAGCATCTTTAAACTAGCTTGTGTTTTGTACTTAATAGATCAGCTTCCAAAATTAGCATCTCATGGAGCCAGAGAAAGACAAGTAGATCTCCCTCTGGGCATCTGACTTTGCTGTGTCAGGGTTAGGCTACCAAGCCGAGTTTAGACCACTGCTAGCTTTTTCATACTCCCGTGGGCGAGACCAGAGATGCCAAGTCTTAACAGCATTGAGCTGCATGCACTGTGCCAGGGACAGCAGGGTTCATGAACTGCCTGTCAGGGCGCCTGTTACTCCCAAGTGGGGTGAAGCTTTGAAGTCAGGGTCTGCCTTGGTAGACTCTTTAGACAGTATCTACCACTTGGTTCTGCAGGGTAGAACCAAGCAATGACTGCAGCCATATGGCCACCCAGTGGGTAGATAGATGGGTTAGGGAGGAGGACAGACTGACTCCTCTCCTGTAAGAAAGCTGACAGGGTGTTAGGGGATTCTGCTTCTCTAGTAACTAGACAGGTGATACACATTTGCTTGCCACGTTAAGGGAAAGTGATGTCATTTGTTGGAGAAAAACAATGGATGCATTTTCTCCTCGCCTAAATGAATACTGATGTACAAAAAATAGGCAAATGTTAATGGCTGGAATTTTGAAAGATCCAAACAGAGAAGTCTTCCACTTCCTGTATCTTCTGCCTTTCCAAAGGAAGCGGCGATCATCTCAACATGAGCCTGTGGCTTCCTTTGTGCATTTGAGCATGCTATAATTAAGATGAGATCAGTTCCTTAGAAAAAGCTTTCCCAAACTCTTATGTTGTCTGGGATCTTTGCTGATCCGCCTTTTCTGGAGATTGGGACAGAGCGTCTGTGGTGCAGGGAAGTTAGTCCTCTGGCCTCGACTCTGTTGTGGATGTGCAGTGATGAGCGAGCATTGTGTGCCTCCAAGGACGCCGAATTCATGGCTTCCTGGCTGTTTCGTCCTTCTGTGTCTTGTAGCTGGAGGGTGCCAGTTCAAGGAGTGGGGTCTTGGCGGCGTTTCTGCAGTTGGTCTCCTTGCTTTGCCCACCACCTCCAGGTGCTGGGCATCAAAGGCAATGACCTTTTTAGTTTAATAGCATCTTTTTTTTTTCTTTTTTTTGAGACAGTCTCACTCTGTCATAGGCTGGAGTGCAGTGGTGCTATCTCAGTTCACTGCGATCTCTGCCTCCTGTCTTCAAGCGATTCTCCTGCCTCAGCCTCCCAAGTAGCTAGGACTACAGGCGTACACCACCACACCAGGCTAACTTTTTGTATTTTTAGTAGAGACAGGCTTTCAACATGTTGGCCAGGATGGCCTCAATCTCCTGACGTTGTGATCCGCCCACCTCAGCCTCCCAGAGTGCTGGGATTACAGGCGCGAGCCACCGCGCTGGCCAGTTTGATAGCATCTTTAATTAGATCACAGCATTGAATTCCAACTTCTTCTGCAAAGAAAGTTGGGGGGCATAAGACACCGGAATGTGGGAGGAGGACCTTGCGCTCTAGCAGATGCATTTGTCAGGAAATATGGCACTTTGTCTTAAGAAAACAAGGAAAGAGTAATTTAAAACCAAGGAAAGAAACCCACAGCACACCCTTTGCGGCTGTCAGCGCTCTGCTGATGTCACAGTAGCAGCGCATCCTTGGGGTGGGTGAGGTGTGGGGAGCCAAGCCCCTGGCCCTGCCTTCCACGCCCCACACCCCTTCTCTCCCTTCTCAGTTAAGCCATAGCGAGGCCTCTGCTCGTTTCAGATGTGAATTTGTTTTATAGATTATAAATATGCATATACAGTGTATGTATAAAGCAGAATGCCTGCCTTTCCTGGTTATTTTTTGTACCATATTGTAAATTATATTATTTATTCTTTACCAATTTTGGGAATAAAAGGTGTTTTGGTTATTTAATATAATAAACAAGAACTGTTAAACTTCTGTTTAAATTTCCAGTTCAACTTGTAAATGTTTTTATTGTGCTTAAATACATACTAATGTTGATCTAAGGACTGTGCTTTGTGCCTGTTCTTCAGGGCCACGCACCTGCGGACCGTGCTTGGGCGAGCAGGTGCGGCCCCAGTGGTGGGCGCGCTCCCTCCACCAGACCGGGTTTCCTCCCGAGGGCGCGGCCGCCCCGCGGTCCGCCCAGCCCGCCGCCCAATGGGAGCTCCCAGCTCCTCGAGCGACGTCGCCTTTCCCCAATCCGCTGTGCGCGCAGTGCCGGCTGTTCAAAGTCTGACTCGTTGGGGGTGGGCATGAGGGGCGGGGACCGCGCCGTGATAGGCTGCGAAGGAAAGATTGGCGTCTTGGCGACCAATGGGCGCTGGCGGGCGGCTTGGTACCTGCGCTGGGCAGGCGGGAACCGCGCGCGGCGAGCTGTGGGTGGCGACGGGCGACATGTTCCAGGGCCCGGAAAGCGAGGGCGGCCGCGCCGGCTCCAGGTGTGGCGCGGGGGACGCGGGGAACGCGGAAGGCGGGAGGAGGGCGGCGGGGGGCAGGGAGCGCGGCCGGGTGGCAGGGACGGGTGGGCCCTGGGCGTCCACGAGCTGCGTGGGGTTCGGGGAAAGGTAGGGAGACCTCACAGAGGCCCCTGGGGCCGCCGCTGTCCTCGCTGCCCCGCCGCCCGGCTGAGGCCCGGAGCCCGAGGGGTCGGCTCGCCGAAGCCCAAGCTGTGGAGAGCTTCCCGTGACCGAGGCCGAGGGCGCGGAAGGGCTCCCGGGTTCTGGGAACAAAGCTGTGTGGAGGGCGGGCTGCGCTCCCGCGCGTCTGGGCGCCCGCGTTCCGTGGGGTGCGTAGGGGGATTCTTGGGGGCGATTGCCCGGGGGAAGGTTGTGCCCGTGGGTGCGGCCCATTCTGTTTGTGGGGTGCGTGTCCGTGTTCGGGGGGGTGTGTCGTGTCCCTAAGGGGTGTGCGGCGCTGTTTGTGGGTGTGTCTGGTCGTGCCCCCCTCGTGTGTGTGTGGCTGTGTGACGTGCCTGCGTCCCCTGCCCGTGTCCCTGCTGCGTGTGCGGCCGTGTGCCCTGCCCGTGTCCCTGCTGCGTGTGCGGCCGTGTCCCCTGCCCGTGTCCCTCCTGCGTGTGCGGCCGTGTGCCCTGCCCGTGTCCCTGCTGCATGTGCGGCCGTGTCCCCTGCCCGTGTCCCTCCTGCGTGTGCGGCCGTGTCCCCTGTCCGTGTCCCTCCTGCGTGTGCGGCCGTGTCCCCTGCCCGTGTCCCTGCTGCGTGTGCGGCCGTGTCCCCTGTCCGTGTCCCTCCTGCGTGTGCGGCGATGCACCCTGCCCGTGTCCTTCGTGTGTGACCGTGTGCCCTGCCCGTGTCCCTGCTGCGTGTGCGGCCGTGTCCCCTGCCCGTGTCCCTCCTGCGTGTGTGACCGTGGGCTCTGCCTTTGACCCTGTTGCGTGTGTGGCCGTGGGCTCTGCCCGTGTCCCTGTTGCGTGTGTGGCCGTGTGCCCTGCCCGTGTCCCTGCTGCGTGTGGCCGTGTCCCCTGCCCGTGTCCCTGCTGCGTGTGCGGCCGTGTGCCCTGCCCTTGTCCCTGCTGCGTGTGTGGCCGTGGGCCCTGCCCGTGTCCCTGCTGCATGTCGGCCGTGTCCCCTGCCTGTATCCCTCCTGCGTGTGTGACCGTGTGCCCTGCCCTTGTCCCTGTTGCGTGTGTGGCCGTGGGCCCTGCCCGTGTCCCTGCTGCGTGTGCGGTCGTGTGCCCTGCCCTTGTCCCTGCTGCGTGTGTGGCCGTGGGCCCTGCCCGTGTCCCTGCTGCGTGTGCGGCCGTGTGCCCTGCCCTTGTCCCTGCTGCGTGTGTGGCCGTGGGCCCTGCCCGTGTCCCTGCTGCATGTGTGACCGTGGGCCCTGCCCTTGTCCCTGTTGCGTGTGGCCGTAGGCCCTGCCCTTGTCCCTGTTGTGTGTGTGGCCGTGTGCCCTGCCCGTGTCCCTGCTGTGAGTGTGGCTGTGTCCCCTGCCCGTGTCCCTGTTGCGTGTGCGGCCGTGTCCCCTGCCCTTGTCCCTGTTGCGTGTGTGGCCGTGGGCCCTGCCCGTGTCCCTCCTGCATGTGTGGCCGTGGGCCCTGCCCGTGTCCCTGCTGCGTGTGCGGCCGTGTCCCCTGCCCGTGTCCCTCCTGCGTGTGTGGCCAAGTGCCCTGCCCTTGTCCCTGTTGCGTGTGTGGCCGTGCGCCCTTCCGGTGTCCCTGCTGCGTGTGTGGCCGTGTGCCCTGCCTGTGTCCCTCCTGCGTGTGCGGCCGTGTGCCCTGCCCTTGTCCCTGTTGCGTGTGTGGCCATGTGCCCTGCCCGTGTCCCTCCTGCGTGTGTGGCCGTGTGCCCTGCCCGTGTCCCTGCTGCATGTGTGGCCATGTGCCCTTCCGGTGTCCCTGCTGCGTGTGTGGCCGTGTGCCCTGCCGGTGGCCACGCTTCTACCAGTTCATGTGAGTCCACTTCCTCCTTTGGAAAATGCCAGGCCATCTCGGGTAGAGCCAGTTACCTTCTTTGATCTTAAACAGTCTGGGGAGGCCGATGGCGCTCCTGGGCTTTGCTGTAGGAAGAAGTGGATGGGAACGAAGATCCCCTGACTCAGGTTTAATGGCCAGGGATGCTTAGCACACTTTTCTTGTGTTTTTGAACTGGTAAAGCACTCTCTGGGTATTGGAACTCATACATTAGCATGACAGAGCTGACAAGGTCTTTCATGCCACTTGAGCAGTCAGCTTATGTTGTGAAGTTTGGGTCTTCTGATGCCTGAGGTTTTCTGTCTGATGTGCCCCTGTGTTGAAATAGTTGCTCCATGCCACAAAGAAAAATCAGCACTGAGACAAAGGATCCTTCAGCAACGCAATTTTTACTTCCTGGACTGCAGGAAGGGTACCCTCACTGGCCATCTTGCCACAAGACTACAGTGAACACAGGAAAACGCACACATTTATTCCTCGTGCGTTTGGGGTTGTCCTTTCTGCTGTGTCTGATCTCCGTTGGCTGAAGCCAGACCTCACAATCTAAACTAAAACTCAAAATTGGCTAACAACTTAAAACTTTTCTAAACAGATAAAAGCAAGGGAGAGCTGGGACAGGCCTGTGAGCACGTCCAGCACAGATATCCTGATTAAAGTACAAGGACATAGAATGTACTATGTGCCTGTAAGCATGGCGTGTCTACCAGCTATATAGGATAGGGCTTAACAAAGCTATTAGCATACTTATTCTTTAACAAGAAAGGCAGCATTAAAAAGGAGCTTTTCTACTTCCCATACGCTCTGTGGCACAGCCTCACCGGAGAAGTAGAAGATAATGTGTGTGTCTCACTGTTAAGACAAATACTGTATCAACTAAATTCTAAAGAAAAGAATTGCTCCAACTTGCTAAAAACTCTTTAAATTGACCGGGTACGGTGGCTCAGTTCTGTAATCCCAGCACTTCGGGAGGTCAAGTGGGGTGGATCACCTGAGGTCAGAAGTTCAAGACCAGCTAACATGATGAAACCCCGTCTCTACTAAAAATAGAAAAATTAGCCACACATGGTGGCGTGAGCCTGTAGTCCCAGCTGCTTGGGGACAGTGAGGCAGGAGAGTCACTTGAACCCGGATGCAGAAGTTGCAATGAGCTGAGATTGCGCCACTGCACTCCAGCCTGGATGACAGAGCATGATTCCATCTCAGAAAAAAAAATACTAGATGTAGGGGGGTTAGGTCAGTATTCAGTGATACATGTAACCAAATAATTAACCTTTAATTCATGGAACAGTGGTTATTACTCATGCCTAGGTCTACCCTGAGGTGGGACCAGGAGCTCAAACTGGAATGATGAGAGCGAATTGGTTTCTGGTTCCTGATGGCCAGGGTTCTGCCCCACCTACGTCAGCGGCAGCGTGTGGGCTGCATCCCCAGCCCTGTCCCAGTTGTGTGTGTTCAGTACCTTTCCTTTTTGTTTGGGCCACCTGGCACTGGCTGCCGGTTAAATGGTGGTGTTTATAAACACCCAGAGTGACACCAGTTTTTTTTTTTTGTTTTTTGTTTTGGTTTGTTGTTGTTGTTGTTTAGACAGAGTCTTACTCTGTCGCCCAGGCTGGAGTGCAGTGGCACCATCTCAGCTCACTTCAACCTCTGCCTCTCGGGTTCAAGCGATTCTCCTGCCTCAGCTTCCCGAGTAGCTGGGACTACAGGCACGCGCCACCACACCCAGCTAATTTTTGTATGTTTAGTAGAGACGAGGTTTCACCTTTTTGGCCATTATGGTCTCCATCTCTTGACCTCCTGATCTGCCTGCCTTGGCCTCCCAAAGTACTGGGATTACTGGTGTGAGCTGCCATGCCTGGCCAACACCAATGATTTTATGTTAACTGTCGTGCCCCAGAAGTTAGCTGCAGAGGTGCATGCTGAAGTCATATTCCAAACTACTTTGGGGGATTTGTTTCTGGACAGGTTGTTGTGAAAAGGAGAAAGTCTTCCTTTAAGGATGGCGAAGAACTGGTCTGAACTGGGCAATGAGGTATCATTGGAAGCTTCTACTTGAGGTCCATGAGAAGCTGCACATTTGCCACTCATCTGACAGTGGTTGAGTCACAGGGCAGGTGCCTTGTAAGGGCCACAGTTTGTTTTGCTTTGAAGAGAATCAAGTGGTGGCTGTAAGATTACCCAGCCAGGTTTTCCTCTCCCAAGAACTTACATCTCTTGTTTTCTTGCTGAGGAATTATCTTGTGTTAAAGGGATCTTGTAGAAGCATTATGCTTTAGCCATGATTAACGTGAGATCTTCCTTTAAGCTGTAACGTTTATATTTGTAAGGAGTTTAATCCGAGTTTACTTCTCACTGTTTCTCTCCAAGCCTGACCAGTCCCCTAATCCTTTCTGAAACTCAGGGACGAAGTGTTGGAGAGGGTCAGGAGCATGGGGACCCCCCCAGGAGGGCCACACGGGTTTTCCCTACCTCTCCAGTGCTGCTGTCCATTCCAGCTGTGTGAGGTTTTTCTTCTGTGCGCTTCTCGTGTGTGTTTTGAATATCTTCACTGAAATATTTTGAAGGGATACCACAAAAGGAAAAAATAATTGGGAAGCACCCCCACCCACATTGTGAATTTGTCCCCAAATGTCTGAGCCCTAGCGTTCCCCTCCCCCTATTAGTGTCATAGTGGTAAGCGTGCCTGTATCCTACAGAAAGCCACACTGCACCATTGTTGTCAGGCTCTGTCCTTAGTGAAAGGTCTATTGAACTCTGAGTTCCATTCATCCGAGACCCCTTTGAGGCAGCCTTGCTGTCTGTGTGAAACCTGCAGTAGGACCTGCTGCCTTTGATGGAGGTGACTGCTGCCCCTTACCTGGGGCTGGGCCTGTATGCGCCACAATTTCTGCTAAAACATTATTTGGCACCACTTTTTTTTTCCTTTGCTTGTTTTCAAATAAAATTCAGAAAACCGGCTGGGCGCGGTGGCTCAAGCCTGTAATCCCAGCACTTTGGGATGCCAAGGCGGGTGGATCACGAGGTCAAGAGATCAAGACCATCCCGGTCAACATAGTGAAACCCCGTCTCTACTAAAAATACAAAAAATTAGCTGGGCATGGTGGCACGTGCCTGTAATCCCAGCTACTCAGGAGGCTGAGACAGGAGAATTGCCTGAACCCAGGAGGCGGAGGTTGCGGTGAGCCGAGATCGCGCCATTGCACTCCAGCCTGGGTAACAAGAGCGAAACTCTGTCTAAAAAAAAAAAAAAATTCAGAAAACCACACAGAACAATATTAAATATTGTATTTCCATCACCCCAAAGTAACACTGGTTATTTCAAGTAACTACGGCTCCATTGGTACCTTTCCACGTGGAGGCCACAGACTCAGTTTGGGTTTCACCTCTTCCAAACTTGGGAGTCCCAGGGGTACTCAGTATCTGTCACATCACTCACACAGACACTGAAACCACTGTGGGTAGCTCTAGCTTTCCCATTGAAACTTGAAGCTCCTCTGGGGTGAGGACTTGCTCTTTGATCTATCTACAGGGTCTGGGGAAGGATTGCCAGTGATAGGTGCTCAAGAAATATGTAAATTGAACTGAAGCCAGGGTAAAAGGCAGAGGAGAGGAGACTGTGAATGTAGGGTATGTGGGGTAGGGAAAGAATCCTAGAGAGCTTACAGTCAAGGTGAGTCTACCTGGAATCGGATCTGACTGTAGCACCTTGAGGGCTTGAGAGATGAGCCATGTTTGAAATAAGTCGGTCAAAGAAATTTTAGCTCATGCTCCGCTCACATGATGCTTGATATGAAATTCAGTTCAGTTCTAAACACTGCAGACCTTCATCTCTTATTTCCAAAGAGGTGACTTCAGAGACCTGCGCATGTTTAGACCTGCTGCACTAGCTAAGAAACATGCAGAATTGGCGGGACACAGTGGCTCACACCCGTAATCCCAGCACTTTGGGAGGCCGAGGCAGGCGGATCACTTGAGGTCAGGAGTTCTAGACTAGTCTGGCCAACATGGTAAAACCCCATCTGTACCAAAAATACAAAAAATAGCTAGGCATGGTGACATGCACCTGTAATCCCAGCTAGTCAGGAGCCCAAGGCAGGAGAATTGCTTGAACCTGGGAGGTGGAGGTTGCAGTGAGCTGAGATAACGTTACTGTACTGCAACCTGGTGACAGAGCAAGACTCTGTCTCAAAAAAATAGTCCGGAGGTGGTGGCTCAGGCCTGTAATCCCAGCACTTTGGGAGGCCGAGGGGGGAGGATCACCTGAGGTCAGGAGTTTGAGACCACCCTGGCTAGCATAGTGAAATCCCGTCTGTACTAAAAATATAAGAATTAGCAGGGGATGGTGACAGGCACCTGTAATCCCAGCTACTCGGGAGGCTGAGACAGGAGAATCACTTGAACCTAGGAGGTGGAGGTTGCAGTGAGCGGAGATTACAGCATTGTACTCTGACCTGGGTAACAGGAGTGAGACTCGGTCTCAAAAAACAAAAAAGCATGAAGAATTACCAGGGCTGCATGATTCATAAATGGGTATGGAAGTCAGGTGGCCTTATTATGGCCACTATCAAAGCACCTCACCTAAAATCTTGTTCAGCCTCTT
Organism: Saimiri boliviensis; assembly: GCF_048565385.1. Taxonomy (NCBI): domain Eukaryota; kingdom Metazoa; phylum Chordata; class Mammalia; order Primates; family Cebidae; genus Saimiri; species Saimiri boliviensis. Next base: position 10,182,976 of record NC_133460.1, on the reverse strand, counting down.
TTTGCTGAAACAAGGTCTTAGCTGGTGTATAGTAGTGCAATCATGGTTCACTGCAGCTTTGACCTCCTAAACTCAAGCCATCCTCCAGCCTCAGCTTCCGAAGTAGCTGGGACTACAGGTGCGTGCCACCATACCCAGCTAATTTTTGTATTTTTTGTAGAGATGTGGTCTCCCCGTAGCTGGCATTACAGTTGTGCACCACCACGCCTAGCTAATTTTCTTGTATCTTTAGTAGTGAGAGAGTTTCTCCATATTGGTCAGGCTGGTCTCAAACTCCTGGGCTCAGGCAATCCTCCCACCTCAGCCTCCCAAAGTGCTGGGATTACAGGTGCTAGCTATTGCTCTCATGTAGTTCTTTCTAATTTAAGCTTGGTTATTGGTTATTTTTTATATATATAATTTTTCTTAGTCGGCGCGGTGGCTGATGCCTGTATTCCCAGCACTTAGGAAGGCCAAGGCAGGTGGATCACTTGAGGTCAGGAGTTTGAGACCAGCCTGACCAATATGGAGAAACTCCATCTCTACTAAAAATACAGAAAAATTAGCTGGGTGTGGTGGCGCATGCCTGTAATCCCAGCCACTCGGGAGGCTGAAGTAAGAGAATTGCTTGAACCCGGGAGGCAGAGGTTGCAGTGAGCTGAGATTGTATCATTGCACTCCAGCCTGGGCAACAAGAACAAAATTCCATCTCAAAAAATAATAATAATTTTCTCAAATGCACCTGGTGTTTTTTCCCTCACTCCTCAAATCCTCCAGGAAATGCCAGCTGCTGACAGGAAGTTTGACATCCGCCTCCCTCAGCCTCCTGAGCGGACAAGGACCCTGGGCACCACTTCCGAGGTCTGCCAGCACATGCTGGCTTCTGTGGTAGCCTGGCCAGCCCATGGGTCTCTCTGCAGGCGGAGACTGGGAAGCGCTCTGCCTTCCTGCTTTATAGCAACAGATCTGAGAACTCCATTCACTTCCCATCACAAGGAGCCCTCAGCGCTCTTTCTAGCTCTTTTGAGGAGACAGAAACATTTTGCATATCCTGTTATTTTTGTGTTTGGAAAGCTTTCCAGTGAGATCTAACCTTAAATCATAGTCATTTGTGTGGTGTTGAGCCCTGTAATTCCAAGTACAGTCATTCTTGGTATCCCTGGGGAGTTAGTTCCAGGACCCCCCTGATAACAAAATCCATGGATGTTTAAGTCCTTGTTAGGAAGTGGTGTGGTGTTGCATATAAGCTATGCACATCCTCCTGTATGCTTTCAATCATTTCTAGATTACATTTAATACCTAATATTATGCAAATAGTTATTATACTGTATTACCTAGGGAATTATGACAGAAAAAAAGTTTGTACGTGTTCAGTACACATCCTTTTATTCTTGACGTTTTGATCTGAGCTTGGTTGAATCCATGGAAGAAGAGCCCGTGGATACAGAGGGCTAACTTTGCCTCTAAACGTCTGGGATCACAGACCAGGCGTCTCCAAACTGCGGCCCGTGGGCCGCATGCGGCCCCCTGAGGCCATTTATCCTGCCCCCGCCGCACTTCAGGAAGGGACACCTCTTTCATTGGTGGTCAGTGAGAGGAGCACAGTATGTGGCGGCCCTCCAACGGTCTGAGGGACAGTGAACTGGCCCCCTGTGTAAAAAGTTTGGGGACGCCTGTCACAGACAGTCCCATTGCTAAGGACCACTGAAAGAGCATGAGCCACTCACTGGTTTAAAACTCATTAGGCCTCTTTCTCAAATGCATTTGAAAAGTTTTTCCAGTTGTTCTGAATTCAGCATTTCGCTGGTTTGCTAATGTAGACTGTGCTTTGGGAATAGAGCTGTGTGGCAACTCCTTATTAGTTCTTAAGTTCTTGCAATAAAAAGTGATTCAAGGGCTGGACATAGAAGCTCACACCTGTAATCCCTACACTTTGGGAGGCCAAGACAGGCGGATCACCTGAGGTCAGGAGTTCGAGACCAGCCTGACCAACATGCAGAAACCCCATCTCTGCTAAAAATACAAAATTAGCTGGGCATGGTAGTGCCTGCCTGTAATCCCAGCTACTTGGAAGGCTGAGGCAGGAGAATCACTTGAACCTGGGAGGCAGAGGTTGTGGTGAGCTGAGATCACATTATCGCACTCCAGCCTGGGTAACAAGAGCGAAACTCCGTCTCAAAAATAAATAAATAAAATAAAATAAATAAAAATAAAAAAATTAGCTGGGTGGGGTGGCGGGTGCCTGTAATTCCAGCTACTTGGGAGGCTGAGGCAGGAGTACCCAGTAGGCAGAAGTTGCAGTGAGCTGAGATCACGCCATTGCACTCTAGCCTGGGTGACAAGAGCAAAACTCCCTCTCAAAAAAAAAAAAAAAAAGTTATTCAAGGTTCTGCTCTACTTCTGAAGTGTCTAGTTTAAAACTTTGAATAGTAAATGGCAGTTTCTCAAAGCGCAGGACTTCAGTGTCTTGTTATGTGTGTGTGAGCAGTGGGAGCACTGCATTCCTCACTGGTGTTTAATTAAAACCAATACTGGTAGAATGCCAGTGTATTTTAGAGATGCCATTTATTCCATACATATTGATCTTTACAAAATAGATGTGGAAGGCTTCATGAATTTGCACATATTCCATGCACAGGGGCCATGCTAATCCTCTCTGATTCATTCCAGCGTTAGTGTATGTGCTGCTGAAGCGAACACTATACAGGCTGATCTGAAATGAACCATGGGGCTAGTGGTGTGTTCTTTGGTCTTTTCCCCATTACACCAGGCTTCAGGATCAGGGGTGGCCAGCCCAGTGTGTACTCCCAGGACTCACTGGATTGACGTTGGTGGCACTTCCTCTGTTCTAGGCCAACACCATCCAGTAGAGATAATGGGCCACAGGTAGAACTTACAATTTTCTAGTATTCACATTTTTAAAGTAATAAGAGAAATTTTAATAGATATACTCAACCTGGTCTATACAAAATATGGCTTGAACATGTGATCTGCAGAAAGACGTGATTTCAATGGTGTGTGGAAACTTGGGGGAAAATGCAGAAATGTTTTGCCTTTACTTCTGCTGAGCCTGCAAGATCTGATGTGTGGTTGGGTTGACGGTGCATCTCAGTACACAGCAGCTTTGTCTGTGTGCTCAGTGGTCACGTGGCCAGGGGCCCCATACTGAAGTGCACAGCTCTATCCCTTTGGGTCAAGCATGTCCTAGAGGTAAATGGTGGGTGCGTCCTCATTCCTTAAGAGAGGCAGTAGAACATGGTCCAGGTTCTGGATATAGGTGTCCTGGGTGTTTTGTTTTGTTTTGTTGTTTGTTTTTAGATGGGAGTGTCGCTGTGTCACCCAGAGCTCATCCTTTACCCAGGCTGAAGTGCAGTGGTGCAATCTTGGCTCACTGCAACCTCAGCCTCCCGAGTACCTGGGATTACAGGTGTGTGCCACCATGCCTGGCTAATTTTGGTATTTTTAGTAGAGATGGGGTTTTACCATGTTGCACAGGCTGGTCTTGAACTCTTGACCTCGGGTGATGGGCCTGCCTCAGCCTCCCAAAGTGGTGGGATTACAGGTGCTGCCTGGGTTTGAAATCTTGGCTTTACTACTTTTATGCAGCTTTTGACAAATTTACTTCATTTCTCTTTATCTCAGATGTATCGTCTGTGCCAATAATCCTTGCCTATAGGGTTGTTGTGGGATTAAGTGAATATAATTTGCTTGTAAAGTGCTTAGAATAGTATCTGGCATATAGTAAGCACTTAACAAATGTAGGCTACAGCATTAAATACCTGAATGTGTTTACAGTATTAAACACTGCTCTATACCAATTAAAATTAGTATTAAACTCTACTGAATGTGGCTTAATTTGCCTCTTAGGGAACCTTTAATTTTACTTATGAGAGGTCATAGGAATAATTTCAAATACAGAAGTTTCTAGAGATTTTTGGCATAACCGAGATACATAAAGAACACTTTTAAGGGAAACTTAAGAGCAGTAAAAGAAGTCTGGCATCTGTAAACTAGTCATACCAATATTAAATAATGATGGTGTGTGATTTCTTACTAGATGTTAATAAACTATTTTGCTGGGTGTAATGGTTGATACTGTAACCACAGCACTTTGGGAGGCCAAGGTGGGTGAATCACTTGAGCTTAAGGAGTTTGAGACCAACCTGGGCAACATGGCAAAACCCCATCTCTACCAAAAATACAAACAATTAGAAGGGTGTCGTGGTGGTGGTGGTGGGCACCTGTAATCCCAGCTACTCAGGAGGCAGAGGTGAGAGGATCACTTGAGCCCAGGAGGCAGAGGTTGCAGTGAGCCAAGATAATGTCACTGTACTTCAGCCTGTGTGACAGAATGAGACCCTGTCTCAAAAAAAAAAAAGAAAAAAGAAAAAAAAAGAAAAGAAAAAACAAAATACTTTTACCCTGTCCAGTTGTGCCAAAATCCTTGCACAGTGGCAAGCTTCCAGGTCATTTATCAGTAATCAGTGTGTACTCTGTGCTTGTAGGGCCATGAAGCCTCCAGGAGGAGAATCGAGCAATCTTTTTGGAAGTCCAGAAGAAGCTACTCCTTCCAGCAGGCCTAATAGGATGGCATCTAATATTTTTGGACCAACGGAAGAACCAAAGAACCTACCCAAGAGGACAAATCCCCCAGGTATGGGCCTTCGGAAATTCCTAATCCTTCGGCTCTACCTACTCTTGGTTGAAAATATTTTCTGTTTCTTTATACTGATCTTTTCTCATATTTTCTGATTCAGGTAATCACTTGCCATCATCACAGTTCTTCCAAAATGAAAATGTTCTTACTTGTACTTTGTCTTGGAGGTAGATTGAACAGTCTTGAATTCTCCATTTATTCAGGAGACTGGTTGAATACAGGCATTGAGGATACAAAGGTAGATGGAGTCTTCTGGTTCTTGTCAGGGAGCTGCTCCCAGTTCCATGGACCCCCTTGAGATTCCAGAAATTACGTGCAAATTATTGTGGATTTAAACATTTTTCTTAGGGAGGGAGAGTGTTTTTAATCAGATCATCAGTGGAATTGAAATTCTTCACAAGGAAGAACTGATCTAGCATACGTCTACGTGGTTCTTCAGTATTGACCCGACTTCCTAGCGCTTACAGTGGGAGGGACTCTTGGGAAAAGGTTTCTTTTGGCCGAGAGACTGTCCAGTTGAATAACTACATGGTGGAGGTTACCTGAGTAGCTTTGCCCTGTCTGTCCAGGAGGGGAAAATGTGGTGTCTTCCATCCTTAGAACGTTTGAGAGACCATGCTCAGGTGTCAGTGTGTCAGGCAGGTCATGAAGCAGAGCCAGATCCACCCCCTACCTCACCCCGTTTTGGGGTACCAATATGTCTTGACCAAATGTAGAAGAAAAAAAGCAGTAGATCCAGAACTTAGTTTTTTCTTTTGTTTTTTTTTTGTTTGTTTTGACACAGGGTCTCATTTTGTCATCTAGGCTGGAGTGCAGTGGCACCATCGTGACTCACTGCAGCCTTGACTTCCCAGGCTCAGGTGATCCTTTTTTCTCAGCCTCTGAGTAACTGGGATTACAGGCATAGGCCAACACACTTTGTGTGTGTGTGTGTGTGTGTGTGTGTGTGTGTGTGTGTGTGTGTGTGTTTGGACAGGGTTTAACCATGTTGCCTACACTGGTCTCAAACTCCTGGACTCAAGCCGTCTGCCCACCTTGGCCTCTCAAATTGCTGAGGTTACACACATGTACCCTGCGCCCAGCAGAAGCTAGGTTTGTTGCTTTTTTTATTGGTCTGTTTGGTTTGTTTTTTTGGATGTAGTTAAAGACGTGTTTTAGCCGGGCATGGTGGCTCACGCCTGTAATCCCAACACACTGGGAGGCCAAGGCAGGCGTATCACCTGAGGTTGCGGTGAGCCTAGATCACGCCATTGTACTCCAGCTTGGGCGACAAGAGCAAAACTCCGTCTCAAAAAAAGAAAGAAAGAAAGAAAAGAGAAGTGAGCGTTTCTTATTGAGTGACTCACATTCTCATTGTTTCCAGTTGATGAGCTTAGGGCCAGGGACTCCTGCATGTCCTCTGTAGCAAGGATGGCAGAATAATACATTGCACGCAAGATAGAGAATCAAATCGGAGGCGCTTCCATGCATATGAGTCTGCTTGCTCAGCCCCTGCTCAGTAGAGCTGTCCCTAGAGTGCTCCCTGGAAGGCAGGCAGTACCACCTTGCCCATCCCACAGTCTGATGCCCAGTGGGGAGCCCAGCCCCTTGTAGCTGGCAAGCCAGCCTCTACTCCCGGTCACAGTGCGTGGCTACCCATGCCAGGTTCCTGCTTCTCGTGGTCCTTCTCATGGTTATTTGGAGTTTCTCTGTCCCTCTAAGTACTCTTTGAAACAATTAATGGGGCCAGGCGCGATACTTACGCCTGTAATCCCAACACTTTGGAAGGCCGAGGGGGGCAGATCACGAGGCAGGAGATGGAGACCATCCTGGTCAACATGGTGAAACCCTGTCTCTACTAAAAACACACAAAAAAGGGCCGGGCGCAGTGGCTCAAGCCTGTAATCCCAGCACTTTGGGAGGCCGAGGCGGGTGGATCACGAGGTCAGGAGATCGAGACCATCCTGGTCAACATGGTGAAACCCCGTCTCTACTAAAAAAAATACAAAAAATTAGCTGGGCATGGTGGCACGTGCCTGTAATCCCAGCTACTCAGGAGGCTGAGGCAGGAGAATTGCCTGAACCCAGGAGGCGGAGGTTGCAATGAGCTGAGATCGTGCCATTGCACTCCAGCCTGGGTAACGAGCAAAACTCCGTTGCAAAAAAAAAAAAAAAAAGCAAAATAATTAGCTGAGTGTGGTGGCACATGCCTGAAATCCCAGCTACTCGGGAGGCTGAGGCAGGAGAATTGCTTGAACCCAGGAGGTGTAGATTGCAGAGAGCCAAGATCGCACCACTGCACTCCAGCCTGGGTGATACTGCAAGATTCTTTGTCTCAAGAAAAAAAAAAAAAGAAAAGAAAAACAGTTTATGATACATTATCAAGGGAAGCCTGAAAGGGACAAGATCTGGAGTCCTGCGCTCCTTCTGCATTTAGTCACACAGACTTAGCCCGCAGCGCTCTAGTTGCAGGGCCTGATTGAGAAAAGTGTGTAGAGGCCAAGAGTGTGTGTAACCGACCACATCATAGCCATCAAACGCTTATTGATACCCAGTCAGTGTTTCATTTGATCTTCGGGAGTCTCTGTGTTATTTGTAAGTGCCCGGTTTAGATCTTTGATGAATTGTTTCCCCTCTTCTAGCAAGGATGACCGATGTCTGTGAATTGTCAATATTTACCAGGGGCTGTGCTGAGTGCTTTGCATGTGTATTTTTCATTTGGTCTTTGCTATAACCCGAGGAGTAGGTGGCATTGCTACTTTCACAGAGGAGGAAACTGAGGCTCGGAAAAGGCCACTGGCATGCATAAATACCTTTCTAGTTAGTGGCAGAGCTAGCCTTTGAATCGGGGTTTTTCTGACTCCAGATTCCATGCCTTAAACTGACCTCCTGAATGTATCCGGGATAAATTTCTCAAAATGAAATTGCTGGATCAGATGGTATATGAGTTTTTAAATATGGATAGATGTTTCCAACCAGTTTTTCAAGGCATTGCCTGGTGTTTACCCATCTTGTATATGCACTTACTGCTGCCAACACTATTTATCTTTTACTTTTGCTTATAAAGACAAATCTTGGCCGGATATAGTGGTTCACACCTGTAATCCCAGCACTTTGAGGGCCAAGGCGGGTGGTCAGGAGACCAGCCTGACCAATATGATGAAACCCCATCTCTATTAAAAATACAAAAATTAGCCAGACGTGGTGGCATGTGCATGTAATTCCAGCTAGTTGGGAGGCTGAGACAGAAGAATCACTTGAACCTGGGAGGTGGAGGTTGCAGTGAGACAAGATCGTGCCATTGCACTCCATCCTGGGTAACAGAGCGAGACTCCCTCTCAAAACAAAAACAATCTTGTAGGCCAGGTCTGGTGGTTCCTACATGTAATCCTAGCATTTTGGGATGCCAAGGTGAGAGGATTGCCTCAGCCCAGGAGTTCAAAACTGGCCTGGGCAACATAGCAAGACCCCATCTCTCAAATGAATGAATGAAGGAATACATAAAATTTTTAAAAAACGAAATGATACAGAGCCCTTGGAAATCAAATCTAGCAGGAGGAAAAAAAATAACTTGAATTTATCTTGGATTATGAGTGAATTTAGACTTTTTTTTTTTTTTTTTGCTTCAAAGCTGAATTTAGTTTTCATATAAAATGGGAATAGACATATACAGTATGACTACCTAGTTATGAAGGTCAGAAGCAGAGGTACATTGTTTAGATTTACACATATGTGGTAAAAATGTTTGTGGTTTCCAGAAAATTCAGGAGTTTGGTAACCTTGGGTGAGAGGGGAGGCACACAAGAGTTTCTGGGAACAGCACTGTTTTCTATGACCTGGACAGTGGTTGCCTGGTGTCTGCCTTGTAGTTATTTGTGATAGTTAACGTCTCACAGACGTTTCTGTGTTACATTTCACCCTTTAACTATTTTTTTTAAATGAGTGTTATCTTTGGCCAAAAACTTCAAATTGAGTTACTTTTCTATTTTAAAAAGCTGGATTCACATTAAAAAAAAGAAAGAAAAAAGCCGTTGTAGGCCAACCAGGAACACTGCAGTGGGGGCTGGGGTTTGCACACAGCAGTTCTCTCCGGCTGTGGTCCTGACGTGCTTGCTGACACAGCCCTGGCATTGCCAAGGGTTTACTCAGCAGGCCAGGACTGTTCTGAACACTTCACCTGCGTTAACTCATTTCGCCTCACCACCGACCCTAGGTTGGTATTATTTTCTATTACCTTTTATGTTTTGTTGAGTTTTTGAGACAGGATCTCAATCTGTCACCCAGGCTGGAGTACAGTGGCATGATCACAGTTCACAATACCCAACTTCTGAGCTCAGGCAATCCTCCCAACTCAGCCCCCTGAGTAGTGGGACCACAGGTTGATTTTAAAATATTTTTGTAGAGACAAGGTCTCACTTGTTTTTCAGGCTCGTCTTGAACTCCTTGAACTCCCACCTTGGCCTCCCACAGTGCTAAGACTACAGGGTGAGTCAGCACACCTGGACTGTTTATATTACCTTTTTAAAACTAAGAAGATGGAGATGAAAGAAAGTTGGCGTAACTTGTCCAGGGTCTCACAGTTAATGAGCAGCTGAGCAGACTCTGACGCAGGCAGTCTGGTCACAGGAAACCCTCACCACTCTGCTGTGCTGGCTTCCCTGGCCACGGGTTTCAAGCATGGGGACTGTGGGTCTCTGGGAGGTCCATGGCTGAGGTTTAGAAGGTTTATAATCACCCTGAAGTCATATGAAAAATGTACACATGGCTGGGTGCGGTGGCCCACCCCTGTAATTCTAGCACTTTGGGAGGCTGATCAGGTGGATCACAAGGTCAGGAGATGGAGACCATCCTGGCCAACATGGTGAATACAAAAAATATTTTGTATTCAAAATAGAAAAATTAGCTGGGCATGGTGGCAGGCAACTGCAATCCCAGCTACTCCGGAGGCTGAGGCAGGAGAATTGCTGGAGCCCCAGAGGCAGAGGTTGCAGTGAGCCAAGATCGTGCCACTGTACTAGGAAGGAGGAAGGGAGGGAGGGAGAGAGGGTGAGAGAAGGCGAAGGGGAGGGGAAGATAGAGAGAAAAGAAAGATGAGGGAGAGGAAGGAAGGAAGGGAGGAAGGAGAGGGGAAGGGAGGGAAGGGAAAGGGAAGTGAAGAGAGAAAGAAATAAAGGAAAGCAAGGAAGAGGAGAGAGGAAGGGAGGGAGGGAGAGAGAAGGAAGAGGAGAGAGGAAGGGAGGGAGGGAGAGAGAAGGAAGAGGAGAGAGGAAGGGAGGAAAGCGGAAGGGGAAAGAAGGGAAGATAGAGAAAGAAGGAAGGAAGATGAGAAAGGAGAGAAAAGAAAGGGAAGGGAGGGGAAGGGGAAGGGAGGGAGGGAAGGGAAGGGAAGATGAGAGAGAAAGGGAGAAAGGAAAGAAAGATGAGAAAGGAAAGACGGGAGAGAAGGAAGGAAAGTAAGAGACAGAAGGAAGTAAGATGAGAGAGAGGAGAGAGGGAGGGAGGGAGGGGAGAGAGAGAAAAGGAAAGAAAACACGTTTTTTTGCAGTACGAGGCCTACATATCCCCAGGGGTTCTGCTCCCGCCCAGGCACCCACTTGCTGTACTCTGTGACAGTCCTCCTTGTCGCTGCATGCTGTGACCCTAGAACTGGTGTCCCAGCGGCCACCTTGCTTTAGGTCCCGCCCCAGCAGTGGGGCTCTCAGGAGCCTCTGAAGACTAGCAGGTGCACACCCCGCCAGCTGAGCCTCATCTCCACGCCAGCGCACACGGGCTCTTCATTTGCTTGTTTCTGTGGCGCTCATGACCTTCTGTGGAGCACTGTGGATTGTGAACACCAGGAAGTAACTGTTGAAAATAATTCTTTCCTGTAACCAATCAAGTTGCTGTTACTATATACCAGCTTTGTATGAAAAAAGCTGTAGTCCTGCTGAAAGCTCCTCTGTCTCTGGCTATATAAATGAAACCCTAACGTCCCCACTTTAGAGCACTGACCCCATTCCTTTGGAGCTGACGCTTCCAAGTGGGCTATCCTCAAGCATTACACAGATAAACTCGCTTTAAGTTCAGTAAATCAATTTACAAAATGCAATGACTTGAAAACAGAAAATGCAAAAGATCAAAGAAGAATGTGTTAAGCAGTCTTGAGTCCCTGCATTCCCTCAATCCTAGCTCTTGCGCACATGTACGTATCCCCTATACGTAGCTGCTTTTCTTCAGATAAAAGCAAGTAAGAACACCCCCCTTTTACATTCAGACATTGCAGGCTATATGAGTTGTTTGCACCTTTGTTTTTTCACTGGACAATATGTACAGATATCTCTTTATCATTACATAGAAAATATAATTAACATTTATTATTTCCATCCCGGGCACTGTTCTAAGCATTTGACATATGAGGTACCGTAACTCACTGAGCTCTCTTACAGTCCTGTGAGGGAGTCCTGGTATTATCCGCATTCTACAAACAGGGACAGTGGGACATAGAAGGGCCAAGTAACTTTGGTACAATCACACAGCAAGTTAGTGGAATGCATCGTCTTTCCTCATAGATTATAAATTCTTGGTGCACCAGGGCCGTGATTTTAATGTCACCATCCTCTGTTTGGCATGGCACTTTCTGGAAAGCAGGTGCTTGATGTTTGCTGAGTGAGATGATCAGTTGGTCCCACAGGGCAGCCATCTTTCTGTTGAAAGTTAGGCCCAGGCATTTTTGCTGAACATCTAGCCCTTAGTCATCTGCTACTAGGAAGTTACATCTTAGGTGCACGTTGTTGTTACAGCTTACCAAGTCACTTTTAGCTGGCAACAAAGATGTTACCTATCTCTCATTTGCTGACATATCTAGTTGTCGCTGGAAGTGCTGGCCAGAATGAGGTCAGAAGAATGACTAATAAATATGTTCAGGATTGCAGGTATGTGACTAAATTCAAAACTGTGTGACTTAAATATACAGTTGTTTTCGTTTAATCTACTGAAGAACTTTTCATGGGTTTCGTGAGAAGACATTTCAGGTGGAAAGCATGAAATGTTCAGTGTTAAGGAAATTCTAGAGGGAAAATGTGCAGTTTGATGCCATCTCACCTCTAGAGGCCAGCCTAGATCAGCTCAGTTCTAGACGTGAGGGCTACATGTAGGCCCCTGATACAGCAGTGGTTTTGACTAGCTCCTCAGGGATTTAGGTCTGAGCATCCTGCCCTGTTGCCCTGGAGCTGAGGGTTGGCACTGGCGGTTACAATGAGAGGATGTCTCTAAAGCGCTGCAGGTGTGGGGTGGGGTCCAGTGGACATCTGGTTGCTCAGTGTTCTGTTACTGTTTCTGCAGGGGGTAAAGGAAGCGGTATCTTTGACGAATCAACTCCCGTGCAGACTCGACAGCACCTGAACCCACCTGGAGGGAAGACAAGTGACATTTTTGGGTCCCCGGTCACTGCTACTTCACGCTTGGCACACCCAAATAAACCCAAGGTATGGACTACATTCAGATAGCAGACATGACAGAAAAGAGCAGGTAAGCCAAGGACTCTTTCAAAAAAGCTCCAAGACATGTTTTTAGGGAGAATCACAGTGGATGATGTTGATTATTCTGGATGCAAGCATTAGTCATCGAGTTTGGAAGTTCCCCTGAGTCACCCAGGAAATAGTCCAGCCTTGGGCTGACTGAAGCTGGGAGGAAGCTCTTCCTGTGCTGGTGACAGGCGCCCACTTCAGACGGGCTGTGTGCTCCTGACTGCAGTGCTGCAGAGTGGGAAGAAGAGGTGGCGAATGGAGCATGCAGCAGAGGAGCTGGCCCTCGTCCATCTTCCACCCTTCCAGTTGCATCTGGGAAAGGAAAAGTGACAGTTCTTTTTTCGATGGGCTTTTTCCCATATAGTTGAGGTCCTCAACTGGCTACCTGTGTTGTCAGTGCCTGACTAAAGCGTAGTTGACACCTCTGACTCAGTAATGGCACCAGTAGAATAAGACAAGTGGCCTGGAAAGGAGAGGAATGCCTGAGCAGTGCGACTGCAGGCATGGACTTAGCAAGGCTCGATTAGATCTGCACTCTCCCTGGGCCGAGGTGGAGGTTGCCTGCAGCCAGTCTTAGCTTCCCTGAGGACCAGAGCCTGCACCAACTACTCTAGCTTGGGCATGTGTTTGAGTGGCAGCAGAGCATTTCTAGGCTTTACAGCAGCCACTGTTTGTCAGTAATAAAGGTCAGGATTTTTTGCTAACATGATTCACAATATTTTCTCATCGATTCAGTTTTCTACCTTTTTTGTGGTAAAAAGATTTGGTCTGCTCACGCCTGTAATCCCAGCACTTTGGAGGGCCAAGGCGGGCAGACTGCCTGAGCTCAGGAGTTTGCAAACAGCCTGGGCAACATGGTGAAACCCCATCTCTACTAAAAATACAAAAAAATTAGCCAGGCGTGGTGGCATGCGCCTGTAGTCCCAGCTACTCAGGAGGCTGAGGCAGGAGAATTGCTTCAACCCGGAGGTGGAGGTTACAGTGAACCGAGATTGCACCATTGCACTTCAGCCCGGGCAACAGAGCAAGACTGTCTCAAAAAAAAAACAAACAAAAAAAGATATGGTCTAGTTCCCTAAAGCAGAAAATTCTTAAAATTCTTAACCATTTCTGGAGTTAGTTACACCTAGGAAACCGCTGCACTTGTATTGGTCTGTATGCTGGAAGGTGGCCCATTGCAGAACTGAAATGGAAATGGAAGGAGAGAACATGAATGGATGTGAGCATCGACCATGCCAGCCTGGGTAGGACTGCCCCGCGTCTCTCCCGTGCTGGCATCTCTGCAGTGATAGCTCTTCCAGTTTAGTCTCGTGGGACCGCTAAGTTCTGCTGAGGTGTTTTTTGTTGTCATTTGTTTTCTTTTCTTTTCTTTTTGAGACAGGGTCTCACTCTGTCACCAAGGCGGGAGTGCAGTGGCATGATCTCAACTGTCGCAGCCTCTGTCTCCCGGGTTCAAGCTATTCTCCTGCCTCAGCCTCCTGAGTAGCTGGGATTACGGGTGTGCGCCACCCCGCCCCACTAATTTTTGTATTTTTAGTAGAGATGGGATTTCACCATGTTGGCCAGGCGGGTCTCAACCTCCTGACCTCAGGTGATCCACCTGCCTTGGCCTCCCAGAGTGCTGGGATTACAGGCGTGAGCCACTGTGTCCAGTCATGCTGTCTGAGCTATTTTCAAGAGATCATCTCTTAGGGAAGTATCTCTGGGGGCTTTACTACAAGCCAGACCAGAAATGTTCTAGAAGTCAGCAGTTCAGTACGTGAAGCACTCGAAATAGCCGAACACGAGCAAGTTCCTTCCTGCTGAGATTCACACATTCCAGTGAACATGGATTGGGTGGAGGACTGTAGGCCATCAGTACAGCTGGTCGTAGAACGAGGGAAAACAGAACAGAGCTTTCTTTGGTTTTTTAAATAAAGTTCTTTTGGTCCAGGACCATTGGACATTTATAGCATCATTAGAGAAATGACTCATTCCAGGTCAGGGTCAGTGAATGTACAGAATGAGCCTAGACTATCTTGTAATGCCAGAAAACAAGGAAGCCCTTACAGGCTGCTGGGATGGTGTCGGAGGACTTGGGGACCAAGGTGAAGAGGAGCCATGAGCCAGAGATGGGCCCATTTGATTATCAATAAGTAAAATAACTGCACTGGAGTTAAAGTCACCAACTATTTACAATTCTTGGCTTCATAGTGATACTAAAAATCATCTAATTTATGGCCTATGGAGAATGCTGGAGGACCAGCTCATCACTGTGGAAGCTTGTGGAGAACAGCATGGGCATTCAGCCAGCATTTTCTGCACGAAGTATGTGTTAGGATAGCAGCTGTTGAAAGAAAGTCTACTTTTATAAAAGTGCTCTGGTCTGTAAGTGAAGAAGGAATAAAGGAATTAGAATATCGCTGTTTTACAGACCTGTATGGAAATTCTGAATCTGAGCAATGTTCATCAATGCCTAGTAACATCACAAAATGAGAAAGAACCAATAGTTAAGGGCCTGGGAATGGAAGTCCACCATGGGTCACCATTGACGCTGTCTTGTCAAAAAAGCAAAGCTCAAATCAGACCCACCCACGTCTTAACACCACAGAGCTGCACTCCGAACAATGCCTTATATATGAACGACGTGACGAGCAGTAGAGGGAGGTCCTGGGGATTAAAGAGAGACAAAAATGTAGCCCTGTGAGAGTCCTATGGTGTTTTATTCTGAAGTGGAGAAAAAAAAGTCCTACAATTCTTAAGGAATTTCATGGGAGCCCGAAGTATCCAAAAATAATAGTAATTGAAAAAGATGTTGGAGGCTCATAATTCCTGCTTTCAAATCTTATTACAAAGCAACAGTAATCCAAACAGCATGGCACCAGCATGAAGACAGACATACTGACCAGAGGAATCAAGCTGAGAACTAAGTAACCCTTCCAAATAAACCCCTTAGGTAGATTAATGTTTTTCACAAGGGTACCATGACCGCTTAGTCGGGGAAAGAACAGTGTCTTCAGCACATGGCATTGGGAAAATTGTATATGCACACACAGAAACATAAAGGCTTACTCTACCTTACACCATACACAAGAATGAACTCAAAATGGATCAAAGACCTAAAGTTAAGGGTAAAAACTATAAAATTCTTAGAAGAAAATATAGGGACAAATCTTCATGACCTTGGATTGGCAATGGAGGTTTAGATATGACACCAAAAACAGAAGCAACAAAAATAAAATCAGTAATTTGGGCCATGCATGGTGGCTCACACCTGTAATCCCGGTACTTTGGGAGGCCGAAGTGGGAGAATCACTTGAGCCCAGGAGCTCCAGACCAGCCTGGGCAACATAGGGAAACTTCATCTCTTTTTTTTTTTTTTTTTTTTTTTTGAGACGGAGTTTCGCTCTTGTTACCCAGGCTGGAGTGCAATGGCGCGGTCTCGGCTCACTGCAACCTCCGCCTCCTGGGCTCAGGCAATTCTCCTGCCTCAGCCTCCTAAGTAGCTGGGATTACAGGCACGCGTCACCACGCCCAGGTAGTTTTTTGTATTTTTAGTAGAGACGGGGTTTCACCATGTTGACCAGGATGGTCTCGATCTCTCGACCTCGTGATCCACCTGCCTCGGCCTCCCAAAGTGCTGGGATTACAGGCTTGAGCCACTGCGCCCGGCCTATTTTTTTTTTTTTTTTTTTTTTGAGACGGAGTTTCGCTCTTGTTAACCCAGGCTGGAGTGCAATGGCACGATCTTGGCTCACCACAACCTCTGCCTCCTGGGTTCAGGCAATTCTCCTGCCTCAGCCTCCTGAGTAGCTGGGATTACAGGCACACGCCACCATGCCCAGCTAATTTTTTGTATTTTTAGTAGAGACGGGGTTTCACCATGTTGACCAGGCTGGTCTCGATCTCTTGACCTCATGATCCACCCGCCTCGGCCTCCCAAAGTGCTGGGATTACAGGCTTGAGCCACCGCGCCCGGCGGGAAACTTCATCTCTTAAAAAAGTTTTTAAAAAGTAGCTGAGTGTGGTGGCATGCACCTGTGATCCTAGCTACCTGGGAGGATTGCTTGAGCTCAGGTGTTCAAGGCTGCTGTGAGCAGTGATTTTGCTATTTGCTCTCCAGCCTGGCTGATGGAATGAGACCCTGTCTCAAATAAATTATAAAAAGCCTGGGCACGGTAGCTCACACCTATAACCCCAGCACTTTGGAAGGCTGAAGCAGGCAGATCACTTGAGCCTAGGATTTTGAGATCAGCCTGGGCAACGTGACAAAACCCCTTCTCCACAAAAATACAAAAAAGTAACTGGGCATGGTGGCCTACACCTGTGGTCCCAGCTATTTGGGAGGCTGAGATGGGAGGATTATTTGAGCCCAGGAGGCAGAGGTGATGATACCACTGCCTCCACTGAGCAGAGCTAAGATGATACCACTGCACCTCTGGCATGGGCAACAGAGTGAAACTGTCTTAATAAATAAATAAATAGGTCTTTATTAAAGTCAAAAACTTCTCTGCATCAAAGGACACTATCAAAAGTAAAAACAGGCCGGGCGTGGTAATTCACACCTATAATCCCAGCACTTTGGGAGGCCAGGATGAGTAGATCACCTGAGGTCAGGAGTTTGAGACCAGCCTGGCCAACATGGTAAAAACCCATCTCTACTAAAAATACAAAAACTAGCCAGGTGTCATGGCGTGTGCTGTAATCCCAGCTACTGGGAAGGCTGAGGCAGAAGAATTGCTTGAACCTGGGAGACTGAGGTTGCAGTGAGCCAAGATCAGTCCTGCCACTGCACTTCAGCCTGGGCAACAGAATGAGACTCTGTCTCAAAAACACCACCACCAATAACAAAAAAAGTGAAAAGACAACCCACAGAATGAGAAAAAAATATTTACAAATCCTATGTCTGATAAGGGGTTACTATCCAGAATATATAAAGAATGCCTACAACCCAACAACAAATAACCCAATTCATAAATGGCAGTAGACTTGAATATATATTTCTCCAAAGAAAAGATACAAGAGGCCGGGCGTGGTGGCTCACGCCTGTAATCCCAGCACTTTGGGAGGCCGAGGCAGGTGGATCACGAGGTCAAGAGATCAAGACCATCCTGGTCAACATGGTGAAACCCCGTCTCTACTAAAAATACAAAAATTAGCTGGGCATGGTGGTACCGCCTGTAGTCCCAGCTACTTGGGAGGCTGAGGCAGGAGAATTGCTTGAACCCAGGAGGCAGAGATGGTGAGCCGAGATCGTGCCATTGCACTCCAGCCTGGGTAACGAGCAAAACTCCATCTCAAAAAGAAAAAAGAAAAGATACAACCATACAAGTACCCTAGATCCACCTGAAAAGAGCCACAATGTCATTAATCATTGGGGAAATGCACATCAGAAACCCGTGAGATGCCACTTCATGCCTGCTCGGATGGTGTGATACAGAAATGGAAAATACAAGTTGGTGAGGATGCGGAGAAACTGGAACCCTCCTCCGTGGCTAGTGGGAATGTAAAATGGTGCCGTGGCTGTGGACACTTTGCCAGTTTCTCAGTCAGACAGGTTTACCACATGACTGAACAATTCCACTCTTAAGTACGTAGTCAAAAGATTTGAAAACAAGGAGTCAAACACTAGATCCTTGCACACCTATTTTGATAACATGATTCTTCACAGAAGCCCAAGCACAGAAACAACCCACTTGTCCATCAGCAGATGAATTGGTAAACAAGTGGTCTGTCCATACAGTGGAATATTACTTAGCCATAGAAAGGAATTGACACACACTATAGCATGGATGAACCCTGAAAATATGCTAATATTTAAAAATTTGACTTTGAGGCTGGGCACAGTGGCTCATGGCTGTAATCCCAGCCCTTTGGGAGGCTAAGGCGGGCAGATCACTTGAGCCCAGGAATTCGAGACCAGCTGGGCAATGTGGCAAAACCCTGTCTCTACAAAAAAATACCAAATTAGCCAGGTGTGGTGGCTCACGCCTGTAGTCCCCACTACTTGGGAGGCTGAGGTGTGAGGATCGCTTCAGCCCAGGAGGCAGAGGCTGCAGTGAGCTGAGATCGTGCCACTGCGCTCCAGCCTGGGCGACAGAACAAGACTCAAGTTTCAAAATTTTTTTAAAAATTGACTTAAATATTTAATGAATCATTACTATTTGCAGTTTTGAGAATGTTACTGATATTTTTTAAAGGATGTTTTTAAGAGCTACGTCTTGAAATATGTAGGGATAAATGAAATATCGGATTTTTTTCAAAATAATCTGTAGAGGGGACTGAGGTCAGATGCACAGACATTTTGTAAGTTATAAGGGTATATGCCCTGGCTTTCATTGTCCATTTGAATGAGGGTCAAAGTTTTCTGAGTGAGTCCTGACTTGGTGGTTTGCCTTGTTGCAGGACCATGTTTTCTTATATGAAGGAGAAGAACCAAAATCGGATCTTAAAGGTGAGTGTTTGCTTTCTGACCCTTCTCTTGAGCGGCGTCATTCTTTCTGGAAGAGTTGTTGGTGTGTCCCCCGAGAATGAAAGGGAGTCTTTCTCTGCACTTCTGAGCCAACTGATTAACACAGGCTGGGGTGTGTCCACTGCGAGAGGATTCAGCATTTGAAGAAGGCTAGGGTGAAGCGCTGGGACTTCGTTGTTGAGCTCATCAGCCAAGGCCCAGGGCCATGGGGAGGTCTCCCAGAAGCTGATCTGTGTAGTGAAGGGCAGGGATCCCAAACCTTCAGTGAACTCGTGACCAAGGGTCGAGCTGGCAGAACTAATTGAGAAGAGAGCGGCACAGTGGAGGGGCAGGGGATCGGGGGCAGGTATCTCCATGGTGGGTCATTTTGGGAGCGAGCCACTGCCCAGGCTGAGTGGCGGACTTCAACTCTTCTGCGGCTCTTTAGCCTGACCACGGGCATCGGTTGCTGCTTTTGGGTCTTCATTTCCCTTAACTAGTGACCCAAGATTTGTGGGAGTTGATTCACCTTGGAAAAGCCTAGGGTAACAACGACCGGGCCTGCCTTTGCCTTGCTCGACCCTCATCTAGGACGCATTCACGCTTCTCAGGGTCACTCTCAGGGAGGTTGCTTTTCATACTTGGGGTGGAAGAAATGGAGTCTAACAAGCAATATAAACAATTCACTTAGGGAAAAATCAAGGAGTATTTATAGTAGCAAGCCCTAACTTTATGCACCTATCTTTTCTTTCTTTTTTTTTTGAGATGTAGTCTTGCTCTTTTTGCCATGCTGGAGTGCAGTGGTGCCATCTCGGCTCACTGCAACTTCCGCCTTCTGGGTTCAAGCCATTATCCTGCCTCAGCCTCTTGAGTACCTGGGATTACAGGCACGTGCCACATGCCCAGCTAATTTTTTGGGTTTTTGTTTTTTGTTTTTTGAGATAGAGTCTTGCTCTGTCCCCAGGCTGGAGTGCAGTGGTGCAGTCTCAGCTCACGGCAACCTCCACCTCCCAGGTTCAAGCAATTCTGCCTCAGCCTCTCGAGTACCTGGGACTGCAGGTGTGTGCCACCACACCCAGCTAGTTTTTTGTATTTTTCGTAGAGACGGGATTTCACCATGTTGGCCAGGATGGTCTCCATCTCCTGACCTTGTGATCCGCCTGCCTTGGCCTCCCAAAGTGCTGGGATTACAGGTGTGAGCCACCGCGCCCGGCTGTGCCCATTTCAAAACTGCATCTGCTAAATGCATGAGTTGTTTGGTACTAGATGAAAAGTCTGTCTGTATTGTCTTCTCTTTCTCAGTTACAGCATGAGTTTCTTACAAGTTGCTCTCTAACACCTTTTTTCCCGAAGCCTGCCTGTCAGGGTCACGGGTTCCTCTTACGGGATGGTGTGTTAACTTTGTGTCCCACAGCTGCAACGAGCATCCCAGCCGGACCAGAGCCGGGTGAGAAAGGCAGCGCCAGAGAAGCAGGCCTCGCCAAGGAGCAGGAGCCCACGCCCATAGTCGACAGCCATGAGCCCCGGCTGGGGCCACGGCCTCGCTCTCACAACAAGGTCTTGAACCCAC
The DNA here is from genome assembly GCF_048565385.1 of Saimiri boliviensis. Taxonomy (NCBI): domain Eukaryota; kingdom Metazoa; phylum Chordata; class Mammalia; order Primates; family Cebidae; genus Saimiri; species Saimiri boliviensis. The sequence continues at coordinate 10,162,856 of NC_133460.1, read as the reverse complement.
CGGGAGGCAAATCCAGTATTTCCTTCTACTAAGAGAAGCCACTGCTCCTCTAGGAGCCAGACCGGAAACTCAAGAGATAGGGTAGCAATATTGTCATTTCCTTTAGCCCAATTGAGCGGGGTGGGAAGAGGGTTAGTCGTGTGTGAACCTGGCCGTCATGAGAGCTGCTTGGAGAGCTGTGCCTTCTGGACCACTGCGAGATGCCTCTGTGGGGATCAAATGGGGCTTCCCTGGCCATCGCTCATGTGTAGTCCAGGTATGAGAGGAACTGTAAGGTGGGGTGAGGGTGGGGAGGTGGGGTAGGGCCATGGTCCTAGGATCAACAGTCCCTCAGCTGATTGGATATCTAGGAATGACTGAAAGAAACCAAAATAGCCTGTCTGCCTCTGCTATGGGATGGAGGAGGCGTAAGCAGAAACACTAATTACATTGACCCCTCAGCAGAACAGCTTCCATTCCAGAGTTCACGGCTGCTAAATCCAGCGTCCCCATTTCATTTAACCGCCAATGTATCCTGCAGCCTTTTCTTGAAATATCTTTGATTGTTTTTCCTTGGTAGCTCAAACAACCAAAAAGTTGTTCTCTGTCTTCTGCTTTATGGGAGGCTTTTTTTTTTTTTTTTTTTTTGGTGTCCTGACTCTCTGAAGTGCCAGTTCCTGCCATGTGAAACCCCAGCCTGATCTGGTCTCATGTTGGAATCTTCCTGTCTCACACAGGGCTGCTCTTGATCCATTACATGTCAGTTTTGCTTGTGAATTCTTCCTTTTTTCCTCTCATCAGCCTTAAGTCTAGGCGTTTTGTTCTTCCCCAGATGTAGACAGTTCCTTTCACGAGCCACAGTGCTTCCCGTAAATGAGGCCCATTGACCTCTGCGGGACTTTAAAATCCATCCAGTTATATCCGAGTAAGTGGCTTATTTCAGTTCTTCCTGTGTCTTCCTTTATTCCTGAATTGGTTGGTGGAAAGAAGAGATGCCTGGGAACCTTGTGTTCTTAGGTTTGGGTTCTTTAATACCATCTTAAAAAGTTATCTTTAAATACCAGCTTTACATAAATGACCGTTGGCTCTGGTCTGTTTCTGACACCTTTCCAGAAAACAGTCAGTTGTTCAGGTACACCAAAGAGGAAGAATAGCTGTGTAGGCCACCCTCTGCAAAGCTTTATAGAACCTCTGGATTTAACTCACGAAAAAGCTTCCAGAAGAGACTAGAGACCTTAGGCCAGGAGAGGAAGGAGTTGAGTATCGAAGTCACACCTGTCCAATTCTCTGAGCTCCAGTAGCCCAGCTAGTAGGATGGCAAAGGTAGTGTTGCTTTCATCGTCAGACAGAAGCCCCTCCCCATCCCTCTCAAGGGCTGCAGGCTCAGTTCTCATGCTTCCCTTGAGTGGGCATCTGTTTACAGGAGAATGTCTGGGTGGTGGCAGCTTTGCTTTGAATGCCTACAAAGCTAACGCTTGGTGCTACAAACATCATCATTGTTTAACTTTAGAAAAGCAGCAGCTGTGTTCAGTCAGGCTCACGCTGCCTCACTGCTTAAGTGCCTGCAGGAGCCGCCTGCCTGCCAAGCTCCCCTTGCCACACCTGGCACATTGAGGGTCTGCACAAGGCTGTGTCAACCAAAGACACTTCCCCCTTTTGACTGCTTGTAGACTTTGGAGCCAAGAAACAAAGTCTTGTGACTTTGTGACTCTGTGTGACTCTACACACACTTCAAATGGTTTGTGCTTCAAAGTCACTTATATCACTTGAAACAGTTTAATGCTGGAAATGAACTAACATTTATAACAGTTTTTTTATTGAGAAAAATGATTTACGAATTCCAAATCAGATTGCCAGGAAGAAATATGACGTGACAGTGCTGGGACCTGTGACTCTCCCAGCCCCTGCTGTCCACTAGGTGAGAGGAAAAGCTCTTTACTTCTGCCCCTGGCAGGGACTTCTGGGTGTTGGGAGAAACCGGAGATGGGAATGAGGAAAACACGAACTACAGCAGGAGCCCCTGGCAGCTGTGAAGGAGCCCCTCACCTTACTCTCCTTGCACCTGCTCTGCCTTCTTTCCCTCTGCAAGGTCGTGGGGCCGCTTCACAGTGCTTAGTCTGGCCACTGGGAAAAGAGGAGTTCCTGCACATGCAGCCTGCTATGTGGCTGTCATCTGCATTTGGGAGGTGCTCTGTATGTTGGGGACTGTCTGTATTTGGAAGATTGAAAAACCTAGCATCCTCTTCTCACCCTGTAAGCTGCATTGAGAAATGACTCGTCTCTGTATTGGTATTAAGCCTTAACACTTTTCTTAAGTGCATTCGGTGCCAACATTTTTCTACAGCTGTGTCGAAACAAAAAGCCTGTACTCATGTCACAATGTCATTTTGATAGGAGCATTTTGTTATTTCTCCAGGGCAGAATTGGGTTTAACAGTTGAATTAAACTTAGTAGTCACGTGCTCAAAGTCTGTGCCTGTCAGTTGTGTGTGTGTCCCTTGAGTCTCTTCTCCACACTGCTCTTCCTTGGTGAAAGGGTTTGCCCTGTTTTGTTTTTAGTTTAGCCAGAGGATCCAGAGTTAATCTCGAAGCTTTGAGTAGAGTAAGTGGGAGAATATGCCAGTTTTGTTTTCTGTTTCTATCCCTTAAATGAAGGGTTATTTTCCTTTTACACCACTTGTCCTAACATGTCCTTAAGGTGTTTAACCTGCCTCTTCCCTGGCTTGCAATGCATAGCTGAGGCAAAGCAGAGCGCCTGTCAAGGAAACAGGCAGGCATGGTGGCTCAGGACATAGTCCCAGCACTTTGGGAGGCCAGAGTGGGAGGATCACTCAAGCTCAGGAGTTTGAGACCAGCCTAGACAACATACTGGAACCCAGTCTCTACAAAAATCTTCTTAAAATTAGCCATGTGTAGTGGTGTTTGCCTGTAATCCCAGCTACTCGGGAGCCTGACTGAGGCAGGAGTTATCACTTCAGACCAGAAGGTTGAGGCTATAGTGAGTGTTGTACTTTAGCCTGGAGGACAGAGCAAGACCCTGTGTCAAAACACACCCATACACACAGAGATTGGATGTCTTTCCTCCTGATGTATTTGCTATTTTCGTATGTCCTCAAAAATACTTCTCTGTCTCCAGAGGCCTGGCAGTGGCCGAGCCTGGAAGGACCCGGGTGGCGCCACCTGGTGGGTGTGAGTAAGAGACCTCAAAGGGTTATCACTTCAAGTCCCGGGCCTGGTCCAGGAATACACAGGCTCTGTTGACGTAAGGTAACTTTGCCGTGTGATCTTTGTGGTGTGCCTGGTGTGTCACACCCACTGAGCATGTAGATGCCTCCTCCCTCCTATGCTGGCTGCTTTATTTCTTCTGCACTCATAATCCTTACCATCTTGAAGATCATCACTGAAAGATTCCTGTTTTATGTGTGGTATAAAGTGCTATCTAAAGATGCTCTCTCAAACTGAATTCATGAAGATGGGAGGAACATCACAGAGAACTCTGTACTTTTTTTTTTTTTTTTTGAGACAGTCTTGCTGTTGCCCAGGCTGGAGTGCAGTGGCGCGATCTCAGCTCACTGCAAGTGTCAGCCTCCTAGGTTCAAGCAATTGTCTGCCTCGGCCTCCTGAGTAAATGGGATTGCAGTCACCTGCTACCATGCCCAGCTAATTTGTGTGTGTGTGTATTTTTAGTAGAGATGGTTTCACCATCTTGGTCAGGCCTGTCTTGAACTCCTGACCTTGTGATCGACTTGCCTCGGCCTCCCAAGGTGCTGGGATCAGAGGTGTGAGACACCGTGCCTGGCCAGAACTATGTGACTTTATTTTTTTTAGCAGGCATTAGGGCAGATACTTAGAAATTAAAGTCAAATTTTAGAAACTTTTGTGCCCATCTTACATTTTAAGGTTAAAAAAAAAAAATTACCAGGTTGTGGTGGTAAAAAAATCTGGTAAAAAAAAAATCTTTTTCCTCATTAAAAGAGGTAACTTTTCCTCTTTTAATGAGGAAAAAGTTGCATGACAATATTTCCAAATCTGAAAGGAAGTCGACTCCTCTGTTATAAGTTCTTTCTTCTCTCTTTTTTTTTTTTTTTTTTTTTTAAGGAGATTGAGTTTTGCTCTTGTCGCCCAGGCTGGAGTGCAGTGGTGCGATGTCAGCTCACTGCAACTTCTGCCTCAGCCTCCTGGGTAGCTGGGATTACAGGTGCCTGCCACTACACCCAGCTAATTTTTTTGTATTTTTAGTAGAGACAAGGTTTTTCATATTGGGTAGGCTGGTCTCAAACTCCTGACCGCAGGTGATCTGTCGACCTCGGCCTCCCAAAGTGCTGGAATTACAGGCCTGAGCCACCATGCCCAGCCCTTTCTTCTTTTTTTTTTAGACAGCCATTCTGTCTCCCAGGCTGGAGTGCAGTGGTACAATCTCTGCAATCACTGCAGACTTGACCTTCCAGGCTCAAGTGAATCTACCTCAGCCTCCCAAGTAGCTGGTACTTAACTGCAGGCATGCACCACCCCAACCTGGTAATTTTTTTTTTTTTTTTTTTTTTTTTGTAGAGTCTGGGTTTTACCATGTTTCCCAGGCTGGTCTCAAACTCCTGGGTTCAAACTATCCTCCCTTCTCAGCCTCCCAAAGTGCTGGGATTACAGGTATAAGCTACAATGCCCAGCTGTAAGAAGTTCTAATTCAGTGCCAACTTACAGGTGCAGACAAGTTGTACAATTCCATAAGCATCAATAATTATCCACCATTACATCTTGTTAAAATTTGATTTTGTTTTAACCAACTTCAAGTACAAATCTGGCCAATCATGTTAGTGACAATTAAGGTGATGGGCAAGTCTGTTGGCCTCTCCCCATGGTAGCAGTGCTCCTACTGTAGTGCTACCTCCAGAATTCAGAGGGCTCAAATTTCTCAAAGGTATAAAGCAGAAGCTTTAAACATCCCCCAAAATGCAAGCTTGCTCTAACTTGCTCACCAGGAAGAATTACAGATTACATCCATTTGCCATGCCTCGTCATTTTGACTTTATAAAACTTCATAACTCTCCATAACCTTTATCACATTATTTGCTACAGATGGCACCATGCTCCTTTCATGGAGTAGCTGATCTGTTTTGCAGGCTTAGAAATGGAAATTTGGGGTCAGGCATGGTGGCTCATGCCTGTAATCCCAGCACTTTAGGAGGCCAAGGCAGGTGGATCACCTGAGGGCAGAAGTTTGAGACCAGCTCCTGACCAATACAGTGAAACCCTGTCTCTACTAAAAATTATAAAAATTAGCCGGGCGTGATGGTGTCTGCCTGTAATCCCAGCTACTCAGAAGGCTGAGGCAGGACAATCACTTGAACCCGAGAGATGGATGTTGCAGTGAGCCTGGATTTTACCACTGCACTCCAGTCTGGGCAACAGAGTGAGACTCCATCTCAAGAAAAAGGAAATGGAGATTTGGGAAAATTAAGTCACTTGGGTTCCCAGGAAACTTGAATCTGAGACTGAAACCTCTTGGTGGGATGGGTGAGCATACAGCAAATCATGTTTCGAGGAAAAAATGTGAAAAACACAGTAGGGCCTGGCGTGGTGGCTCACGCCTGTAATCTCAGCGCTTTGGGAGGCCAAGGGGTAGCATCACTTGAGGCCAGGAGTTCAAGACCAGCCAGGGTAACATAGTGAGACCTCCATCTCTACAAAAATGTTTTTAAAATTGGCCTGGCAGTGGTGGCACACACCTGTAGACCCAACTACTTAGGTGGCTGAGGTGGGGTCACTTGAGCCTAAGAGTTCAGGTGAACCCTGATCATGCCAGTGCCCTCCGGCCTGGGCAACAGTGTGAGACCCTGCGTCTAAAACAGAACAAAAAAAATCAGTAAGGTGTCAGCTACAGGAGTTAATGTTTCAGTGCAGTCAAGTTAGGGTGAGAGGATGTGAACTGATGAGGATTTGAGTCGGTGAAAGACGGTAAGTGAACATTTCCATTACCATTAAGCAGTCACTGATGTGGTTTTGTCAGAACTCACGGTACACATGTGGCTCCCAAACTGAGTTTCAAAGTCTTGGGTTCATGGCATCCCCCTGCCCAGCAAAATAAAGTGCAAATCTTCTGGAGCAACACGTAAGTTCAGGCCTCAAGTACTTCCAGAGATAAAGTCGTGAGGACACTAGCTCAGAATGGGGGAAGGGGAGCCTGCGCCGAGTCAACCAGGATGACATGCAGAATCAGACCTGCAAAGGCTGCACATACTGTACTTATGAGACACACACACAAAGCTTAAAGATAAATACGTGTTTGGAAGTAGTAAGAACCTATCAAAAACTGCTAAAATATAAGAAATCAAATAGGTCAAAAATAGAATCATTGGCTGGGCGCAGCCTCACTTGGGGAGGCCTAGGGAGGCGGGCAGATCACTTGAGGTCATGAGTTCAAGACCAGCCTGGCCAATATGGTGAAACCCCTGCCTCTACTAAAAATACAAAACAAGCCAAGTGTAATGGCGCATGCTTGTAGTCCCAGTTACTCGAAAGGCTGAGGCAGTCGAATCGCATGGACCCGGGAGGCAGAGGTTGCAGTGAGCCGAGATCGCGTCACTGCACTCTAGCCTGGGCGACAGAGCGAGACTTCGTCTCACCAAAAAAAAAAATAATAATATACATACATATACATACATATATATATATATATATATATATATATATATATATATATAATCTTTGAAATTAGTAACCCAGTGGATGGGTTAAAGAGATTGCTGAAAAGAAATAAAAAATCTGTTCGGCGCCGTGGCTTGCGCCTGTCATCCCAGCATTCTGAGTGGCCGAGTCAGGACGATCACTTGAGGTCAGGAGTTCGAGACCAGCCTGGCCAATATGGAAACCCCATCTCTACTAAAAATACAAAATTATCTGGCCTGTAATCCCAGGTACTCGCAAGGCTAAGCCAGGAGAATCACTTGAACCCGAGAGGCAAGGGTTGCAGTGAGCCAGGATTGCGCCACTGCACTCCAGCCTGGGCGACAGAGCGAGCCTCCATCTTGAAAGAAAAAAACCCGAAAATCTGAGTAAGTCACACTGTGCAGTAGGGAGAAGTGGGCGAAAGGAAGAAGGCCACACTTCCAGATTTCAGGATGAGATGGGCGTTGAAAGTGCATTCACAGAATCCCGGGAAGAGCCAGCTGAGATGGGAGGCACCAGAAGAGGGCAGGCGCAGGGCGCGGACAGAGTCGGGCGCAGTGCCGCAGGGAACGTAGGCGCATCAGGGCGGTCGGGGTGGAGGCGCAGGCGCTGAACCTTCACCTAAGGCTGCTGGTGCGTGCAGAGCCTGGGGACGCGAACAAGGTCACCGAAAGCCCAGGGTGACCGAGACGTGCTCAAGCTACCGCGCGCTGCGGACAGCGGGCACAACCACAGCCGCCCCGAGGACCCCACCAGCTGGCCTGGCCAGGAGCGCCCCCAGCCCAGCTAAGCCGCGCTTCCGGTCCAAAGCCCGGCTTCCTCTGACGTCACGGCCCCTGCGCCCCCTGGCGGCGCGGCCGCAGCGGGACGCGCGGGCACCGCCCCCTCCGGCTGGCGGGCGGGACTTCCGGCGAGTGAGTGACGGGCGCAGCCTCGGCAGCGGCGGCGGCGGAGCCCGGAGGCGACAGCAGCTGCAGGAGGCGTCGGGCCGCGGCCTGCGGGACCTGAGGCAGCTGGGGCGGGCCGGGCGAGCCGGCCGGATAGCTAGCCGCGCTGGCGGCGGCGGTGGCCGCGATGATGGAGATCCAGATGGACGAGGGCGGCGGCGTGGTGGTGTACCAGGACGACTACTGCTCCGGCTCGGTGATGTCGGAGCGGGTGTCGGGCCTGGCGGGCTCCATCTACCGCGAGTTCGAGCGCCTCATCCACTGCTATGACGAGGAGGTGGTCAAGGAGCTCATGCCGCTGGTGGTGAACGTGCTGGAGAACCTAGACTCGGTGCTCAGCGAGAACCAGGAGCACGAGGTGGAGCTGGAGCTGCTGCGCGAGGACAACGAGCAGCTGCTCACCCAGTACGAGCGCGAGAAGGCGCTGCGCAGGCAGGCGGAGGAGGTGCGTGGGCCGCGGGACCCGCCCGCACCCCGTCCCGGGCCCAGACCCCGCCCCAGGACTCCCGCACCCCTCAGCGCCCACCCCGAGACCCGCCTGGACCCCCTCACCCCGCCCCGGGGCTCCCCCACCCCTCAGCGCCCACCCCGAGGCCCGCCTGGACCCCCTGACCCCGCTCCGGGGCTCCCCCACCCCCTCTGCCCGCCGCGAGACACCTCCCTAGAGCACCACCCCCTGCCTGCCCGGGAACCCCACCCCGACGCCAGGGACCCCCTCCCACCCAGGACTGGGCCCTGGCCCCCTCCTCCGGGCCCCAGCCCTGAACCCTGAACCCTCAACTCCAAACCCGCTGTGCCTGGCGTCATCCCCGGGGAGCTGAGCCTCGAAGCCAGGCCTCACTGTCCTCTCCCACCCACCTCTGCATGCCAGTTCCCTTTGCTTTGGTGCCTGTGTTTGGTCAAAACCGTTTTCGAGACCCCAAGTGCTACTACCTCTGTTAGCTGCCATTCTAAACCCATCTCCAAAAGGAATCTTTGGTTTTCTGAGGGTGCTGCAGCCGTCTGTTGATGATGTCGGAGACCTTTCCCTTGTCCCTGATCCCGTCTTTTGAAAGTCTGACATGGGTGAATTGACTGGTTGATGTAAACACAGAACAAGGCCGCTGCTCCTGTCAGCAGGCCGAACACTCGCTTTCTAGAGGTGATCTCTTTGCCCCTTGGTTCCTTGCCTGGTGAGATTGTTAGCTGATGTAGCCAAGCTGAAAAACTCCACTCTGGCTTCTGAGGAGTTAAAAATCGGAGTTCGAAGCGTTTAATTCTGTTCTAGGATGTAATCTGAAGGTCTCCATAACCTGGAAATCGCTGATTTGTGAAGCAGTTGGAAGAGCCGTGCCCTGTAGGGAGTACCACTTAGCTTCATTCATTTACCATCAGATACTGAGCGGGGCCTGCCTGCGTGTGGGCCCAGAGCCTCGCCCTTTGTCGCAAGCAGGTTCAGGGAGCACTGGTTCCCATCCCTGGTTTGCCTCTGTGACCTTGGCCTGTCGCCTGCCTGGGTTTTGATTTTCCATCAAAGGAGTGAATTGTGCTAGGCGGTCTCTAAGCACAGACATTTTCCCATTCTAGGAGTTAGGTGATGCTGTTGGACTTATGAATAGGAAGTATCTTAGGAAATGACTTTGAATTCCTTTTCAATTAATTCGGCTTAACATGTTCTTGACTTTAATATGAAAATAAAAGAGTTTTTCAGCATTTTGGCTTTTCCTGAAACCAAGGTGAGTTACGTCCTAGTTTGGTTTAAAAGCGTGTTTATAAAAAACAAAACAAAACAAAACAGTGTGTTGTATCATTGCTCCTTACTGTAGTTTCTGTTGTGTTTGGGTTTCGTGCTGTCGAGAGGCAGTTATGTGTTGATTGGAATATCCCGGTTTCACCAAACTGAGTTAAAGCTCTCATCTAAGGGAATGCAAGAGTTCGTGGATTTTGGAGCTCAGGGTGACAGTAGGCATTTTACTAGGAAGGAAACTGGCCCCAAGAAGTAGAGGAGCTGAACCAAGGTCACCCACCCCAGAAGTGCCCAGCCGGGATGCAGAATGAACCCGATGCAGGCCTGGGTGATTGCTTCCATGTTGGGCAGCTGCGGGCACTGGAGGACTACTCCCCAGAAGCCTGGAGCGTCGGGGCTCCCCTCGCTCAGCTGTGGAGCTGTGGCTGCCTCCCTGTGCTGGGCACCACCCTCCACTTCTCTCCCACTCTCAGTGGCCTGACCTAGATTTCCGGTGGGTTTCTTTTCTTTTACCTTGGACCTATGTGGTCACTGTAGTGGTTGAGAAGGAACTAAAAGGGGGAAATCACGATGGACAACGTTAAGGGTCGGAATTATAACCTTGCGACTTAAAAATGAGCTCTGCATGGGACAGATGCTGCCCGGCTCTGTGCAGTTCACATGCAAGCTGCAGTGAGTGCCTCTGCCCTCCCCCAGGGCTTGCGCTGGACGGAGCTGGTGGGTGTGCATGTGGTGTGCAAAGCTATCGACTTTAGGCTGAGACTCACTATTGCCTCAGCTCTTTAGAGAAGCTGCACAGAGAGCTTTGGGAGCCGAGCCTCAAAGCCCACCAATGCTTGGCCAGCATGGAGGCTGTGATTAAACGCTAACAGTGCGCCCTTGGAAAGACCTCAGGGCTTTACAACTAAGGAAAAGGGCTCGATGCTGTCAACATTTGGCATGCTTGCTCCTCTTCTGAGTCAAGCAGACATTCACTTCCAGCTTTGTGGAGAGGCCATTGTGCCCTGTGGGTTGGCTTCTTTTCTAGGCAGGGACTGCTGATCACTTAGATGGGTGTCTGATGAGAGGAGAGCAGGACGTCACAGGCTGCGGGCTTGTCTTGTTGCAGAGGTGCTCCTGGTTGAGCTGTCAGCCGAAGCTCCGTCCCCAGCCCCTCTGCTCTAGAAGGCTTAGTCAGAGATGGGTAACCTGAGCCACTGCAGCCTCTGAGCAGACAGAATCTGCAGGCTTTGGAAAAAGCATGAGCGGAGCAGACATCCCTGTTCCCTTCTTCTTACCACTAATAACCACAGTGATGCCCAGTGTGTTCTAATACGAGGCAGCTGGGTGTATGAAAGTGATAGGAGCTAGAGAGGGTGGGGTCCGGAGAGAGTGACCCAAGCTGTGGCGTCTACAGTCGCCAGCCCAAGTGCCAGCCTGCTCCTTGGGAGCCGCACACCCTGGGCCCATCCTCTTCCCCTCGCTGGGCTGCACAGGCCACGGATGTCGCAAGTCAGTTTTATTTTAGGAGCCAGGCACCATCACTGGTTGTTGGTTGCCGGGAGAGTTGTGGGCAGGCAGATTGAGCAGGGTCAGGGCAGAGCCCTTGACGGATTCTTAGGACCGCCTGGGTTGGCAGGCACTGGACATTGCTACCTACCTCCCACCTGCCAGACAGTGCAGTTTCTGGTTGTGCGGGATCTGATACAAAGTTTCTTAAATCCCTCAAGTTCTTTCTCAGTGGAAAAGAAGAAGGTTGGAAACAGACCTGAGCGGGGTGGGGCTGGCGAGGAGCAAATGCTGCGTCCACACACACTGTCCCGTGCAGTCCCAGAGGAGGGCCCTGCAGAGCCGCCACGTTTGCCATGCTTACCCGGGCGGCAAAGAGCCCTTCTCCCTGTAGTGACCAACCACTCAGCTTGTAAGAGGAAAAATAAGGTATTTTTTTACCTTAAAATATGAGAAGTGACATGTGAGTGTTAGTAGTCATCGTTTGCCTTAAAATGTTCTTAACCCTAAAGAAACTGCAGTAACAGCCCAGGCTCATGGCAGGCAGCTGGAGCGCGTGTTCTGTCAACACCCCCAGACCGCGATGTTTGCTGATCATTCAGCATTTGATGCTGTGTAAGGAAGGCGTGCAAGGGAAGACAGGCTTTTGTTTTTGTTTTGTTTTGTTTTGTTTTTTGAGACGGGGTCTTGCTCTGTTACCCACCCAGGCTGGAGTGCAGTGGCGCGATCTCAGCTCACTGCAACTTCCGACTCCTAGATTGAAGCGATTCTCCTGCCTCAGCCTCCCAAGAAGTTGGGACTACAGGCTTGTACCAACATGCCCAGCTAATTTTTTCGTATTTTTAGTAGGGACAGGGTTTCACTGTGTTAGCCAGGATGGTCTTGATTTCCTGACCTTGCGATCCGCCCACCTCGGCCTCCCAAAGTGCTGGGATTACAGGCATGAGCCACCACGCTTGGCCTAGGAAGGCAATTTTATTCAAACTTATTTCTTCCCAGTTAAATAAAAGTTACTGGCTAGGCGCGGTGGCTCACGTCTGTAGTCCCAGCACTTTGGAAGGCTGAGCAGGTGGGCAATGAAGTCTCACCATGTTACCCAGGCTGATCTCTAACTCCTAGACTTAAGCAGTCCTCCTACTTTGGCCTCCCGACAGTTGACGTTGAACTCCTGACCTCCTCATCTCAGGTCAGGAGTTTGAGACCAGCCTGGCCAATGTGGCAAAACCCTCTCTCTACTAAGAATACCAAAAAATAAAAATAAAAAAAAATGGCCAGGCGTGGTGGCAGGCACCTGTAGTCCCAGCTACTCAGGAGGCTGAGGCTTAAACCTGGGAGGTGAAAGTTGCAGTGAGCCAAGATGGCGCCATTGCACTCCAGCCAGGACGACAGAGTGAGACACTGCTCAAAATAAATAAATACCTGAAAATAAAATGGAAATAAATAAATGTCATCCATTTCATAGAACATGTGGATAGGATTAAGCTGGAGAACACAAACACCATAATCCCGCTCCACAGAGATTATCAGTTTGCCATTTTTTCCTCTTTTTTTTCCTCTGCCCCGATGATCTGCAGGAAGTTTTTTCCATATATGAATTAAGACATTGAATGAAGAATTTTAATTTTTATTTTTCATATGACAAATAGTAAATTCACCACTGCTTAGCCAGGGTATGTGATTTCTTCCCCTGCCATATTATGATAAGAACAGCTTTTCAATAAGTTTTTTTAATGAAGCTGTCAAGGTGAGCCGGCCAGGGCTTCCTGTCCCAGGTGCCGCCGAAAGCCAGCCTGCTGCAGCTGCACCGGTCACCAGGAGTACCCCAGTCTCCCTAAAAAGTGGAGCAGATAGATGTAGGAGCTGTGGAGAAGGAGGTGCTTGCCAGCCAGATAGAACGCAGGGCAGAGGCCGAGGTGGCCTGGAAGCTGCTGGGCACAGCCTGCTCTTCTGCTGCTTGGCTGCAGGAGCCCCCGGGCCACGCTGGCAGCAGTCACACAGGGTTGAGAGCTGAGAGAATTCAGTTCTTCCAGAATTAAGAGTTCCAAATGAAATGTTCTGTTTGTTTCATTTTTAAGTTTTCAAAAACCATTTTGAAATAATGTAAGAAAGGTTGCAGAATTAACACTCCTCACCGCCCCAGCTTCCCAAAGGTGGGCATCTTCCCACACTGTTCTCTCTGGCTGTGCAAGGGTCTCAGGGGTGTCTGTGTCCCCGTCTCCTATGTTCTGGGGTGCCCCTCATTCTCTGCTCTTTGTGACTTTGACCGTTGCAACAGCACAGGTCAGTCACTTTGCAGCTGTGCCTCAATCTGGCTCATGGGCTCTGGGGACCAGACACGGGACACGTCCCCAGGCCTCAGCAAGAAGATCCGTGGCTTGCAGAAAGGAGCCTGTTAGATCCTTATCCTGTGCGGGATGGCTGTTGGGTGAGGGGGACAAGATTTTTGGATAGGTCCCTTTCCCCAGGTTCCCATTTATTATCAGGGTGGAAGGACGAGCTGTTAGCGCATGAAAAGCACCGCGGAAGGTAGCCAGGCGCTGCCGGGGTGCTGGCTCCCCCAACATGTTTTCCTTTGCTCTGTTGAAGGTTGGGGTCCCAAGGTCGGGTGCAGTGGCTCACCTGTAATCTCAGCACTTTGGGAGGCTGAGGCAGGCATATCATGAGGTCAGGAGTTCAAGACCAGCCTGGCCAATATGGTGAAACCCCATCTCTACTAAAAATACAAAAACTAGCCAGGAGAATCAGCATCAGCCACTTTAAAAGCCAGCAGGCAGAGGTTGCAGTGAGCTAAGACCGCCACTGCACTCCAGCCTGGGCAATAGAAGGAGACTCCATCTCAAAAAATAAAAAAGAGGGGTGGATGCGGTGGCTCACGCCTGTAATCCCAGCACTTTGGGAGGCCGAGGCAGGCAGATCACGAGGTCAAAAGACCGAGATCATCCTGGCCAACATGACGAAACCCCATCTCTCCTAAAAATACGAAAAAATTAGCCGGGTGTGGTGGCACGCACCTGTGGTCCCAGCTACTTGGGAGGCGGAGGCGGAAGCATCGCTTGAACCCAGGAGGCGGAGGTTATAGTGAGCCAAATTGCGCCTCTGCAGTCCAGCCTGTGACAGAGCAAGACTGTCTCAAAAAAAAAGAGAAAAAAGAGAAAAAGAAAGTTCGGGTCCTGAGCTCCCCTCGTCACCTGAGCGTCCAGCTGCCACTAGGTTCTGGTGTTCTTTTTGCCCCAGGAGTTCTTTAACGTCCCCACTTTTCATCTCCTTTGCTGCTCTCTGCTTCTAGTCACCACCATCCCAGGGTCTCGCCGCCACTTCCCCAGCCCAGAGAACTCTCACAAAGCACATCTGATCTCTGAGTGCCAGGCTGAATTCCAATTAGGGGTATTAGCTGGTTGTTTTTCTGGGGCAGACTGGACACCTCAGACAGTGATAACATGAGGGTATCTGAGTGACAAGGTGGGCCAGGACACTGGGTAGACAGAGTAAGGCTCTCTCCCCCATATGGCCCCCCACTGGGACCCCCTCACCAGCCTCATCTGCCTCTAGTCTTCTGGCCGCCCCTACCCTACAGGCCTGCAGCTCCTGCCGCCTAAACCCCCTGCCCCCACCCCACCCTCAGGCTTTACCAGGCCAGTTCCCTCCCTGCCTGATTCCCTAGTGTCTGCCTCCCCAGTGCACCTGCAGAGAAGTCCCCATCACGCACCCTGCCTGCCTCCACCCGGGGAGCTGGGCCCCACCCAGCCTCTTTCCCAACTTCCCCAAGTTAAGCTGCTTCCTGCTAACAAGGGACCGGCACCCTCTGGTTCATTCAACCTGAGCCTGTTGTTTCTCCTTCTCGGCACACCCAGAGAGGCTGACCATCTGTGTGTGTGGATGAGAAGGGGAAGCCAGCTTTCCTCTGCCTCTGCACATATCTCACCAAACTGCAGTTCCTGAAGGTCAAGGACTGTCTTTGGACCAGCCTTTCTGTCTGACAGAACATTCTGGGATGATGGAAATGCTGTATTTGGTGCTGTCCAGTTCAGTAGCCGCTGGCCACACAGGGCCATTGAGCACTGCAGGTGTGAGTCATGGAACTGGAGAACTGGGTTTTTAGTTGTATTTGCCTTTTTTAGTGATGAAGTGTGTTGCCCATACTGGTCTCAGACTCCGGGACTCAAGAAATCCTCCCACCTCAGCCTCCCCAGTAGCTAGGACTACAGGCGCTTGCCACCACGTTCGGCTGTGTTTCAATTAATCTAAAGTCAAAATAGCCACATGTGGCCAGGGCTTCCATACTGGACAGTGCAGCCGTGGACAGTCTAGCTGAGCTGCCTGCACATAGAGGCAGATGGTAAGGTCCTCAGTTTTATGTGAGAAAGGAAGACACTTGGAAGTGTAGGTTTGTTTCCTGTTTCATGAACAGAGGGGCAATCCCACAGCAGTGGGTTTCCGATAACAGGAGACCACACGGGGAAAATATTGTGAGATGGGAAGGTAGGTGCCAGCGACTTAGGAGACAGCAGAGAGGGGCTGACATTCTTGAAAGGCTGAGAAGAACCTGGTGGGAGACCGCTGGCCCCTCAGAATTCCTGTGTTCAGGGCCCAGGGTTGACTCTTTCGCCTTGGGCTGCTGCTGCTTTTCTGTCCATGGGTAATAATGTTATTGCAGTATCATTGACATATACTGAACTGTACTTACTTAAAGAGTATAATCTGATGAGTTTTGAAATATGTATAAACGCTGGACGTTTATAGACCCAAGACCCCAGAGTTACTTCCCTGTGCCTTGTGTGACCTCCCCCACCTCTCCTTGCCCGACCTGTCCCCAGGTAACCACTGATCTGCCTTCTGTGACTGTAGGTTGACTTGCATCTCCTCGAGCTCTGCATAATGACATCCCGCAGTGCCTATGCTGTTTCCTCTGACATCTTGCACAGCGATTCGGTTTCAGGGACTCGCCAGGCTGTGTGTGTTGTTCCTCCGTGGCTGAGCAGGGTCCCAGCAGTGCTGTTTGTCCATCCACCTGCCTGTCGGGGAGCTGGGCGGCTTGCTTTTACGTAACCTTCACGCCCGAGTGGTTTGTAAGCCAGCTTACCGGTGGCAGGGCTTTGGGCCAGGCACGGCTCCAGGCAGGCTGGCGGTGAAACCCAGAGGCTGCAAGTCACTTATGATCATGGGGGACAAGTCTTTGCAGAGACCCTTAGAGCCCGCAACATCATTAAGCAGTTACGGTTTTTTGTGTTTTTGTGTTTTTTTTGTTTTTTTTTTTTCTGAGCCACTGTTACAGCAAGAGATTGGGGGCATGCCACATCAAACGAGACAGGACCTTTTCCTCAACGCTGCACCTCTGTGTTGTGGGGTTTCCAGGACAGGGATTCGGACATTTTGATTCTTGTTGTCAACAACCACAGATTCAAAGCTTGCCTTTTGTTGAAGTCTCTGGGAGCCCCTTCCTCCCCAGGTTCCCCAAACTTTCCTCAGCCAGCCTTCCTATCACCTTTCCTTCTTCCCAGGAAATGAATTCCCAGATAAACTCACAGTCCCAGTGGGCCCTTGTATACGTGTCTCTATGCACCTGCCTCAGTTTAGAGTGCTCATGTTTTGAGAGCAGGGACTCTTTGTCTACTGAGAAGAGTGAACTGAGGCACGGTTAGCAGGTCCCTTGTTCAGTGGAACCAGAGGGAGTTGGAGGCTGGGGCCAATTAGGAAGTTTCAGAAGCCAATGTAAACTCCTAAGAATGTGCCAGAGAATAAAAGTTTACTCCAGAATAATTTTTCCCCGAGAGATTTTCTTTCTTTCTTTCTTTCTTTTTTTTTTTTTGAGACAGAGCCTCGCTCTGTTGCCAGGCTTCAGTGCAGTGGTATGATCTTGGCTCACTGTGCCCTCTGCCTCCGGGTTCAAGCGATTCTCCTGCCTCAGCCTCCCAAGTAGCTGAGGCTATGGGCACACACCACCACATCCAGCTAATTTTTGTATTTTTAGTAGAGACAGGGTTTCACCCTGTTGGCCAGGATGGTCTCAATCTCTTGACCTCATGATCCACCCGCCTCAGCCTCCCCAACTGCTGGGATTACAGGCGTGAACCACAGCACCTGGCCTCCCAGGGAGAATTTTCATGGGATGGGACATTTAACTTGGGGTTCTAATTTTACTCTCATTTTTCTTCCTCTGGCACCAGCCATATATAAATTTATATGTATATATTTCCCAGTACGAATGTATACGTAATGGTAAGACAGATGGGAAATATATGTATTTTACAAATATATATATATATATATATATATATATATATATATTTCCCAAATGTCTTGCCATTCTTGAAAATCAGTATGTATTCAACCAGTTGCAATTTGTTTAATGTGGCCGCTGAACCCAGCAGCCCCTTTCATGTAAATGTGAGGAAGCCTTGCTCTTCAACCTGATTCCTGTATTCCCAAGCTTGTGGGCAGATCTCTCAGCCCCACACGTGATACTTGAATGGAGAGATGTCCTCTTCGACCGATTCAGGGGCAGCTTTGTAACTCCAGGGCCACCCGCTGCATGTCCTCTCTCTGCATTTCAGATCTAGGTGGCCAGGCACTTGAGGGAAATGGAAAGACAGCTCTGACTGCCCTCTGCCAGCCCTGGGTAACCATTGCCATGCAAGATCCCTGCCCGTACCTGGGAATTAGCCATGAATGGCATCCTCTGGGCATGTGCCCAGCACCCAACTGTTTGCCTCTCTGCCTGCTTAAGATAAAAGAGCAAAACTGAGTAATTTTTCTTTTGGAAATTCATGACACACACCCCCCCCCCCCCGGCATTCCCAGGTAAGGAAATAAATTGATTAGTATTGCAAAAGAACAAGATCTTTGATTCGTGTTGACATTCATTTCTAACCAACTAGCCAGAGCTGAATTGTTTCTCGCCGGTGAGCCTGGCCTAAAGGACGTATGAGAGGGGAGGGTTGGGTTTTTTTCTTCCGTTGTTGTTGTTGTTGTTGTTGTTGTTGTTGTTTTGAGATGGAGACTCACTCTTCTGCCCAGGCTGGAGGACAGTGGCACAATCTCTGCTCACTGCAACCTCCACCTCCCAGGTTCAAGCGATTTTCCTGCCTCAGCCTCCAGAGTAGCTGGGATCACAGGTGCCTGCCACCACGCCCAGCTAATTTTTTGTAATTTGAGTAGAGACAGGGTTTCACTATTTTGTCCAGCTGGTCTCGAACTGCTGACCTCAGGTGATCTGCCTGCCTCGGCCTCCCAAAGTGCTGGGATTGCAGGCAGTGAGACACTGTGTCCAGCCAAGGTTTTGGATTTAATGTGTTGCTTTACCCACCAGGAAAGTGTCCATGGGTTGTGAAACCTACCAGAAGCCTGTTGATCACCTTGTGAAATAACTTACTTGGCCATTGCGCTTTTATTCTG
Source organism: Saimiri boliviensis (assembly GCF_048565385.1). Classification (NCBI taxonomy): domain Eukaryota; kingdom Metazoa; phylum Chordata; class Mammalia; order Primates; family Cebidae; genus Saimiri; species Saimiri boliviensis. The sequence goes on along the minus strand of NC_133460.1, from coordinate 10,144,662 downwards.
AGTCTAGAATACTGACTTCTGTTGTGTTGTCTTGATTTTATATTTGACATGAAAAGTCAGTCACTGCTTCACTTTGTTTATGTTTAAAAGGAAGGATGATCTCATTCCATGGAGTACTTAAAAAACTGACTTGGAGTACTAGATTTTGGAAGAGCCTATGCTTTCAGGTTATTTCAATACGTATCTTGAGATTCACTGAAAAGGCATGGTGACTCACGCCTGTAATCCCAGCAGTTTGGGAGGCCGAGGCAGGTGAATCACCTGAGGTCAGGAATTCGAAAACACGCTGAAATCCCATCTCTACTAAAAATACAAAAATTAGCCAGGTGTGGTGGTAGGTGCCTGTAATCCCAGCTACTCAGGAGGCTGGGAGGCTGAGGCAGAAGAATCACTTGAATCTGAGAGACGGAGCTTGCAGTGAGCCAAGATCGTGTCACTGCACTACAGCCTTGGTGATGAAAGACATTCACCAAAAAGCAAATTCTGAAAACAAAAGTTGAATTTAATTTTCAAGCAGAGCCCTTTGGTCGTGGGAGGGATGGGGAAGTAGGTCTTAAAAACATGTCTAAAAAGGGAATTCTCTGGCATATCGGTACCTAGACGTGAGTGATGTTTCGTGTCTCGACTGAGGGACGATGCCTGTGTTTCCCTTCATTTCGTAATCTCGAGTCATTGCTGCTTGGGATGCTCAAAGGTGAGCCACAGGTGGCCTCACATATCCAGGATGCCACACGGCATTTCATTAGACTCAGGTGAGTGTGTCACATCCACACTTCCCTGCAGCACAGATAATGAATGCGTGTACAGAAACCTTTCACTTTGCTGTATTCACACCTTCAGTAGATCTTTGGGTCTAAGATACTACCGTGCTATATTTCGGGTAGTTTTTTTTATTTTCTACAATCTAATACCATGCAAGCCCATTCAACAAAAATGCTCATAGTTATAATGTTGTTTTTCTCAGCTTTGTTTATATTTTGTAATGGTACTTTATAGACTTAAATTCATCTTTATTTCCCAAGTCCCCACCACTGAAAATTCTTGGTTCTCTTAAATCAAAAGTAAATTTTTTTTTTTGAGACAGAGTTTCACTCTTGTCACCTGGGCTGAAGTGCGATGGCATAACCTTGGCTCACTGCAACCTCTGCCTCCCAGGTTCAAGCAATTCTCCTGCCTGAGCCTCCCCAGTAGCTGGTATTACAGGCATGTGTCACCATGTCTAGCCAATTTTGTTTTTTAGTAGAGATGGGGTTTCACCACATTGACCAGGCTGGTCTCAAACTCCTGACCTCAGGGGATCTGCCTGCCTCAGCCTCCCAAAGTCCTGGGATTATAGGCATGAGCCCCTGCACCTGGCCTATGATCTTTAAATAAAAATATTTTCTGGGCTGGGCACGGTGGCTCACGCCTGTAATATTAGCACTTTGGGAGGCTGAGGCAGGCAGATCCCTTAAGGTCAGGAGTTCGAGAACAGTGTGGCCAACATGGTGAAGCCTCATTTCTAATAAAAATACCAAAATTAGCCAGGTATGGTGGTGGGCGCCTGTAATCCCAGCTACTCAGAGGCTGAGGCAGGAGAATTGCTTGAACCCAGGAGGTGGAGTTTGCAGTGAGCCGAGATTGCACCACTGCATACCAGCCTGGGCAACAGAGCCATCTCCAAAAAAAAAAAAAGAATTTTCCAGTGTCCAGCCCAGAAGTCCCATCAGAGGACCCTTCACTTTCTCAAGATGAGTTTTCTCTCACCCCAAGTCTGGCCCTGAGCATCTTCTCACTGAAAACAAGGACTCAACATTAGGGGCTGGGCGAGGTGGCTCATGCCTGTAGTCCGTGTTTAGGAGGCTGTGGCAGGAGGACTGCTTGATCGCAGGAGGACTGCTTGATCCCAGGAGGTCAAGGCTGCAGTAAGCCTTGGTCATGCTACTGTACTCCAGTCTGGATGACAGAGCAAGACCCCGTCTCAAGCAATCCTCCTGCCTCAACCTCCCAAGTAGCTGGGACTATGGGCACGCAACACTATACCCAGCTGATTATTTTTTGTAGAGGTAAGGTCTTGTTATATTGCCCAGGCTGGGCTTGAACTCTTGGCCTCAAGTGACACTCCTGCCTTAGCGACCCAGAGTGCTGGGATTACAGGTGTGGACCACTGTGCCCAGCCTGAGACCCCATCTTTAAAAAGAAAAAATAAATGGTCCCTTCCTAAGGGACAGACACCTGGTGCTTTCTGACAGGTGAGATTCAGAATCAAAAAATAAATATGTATGTAGGTGATTCGAAATGATTCTCAAATTAATCTAGAAGGAAAAATTAGGAATAATCGAGACAATGTTGAAAAGGAAGATGTAAGAGGGAGAACAGATACTAGATACTAGAAGATATAGTACCACCACAATACCAGTTTAAAACTCTGTGGTGCTGGCTCAGAAACAGCCTGAACTAGCCAGGCACAGTGGCTCATGCCCATAATCCCAACGCTCCAGGAGGCTGAGGGGAAGGATTGCTTGAGTCCAGGAGTTTGAGACCAGCCTGGGCAATATAGGGAGACCCCCATCTCTACACACCCCCCCCCCAACACACACATAAATTAGCCCATTGTGGTGGCACGAACCTGTAGTCCCAGCTGCTCAGGAGACTGAGATGGGAGGACTGCTTGAGCCCAGGAGGTCAAGGCTGCAGTGAGCCCTGATTGTGCCGCTGCACTCCAGCCTGGGTGACAGAGTGAGACCCTGTCCTAAAAATACTGAAAAATAAAGGAAAGGGGAAAAAAAAACTCATTCAAAAAAAAAAAGTATAAAAGAAAGAAATGATGGGCGCGGTGGCTCACGCCTGTAATCCCAGCACTTTGGGAGGCCGAGGCGGGTGGATCACGAGGTCAAGAGATCGAGACCATCCTGGTCAACATGGTGAAACCCCATCTCTACTAAAAATACAAAACATTAGCTGGGCATGGTGGCGCGTGCCTGTAATCCCAGCTACTCAGGAGGCTGAGGCAGGAGAATTGCCTGAACCCAGGAGGCGGAGGTTGCCGTGAGCCGAGATCGCGCCGTTGCACTCCAGCCTGGGTAACAGGAGCAAAACTCCGTCTCAAAAAAAAAAAAAAAGAAGAAAAAGAAAGAAATGTGGAGAGTTCTACAAAAGGACACTGTCCCACTTTTTGGGGAGAAGTGTAAGTTGGGACACCCTCTGAAAAGTCAATTAGCAATTCATGACCACAGCCTCGGAGAGCAGGACGCCAGCAGGCAGATACACAAAGACATATGTGCACACAGTTGTTTTTTCTTTGGAGATGGAGTCTCACCCTTGCCATCCAGGCTGGCGTGCAATGACGGGATCTTACTCACTGCAACCTGGGTTCAAGGAATTCTCCTGCCTCAGCCTCCCAAGTAGCTGGGATTACAGGCGCCCACCCCCATGCCCAGCTAATTATTTGTATTTTTAGTACAGATGGGGTTTCACCATGTTGGCCAGGCTGGTCTTAAACTCCTGACCTCAGGTAAGCCATGTGCCTCCGCCTCCCAAGGTGCTGGTATTACAGGCGTGAGCCACTGTGCCCAGCCAGCTTTTTTATAATAGCAAACATTTTAAAGCGACCTGAAAGTCGGTAAAGAGATAATGGATTGAGCAAACTGTGCTCCACCCACACACTCCCAGCAGAACACCCACCTGCCAAAAATGGAAGTGGTAGAATACTCCTGTTGGTGTTGAAAGGCATTTCAATATAAATCAGTGAATAAATCAGGTTACAAAACACTGTGTACAAGATGATCTCACGTCTGCCTTACGCGCACACACACAGACACACAGACAAATCCAGAAGCACGTCACACAGTTTTAACTGATTCAGTAGAGCCTCATAGTTTAACATGTTTTCTATTTTTACCTAACACTGATTTTCCTACAAAAACATATATTGTTTGTATAATTCTTTTCATTTTTCATATAGCAGGAAATAAAATTACCTACTTTTAAAAATATCCAGGCCGGGCACAGTGGCTCACACCTGTAGTCCCAACACTTTAGGAGCCAGAGATGGGTGGATCACCTGAGGTCAGGAATTCGAGGCCAACCTGGTCAACATGATGCAACCACGTCTCTACTAAAAATAAACATAAAAAATTAGCTGGGCGTGGCAGCACATGCCTGTAATCCCAGCTGCTTGGGAGGCTGAGGCAGGAGAATCGCTTGAACTAGGGGATGGAGGTTGCAGTGAGCTGCGTTCACGCCATTACACTCCAGCTCGGGCAACAAGAGCAAAACTTTGTCACAAAACAAAACAAAATATCCTCGGCTCGTGCCTATAATCCCAGCACTTTGGGAGGCCAAGGCAGGAGGATTGCTTGAACCCAGGAGTCTGAGACCAGCCTGGGCAATATAGTGAGAACCAATCTCTACAAAACGTTTGTTTTTTTTTTTTTCTTTGAGACAGGATTTCACTCTGTCATCCAGGAGTACAGTGGCACCAGCCATCAGGGCTCACTGTAGCCTTGACCTCCTGGGCTGAGGTGATCCACCCGCCACAGCCTCCCAGGTAGCTGGGACTACAGGCATGTACCCTTGCAGCCAGCTAATTTTTTTATTTTTTTGTAGAGATGGGATTTGCCTCAAACTCCTGGGGTCTGTAGATCCACTCACCTTGGCCTCCCAAAGTGCTGGGATTTAAAGGCATAAGCCACCACTCCTGGCCTACAAAAGCTTTTTGTTAAAAGTTCTTGTCAATTAATAGCATTTGTTTGTTCTTCAAATGCAAGCTGTAGTCAAAGTTAATTCAAAACCACTTATTTGGCTGGGTGCGTTGGCTCACGCCTTTAATCCCAGCACTTTGGGAGGCTGAGGCGGACGGATCACAGGGTCAAAAGATTGAGACCATCCTGACCAACATGGTGAAACCCCATCTCTACTAAAAATACAAAAAATTAGCCGGGCATAGTGGTACATGCCTGTAGTCCCAGCCACTTGGGAGGCTGAGACAGGAGAATTGCTTGAAACCGGAAAACGGAAGTTGCAGTATACAGCTGCACAAAAAAAGTCACGTATTTTCTCAGCTGTGGAGTATTTTTCTTCATTTTGCTTAAGTTGTGTGTGATGCCCATAACACAGACTCTTCCTGCTGCCTCCTGTTCCCTGACTGCCCCTCTGGCCCCTCCTCTGGGGTTTTCTGCCCTCTCAGTAACTGCACAGAATGAGTCACCTCTTGGGCAGAGCCCCAGTGGTTTCAACACAAAGACCTTTTTAGAAGCTGCTGCTGTAGGAAGAAGCATCAAGGGACCTGGTATCCTGGTGGGACACTGGTTAGAGTTATTATAGGAAACACAGCTGTGGCCACCACCCATTAATCTTCCAGATCCCAAAACATGAAATCCACTGTCAAGTTTATATTCCCTTCTTCCAAGAAACTCTTGTCTTCAGAACCCAGCCAAGGCCGTGTGCAGTCACTCAGGCCTATAATCCCAGCATTTTGGGAGGCTCAGCTGGGAGGATCGCTTGAACCCAGAAGTTTGAGACCAGCCTGGGAACCACAAAAAGATGGACTCTTGCTCTGTCTCCCAGGCTGGAGTGCAGTGGCATGATCTCGGCTCACTGCTGTCTCCACCTCCCAGGATAAAGCGATTCTCCTGCCTTTCCCTAGTAGCTGAGATTACAGGTGTGCGCTACCATACCCAGCTAATTTTTGTATTTTTAGTAGAGACAGTGTTTAATCAGGTTGGCCAGGCTGGTCTCAAACTCCTGACCTCAGGTGATCTGCCTGCCTCAGCCTCCCAAAGTGCTGGGATTGCAGATGTGAGCCACCATGCCTGGTCTCTGAAAAAATTTTAAAAATTAGCTAGGTGGGCCAGGTGCAGTGGCTCATACCCGTAATCCCAGCACTTTGGGAGGCCGAGGCGGGTAGATCACAGGTCAGGAGTTTGAGACCAGCCTGACCAACATGGTGAAACCTCGTCTCTACTAAAAATACAAAAATTAGCCAGGTGTTGTGGTGCACGCCTGTAACCCCAGCTACTCGGGAGGCTGAGGCAGGAGAATCGTTTAAACCCAGGAGGTGGAGGTTGCAGTGAGCTGAGATTGCGCCACTGCACTCCAGCCTGTTGACAGAGCAAGACTCCATCTCAAAAAAGAAAAAAAAAAATTCACCACGTGTGGTGACACATGCCTGTGGTCTCAGCTACTTACAAGATGGAGGCAGGAGGATCATTTGAGCCCAGGTGCTGGAGGCCGCAGTGAGTTATGACTGCACCACTGCAGTCCAGCTTGAGTGACAAAGAGAGACTCTGTCTGAAAAAAAAAAAAAAAAAAAAAAAAAGCACAGCTGATATATACACTTTGCACTTTTTCCATTGAAATTTGTTTCTTTTTCTTTTTTTTTTTTTTTTTGAGACAGAGTCATGCTCTGTAACCCAGGCTTGAGTGCAGTGATGCAATGTCGGCTCACTGCAACCTTTGCCTCCCAGGTTCAAGCAATTCTCCTCCCTTAGCCTCCTGAGTAGCTGGGATTACAGGCACATACCACCACACTTGGCTAATTTTTGTATTTTTAGTAGAAACAGGTTTTACCATGTTGGCCAGGCTAGTGTTGAACTCCTGACCTTGTGATCCAGCCGCCTCGGTCTCCCAAAGTGCTGGGAATACCGACGTGAGCCACTATGCCTGGCCCTAATGAAATTTCTTGATAATATTCCCTTTTTCTACTCTGTAAAAATTAGGTGTCTAATTTCCTATGATCCATGTAAAGCAAACAAACGAAAAGAAAAAATAAAAAATAAAAAAAAAGAGTTGTTAACAGCTCCCTCTCTGGGCTGCTGTAGGAATTACACTTCTGGCATCCATGCCTGGCCACACCTGGCGCCTCACTGGCCCCTCCGTTCTGCAGACCTTTCAAGAGCGGCTTTTATTTTGCAAGTTGTTTTCTTTTCACCTGGTTTGATAATAATTTTGCTCTGAAACTTACACCGAAGGTTAAGATGCCAAACCTAGAGCAATCCCTCTGCCTTTTTATTTAAGGACTAGGAGCAAGACTGTGTCGTGGGTTATCCCAGTAATGATGGTGTCCCGAGCTGAGCTGCAGCTGAGATGCAGAAAAGTATGCTCTACCTTGTTCTGAGTCATGGGGTTGAGAGGAGTCAAACGACTGACTACTGCAAACAGGACTGGCTGCAAGTCCGTGGATCCCAGTGCAAAAATGGAAACACAGGGCTCTGTGTTCAAAAATTAGCAAATATTTCAGGATGGCAGCAGCCAACCCAAGCATGGGGCCCTCTGGGTGCAAGGCCCCATGTGGCGGCCCAGGTCTCATAGCCACGAAGGCGGCCCTAATTGGAAACAAGAGGCTCCCCTCATACCAGATCCTCCCAGGACACAAGAGAGTGCTGGCCTTTCCCGGGGTTGAAAGTGCCATGAGCAGGAGAGGAGGGCGAGAAGTCCTGTGGTCATGGAGGCCTCTCCCGCCCTGCTCCCATGACTCCACAGTGTGCCCGAGGAGGGTGCTGGCCACAGCCACGTGACAGGAAGCCCCCATTCCGGCCTTACCACTGGCCAGCTTGTGGCCTTGGCACAAAGTGAAAGGCCTTCAGTTGAAAGGCGGCTGCTCCACACTCACTTATGATGCCTACTCCTTCTCTCCTTCCATGCACAGAAGTTCATTGAGTTTGAAGATGCCCTGGAACAAGAGAAGAAGGAGCTGCAGATCCAGGTGGAGCACTACGAGTTCCAGACGCGCCAGCTGGAGCTGAAGGCCAAGAACTATGCAGATCAGAGTAAGTGGCTGGCAGGAAAGCCAGAGGCGCTCATGATGGCCATTGCCCCAGGTAGCTCTGGCTGTAGCGGACATGGAGCACCTTCCACACTAGGGGGCGAGCGGAAGCTGGTGGGAGCCTTAAGATGTCTTCATCACAGTCCCTCAGCCATGTTTTCCAGCTCTTTGCACTGCTGCCTAGTTCTGTAATGGGCCCCAAGTTGTGTGTGGAAATCAGTAAATAAGGCCCCTGTGGTCCCATAGCACTTGTGCTTCAGAGTGAATTCTGACCCCCAGATCACAAGTCTGTGGTCGTGAAGGTCCTTCCTGCACCTTTGGAACAAAGTTCCTGCAGCCCCCGGGGTCCTCGCCTTTTCACACTGCTGAGGAGTGATGGCTACTTCTCAGGCAGGAGGGTGGTGGGCCCGTGGGTGGAGCCCCACTAGAGTTACAGCACCTAGGTGGGGCTCACAGCTAATCAGGGTGTCTGTACGCTGCAAGGAAAAGTGGCGAAAGGGGTTTAGAATTATTATTATTACTATTATAAGAACAATTGGTTTACTTAGCTTTAAAAGTCTATGATTAAACTCTGCTGTCAGTGTTACAGGCCGCATGATGTGCACACCTGTGTTCCCAGCGACTCAGGAGGCTGAGGCTGAGGCTGTGGTGTGGGCACAGAGAGACTCCGCCTCTAAAAAAAAGAAAAAAATTAAAAGAAGAAATTCTGATTTCTTGCGTAATTTTAGTTTTCTATAATTGGATATTTAAGTGATTGAAACTGATCTTGCTGTTTTCCCTAGTTACCTCAACAGCAAGTTCCTTCATATCTGAAAAGTTAAGATCACATTGGGGAAAGAGACTGTTTTGATATGTTAGAGCTACTCCTATCCCAAACCAAGGCCTAAAGGCCACTGTGCTGACGATGACCTGCTGACGAATCTGGGGCCTGGAGGGTGACCATGGTGGCAGCTTCAGCACACATGTAAACATGCTGACACTCACATCGCAAAGCAAACCTAAGGCCTGTGCTGAGCATCCCTAGGTAACTCCTCTCCGTAATTACAGAGTCTCTTCTGGTCCCTCGGCTTTCAGTACGTTTCATGTGTGAAGTGTTCTCAGCTCTCTTCTTAGAAGGAGAAAAACATAAGCTCAAATTATAGGCGGGGTTGGGAACACTGGCTCACACCTGTCATTTCTACACTCTGGGAGGCCAAGGTGGGCAGATCACTTGAGCTCCAGAGTTCAAGACAAGACTGGGCAACATGGTGAAACCCCATCTCTACAAAAAAAATACAAAAATTAGCCAGGCATGGTGGCTCACAGACTTGTGGGCCCAGTTACTCAGAGGTAGAAGCTGCAGTAAGCCTTGATCGTATCACTGTACACCCAGCCTGGGTGACAGAGTGAGACCGTCACAAAAAAAAGAAAACCACATTACAGGCTGAGGCTGTTCACTGGGTCAGCACCAGGAGTGGGGGCCAGATGAATGCAGAGGGCAGGCCCTGAGCTCCCTCTGGGTGGTGGCTGTACTCTGCCCCATCGGGAGCTCACAAAGCAGCTGTGGGGCTCTTCTGTGTCCCTTGGCACGGAGAGGCATCCTCTCCTGGGCCCACAGCCATTGCCGGGGTCAACACACACCTGGGATTGCTGGTCTGCTCCCTCCTCTAGCAGCCAGTTACATGTGTGTCATGTGCAGCATCTGTAAGTCGAGTGTGCCCCGTGCAGCTTCTGAGTCACGTGTACCACGTGCAGTGTCTGTGAGTCACATGTGCCGCGTGCAGCGTCTGTGAGTCACATGTGCCGCGTGCAGCGTCTGTGAGTCGGTGCTGCGTGCAGCGTCTGTGAGTCACGTGTGCCATGTGCAGCGTCTGTGAGTCGCGTGTGCTCCGTGCAGCGTCTGAGTCGCGTGTGCCACGTGCAGCGTCTGAGTCACGTGTGCCCCGTGCAGCGTCTGTGAGTCGCGTGTGCCACGTGCAGCGTCTGTGAGTCACGTGTGCCCCGTGCAGCGTCTGTGAGTCGGTGCCGCATGCAGTGTCTGTGAGTCACGTGTGCCCCTTGCAGCGTCTGTGAGTCACGTGTGCCGTGTGCAGCGTCTGTGAGTCGCGTGTGCCCCGTGCAGTGTCTGTGAGTCGCGTGTGCCGCATGCAGCGTCTGTGAGTCGCATGTGTTGGGTTTTGTCTGTCCTGTGTTGCATGCAGTGTTTGTACATGTGTGTCAGGTGCAGCATCTGTAAGTCATACATGTTGGGTGCTGTGTCTGAATCATGCGTGTTGATGTCTGTAAGTCACACATGTTAGGTGTGATGTGTGTAAGCACCTCAAGCTCCTTAGGGAAGACCGGACTGATGGCTTCGCGCTGATGCCTATGCTACTCCTCGGGTGGGATCCCCACCGTGGCAGGGCAGCCTCCCTGGGTGCGTGGTAGAGATGCAGGCGCACAGCCTAGGCAGACAAGGCCTCCAGGCCACAGCACAGGATGACGTAGGCCAGGGTGAGATATTGAACCACAGAATCTGGAAGTCATTTCCAAACAGACACCAGAAAGCCAGGGAGGAGGGGAGGGCCCCACGCCAAGGACAAAGCAGAAGCTGGTGGAGCACCAAGGCAGCTGAGTCCTGGCCACACGCTCCCCAGGGCCACGCTGTGTCAGCCCTCCCCATTGGTGGGCTGCCGGATAGAGCCGTGGAGGTGGGCGTCGGGCCAGTGGCACGCTTGCTCCATCGGCAGGACAGGGAGTGGGGTCCCCTAGCTGCAGCTGCCCGTCGGCCCATCATGCTGCTTCTGTGTCCCTTGGGCAGAGCACGTCTGGGGCCACAGGGGACTGTGTTGGTGTCACTGGGGCCTCCCATTTAAGGGAGACATGACTGTCTACCCAGAAGGGGCATGGTCATGATTGGTATCCCCAGCCCTTGGCATGTGTGAGGGACCCTGCTGCTTGTTCTGCCAGGCATATCCCTTTCACCTGTCGTCTCGCCTCCTCCCATGAGCTTCTTGTGCACCTGTTGCCTGTGCCTGGCGTGCCTGGGTTTTGCCTGCATCTCAGAAGCTCTTGGCCGACTTTAGCGCAGAGAGTGCCTGCGGGTTTCCTCACCTCCATCTTTAATTCCCAGCAGAGCTGAGTCCAACGGCCCAGCACGCACAGCCCTCAGACAGTGTCGCACTTGTGGGGCTGCCTCTGGTCGCCCCAGGCCCCAGAGCTCCAGCTTGTCCTGGAACCCTCTCCCTCTGCGGTTACAACCCAGAGAAGTTGAGGCCATGGAGAAGCGGCCTGTGTTCAGATGGGGGTTGTGTTTTCTAGTTTCCCGGTTGGAGGAGCGGGAGTCGGAGATGAAGAAGGAGTACAACGCCCTCCACCAGCGGCACACAGAGGTGGGCACCCTGGCGGACACTGACCTCTAGCCCAGAGGCGAGCGCGGACGCGAGGGTTCGGGAGAGAGCGCGGCCTGGTGCCTGCGACTGGTGTGGACCGTGGTTTTCTTCTCTACTGGGTCCTTTTTCTGGCATTTGCTGCCAGCCTTGAAGGCTGTCGGCCCCAGGCTGGTTAGATTCCCCTCCAGGACTTTGTCTTGATTTTCGCCAACACACAGCAGCCAGAAAAGCCTCACAGGTTAGAGAGGGGAGGGCGAGCGCCGCGGGTGGCAGCACACATGCAGGTGCCTCTTTCCTTCCAGATGATACAGACCTATGTGGAGCACATCGAGAGGTCCAAGATGCAGCAGGTCGGGGGAGTTGGTGGAAACAGCCAGACTGAGAGCAGCCTGCCTGGGCGGAGGTATGCAGGGTGCAGAGGAACATGGGGGCACGGGGCGCTGGGCAGAGTGACAGTGCGTACAGGGCAGAGGAGCAGGGGCCGCAGCGCAGAGGTATGCAGGGTGCAGGCTGGGCTCATTGTGCTTGTTGTGGCCTGCTCTCTGAGCTCAGGACCACAGGGAGTGCTCTAGAGACCCAGGAGGAGGAAGCTGGTTGGAGCATGGCTGAGCAGGGATATGGGGGTGCTGCTCTGGTGAGGGACATGTCTTGAGCCCCTGTGTCCCTTCTGCTTGGTCCACAGTTCAGTCAGGGAGGCCCAGGGAAGCTTGCACACATTTAACCCTTACTATCCACAGATTCTGTGTTTACAAATTTGTCTGCTCACTAAAATATATTTGTGAACTCAGCCGGAAACGGTGACTTACACTTGTAATCTTAAAATTTCGGGAGGCCAAGGCAGGAGGATTACTTGAGCCCAGCAGTTTGAGCTCAGCTTGGGCAACATACCAATACTCTGTCTCTGACTCTACAAAAAAAAAATGGTTTAAAAATTAGCGAAGCATGGGGTAACACTTCTAGGTCATCCTGCCTCAAATAACTGCTTGTAGTTGCAGCTACTCAGGAGGCTGAGGCAGGAGAATCACCTGAACCCGGGAGGCAGAGGTAGCAGCGAGCCAGATCGTGCCACCACACTCCACTCTGGGTGACAGAGTAAGGCCTTGTCTCAAAAAAGAAACAAAGAAAATCAGTACTCAGAGCAGTCTCACATCCTTTGCAGACAGGCACATAGCAGGGAGAAATGGGAGTCCTCATGCAGGCGCCACACAGAGGTGGGACAAGGCGATGCTCTGCCTCCTGTTCAGCTCCTGCCCAGATGCCCGGGGAGGACGCAGGAGGTCCAGGCAGTGTCATGCATGAGCCAGTTCTGGAGCCAGTTCCCGGGGGCTCCAAGCTCAGCTGTGGCACCTGTTAGGAGGGTGGTCTGTGCCAGTCACCCTGTATTTCCAACCTCCTTCTCACTTTGGTAAAATAAAGGAAACAGAACTGAGCGGGATGAATAGCTTTCAGGATGTAAATTTCAGTCTTACGTGCGTACCCGCACATGTACATGTTTCCCCACAGGCAATGGTAGGGACATACTACCTCAAATAACCCCCTGTGTGGAGGAGGCCCGGAGCCTTGGCCGGCCCTGCACTGAGTCTCACTCCCTTCACAGGGTGAGGGTGCCCTTGGGTTTCCAGAGCTCCGTGCTGGCTTTCCTGGGAGAGCAGGGAGGAGCTTGCCCAGGTTGGGTTTCTCCCCGTTTTCTGTGCCCTTTGAGTCAGGAGAAAGCCAGACTACAGGTCCCAGGGAGCAGAGCATCAAAGATCTCACCAGGGCATTGCCAGCTCCAGGGGACCGGTCCTGGGGGACTGGAGATGCAGCCTGGGCTGGGGAGGTTGGCACTCTGGTTTTGAGTCTCCAGCAGCAGGGAGGAGGGGCCTGAAGTGGGAAGCCCCGTCCCACAGAGCTGGGGCAGCTGGAGGTGGGGAATCCTGTTTCTGCCCCTGAGCCTCCTGCAGCCAGGGCTGTGCAGTGAAAGCTTCCCCCACGCCCCACCGAGGCCTGGCCAGCTGCAGCAGCCACTTCATGCCTGTCTGTTCTGGGAGTTACACCTGCAAATGAGAAGGGTCAGGACATCCTGCCCTGGGTTTCATGGGTCACATTCTGGATGAGCAGGAGAAACTATTAGACTCTGCTTCCTAGTCTCCTGACGTGAGAGGAAACGCACAGTATGCACGAAGGCCCGGCTGGCCAGGGCAGTGCTGTGGAGCACACAGCGAGTCCTCAGGCAGTCTCACTGCTCTCAGCCTCAGCGGGGACCTACATACAGCTCTCCTGTGATAAGGACTTGTCCTGAGAAAGGGTGGCAGGCCGTCCGCCCACCCAGAGCACCGTGAGAATTACAGCAGGCAGTGTAGATGCCAGCTTGGAAGCTATGAAAGCCTTGCCATTGTTTCCATCCCATCCAGAATGAGATTCTCATTCGCAGCTCCCACTTCATGGCACACACGCTGGGACTCACTTCTGGCTTTCGGAGTTGAAAGAGGATTCCCAGGTAACTAGAATGAAAATCGAATCTGGACCCGGGATCTTCGTGTTGTTTTCGTGGGGAGCTGGGGGCAGAGGCGGGCAATTTGGCCATCCCTCAGGAGCTACAGCATTCCAGAACCTTCAGCTGGCTCCCTACCAGCGCAGCCTTAGAGAGGAGCACCTCAGAGGCCATGCTGGAGGGTACCTGGACAGGAGGATCCCAGGAAGGGTGTGCTCAGCTCATCCCAGATCCCAGAGAAGTGACATGTAAACTCAGGGATGCCCACCGAGAGTCCAGGTTCCGAGTCACAGTGGTCCTAATGCCAGGCCCACGGACAACACCCGAGGCGTCCTGAGATCCTCAGGGCCCATGAGCTCAGCCAAGAGCAGAGGCTGCCCCGCTCCAGAGCCACCTGAAGCTACCGTCATCGTGGGCCAGGTCAGACCTACCTGCAAAAGGTGCGTGACTGCGGGTCAAGGAGTCCTTTGTTGTGGACGTTTCTCTCATGGTGTGAGGTAGAAGGTGGTCCCCATGGGGCCCAGGGCCCTGAGTGGAGTCTGAGCCGCGTGCAGTGCCCGTCCCTCAGCTCCTCCTGGCGCTGACAGTTCAGTGGGAAGGCCCACGGCAGCGTGCCTCGTCCTCACCGAACCTCGCTCCACTGCAGCTCCCGAAGGCCGTCCGGGCTGCCACGCTTCCCTTGAGGAAGCAGACTGTGCCGCTGGTGCCGCTGGAAGAAGCCCCTCCATGCTTTTGTAAGGGACGAATCTGGGTCTCTCTCCTGTCAGTGCTGCCACACCAGCTCCTTCTGCCTGACTGGCCCCAGCCGTTCTCCTCTGGGCACCTTTGGTACTGGCCGCGGGAGCACGCCAGTGGCAGTGGCTATGTGTTAGGGGCCTTCTCCATCCCCCACCACGGACCCCAGGAGCCCTCCATTTATGAAACAGGACTCCCGCACCTCTGCAGGAGACAGAGGAGTCTCTTGTTCAGATCTTTGCCGAAGCCTTCCTTGTCATGACTGGATCCGGCTGGAAGGCGCCCTGCAGTGGGGTCTAAGCAGCCACATGGCTCTAGCCGCTGGGCCTCCGCGCCAGCCCTCCACAGCATGTGAGAAGGTGCTGGCCCCACCAGAAGAAGGCACTGGAGCTGGCAACCCCGTCTCCCTGCCCGTGCTGCCGCCCACGGAATCAGTCACGCCTGCTGTTGCAGTGGCGGCATCACGAGCCGCCCCTGGGCTCGTGTGTCTCCCTCCCCAGGCAGAGATCCTGACTGAAAGGAGTGGGTGGGGCTCACGTGCTGTCTGCCACCTGCCCACAGACGTGGACAGCAGCCACAGCCTCATGCCTCTGAAGGGAGGAGCCAACTGAAGGAGAAAGGCACAGCCCCTGCCCCATCCCAAGTGCTTCCTCTGTGGGGTCAGAGGTGCTGGGACAGGCCTTGGTGATCTGTGCTGTTGCTGCGCCAGGCGGTTGAGCTGGAAGGAGCCCATCCTGCTGGACACCTGCTCTCTCTCCTCTGGTGTGGCCTCTGTCCTGCCACAGCCTTTGGCCCCTTGGGGGACACATATTTCATTCAGTCCCATCTGCTCAGCCCCAAACCCTTGGCTCCCCACAAGGGCACCGTCCGTCCTCAGTGCTGAGCGCGCCCCCTCCTGAACCCAGATGGGCATTTTCCTTCACGCCTGGCGTGGCTTCCTGAACGTGTGTCTGGAGCATACTCGGTGTGAGTGCAGACACTGGGCCATGTTCTCGGGCCCCTGCTGCAGAGACCTCACGGGCAGGAGTGTGTCTGTGTGTGTCTGTGTGGCCACGTGTACACATGTGCCCAGCAGTGTCTCGAGACGTTCGCACGCCGCCCTGCACTGGAGACTCGTGGCACTGGCTGAACTGCCGCACAGCCGGTTCCTGGGCCTCCTGTGGAAGCCAGGCGGGCTCGTGTGTCACGTGTCTGTCCCTTGTGGGTGCCTGTGTGTGGCTTCTGTCTGTGTCATCGGGGCACGGCTGTCCTGCACGCCTCGCCTCATCACGTGCTGTCTGTGTGAGCGTGTGCGCACGCTGTGCCCACGCCCTCTAACGCCTGTCTCCTTGTCTCCTTGTGCTGTCGCTGCCGTGTGCTGCCGTGTCTGTCGCTGCCCTGCAGTCCTCGCCAGTCGTGGAGGAAAAGGTAAAACCCGTGAGGTTTGTCCACTGTGGTGCTGGGCGTTCAGGGGGCGCCTCAGGGCTGTGGGCCGATCAGCAGGCACGTTAGGGCATCAGTTACCTTCCCAGGATGGCTGCTTAGTCTGCTGTAAGGTGTTTCTTGTGGCGGATGTGAGAGGTCCGAAGGGCTGTCTGGCCATGTTCATGAGACTGACATTAGAAGGTGGCGACTGCCAGGTCCCCTGCGTAGCCACACAGCTGGGCAGCGTGGTCCAGGCCGCCCACAATGCTCTGCCCTGGCTCCACAAGCGCCGCCCCAGTCACACACGAAGACATGGCTGACTCCTGCTAAGGAGGGGTGTGCGTCAGGTGGGGCTGGTGCTGACTCGGGGGAAGATGGGCTAAGGAATGCCCCTGCTCTGCCTCAGTCAGACCTGGACTCATAGCCTGGCTCCCTCACTCCCCAGCCTGTGTCAGAGCTGGTGGCATACCTGTGACCGCCAAGGGCAGCGTGACCCCTGAGGACAGCATGCTGGTGACATGACCCCCGAGGGCGGCGTGGTCTCTGAACCGGGGAGATATGCATCCCCTAAGAGAGCTGCAAGGAGGATTCAGGACGATGGGATCAGTCGGCAGACACTCCTAGGCCTGAGCCACGGCCCGGGGATCCATTGGGGAGGAGTAAGGCAAAGAGTGAAGGCAGCTCCTGATCCCAGGGGATTTCCCTTGGAGGCAGTGGTCTGGCTGAACCGCATGGGTGGGAGAGCCGTGCATACATTCCCGTGACTTCCTGGAAGGCAGAGGCCCTTCTATCCCTGCTGTGCCCTGTAGCATCTGGTGACAGCGGGGACCGCATTGGCTTGGGTCTAGGGACTGAGACGTGTCTGATGGTGTCAGAACTGGGCCTCAGGAGAGGTGCTCCCTGCACCAGCATTGGGAGCCCAGTGAAAGTGGGGCCAGGAGCCCCTGGTGCAGACAGGGTGGTTGAGGCACAGCCCCGCACTGGGGCCATGGTCCCTGGGCCTGGCAGCTGGCTGCCATCACAGTGGCCGAGGAACCTTGTGGCTATTGTCAGAGAACAGCTTGAGTGCCATGGACCAGCAGCCAAGATGGCACAGCCCAGTCCCAGTCGGCCCTGGGACCCTCGTGCTGCAGAGTACAGTGCTGTCCTGAGCATAACAGACCAGGTGGCCAGTCCACAGAATGACCTGGGAAGGGGTTTCTCTCTGTGGGGTGCACCCCAGGTCATTCTTCGTGGCTCCCCACCCAGCGAGCAGAGCTCCCAGTCAGCAGCGGCTGCTGCACTCTGCCGCTGCCATCTGCATCTTCCAAGCATGGCCAGAACGGGTTCCTTGGATCCCTGAGGAAGCTCCCTTCCCTCCCGCAGCCTCAGGCTGAGATGCAGTAGCAGATGCTGTGGTACGAGCAGACTCTTCATTCTGCCTGAAGAGCTCTGAGCAGTGTGGGCTCCAGCATCGGACTGTGTGGTCTGTCCCGCAGACCTGAGGAGCTGGGGAGCCAGCCTGGTCTCGGGGACCTCAGGGCTGCTGACTGGAAGCCTCCCTCGGAGGAGGATGTGAAGGGAGACCTTGGACTCCATCCCTGCTCTTGCAGGGGAGACTGAGCTCTGTCCTGACCACTGCAGCTCCCAGACGCTCCCATGGTCTCGGCCAGGCTGTCTAAGAGTCCCTCCAGGTTTGGGGCTCCCCGACAGCAGGGAGGACATGTGGAGAAGGAGAAGACTCCCCTCAGGCTCAGGCTCCAGCAGATGTGGTGGGGCAGTCCTTACTCTGCACATGTTGTGTTCAGATATTTTGCAGCAAGGCGGCCTCATGAACAGAAGCAGTGAGGATGGGCGGGAGGGGCCAAGGGACAAGGAACAGGGACAGGAAGGCTGGATTCCCTCTGCCGGTCCCAGGAACAGAGGCAGGGCTGGGCCCGCTAAAGACTGTGCGTCTAAAAGTCACTGCTCACGGTGGATGTGTGGCGCCGACCCTGATCAAGTCCTGTGGCTGACTGTGCTGTGTCTCTTTAAAATTAAACTTGAGGCCGGGCGCGGTGGCTCAAGCCTGTAATCCCAGCACTTTGGGAGGCCGAGGCGGGTGGATCACGAGGTCAAGAGATCGAGACCATCCTGGTCAACATGGTGAAACCCCGTCTCTACTAAAAAAAATACAAAACATTAGCTGGGCATGGTGGCACGTGCCTGTAATCCCAGCTCCTCAGGAGGCTGAGGCAGGAGAATTGCCTGAACCCAGGAGGCGGAGGTTGCAGTGAGCCGAGATCGCGCCATTGCACTCCAGCCTGGGCAACAAGAGTGAAACTCTATCTCAAAAAAAAAAAAAAATTAAACTTGATAAAAATGAGAAACTGCGGCATCATAGGAGGGGAAGCACCACGTGGGGCTGTGACTGAGTAGACGCTGGAGCTAGGCTGTGGGCTGGCATGGAGTGGCCCTTTCACCCGAGGTCTACGTGTCCCGGGAGGGCTTGGGTTCTCTTCACAGCCACCCTCTAACTCGCGTCCTCCCCTCTGTCCCCACATTTCAGCAGGAAGGAGCGCCCTACCTCCCTGAACGTGTTCCCCCTGACTGACGGCATGGTACGTGCACAGATTGGGGGCAAGCTCGTGCCTACGGGGGACCACTGGCACCTGAGTGACCTCGGCCAGCTGCAGTCCAGCTCCAGCTACCAGGTTTTGTAGCCGTGCCATGGAGTGAGAGGCTCCCCACTGTTGCTGGTGCCCCACACTCACGGGGGCGGGAGCCCCGTCTGCAGGCAGCCCTTCGAGACTCTCCCTGGCCACTTGCCCTCTCCCCTCGTGTGGCAGGGTGGAGAAACCCAGCCAGGGTGTCCGGGGCTCGGGCTGCCCAGCAGGCCGTCTTGGGTCAGCACCTGCTAGTCCAGGCTAGACCTCCCTGCCCGTGGATAGACCACTCTGCAGCCAGGGGTGTCAGAATTGAGCTTAGTGACCCTCTCTCACACCACACCTGCAAGTCAAGTGTCTCCCTCCCCTGGGCTCCAGCCAGACACAGCCTGCCCCTGAGAGCTGCACCTCTGCTCTCGGAGGAACGTCGGTGTCTGGAGTCTGGGGTTTGCCCTCCGCTGGCAGAAAGGTGAGGAGAAAGCTCCTCTTCTCTAGACCCCTCCCTGCCTGTCCCTGTTAACACCTCCTGGGTCCTGAGTTTGAGAAAGCAGACCCCACCGCCAGCAGGTGCTCACAGCCAGTGGCCGGTGGCCAGAGAGTGCATTCAGCTCGCTCCGGGCCCCAGGCGGCTTGCTGCCGGTTTTGGCCTGTGAGCTCACTATCTGGCCTCAGTGCCAGGTAAGGACAGCTATCCTCCTGAGAAGAGGAGGTGACCCCGGGGCTGGTTGATTTCCCACAGGGGCTGTCAGAGGCTGTCCACAGAGGCAGAGGCCCTGGGCCTGTGGGCTGGGTTGGGCTGGTGGATGTGGGGTCTGGGACTGCTCCAGAAGCTTCCTTCCTGCTGCACGCTTTGCCGACTGGCCTTCCACCTCTCAGTGTCTCGTGTGCCTGTGGGGGCTGCTGTAGGCTCCTGCTCGCTCAGCCCTGCTGCTGCTGCACTGCTTTGGGAGCGAGCACCCCCATGGCATCTGGGACGCTTGTCCCCCAGCACACTCCTCTGTCCTGCCTGTGCTGGGGGCTGGAGAGAGGGCAGCGGAACTGTGGGGCTCCCCCAGCCTTTGGGCCCAGCCCTGCTACCTAGGCCCACCTCCTCTCTTGCTCTCTGTGGCTCGCACTCCCTGGGCCTGCAGCTGGGGCCTGCCCATGGGTATCTGAAGACACGTCAGCCTCAGCCATGGGGAGCCCTCGCTTGACACCCTCTGGCCTCCTGGCTGCCTCCTCGTGCCCACCCTGGGCCCGCTGTTCTCACGGTGTCTTTCCTGTCACCTCCTGTGTTGTCTGAAATGGTTTCTCTCTTCGTAAATTGTAGTGTTTATGTTTTCATTCATAGGTGTGTTTCATTTGATTTTTCTTTATTTTAAATTATTACATTTAAGTTCTTTTTATTTTGTGCTCTAGGTTTTGAGGTTTTTCTAATTTCTTCATTTTTTTGTTGTTTTTTGTTTTCTTTTTGTTTTTATGTACTGTATTTTCAGTGTTTTAACCAAACAGTTGTGGCTACTCATGGTGAGGAATGACCGCTAAGAGTTTGGGTTCTTTCAGTGCATTTGGAGGTCACTGCTACACGTTGATGTTTAGGAGGTTGAGAGGTTTGCTTTTAGGTAAGTTGTGGTCAGGGGGAGTGTCCCATGGGTAAGTGGTGGCCCTGTAGGGTGACAGAGAGCTAAGGGCACCTAGGGGAGGCGCTTCAGATTGCAGAACTGCCCGCAGCCACCATGAGGCTCAGGAGCAGGCTGGGGACCCGGCAGTGGAGTCCAGAAGCTGCTGGTGGCCCAGAAGTGTTTGTCTGATGTGCACATCTACGCCCTGCCAGGCCACATGAGGTTCCCTGATTTCTCTCTGCCGGGTGGTAGCAGAGTGGAGCGGGAGACTGGGTGCCGGTGGCGCACTGGGTAGGCAGGTTCTTTGAGAAGGTCAGCGCAGACTCCTGCGTGAGTGGTGCTCGCTTCTTCCAGCGGTGGTGATGCAAAGAGCAAGGGTTTTCCTCTCAAACTGGGCCTAGCTGCAGAGTCGCAGCCCACCTCAGGCCTTCCTGCAAAGCCACTCTGGAGGCAACTGTGCCCATATGAGGGCTCTCCCTCAGCACTGCTCACCGCTGGGGCTGGACATGCGTGGCCCTGGGCCGCCGGGGTGTTGTGGGCGTGGGCAGCATCCCTGGCCTCCACCCATGAATGCCAGGAGCACCCCCTTCATTTGTCACCACCAGAACGTCTCTGGACTTGGCAAGCATCCCTTCGGGGCGGTCAGCCCTGGTTGAGAATGGCTGCTATAGAGGAAGATGTGTCATGCCTTCCAGGGAAACTTAGGAGCCTGGTAGATGAAGCAGAAATCTGTCCCCTGAATGAGTGGCCATGTCCAGTGCTGAGAGGCCCCCTGCCCTGAGCCTGGCAGTGACCAGAGAGGCTGGGCAGAGGCAGAGGTCAGAACTGGCCATGACTTCTGGGAGTCTCATCTGCCCTAGTCACTTAAAGGCTGGTATAAGTTGGCCGTGGAGAGGGCTAGACACCCCCTATTCAGCTCTACCCTGGGTGAGATCCTCAGCATTAGAGTCCCCTGTGGTGTGCCCTCTGAGAGACCAGCGGCTGCCTGGGGACAGGCACAGGAGCCACCTGGGTGCCTCTGAGGCCTAGCCCCTTCCTAAACCACAAGGAGGGCCAGGCGTCATGGGCAAGCTCTGCCATGGGAGGTAATCAGGGTGGAGAGCATTCAGGCCTCTTCTCCATCATGGGAGGTGATCACGGCGGGTAAGAGGAGAGCGTTCAGGCCTCTTCTCCGTCATGGGAGGTGATCACGGCGGGTAAGAGGAGAGCGTTCAGGCCTCTTCTCCGTCATGGGAGGTGATCACGGCGGGTAAGAGGAGAGCGTTCAGGCCTCTTCTCCGTCATGGGAGGTGATCACGGCGGGTAAGAGGAGAGCGTTCAGGCCTCTTCTCCGTCATGGGAGGTGATCACGGCGGGTAAGAGGAGAGCGTTCAGGCCTCTTCTCCGTCATGGGAGGTGATCACGGCGGGTAAGAGGAGAGCGTTCAGGCCCCTTCTCCGTCGTGGGAGGTGATCACGGCGGGTAAGAGGAGAGTGTCCAGGGCTCTTTTTCTTGGGGCAGTCCCACATCTTTGTTAGGAAGGACCATTGGAAAGAATGTTTGTTTTGCCTTCCTTATTAGTCACATAGAATGTGTTTCTCCCTAACGGGCTTTCCAAGTAGACAACTGATTGCAGTTTTTCGTAATCTGGGCTGTCCTCACACCAGAGAATATCATGGTGACATCCTGTTCTGTGAGAACGGGGTTTGGTTTCTTTGCACTTGCATTAGTGTTCATTGCTGAACTTGGGTCCTGTCAAGCCGCATGGTCAGCCCCATATGGTCACTCCCCAGCCCTGACCTCAGCCCAGGGAGGTACATGGGGTGGGCAAAGGTGGGCCCAGCCTCCAGCTCTTAAGCATAGCAATGGTGCAGGGCAGCAGTGGTGGCCCAGCCAACCCTTCCTGAGTCCCCATCAGAACCCTCTGCCTTGCCTGGGCTGGACTTGTTTCTGAGCCACAAGCTACAGGGGTGCTGCCGCTATATTCCCTGCAGGGCACTGGCCTATTATAAGCAGCTGTTCTCGGGAGGGCGCCAGTGAAAAGCTTCGTTCCAAGCCATTTCAGGAGGGTGGCAGTGCTTCCAAGGAGCCAGAGACAGTGGCCAGATGAGCAGAGCCACTCCGGAGTGGTGAGGCCAGCAGGGTTAGCCTGACTGGCTGCACAGGAGCTCCGGCTCGCAGGGTGAACAGGCCAAGTGCAAGGTGTTGCTGTGAGAGACTCCAGCAGCCATGCCAGAGCCGCAGGCCAGGGACCCACAGTGACTGGCGCTCCCTCCTCCCTGTGTTTGGCCCTAGTGTCCGCAGGACCAGATGTCCGAGTCCGGCCAGTCCTCAGCGGCCGCCACACCCAGCACCACAGGCACCAAATCCAACACGCCCACATCCTCTGTGCCCTCAGCTGCCGCCACACCCCTCAACGAGAGCCTGCAGCCCCTGGGGGACTATGGTGTGGGCCCCAAGAACAGCAAGCGTGCCCGGGAGAAGCGCGACAGCCGCAACATGGAGGTCCAGGTCACCCAGGAGATGCGCAACGTCAGTATAGGTGGGCACCCAGCTCCAGGCGGAGGAGGCGGGACGTGGCCTGGGGGGACGCAGCTGTGTCGGGCTGTGTCACAAACACACCAGGGTGACATACAGGCAGCAGAGATACAGTCCTCAGGTCCCAGAGCTGGGGTCCAAGATCACAGTGCTGGCAGGGCCATGTCCTCCTGTAGCCACTCCTCAGCTTGTAGATACCACCTTCTCCCCGCGTCCTCAGCAATCATCCCCTCTTCCCAGGAGGACACCAGCCCACTGGATTAGAGCCACCACATCAATACGTTTTACCGTAATCACCTCTCTAAAGGCCCAGCCTCCAAATATAGTCATGGTGGGGGGTGTCTGTCTACACACGGATTTGGGGAGGCCCTACTAAGACAGTAGCCTATGTCACCTACAGAATACGGCCCTACTGAGACAGTAGCCTACGTCACCCACGGCACATGGCCCAGTGAGGAGAATAGAAGGGTGAGGGCCTAAAGGAGGTCCAGCCACTGGCTTTCCTGGACATGGGATCTTTGCAGACTGGGCTTGCTACCAACAATCCCATGCAGAGAGGCTGCTGCAAGCCACCCCTCTGCAATGCTTCACCTCAGACACCCACTGTGCTGGAGTTTGCCCTCCGCCCAGCCAGCCTGGGATGAGCCATTTTTTGATCATCCCCACCTGGTGGGTAGTCCAGCTGTGACTCCAGACTCAGGTTTTGAGGGTGGCAGTGAGCAGGGCAGAGGCTGCCAGGCCCTCTCCTGACCACAGGTCCCACTGTGCTCTCCCCTAGGCATGGGCAGCAGTGACGAGTGGTCTGATGTTCAGGACATTATTGACTCCACTCCAGAGCTGGACATGTGTCCGGAGACGCGCCTGGACCGCACGGGAAGCAGGTACTGGCTCAGCCCAGCCCTGGGGTCCTAGGGGCTCAGTACTTATCTAAGTCAGTGATTTGGTGAAGGCGCCCTCTGCTACCAGTGGGAGAAACATAATAGCTGTCATGCCTACCGCCTCCTGTCCACTCCTGGCCTGCACTGCAGTGTGAGCGTTGCCTGGCTATGGTAGGGGTGTGAGAAGAGTCTGCACATGCAGCTGATCCGGGCTGCCCATGGACTCTGCTCTCTCTCCCAACCTGTGTGTCCCAACAGCCCAACCCAGGGCATTGTGAACAAAGCTT